>NC_092015.1:20945117-21547617 GCF_042242105.1 Pempheris klunzingeri
GGATGGACAGGAAAAGCCTCAGTCGCTACAATGGAGGGTGAAAAACACAGTGAATGTTACTCCCATGTGTCATCTGTGTCTGTGCTCCAGGCCCGTGAGGAGTATGATGACGCTCTGAGCTCCGGTCAGCAGGCCTTCCTGTTGGAGGAGAGCGAGCAGAGTCCTGATGTATTCTCTCTGAGTGTGGGCAGCCTGCCTCCAGGAGAGAGCGCCTCCATCAGGCTGGAGTACGTCACTGAGCTGGCTGTGCAGGCCGACGAGGGGCTGAGGTTTAGTCTGCCTGCTGTGCTCAACCCTCGCTACCAGCCTCAGGGTAGGAGAAGCAACCTACGCTATCACAAGGAGCCTTTCAGCATCATCTCTGTGGCTATTTAGCATTTGCACTGCAAAAGCTGTATTTAAAATAAAGAAAAGAAAAGTGTAATGCACTTTTTGTAGCCAGTTCTAGGAGCCTGAGAAAGTTGACAAAATTTGTTTTCATATAAACATCCATTGGGCTTTGTCTGACATTTCAGCCTTGCTAGTGCTCTTGGGATGGACATGTCAGCCATTTGGTCCAGACTGAAATATCCCACCAATTATTTGATGGCTTGCCATGGAATTTTGAAGTCCCCCATAGGTTGCTGCTAGTGCTACCAGCAGACTTAGACTTTCTTTATTGATCCCCATAGGGGGAAATTCGCAGGTTGACAGCAGGTTGACATTTTTGCCTTTCAGTGAAGTGTCTTGATTTAGAGGTGCAGTGTGTGGGGTTCAGTGGCATCTAGGGGCGAGATTATTAAGAGATTATTAAGTATAAATATAACTCAAATTTACAACACAAAATGGTTAGCCAACACCAGCAACCACTTTTTTTTGCCTTCTAACCGATGCATTTGTGCCACCAAATTCAAGCTGATAAATCAGTGTCAAAACACAAAAAAACCTGGATGTTGTCCGTTCTGGGCTACTGTAGAAACATGGTACAACCTGGTGGATGCACACCATATGTAGATATAACAGATTCATTCTAAGTTAATGAAAACACAATGATTCTTAGATTCAGGTAATGATAGACTGATGAAAACATAATTTTTACATTCACATT
Organism: Pempheris klunzingeri; assembly: GCF_042242105.1. NCBI lineage: Eukaryota > Metazoa > Chordata > Actinopteri > Acropomatiformes > Pempheridae > Pempheris > Pempheris klunzingeri. Next base: position 20,946,205 of record NC_092015.1, read on the forward strand.
AATTGCAATGATATATTATATTCAATTTCTACAAACAGATCCCCCTAAATCCTACACACTACATTTTTAATGCTCTTAAGTCAAAGCATTTCTAATTTTACAGGAAACGGAGGTGGTGAAGGTGCCAGTGTCCAGGTGACCTCTGTTCCAGCCTCTCTGGTGCCCTACAGTCTGTCTTTCTCTGCCCGAGTGTCCTCTCCTCGTCCAGTCTCTAAAGTAGAGTCCAGCTCTTCTCTGGAGCCTCTCCAGTACCTCAACCCAGAACAAACCCAGGCCACGGTAGGCAGAGTCAGAGCTAGAGTGTCTGCTGAGTGTGGTTCTTCCTCTGTATTGATGTGATAAATGACTTTCTTTATATTTGTGGACTGCAGGTGAAGTTGGCTGCAGGACACAAGTTTGACCGAGATGTTGAACTGCTGATATACTACAAAGACGCCCACCAGCCCACTGCTGTGGTGGAGGCAGGACAGGCCTCAGCCAAGCCTGGTGAGAGCACGTTAGGGAAGCTGTTACTTTGATAAAAAGAAGCTCATTACTTTCAAACCGATTTGAATGTAATTGAATTAACATTTGTGTGTGCGTTTTTCTGTCCCTCTCTGTGTTTCAGGCACTCTGATGGGTGATCCAGTGGTGATGGTGAGCCTGTACCCTGAGTTCCCCCAGGCTGTGATGTCTTCAGTGGCCTCACGTGGAGAGTTTGTGCTCTTATTGGATCGATCCGGAAGTATGAGTTCACATATGAACAGTAGAGGGACTTATCAGACTCGCATTGACAATGCCAGGGTAATCAGTGTGTGTTAATTCTCTCATAAAATCATCCATAGTGTTCCTCTCAGACTGTGACCTTCACTGTCTTTTCTCTCTTCCCTTCAGGACACTCTGCTGCTCCTGCTGAAGAGTTTACCAATGGGCTGCTACTTCAACATCTACAGCTTTGGCTCCAGATATGAGCACATCTTCCCGTAAGTCACTCTCTCATTTCACTCAGTCCAACAGATTTGTTCCTGTCTTTAGTTTTAATGATCGAATGAGTTTATGAATTTGTGTGATGGTAGTCAGAGTGTGGAGTACAGCCAGGAGACCATGGAAGAGGCTCTGAAGAAAGTTAAGAAGATGGGTGCTGATCTGGGAGGAACAGAGATCCTTGAGGCCCTCAAACATATTTACCGCCAGCCGTGCATCCCCAGTCAACCAAGACAAGTAACACACACACACACACACACACACACACACACACAAACACTAGCGAAACTAGCGACTGAGACCCTAAAATTATTAGGAAAATGTTTACTGAGGTAAAAAACCCATTGAGAAGTGGGCTCATTTTCTCATAGACATTCATTTGGACTTCTTGTTGCAACCAGCAGAGTCTCCCCCTGTTCGTCATTAGAAAGAATGCAGCTTTAAGGTACTTCAGCATTGGCTTCACTTTTCAGATCCGGAAGCAACGTCCTCTTTTTTCCTTTACAGTCTATGATAATTATACACTCAGTGATGTTATGTAAGTTTGAATGCTATGTGAACTCTCCTCCCCAGCTGTTTGTCTTTACCGACGGAGAGGTGACCAACACCAAAGAAGTTCTAGATCTGGTGAAGAAGAATTCAGGTTCCCACAGGTGAAACTACAAAAACACAACAAAAACCCAGAATATGTCCCATGTTCTAATGTTCTAGTTCTGTGTGGGTTAAAAACTGAACTGCTGTATTGCAGGTGTTTCTCTTTTGGGATTGGGGAGGGGGCCAGCTCTGCTCTTATCAATGGGTTGGCCAAGGAAGGAGGGGGTCACGCTCAGTTCATCACAGGGACCGACAGGATGCAACTCAAAGTAAGAAAGACATTTAACATTTTAAAGCTCTCAAATTAATGTACTCGGTCAGAAATCATGGTATAATAACCCACTGAACATTTTGTAAATATTCTTATTCGTCAGGTGATGCAGTCACTGAGATTTGCCCTGCAGCCGGCGGTGGAGAAAGTCTCCATCACATGGGATGTGCCAAAGGGAGTCTCTGTCACCGTCCTCTCTCCACTGATCACAGCACTTTTTCAGGGTCAAAGATCACTGATGTATGCACAGCTCAGTGGGCAGGCAGGAGCAGCAGCATCTTATAGTGAAATACTTCTCTCATATATGTTTTTCCTATCAGGTGTGTGATTGTGACAATTAACATGTTTTCTAACTCTGTAATGCTTTTTTCAGAGTTCAGAGGCAGCAGAGGGCTCTGTGACGGTCAAGTACAGCCTGGCAGGTCTTCCCTCTCAGAACCAGCTCCACTTTGATCTCAGACCTGCAGAGGACACTGGGTAAAAACAGACTTTTGTTCAGACTTCATTATTATTCACCGAGTTATGTTGAGTTTAATTTAATTATTTAGGTAAGATAGAATAAAAACAGCCAAGAGGCGAGAAACACGGCTTCGAGTGAGTCTCCAGTGGCTGACACCACAATGTGGAGAACGGCTTTAAATATAATCATTCAAAGAATACTGGAGACCAAACTGTGAAGTCAATATATACTGTAGGTATTTATGTTACATAAAACATCTAGTAATTATCCAAACCACAATAGGTTTTGATCTTTTTTTTCCATTATCTTCAAATGAAATCAAGAAGGCTGCATACATTTAATTAAACGGCCCTTCTACATGTAAACTGTGATGCACAGTGATGAAAAGGAAGAGAAGAATCCATGCAGCAATAATGTTAGTTCTTTATATAGTGATGCTAGCAATCTGTTTAATAATAATGATAATAATAACAATGAGTCAATTCATATAGCACCTTTAAAAGTCAAAGTTACAAAGTGCTTAACAATAGAAACAGATAATAGAAGTAAATATGATCCAGAATTTAAGCAAGAACCTTTACTGACAGGGTATATGGCGTTAGCGGCACAAAACAACAGGTGGATCAGTAAAAGGTGCAGAAATACAGATAGTAAAGCTCAGTGCTCTGCACCAGATCTCAATTACCAGTCCAGTTTCCTTACACACTTATTCAGAGCTGAGTGCCCAAACCATGAAGTCAGTAGGAAGAAATAAACAATACTAATAATTATAGAGGAACTCTCTGAGGATAAACTGCTTAGTTAATGAATGGATGACAGTTAACAGCTATTGATGACATGTTTAATAGGACCTGATGACCAACACAGTAGGGCAGCATGGTGGTGGTCTTTCTGTGTGGAGTTTGCATTTTCTCCCCATGCTAGCGTGGGTCCTCTCCGGGTACATGCACATTAGGTTAATTGGTAACTCTAAATTGCCCGTAGGTGTGAGTGTGAGTGTGAAAGGTTGTCTGTCTTTATATGTGGCCCTGTGATTGGCTGGCGACCAGTCCAGGGTGTACCCCGCCTCTCGCCCAAAGTCAGCTGGGATTGGCTCCAGCTCCCCCGCGACCCTGACGGATAAGCTGTATAGAAAATGAGATGAGATGAGACCAACACAGTTAATATCGTTTTTGATATTGTGAAAGTGTTTATTCAACGATCTTGTGAATCTGCTGCCAAAAACATGATGTTTATGTCATCAAGAGCAAACCAAACACTTGTGCAGCGACAAGAGAACACTGCTCAAATTCATTCAATCATTGCAACAGTAATGTGTGCTGGGTTAGAGGACACGCTGGTATCGAAAATGGACCAATGGAGGAAAAAAAAGAATGAGGGTCAATCTGTGTGCAAATGTGTTCCCCCTCTCTCCTGTCTGCAGACTAACATTCCACAGGTTGGCGGCTCGGACTCTGATCCGCTCCCTGGAGACGGAGGAGAGAGAGGATGGAGGATGGCGAGATAGAGAGGTGACAAAGAAGAAGGTTGTGGATCTCAGCGTCCAATCAGGAGTGAGCAGTGCCTTCACTGCCTTCGTTGCTGTCAACAAAGGGGACGGAGAGGTGATTCAAGGACCTCTGGTGCGCAGGAATGTTCCAGCACCCAGTGAGTAGATCCAAGAAAATGGTCGAAATGACCAGAAAGGCCATTTACCATTCATGTGATGTCTTGACCTCGCATCTCTTTTTGATCTCTTTTAAGTGCTGATGAAAGTCAGCGGTTATGAATTCAGGAGCCATTATGTTGATTATGATGATGATGATGCTGATTCAATATCTTGTAAGTAAACACTAAACACCCTCACACACACACACACACACGCTAAAAATGAGTTGCTTCCAGTGGCATGATATTTTATCATTTTCCCCAAAAAGCTTTGTTGCAGCGATCACATAAGCGAGAGTTTCTTGTTGCTCGCGGCCGGCCTCTGCCGACGTTTGCAGATGATATCTGTAAGTTGAAACACACATGATGAGTTGTTGTTACATGGACTGTACATGGTTTATCATAATATATCCAACCCCAGCCTGTTAAACGGGTGGAGGCTGTAATTTCGGTAGAGATTTGGTAAAGATAAAACTAAAATGGTTCAGTAATGTTTTTGGTGCTGTGGTTTATACTGTACAATTACAGCTGAAGTTCCCTGTATTGACTGTTGCTGAGTTTGTGTAACGTTCTTCTTCTCGTTTTCTCTTTAATCAGTGGACATGAAGGTCAATTTAACATCTGGTGCCGACGACCTTCCATGTAGCTTGGACAGTAAGTAACAAGGAGTTTATTGAAGATATAGTACATTTGGTGACTTTTATATCAAAGCTCAAACTTTGTATTTGTCCTGTCCTTTTGTCTGAATCATGTCACATTTCTAAGTGTGGTAATAACATGTCAATATAGGCAGAAATGAAAATAAAGAATGCTCCAAATGCGTACCGGTATGATTTTTGTTCTTGCTTTGATATTCTCCTCAGAAAAAAACTCACCCAAACAGCCTCGCAGAGACCCCCTCCTGCAGCTGGTCTCCCTGCAGGAGGCGTCTGGCTGCTGGGTGCTGGATCCAGCTTTGGCTGCTGCGCTGGGAAAGACCAGCGAGGAGGTGGAAAACTCAAAACCTGCATCGGTGGGTCACTGTCAAATATATATATATACATATAATATAAGATAAACTGATAATGGGACATATTGGAAACCAGATTTCATGACACGGTTTAGATACAGAACAAAGGAAGTAAGAAAACATATGGAACCAATTCAACATAACAAACCAAAGCAACAGTTTAGAATAAAGAACAGCCAAACAAAAGATGCATCAGTACATTTAAAAAAAGAGTTGAAATCGAGGAGCTAAATACTGGTGGTACTGAAGCCCCTGAGCACCCACTGAGCTGGCACCAATATATTATACAGTAACCACCTGGCTGCACAATGCATTTGCCATACCAGTCGAACATTCAAGGCAAAGAGTTCAAGTGTCTTATTCTATTGTTATTGCATTTATCAGAATTTCCCCTTTGTGCTGTTTCTTTTTTACTCTCTTAGATCTCTTTCTCCTGTCATACCCGTTACATGTATTTTGTTTTCCTGTGATTCGGTGAATTAGGTGAACCAGGAAGTGTGGGCCACCAGTCTGGCTCTGATCTGGCTTCATGGTTTCAAGATGGATGCTCAGGAAGAGTGGGAGCTTCTGGCCATGAAGGCTGTGTCATGGCTCCGTGCTCAGAATGGTAATAACCACAGTAATAAGTGCTGATCTGTTGTTTCTAACAGTGTGTGCTGGTTAAAATCAGCTGTTTGCCCACACTGAGTGTCTCACTGATGACTTGTTTTGTGTTTTCCAGCATCGTGTGTGACAGAGTGTGTGGAAGCTGGAAATGCACTGTTGGGGTGCAACGTGCAGAGAGACGCCCTGGGGCTCTGAGGTTTTTATTAAAGTGGCTTCTCTTCAGGATTCACTCCAAACCTGCACCTCGTAACAACTGAATCCTGCTGTACATTTTTTTATTTGGCAATTCCTCTTTTTTACGACATGTTTTTATGTTTATTGAGCTTTTAAAATTCATAATGATTGTAATTCAATTCAATTCAATTCAATTCAATTTATTTGTATAGCCCAATATCACAACAGTGTCCCACAGTGCTTTACAAAGTTCACTGAAATAAACAAGTGTAAGCGAACAAACAATCTAATAAAGAGTCCAGCAGTCGATGAGGCCAATGGATCAGTCCGATGGATCAGTCCGAGGTATCACCTGCCCTTTATGACCCTCCTTCTTCGGGAAGGAAAAACTCAAAAAACCCAGTGGGAAAAGAGAAACCTCCGGGAGCGCCACAGTGAAGGAGAGATCCAGCTCCCAAGGACGGACAGGCTGTGGCTGATGGAGAACCACATCAGCGGGACCAGGACCAGGATCCATAGGAACCAGGGAACCACATCAGCAGAACCAGGACCAGGATCCACAGGAACCAGAGAACTACATCAGCGGGAACCGGGACCAGGACCCACAGGAACCAGAGAACCACATCAGCAGTAACTGTAGAAATGCTACTCAGAAAAGCACAAAATGGTTACTTGAAGTGAAATTGTGTCTACAACAACTGAAAATTAAACTTGGAGCTCAAAAGAAAATGAGTATTAATGGCTTAATGAGAGACTTCACGCCTGCACTTTTCATCGTGCTGTAAAAACTGTGTGACAGCCGGCGTCTGTGCACTTTAGCCAACATCATGCAAATCAAACCTTGAGCTGTCACTAGGTGGTGATGATGTGCACCCTTTGAGGACCTAAACGCACCTCTGTTGCTGTCTCACCTACAGTCCTGTCAGCCTCAGCTCTGCCCTGATCACATCCACAGGCTGAGGAGCTCTGCTGTGCTGGATGCTCAGTGCTCAGGCTCGCCACCAGTTATGACCTGCAGACAGTTGGACAATTCTGTGTTTGTGTTTTTTTTGTATATTAATAGTTGTGTCCTAGGACAAACCTAAATGTGACTTTAAACCATCTGCATATGTAAAACATTTCTACTTTTAAAGTAGAGAACAAAAACTTGGATTTAATATCAGTAATACTCTAAAAATAAAGTCATTCTCTGTGGAGTGTAATAAGAAGTGCTGGCAGTACCACGGCGGTCATGAACTGCTGTGTGGGCTGTGGGACACATGGTGGAAAGTGGAACCACTTGGTGAGCTGTGATTGACATTGTAGCAGCTGCAGCTCCAACAGTCACCAAGTAAGATTTTAAATTCTCGTACATAGAACTTGTGGAATTGAACGCTAGCTCCGCCCTCCCGGCGCTCCTTTATAAGCAGATCGAGCGAACCCGGTAGACGTCCCTAAACTTTCTGTTTCCTTTACATCTGGACAAGCTGTAAATTGTCTCCGCGTATTTACAAGAGGGATCTTCAGTAAAACCGCACCGGAGCCATAAACACCCATCAGAGGTAGGTCTCCTGCTGCTGCTGCTGTGTGGGGATTCACGCAGATGACGCACTGGTCATCAGGAGAGAGCAACACGTGAGATCAACACGGGAAAACCTTACTATCACTAACTGCGCAATACGAACCTTATCAGAGTGGAATATTGTGATAGCATTTAAAAATGAAGAGGAAAATCAGCAGACATCAGCTTGTTTCTGTTCAGTATTTTCCTGTCAGAGATCATTTTACAGTGCTATTATTAATTTCCTCTGTAGCTTTCAGCCAGCCTGGCAGTCTTCATTAACCGATCCAAATAAAGAAGAAGGTGAATGATGATAATTAAAAGAGCTGAACCAGGAAGGGTGGGGCAGACACCCAGTAGGCCTATTGATTAGTTATTGATTAGTGAGTGAGTGTGTGTGTGACAACATGTTTCACTGACATCCATGTAAATCTGCGTATAACAGACAACAATACATAGATTTGCTTGAAAAAGTGTAAAAATGTTAATTGCTGAACATCATCCACAATGTGCATCAGCTGTCGTCCCCACTGATCACTGCAGTGTTCTTGTTAACTGTTCACAGGCACGATGGTGAACTGCTGTGGTCTGCTGACTGACAAGAAGGAACCAGGTACAGATTTGTTCCTCCATCACTTTTTTTGTATGCAGTCTTAAAATGTAAAGGTCTGTGTTGGCTTTAATGCTATTAGACGGATTAATTAGACAAGGGACGTTTCTTTAGCTTTATTCTCAGCAATTTGAAAGAGGTTCTTTGCAGTTTATATTCATTAGGGCCCGAGCACCAAGCGGTGCGAGGACCCTATTGAAATTCGTGGGTGCAAAACATACAAGGGAGGAAACATGCCAGTACCCAAGAACCAAGAGGTGTAAGGACCCCATAGGCCCCGAGCAGGAAGGGGTTGAAAAAATACGTCAAATGCAAGAAACCAGGGGGGCAAAAACATAATTGAAATGCAAGGAATTCTTCTTCTCCTTTTCCCCAATGAATTGCATTTTGGGGGGCCTGAACATGCATGAAAACTCATGAAAGTTTGCAGAAAATTCAGTCGTGGTGAAAGATTACGTATTTCATAGGTTTCGCAAATGGGTGTTGCAAAATGGCTCTGTAGCGCCACCTAAGCTCAGCCCCGGAACTGCGTTTTATGTACATGTACGAAATGCGGTGGGTTCATGTATCTCTTCAAGACAGACAAAAAAGTCTCTTGGAGGGATGACCTCAACCCAACAGGAAGTCAGCCATATTGGATTTTTCACGCATTTTTGGCGATTTCCAGGGGACGTAAATGAACGAACTAGTCCGACTCGCAGTCAAACAGGAAGTTGTTAATAACTTGACTGTACATGATCCAATCAGCACCAAACTTCACATGTCTGATGAGAGTCCCGCCCTGAAGACGTTTACATGTTAATATTCATTCACAGTCATAGCGCCACCTGGTGGCGACAGGAAATGCTATGTTTTACATTATGATGGCTCAAGACCAGCCAGTTGATCAGATCCACTTCAAATTTTGTCAGGAAAGCCTCAAGACATTGATGTTGGTCTGGAGCGAACACCGTGAGTCTCCGTCAAAAGCTGTTGCCGTGACGACCAGGCGATTTTGATAATAAATTTTCCTTCGCCATGAGCATTAAAAGTGCTGTAACTCCACTGTACAAGGTCCTATCTTCACCAAATTTATACAGTTTGGTGACTGTCCAGCTCTGAAGATATGTACATGCCCATTTTGAACCATAGTCATAGCGCCACCTAGTGGCGGGAGGAAGTGCATGTATTATATAATACATCTCACTCTGAGTGTACATGTTGTTATATGTTATTATTAGTAGTAGTGGTATTATTTGTATCATCATTATTATTATTATTATTATTATTATCATTATTATTACTTTCGTGTTTGAAGTTTATTCTTATTCTTTTGGAGCTGTGTGTAACAAAAAGCAATTTCCCCCTGGGGATTATTAAAGGAATTCTGATTCTGATTCTGATTTTATTCTCGAACGTCTCTCTCTCAGCAGTTTAACCACAGACACCTCAAATTTGATCCAAACATTCCCAAGACGTGGATGATGCAAAGTTATGAAGCTGTTGACGTTTTGTCAGACGCTGTCACCATGGCAACGCTGTTCGCCATAGAACAAGAAATTGCTGTAACTTCAGTGTACATTATCCAATCTGTTTCAAACTTGTCACACTTAATAACAGTCCCGGCCTGAACACATCTAGATGCCAATTACTTACCACAGTCATTGCGCCACCTGGTGGCAACAGGAAGCAACACATCTATGGCAATGATCATTTGATTTGCACGACAATTTCACAGTGTAGTCAACACTTAATTTACTGGAATATAGGACGTGATTAGTGGCTGTTCTCTAGCGCCACATAGGGGACACAGGAAGTGACATGTAACTCATGCACTGTCCAAAATACATGAAAATTCTGAGCCGCGTCGAAGGGTCAGAGTCCAGCAACGGGACGAAGCCGCTGCACGCCCTGACCTGCACAGAGGTGCGAGGGCCCTCCAACGCTGCTTGCAGCTTTAATTGTGTTTGCTCTGTCCGGTCAGTTCCTCTGCAGGGCATCCAGGTGGAGCTGGAGGTGAAGGACCATGTGGCTACGGTGGTCTCCACTCTGAACTATGAGAACAAGGAGGACAAACCACTAGAGGCTGTTTTTGTCTTCCCTCTGCCTGGAGATGCTGCTGTCTGTCACTTCAGTGCTCAGATTGGACAGAAGCAGGTTGTAGCCGAGGTGAAGGAGAAGCAGCAGGTGGGTTGGATGGACAGGAAAAGCCTCAGTCGCTACAATGGAGGGTGAAAAACACAGTGAATGTTACTCCCATGTGTCATCTGTGTCTGTGCTCCAGGCCCGAGAGGAGTATGATGACGCTCTGAGCTCCGGTCAGCAGGCCTTCCTGTTGGAGGAGAGCGAGCAGAGTCCTGATGTATTCTCTCTGAGTGTGGGCAGTCTGCCTCCAGGAGAGAGCGCCTCCATCAGGCTGGAGTACGTCACTGAGCTGGCTGTGCAGGCCGACGAGGGGCTGAGGTTTAGTCTGCCTGCTGTGCTCAACCCTCGCTACCAGCCTCAGGGTAGGAGAAGCAGCCAGCACTTTTTTTTACCTCAGTGCACACGACAAACCTCATTTTACTGGCTGGAAATACCCTCTCAGCCTCTGCCTTGTTTGTCATTACCACCACCAACTCATGATAAGCAAAAGAATATGAAAGAAAACAATACACAACTAATTAGCTGAGACATGTTTTTAAAATTGTTGCCTCTTGAAGAAGAGCTGAAGAAGTTACCACTTACAAAAAGGGTATTTAGCTAAAAAGAAGATTCTCTGTCTGTAATGTCTCGTATTCCTAACTTGTCTCATGTTGTTTGCAGGTGGTGAAGGTGCCAGTGTCCAGGTGACCTCTGTTCCAGCCTCTCTGGTGCCCTACAGTCTGTCTTTCTCTGCCCAAGTGTCCTCTCCTCGTCCAGTCTCTAAAGTAGAGTCCAGCTCTTCTCTGGAGCCTCTCCAGTACCTCAACCCAGAACAAACCCAGGCCACGGTAGGCAGAGTCAGAGCTAGAGTGTCTGCTGAGTGTGGTTCTTCCTCTGTATTGATGTGATAAATGACTTTCTTTATATTTGTGGACTGCAGGTGAAGTTGGCTGCAGGACACAAGTTTGACCGAGATGTTGAACTGCTGATTTACTACAAAGACGCCCACCAGCCCACTGCTGTGGTGGAGGCAGGACAGGCCTCAGCCAAGCCTGGTGAGAGCACGTTAGGGAAGCTGTTACTCATTACTTTCAAACTGATGTTATGTCGTATTTACATTTTAAGTATGACCGAATAAGTAATAAAAAGCTTATTTGTGGACGTTTTTCTGTCCCTCTCTGTGTTTCAGGCACTCTGATGGGTGATCCAGTAGTGATGGTGAGCCTGTACCCTGAGTTCCCCCAGGCTGTGATGTCTTCAGTGGCCTCATGTGGAGAGTTTGTGTTCTTATTGGATCGATCCGGAAGTATGGATTGTGCTACTAATAACAGCAAGCAGCAAGAAACTCGCATCGGCAGTGCCAGGGTAATCAGTGTGTGTTAATTCTCTCATAAAATCATCCATAGTGTTCCTCTCAGACTGTGACCTTCACTGTCTTTTCTCTCTTCCCTTCAGGACACTCTGCTGCTCCTGCTGAAGAGTTTACCAATGGGCTGCTACTTCAACATCTACAGCTTTGGCTCCAGATATGAGCACATCTTCCCGTAAGTCACTCTCTCATTTCACTCAGTCCAACAGATTTGTTCCTTTCTTTAGTTTTAATGATCGAATGTGTTCGTGTATTTGTGTGATGGCAGTAAGAGTGTGGAGTACAGCCAGGAGACCATGGAAGAGGCTCTGAAGAAAGTTAAGGAGATGGGTGCTGATCTGGGAGGAACAGAGATCCTTGAGGCCCTCAAACATATTTACCGCCAGCCGTGCATCCCCAGTCAACCAAGACAAGTAACACACACACACACACACACACACACACATACCAATACCAAGTCAACACTGGGGCTCTTTGTTTTTGTAAAAGAACAATGCTCACATAGTGTAATATTTTCCTGACTAAACTAGCTTTGCCCGCCTGCTAATTTTGTGTCTAGCACGGCGGTAACAGTACAAAGGTGGGAAGTTCACTCAAGTTAAGCAGTATAAGGCAAACTAAATATTTGGAGGAAATGGGCAGCAACAAAGACTTCACACACACACACAGACTAATTTCATGTAGGTAGCTTTCTTCTCCTTTAGCTGCTCGTCCCAGACATACAGTGGGGCAAAAAAGTATTTAGTCAGCCACCAATTGTGCAAGTTCTCCCACTTAAAAAGATGAGAGATCATAGGTACTCTTCAACTATGAGAGACAGAATGGGGGGAAAGAATCCAGGAAATCACATTGTAGGATTTTTAATGAATTAATTGGTAAATTCCTTGGTAAAATAAGTATTTGACACACCTCATATTCAAATCTATCACTGTGGCTAGGTAAGTCACCAGATCAAGCAAGCCATTTCAAATCCAGTGCTATGCATAGTTTTGAGCCCAACTACTTCATATCTATGCGCTTCTCCACCTTTGGCACCAATTCTAGCTCCTCCCCCACCATATAGGCGACATTCCAAAGTAAAAAGCACCCCACCCTTACATATAGTGTAGCAAGTGGCGCGCCCACAAGCCCCATATCATCCCTTCAAGCTACGCTCCCCTCTCAGGCATAGTAACAAGGAAGAATTAGCATCTAAATGAAGGTTTAACGCAATTATAGCTGGAAGCAGGAAATCAGTATGTGCCCATCTAGACCTTAATGGGTGATTCTTCCAGTACACACATCAGACTGGTTGGCTTTAGCTCTGTTCTGCCATTGTATGCTGCAGATGCCAGATCACGCTGCTTTATTATTCCATGGCCTTCTTATTAGCTTTTCTCGTGAGAAGTCGTGCTATTCTTACATCCTCTCACACCAATCATGATACAATTATGAGTATGAAACGAAATAGTTGTTGTTTATATTCAATTATTGTGCAAATTCTGCATCAGCCTACAAAAGGGTGGCAGCTGTGTTTACTGGTTATTATGTGGATTTATTATTGATATCAAATTAGCAGGATGACATGATTTGAACCTTTTAATATCTCAACAAACAATCAACCCGCTCAGAGCACAACATTAGTTTTTTTTTTGGAGAAGCTGTTCATGTGTTGAGTCAGAAGTCGATGACAAGCTGAAGGGCTAATGATCACTCACTGCACCCACACAGACAGTCCCTACAGTACGCACACAATCTAATGTTTTGCACCGTTCGTTGCGCTTGCACCATTAAAATGCCTGAAAATGTCCCAATCACCTTTTTTTTTCTTTTACCACTGATCCAAGTCCAAACACTGTAATATTTAGCATCTGCTGATTAGTGTGAGCTTGTTTTTAATAAAATTTGCTTTAATTATTCCTAAACAGCACAGTATATAGTCCATTCTTAGCATTCTTCTCCACTGAAATGTTTCAATTGTGACACCAACTGCTGCCAACTGTGTGCTCTGTGGTTCACTTGCTCAGCCTACTTTGTAGCTCCAGTCCTCTAATGGAGCACGGAAACGGTTTGACAGCTAGCTTATTCAGAGAAAACCAGTAAAGGATTGGAAATAGATCAGGGTTAGAATCCTGTACAAAGCCTTAAAAACGCCCAGATTGAGCCACTCAATAGCTCCTACTGTTCCACTTACACCGTTCCAAGTACAGTCTCCACCAAACCGGTTTCTATGACGCTTGTACTCACCACACCTTCCTTAAACCCACATGTGTCACTGAAAGAGCTCTCAGAAAATGGACTTCTCAAGAATTTGACTTTCAACACATGCTGCATGTTTGTAGGGGCGGGATGTTGTGTAACTTTGAATGCTATGTGAACTCTCCTCCCCAGCTGTTTGTCTTTACCGACGGAGAGGTGAGCAACACCAAACAGGTTCTAGATCTGGTGAAGAAGAATTCAAGTTCCCACAGGTGAAACTACAAAAACACAACAAAAACCCAGAATATGTCCCATGTTCTAATGTTCTAGTTCTGTGTGGGTTAAAAACTGAACTGCTGTATTGCAGGTGTTTCTCTTTTGGGATTGGGGAGGGGGCCAGCTCTGCTCTTATCAATGGGTTGGCCAAGGAAGGAGGGGGTCACGCTCAGTTCATCACAGGGACCGACAGGATGCAGCCCAAAGTAAGACATAACAGGCTTTATAAAAACTTGAATTAAAAAATGGAAATTTGAAAATATATCTAAGTAAATACATTCAGTGAAAACCCAGAGCCTCTCCTATACATGTTTTTACTCATCAGGTGATGCAGTCGCTGAGATTTGCCCTGCAGCCGGCGGTGGAGGACGTCTCCATCACATGGGATGTGCCAAAGGGAGTCTCTGTCACCGTCCTCTCTCCACCAATCACAGCGATCTTCCAAGGTCAAAGGTCACTGATGTATGCCCAGCTCAGTGGACAGGTAGGAGCAGCAGCATCTTATAGTGAAGTAACAGTGGTCAGTTTTCTTCTTTTTCTGTGTACATGGTAACTTGTTAAAAGCACTAGAGACCTGTGGCTTTAGGTCTTTCACTGTTTTGCGCCACACCTAGTCCACACCTAGTTTTTTGTTTGTTCAGAATCACACTTATAGGCCTTATGGGTGGCTGCTAAAAGTATGCTTAGTAAGGATAGAGTATTTATTTAGGTTTTTGCGTTGTTTGTTCTAACTGGTGTCAGCTGCAGCTTTACAGATGGGCTTTTTGTTGTCTTTGTTTTATGGTTTGGCACCACCCACAGACCTCACCCTTTCCCTGTGATTCTGCTCAATGCTAAATTGTGTTAAACAGACAGATTGTATTTTTCTAACTTTCCGCTAAAAATCAAGCGGCAATGATTGCCTGATTACGTCAGCTTCATCCTTAGATGCTACAGGGTTCTAACACTGTCACTGTAATGCTTTCTCAGAGTTCAGAGGCAGCAGAGGGCTGCGTGACGGTCAAGTACAGCCTGGCTGGTCATCCCTCTAAGGACCAGCTCCACTTTGGTCTCAAACCTGCAGGAGACACTGGGTAAACAGACAGCAGAGGGACACGAGATGAGATACTGACTTCATTATACTGACTGTATTTAGGTTGTATGTGTGGTTAAAAGGGATAATTCAGTTTCAGTCTGCTTAACCTTTAGGCAGCACATTCACACATGTTTGCAATCAATAGTATCCATTCCACATTTATGTGTAACTCATCTCCTGACAACTTTATTACAAAGAAACTGGGTCATAGAAATAGAATCCTTTTGCAAATGAATTTCATTTCCATTTGTGCAATTGGATAAAAAAGAAAGAGTATTCAATGCACAGACTAATGCTAGTTTTCAGCATTTGTCACCACATGGGCTTTCATTTATCTTCTTTTCTTCAAATGTCCATCATTTAAAGAAGTCATTTTATATCTTTATAAACTTTTAACAGGATTGGTTCGAGATAGAGCGCTCATTCGCATTCATGCTTATGAATGGTAAAATCCACCTCTCTCCTGTCTGCAGACTAACAGTCCACAGGTTGGCTGCTCGCACTCTGATCCGCTCCCTGGAGACGGAGGAGAGAGAGAACAAAAGAGTGAAGGAGAAGGTGGTGGAGCTCAGTGTCCAGTCAGGAGTGAGCAGTACCTTCACTGCCTTTGTTGCTGTCAACAAAGGTGATGGCGAAGCGATTAAAGGACCTCTGGCGCGAAGAAATATTCCAACACCCAGTAAGTGTGTTTTTCCAAGAGAAAATTAAGAAGCAGGAAACCTGTCCAGTTCAACTAGTGTGCACACGTTGCTTTTTTTTTAAGACAATGACTTATTACCAGTTCATATGATAGAAAAAAAAACATTTTGATAGACAGTATGTCTTCTTCATTTCAAATTTTAAAACTATGGTGATGTTTCTGTTAACATCAAAAGAAATGTGATGTGACTGTCACGTGTTGCTGTGGTTCTGCTGGTGAACTAAGTGGGATGGGCATGCTCTGTTTACTGTAAT
Organism: Pempheris klunzingeri; assembly: GCF_042242105.1. Lineage (NCBI taxonomy): Eukaryota > Metazoa > Chordata > Actinopteri > Acropomatiformes > Pempheridae > Pempheris > Pempheris klunzingeri. Next base: position 20,962,034 of record NC_092015.1, read on the forward strand.
GTTGTCAAATAATAATAATCACACTAACAATAATAACCCAATACATACAAATTTAGCTAATAATGATCAGTTCTGTTTATTTTTAAGTGTATTGTTTGATATTTTTGCTCTGGCCAATGACCTTTATTTAAAATCCTTCTCTCTTTTTATCTCAGTGTTTTGTGGGGTGATGACTAATTCTTATATGAGCACTCCTCAAATGGGTGAGTAACAGGTTCATTGGCTTTTTGACCTCACACTGGGTTCTTTTCTACATCCAGTGTTTTCAGTGTTCAGCCATTCGCCTAGTCAGCACTACTGTAATGTGTATGCGAACCTATTTCTCGTGGCCATTCTTCTTCTCTGCCGTCATCTTTTTGCGTGGTGCAGTGCTTTATAAATACAATAACTGAATGATAGCACTCCAGAACAAATAAACATTAGTAACTATTTTCTATAGTCAGCTTTTCCATACAGATTTCAGGCTTATTTGTGAAATAATTCAGCAGGTGTCTTCACATTGTGCCCTAAGCTGCCTTAGATAAGATTCATATTTGGGGTGCTGTGCACTCATTTGCTGTCATCTCGCTGCTGGCGCTGCTTAATGAAAACATAAAATGTGCAAAAACATTTCAAAAAATTAAAGTTTGCCTCCTAATTTTTATAGGAATAGTTTATCTTTGGATGTATGTTTATTTGCATGGTTAGATGAGAAGAACGACCTAGAACAGCGCATAACTCATACAGCATGATTAAAAGAGAGCTATGCTAGCTCTTTCTCTGTTTCCAGTCATCATGCTAAGCTAAGCTAAGCCTTATATGGAACCGACAGATATGAGATTGGTATCAATGCTCTCATCAAACTATTTGCAAGAAAGCAAATAAATGAATTTCCTAAAATGTCACACTGTTCTTTTAAAGACTGATACTTTTGTAAGTCAGGGCATTTAAGTCATAACTCAGCAAGCGCTGGGCAGTTAAAGGGGAAAAAATTAGTCTTCATTTGAACCATTTTTTTTCCCAAACTAATTTTTTCATAATTAATTGTGCCCTAGCTCAGTTATTATCAGTTCTCAGTTTATTACCAGTCTGTTGTTTGACATTTTCACCCCAGCTAATGTTCTCTGTTTTTTAGCCTGTTGTGCGATGGCTCCTGCTAGATACATGGGTGAGTGAAAGGTTCAGTGGCTTTCTGAACACACACCAGAGAATTTAAACATCCACTGAATGCAGATGTTCACGTTCAGACATTTCACTACTACTGTGATGTATATGGGAGCCCATGTCTTGTTGCCACCCTTGTCTTTGCAGTGATTTATAAATACAATAACTGAAGTGGTTTTATTCCAGAAAAAATCTAGCAGGAGTTACTTGATTCATTTTAGTTCATCTTGATTCATTTTAATTCGGACTATAGAATATGCCTGTGGTGAGTTGTGCAGTGATGAAGGTATCTGTTTTGTTTTAGTGGTACACACTTTATATTGTTTTATTTGTATATATATATATATATATATATATACACACACACACATATACATATATAGCCTACATATATATATGGCAAGCCGTTTAGGAAATTATATATATGGAATGAAACTCTGAATATATTGAACGAAATTCGCCATCTTGTTTTTTTAATTACACTTTCACCTGAACGGCTGAAGGAGGGAGAGGATGGGTGAAGCTGCCCGAAATTTAGTAGTTGCGATACTACAACCCTAGCACAACTACCGTGCTAGTGCTACTATTAGTGCTACCGTTGCAGGCATTAGCCAGGGTGTTAATAACTTGTTCGTTGCGCAGTATCGCAGCTACTAAATTTCGGGCAGCTTCACCCATCCTCTCCCTCCTTCAGCCATTCAGGTGAAAGTGTAATTAAAAAAACAAGATGGCGACTTTCATTCAATATATTCAGAGTCTCATCCCATATATTCAGACTTTCATTCAATATATAATTTCCTAAACGGCTTACCATATATATATATATATATATATATATATGCGCAAAAACATTTCAAAAAATGAATGTTTGCCTCCTAATTTTTATAGGAATAGTTTATCTTTGCATGTATGTTTATTTGCATGGTTAGATGAGAAGAACAACATAGAACAGCACATATTCACCCCAGCTAATGTTCTCTGTTTTATATCCTGTATGTTTTATAGACTGTGGTGGAATGGCTTCTGCATTGATGGGTGAGTGAAAGGTTCAGTGGCTTTCTGAACACACACCAGAGAATTTAAACATCCACTGAATGCAGATGTTCACGTTCAGACATTTCACCACTACTGTGATGTGTATGGGAGCTGATTTATAAATACAATAACTGAAGTGGTTTTATTCCAGAAAAAAATCTAGCAGGAGTTACTTGATTCATTTTAGTTCATCTTGATTCATTTTAATTCGGACTATAGAATATGCCTGTGGTGAGTTGTGCAGTGATGAAGGTATCTGTTTTGTTTTAGTGGTACACACTTTATATTGTTTTATATTTTTATATATATATATATATGGCAAGCCGTTTAGGAAATTATATATATGGAATGAAACTCTGAATATATTGAACGAAATTCGCCATCTTGTTTTTTTAATTACACTTTCACCGGAACGGCTGAAGGAGGGAGAGGATGGGTGAAGCTGCCCGAAATTTAGTAGCTGCGATACTATTATATATTGCCTCCTAATTTTTATAGGAATAGTTTATCTTTGGATGTATGTTTATTTGCATGGTTAAATGAGAAGAACAACATAGAACAGCACATATTCACCCCAGCTAATGTTCTCTGTTTTATATCCTGTATGTTTTATAGACTTACAGAGGATGGCTCCTCGTGGTGCATCGATGGGTGAGTGAAAGGTTCAGTGGCTTTCTGAACACACACCAGAGAATTTAAACATCCACTGAATGCAAATGTTCATGTTCAGACATTTCACCACTACTGTGATGTATATGGGAGCCCATGTCTTGTTGCCACCCTTGTCTTTGCAGTGATTTATAAATACAATAACTGAAGTGGTTTTATTACAGAAAAAATCAAGCAGGAGTTACTTGATTCATTTTAGTTCGGACCATAAAATATACAGTACATAAAATATACATAAACAGTAAACTATTCAGTAAACAGGTCAGATTTGACTGATTTCATGCTTATTTGTGTAGTATGAGTTCAGCAGGTGTCCCCAGGTGTTGTGTCCTGAGATCCACTGGATTTAATTTGGACCATAAAATATTTTGATTTGCTTTTGTCATTGTAACAGTTGCCAGCAGTTTGGAAGAATGTGATGACTGTTCGTACAGTGATGAAGGTATCTGTTTTGTTTCAGTGGTACACACTTTATATTCTTTATATATACTGTATATATTCTTCTTAGGTAGACTGATACTGGTGCTTTCTTAAGAATAAGTATGGATTTCATAAAACATTATACATAGTGTCCATAGATTGCTACCTCCATGGTAGACATGGCAGCCCATTCATTCCAATGAGACCTGTTCACATCAGCTCAGAAGCTTGTTTATTTCTAAATTCAACTGTGGTTTCCTTTACAATTGAAGTGTCAGACATCTGCTTTGTCTGGTCCCAGGGCAAGCCATTTAACTTGACTTCACCCAGCCATCTTTCAGCGCATCTTAATTTTGATAGCTGTGCTCTAGACCAGGAGATCTTCTGCTTAGAAAACGGATCCAAATGTGAGCCTGTGAATGCAAAATGATCTGGCTCATAATACTACAATAATTTCTTTTATATTCAAGGCTAAACAGCTGTTTGAATTATTATTGTTTCTTTTTTTTACCCCATTCACCTGAGGATTAATTGTTTCAAATGTAATGTTCTAAATTCTTTTTCCCCTCTGTGACTAAATCTAGACTGGAGCCAGATCACTGTATTGCTTTTTATAGGTGTCATCTTTAGCATTTTTGAGGCCTAAATCTAAAGGTGACCGTGCTTTTGCCATCAGGGCCCCTCGGCTATGGAACGACCTGCCTGAGGAGAAAAATGGCTCAGCACTTTCTTTTAAATCACTTCTTAAAACCAATTTTTACAGACTTGCTTCCATGTGATCCTGTCTTTTTCAAGTCTCTCTGTCTTTTTTTACTCTGGCTTCCATCAAATATCTTTCTCTCTATCTCTTTTGTTTATATTATTGCTATTGCTACTGACTGTTATCTCTTCTCCTGCCTTCTCTTTACTGTTTTTGTCATTTTCTTCTTATTTTATATTCATCTCAACCGCTGCTTTTGTTCGGCACTCAGCTGTTTTGCTTTGTTTGTCAAAGCACTCACTCAGTAAACTCTGTTTTCCAAGGTGCTGTACAAATAAAGTTATTTTTCTCCTTATTATTATTATTATTATTATTATTATTATTGTTTGTACTCTGTAATGCACTTTCTCTTTGTTCTAGATTTTCTTCCATTCAAACTGACATGACATGTCTTAATAGCATGAATTAGAAGTGTAGTAGATGCCTCTGTCATTTTACTATATGTACATGTAAGAATTAATTGGCTAGAAAAATGCACAGTAGAATATGGCATCATTTCATTTTTTGCACTTCCTTAGATTCTTCAGACTGTTGGGCTGAGGTTCAAGGAGCCATACCTGACCAGGCTCCCACAGACCCCCTCCTGCAGCTGGTCTCCCTCCAGAAGGCGTCTGGCTGCTGGGTGCTGGATCCAGCTCTGGCTGCTGCGCTGGGAAAGACCAGCGAGGAAGTGGAAAACTCAAAACCTGCGTCGGTGGGTCAATTATAATAACACAAATTAATAATGGGACTTGTTTTGAAATGAATGAAGAACTCGTCACATTTGTCTCCTTAGTTTTCTTTTCTCCTCAACCATTTCTGTGATTCGGTGAATTAGGTGAACCAGGAAGTGTGGGCCACCAGTCTGGCTCTGATCTGGCTTCATGGTTTCAAGATGGATGCTCAGGAAGAGTGGGAGCTTCTGGCCATGAAGGCTGTGTCATGGCTCCGTGCTCAGAATGGTAATAACCACAGTAATAAGTGCTGATCTGTTGTTTCTAACAGTGTGTGCTGGTTAAAATCAGCTATTTGCCCATAGTCGGTCTCCTCTGATGATTGGCTGTTTTGTTTTTATCTGTTTTCCAGCACCGTGTGTGACAGAGTGTGTGAAAGCTGGAAATGCACTGTTGGGTTGCAGCGTGCAGAAAGACGCCCTGGGGCTCTGAGGTGTTTCATAAAGTGGCTTCTCCTACAGGATTGGGGCACAGAAGCAGATTTACTCCACCCTACAGCTTGCGTATTGCGTTTTACTCTTTCCACTCTACCTTTATAATACGGTGTGGCTTAATATAGTTGCACTGTGCTGCTTATATGGAGGATCAGCCATGTAATGAAACAAATAAATCCTCTTATGTTTTGCACCTTTACTGTAGCTGTGTATCAGAAACTGTCACTTAAAAAAATTAAAGCTGAATCTGTGGACCGGAAGCTTCATTCATGAATCATGCGCATACACACTGTGCAATAATGATTGACATTACATTTATTCCAATGCATTTATCATGCAATAAACTATCTGCATAAAGAGATTTGCCACAAAGTTGCATAACAAGTTCAGAAATTTGAGTTACACACAAAGCAACCAAAAGATTTGTGGCATGCAGGTGGAATTGATCCTAAATCACTGCTGAATCCTGTGGATTTATTGTCTCTTTTATCTCTAGTTTTTAGGGGCAGATGCCCAGCACAGAATTCTTAATCATTTTGATCAATGCCAAATATCCTAGTTTTAATTCGCGCAGCCAGCAGATGGAGCAGGAAGCCTTGCCGCTCCTATCCGCTCCGGTTCCGCCTGTAGAGCATATCGAACATACCCCACAGACGTGACAGTGTTGGGCGTGTACTGCAGCAGCTGTTTTATAAACCTACTGGTGTTGTCCACCTGTGAGACTACTCCAAAGTATTTATTCTCAGAGGTAAGTCAGGCGTTTTGTTCGTAGGTTTCTTTTCTTTTCTCCTTTTAATATAATCCAAGATGACGCAGTTCTGCTGTCATTCATTTTTGCTTGACAGATTGGATTTAGTTATTTATAGTACATTTAATAAGATTATTTGGAGAGCTGTTTGGTCCACATCAAATCTTTGGGTGCGTTTTAGTGACACTAGTTATCAGTTCTTACTGTTAACCGCTGTCTATTAACGTTACAGGGCACAAATATCTTTCCCACCTGTTGCACAGTTGGGATGGAAATCTGCTGTGGTCTGCTTACTCTTCAGCAGGAACCAGGTACACAGCTGGAAACATCACAGCTAGTCTGGTTTCAAGCATGCAATAATGTTATAAAATGGTATTAAGTTCAGCTGTTTCATATCACAGAAGTTGTTTTTTTGTCTTTCCTTTTGTGTTTGCAAATGTGCCGGTGTGTGCATGTGTGTGTGTGTTTGGTTATCAAGGAGCTTCTCTTATTAAATTTGAATACATATACAGGGTTCACAAAAAGTTAGGGATATTCGACTTTCAGGTGAAATTTATGGAAAATGTAAAAAGTTAATGCTACAGTGATATTATATCATGAAAGTAGGACATTTAAGTATCAGCATGCAATGGTAGTTTCTTCATCTTAAACAATTTATTGAAAGAAAATCTACCAACAGTGGAGGGTAAACGTAAAATTGGGACGTGGCCAAAGGACGTCCACTCCTCTCCTTTCTGTGACTCTTCCAGTCACTCTGTATCACTGTTACAACCTCCTGATGACACTCTGTGACCCTCTAAGCTCAGTGGACACTTCTGCCTGAGGACCTGTTTGAAGCCTCCAGTTTTGAGGTGCTGCTGATCAATAGTTAGGTGTCGTCTTGGTCTCATGATGTCAGAATGTGAACAGCACGATGAGGAGGACTGTTTAAATACCAATTCTAACTGAACCAGGAAATGTATTGGTGGTGGTTCATCCTGAAATTTCACCTGAAAGCCGAATATCCCTAACTTTTTGTGAGTAGTGTAAATCCACTGATAACCACCAGTTTGTCGGTCAGTTCCTCTGCAGGGCATCCAGGTGGAGCTGGAGGTGAAGGACCATGTGGCTACGGTGGTCTCCACTCTGAACTATGAGAACAAGGAGGACAAACCACTAGAGGCTGTTTTTGTCTTCCCTCTGCCTGGAGATGCTGCTGTCTGTCACTTCAGTGCTCAGATTGGACAGAAGCAGATTGTAGCCGAGGTGAAGGAGAAGCAGCAGGTGGGTAAAGAGTTACTCATGACAATAGAGCATAAAATCAGTGTAAAGCATCGTCATAGATTTGTTTCTAAGCACATTATAGGAGAAAATGACTGTAAATGACTTTTTGTGGTAAGGATCTTTCTTTTCGGAGCGGGGCTGAAATGGTGGCTCAATGATGCACTGGAGCCGCCTTAGCATGACTCTTCCCCCAGCACTTTATAAGAGAGTGCCTCCATGTTGGAAGCTCGAGCCCCACAAAGTCAGCAAACAGTGGCTGGCTGAGGTAAACTTGTATTATCACTTCAGCCTTTTTCACTGCCTTCACCCCAGCCTCAATGACTGAATGAATGATGTGTCTGTGATAGTGGTGCTGTAACATGCCAGTAATGACAATGATATAAAAAAAGGAGGTTTTCACTCAAAATCTCACGATACATGGCCCCATTCATTCTTTCTTTTACACAGATCAGTCGTCCTGGTCCTTTTGCAGAAAAACAGTCCCAAAGCATGATGTTTCCACCCCCATGCTTCACGTTGAGTTTTTACCAAAAAGTTCTATTTTGGTTTCATCTGACCATCTGACATTCTCCCAATCCTCCTCTGGATCATCCAAATGCTCTCTATCAAACTTCAGACGGGCCTGGACATGTACTGGCTTAAGCAGGGGGACACGTCTGGCACTGCAGGATTTGAGTCCCTGGCGGCGTAGTGTGTTACTGATGGTAGCCTTTGTTACTTTGGTCCCAGCTCTCTGCAGGTCATTCACTAGGTCCCCCCATGTGGTTCTGGGATTTTTGCTCACCGTTCTTGTGATCATTTTGACCCCACGGGGTGAGATCTTGCGTGGAGCCCCAGGTTGAGGGAGATTATCAGTGGTCTTGTATGTCTTCCATTTTCTAATAATTGCTCCCACAGTTGATTTCTTCACACCAAGCTGCTTACCTATTGCAGATTCAGTCTTCCCAGCCTGGTGCAGGTCTACAATTTTGTTTCTGGTGTCCTTTGACAGCTCTTTGGTCTTGGCCATAGTGGAGTTTGGAGTGTGACTGTTTGAGGTTGTGGACAGGTGTCTTTTATACTGATAACGAGTTCAAACAGGTGCCATTAATACAGGTAACGAGTGGAGGACAGAGGAGCCTCTTAAAGAAGAAGTTACAGGTCTGTGAGAGCCAGAAATTTTGCTTGTTTGTAGGTGACCAAATACTTATTTTACCGAGGAATTTACCAATTAATTCATTAAAAATCCTACAATGTGATTTCCTGGATTCTTTCCCCCCATTCTGTCTCTCATAGTTGAAGTGTACCTATGATGAAAATTACAGGCCTCTCTCATCTTTTTAAGTGGGAGAACTTGCACAATTGGTGGCTGACTAAATACTTTTTTGCCCCACTGTACATATGTTAATGTTGTGTCAATAATCCAGCTTCTTTCAAATCATTTCTAGTTCATTCCGTTTACGCTGTTTCTCTCTCAAAAAAGAGATACATTTCAGTGTTGAAGATGAATATGAATTTCTTTTATTTCAAATTTTCTGTATAAATTCTGAGATTCTGTGATAATATGGTTATCGTGAATCCACTTGGCCATTATAATTCCATATAATACAGCAAGTTCTGGGTCTGACCCAGGTTCTCCTCCCAGTTGGACCTCCAAAGGGAGACCTCCTGGAAGGCATCCCAACTAGAAGGCCAAACCACCTCAACTGGCTCTTTTTAACATGAAGGAGCACTCTACTCCGAGCTCCCTCCGAATGTCTGAGCTCCTCACCCTATCTCTGAGGCTGAGCCCAGACTCCCTGCAGAGGAAACTGCTCGTATTGGTGACCTTGTACTTTCGGTCATTACCCAAAGCTCATGACTATAGGTGAGGGTTGGAACGTAGATCGACTGGTAAATTGAGAGCTCTGCTTTCCGGTTCAGCTCCCTCTTTTCCACAGTCGTCCAGTACAGAACCCACATTTCTGCAGATGCTGCTTGTGATCAAGACCCCAAGTACTTGAACTCCCTTGCTTGAGCGGCAAATCCACAGTTTTCCCACAGAGATCCATGGCCTCAGACTTGGAGGTGCTGACTTTGATCTGGATCACTTCACACTTGCCTTAGTCCATGCTGGAGGACAAGGTGGTCCCGTGGTTCCCAAACCTGACACTCTCCTCGCTTTTGCTACGCCTTGAGATCTTGTCCACAAATATCTCAAACAGAATCTGTGACGAGGGACAGCCTTGGACAGCCCACTGAAAGAGTGATTGACTTTGTGCCAACGGATACAGGTCTCACTTTGGTTATACTGGGACCAGGTTGATCATAGCAACAGCCTCAGTACCACATACGTCAACAGTAACCCCACAGGATTCCCTGAGGGACGTGGTCTCAAGCCCTGTCCAGGTCTACAAAACACGTGTAGACAGAATGTCGAGTCTACCAATGAAACTGTGTTAGTGCCAGAGGGCCTGCTAACAAGCCTGCAGCTCACACTATCTTATACCTGGATATCTAGCGTAGTGCTAACAGAGAGAAGCTGCTCTTGCTCACATACGAGACACCCTGAGCAACATCCCAGCATCCCAACACTGGTTAGCAAGGTTGGATTGACTGCAGTGAAAAGGCTGAACTGGCAACTGCTGTGGGAGGGAAACCCCCAACTTGGGCCAGAGACTAAGTGTCAGTCTTCTCCTTCCAGGTTCAAAGTTTATCAAAGTGTCAAAAACCAAAGAGTCAATCTTCCAAAAAGGCACCGGGAGACTTCAGAGCTCAGCGCAGTAGAGGTTTATTGTCGACAACAAAGCCCAAGACCTGAACAAGATTAAAATCCTGAACAGTTCTGACACACAATGTCAAGGTCCCTTCTTTTATAGCCCCAAATCAGCAGAATGACCTCATCTGCCTGTCGCCGTGCATCTGTCCCCAGCCAATTAGAATATACCACACTTTAGCCGGAGTTTGGAGTTTGCCCCTTAATTTGTCATATGTGGAGAATTTCCACTGAGCAGTTAGTGGTTTTATTTATCCTACAGCACCTCGTGTTGACACCATAAGGTTCCAATTCCTCCTCAATACATTTTTTAAAAAGAAAGTATTTACTTCAGTGTAAAACGATATATTTAAAACAGTATAAAATGTGATATTTGGTTACATCCTTGCTCATTTTTATTGGTTACATGTTCCATTACCTTTGTTATTTGATCAACACTCCTGTCATACTAAACCATCGTGTTACATATCTTGATCAATTCATACTACATCTTAATCAACACTTAATCGATACATTATATTTACATTATGTGATATCTCAATATTTGATACCACATACTGTTAGGTTTGGTGAGGTTAAGCTGGCAAGCCTAAATTCAAGCCTAAAGTGATCTAGACTTAGCACCTTAAAGTTAACACTGGTTAAGTGCCAGTGGAAAGTGAAGGACTAGGAAATCAGAGAATGAACAAAGGAGGACAGCTACAAGAGTAAACATCAGCTGTCTAGATAGGTGTGGTTTCAAGACACTCCTCCTGGCTTCAGCACCTTCAGCAGAAAACAGCGCCTAGACTGTTTTCACAGTATTACACATATGTATCATTGCTTTAAACCAACTTTGTTTGTTTCATCTGTGCTCCAGGCCCGTGAGGAGTATGATGACGCTCTGAGCTCCGGTCAGCAGGCCTTCCTGTTGGAGGAGAGCGAGCAGAGTCCCGATGTATTCTCCCTGAGTGTGGGCAGCCTGCCTCCAGGAGAGAGCGCCTCCATCAGGCTGGAGTACGTCACTGAGCTGGCTGTGCAGGCCGACGAGGGGCTGAGGTTTAGTCTGCCTGCTGTGCTCAACCCTCGCTACCAGCCTCAGGGTAGGAGAAGCAAACAGGAGCCTTCTAGCTACACCGGTGACTGTCAGAAACCCACTTTCACAGCAGTGACAGAACACATCATCTCAAAACCTTAGGCTGTAATGTCAAGTTTCAATTAGGTCTGTCACAATTATTACATGATGTCTTGATTGTGATTATTTGAGCTGAAAGTGATTATTTTGTGCAGTCATAATTTTGTTACACCATCTTCCTCTGCAATAGTTTAATGGCAGAATTGGAGAATTATTGCCCCCGGCTGTTTATCTTGCTGTGTTCAGCTTCTGATATTCGCATAACGGTAGTGGGTGCAAGGTGCATTCATTCAAATTTTTTTTTTGACTTTTTTGACTCAAATTTGCACATATGGAAGGAAACCAGACTAATGTTTAGAAATGTCACAACAAATACAATGCAAATCAGGTGCGTTTCTATCAGCTTGGTTGAGGCAAATAAACTGCACACATCAGTACGAGGTTTCAATGTCTGGAAAACAAAAAAAAACAAACAACAAAAGCAAAAAAAAAAAATCACTTTGCTATTTTCTTTCAGCTCATATGAGATCATATTTGTTACTCGTCGAAGCCATGTAATGATAGAAAGGTGCCAACAACAGGTCTCTGTATTTATAAGAGATAGACTCCCCTATGGGTGAAGCAGAATTTGACGGCTCTTGGGAAAGTTATGCTGGAGACCATTCACTGTCCTTTCCTGCTTCATTTTAGTTTCTTTAAACCCACTTTAGAATTGCTGTGCATTGTAATCAGGGCAAACAGCTGATCTGCCATGCAGTCATTGCTACATCATTAGATATTTGACAGACACGTTTCCAGCCTTTGAAATAAAAAAAAAAAGCTGCGCACAACAGCAATTATTTATATGACAACCGTCAACTAAAATTTCACGACTGGGACGACCTGGGTTTCATCTTCACTCTCCAAATGAAAGAGTAGCTTGAAATATGCCCCACATGTACATACATGCTATTAACTGTGTAAATGTGTGGTGGATTTTCAGAATACATTGGGAAACAGTTGATGAAGTCAAGTTGCTCAACACACAAATACATGCTCAGATGCCTTTTTATTTTAATGTAATTATCACACAGGCGCAAACGCACAGCTTTAAAGTTACAGTCAACTAACTACTAAAGTAACTACAGACAAACAGTATAGAAAAGTATCATACGATGATTAAAGTTGTTACATCCGTTTATCCGTATCCATATCTAGTGTGGTTGATATATGGAAATGAGAGATGGATATATTTACTGTAGGAAAAGCTTTATTTTGCGTCACTGTGCTCTCCAGCAGCTGTAATGTTTTTGGTTTGCTTATGTGATTTCACTGTTTGATTACATCATTTTAACTTGTCTCATGTTGTTTGCAGGTGGTGAAGGTGCCAGTGTCCAGGTGACCTCTGTTCCAGCCTCTCTGGTGCCCTACAGTCTGTCTTTCTCTGCCCAAGTGTCCTCTCCTCGTCCAGTCTCTAAAGTAGAGTCCAGCTCTTCTCTGGAGCCTCTCCAGTACCTCAACCCAGAACAAACCCAGGCCACGGTAGGCAGAGTCAGAGCTAGAGTGTCTGCTGAGTGTGGTTCTTCCTCTGTATTGATGTGATAAATGACTTTCTTTATATTTGTGGACTGCAGGTGAAGTTGGCTGCAGGACACAAGTTTGACCGAGATGTTGAACTGCTGATTTACTACAAAGACGCCCACCAGCCCACTGCTGTGGTGGAGGCAGGACAGGCCTCAGCCAAGCCTGGTGAGAGCACGTTAGGGAAGCTGTTACTTTGATAAAAAGAAGCTCATTACTTTCAAACCGATTTGAACGTAATTGAATTAACATTTGTGTGTGCGTTTTTCTGTCCCTCTCTGTGTTTCAGGCACTCTGATGGGTGATCCAGTGGTGATGGTGAGCCTGTACCCTGAGTTCCCCCAGGCTGTGATGTCTTCAGTGGCCTCACGTGGAGAGTTTGTGCTCTTATTGGATCGATCCGGAAGTATGAGTTCACATATGAACAGTAGAGGGACTTATCAGACTCGCATTGACAATGCCAGGGTAATCAGTGTGTGTTAATTCTCTCATAAAATCATCCATAGTGTTCCTCTCAGACTGTGACCTTCACTGTCTTTTCTCTCTTCCCTTCAGGACACTCTGCTGCTCCTGCTGAAGAGTTTACCAATGGGCTGCTACTTCAACATCTACAGCTTTGGCTCCAGATATGAGCACATCTTCCCGTAAGTCACTCTCTCATTTCACTCAGTCCAACAGATTTGTTCCTGTCTTTAGTTTTAATGATCGAATGAGTTTATGAATTTGTGTGATGGCAGTAAGAGTGTGGAGTACAGCCAGGAGACCATGGAAGAGGCTCTGAAGAAAGTTAAGAAGATGGGTGCTGATCTGGGAGGAACAGAGATCCTTGAGGCCCTCAAACATATTTACCGCCAGCCGTGCATCCCCAGTCAACCAAGACAAGTAACACACACACACACACACACACACACACACACAAACACTAGCGAAACTAGCGACTGAGACCCTAAAATTATTAGGAAAATGTTTACTGAGGTAAAAAACCCATTGAGAAGTGGGCTCATTTTCTCATAGACATTCATTTGGACTTCTTGTTGCAACCAGCAGAGTCTCCCCCTGTTCGTCATTAGAAAGAATGCAGCTTTAAGGTACTTCAGCATTGGCTTCACTTTTCAGATCCGGAAGCAACGTCCTCTTTTTCCTTTACAGTCTATGATAATTATACACTCAGTGATGTTATGTAAGTTTGAATGCTATGTGAACTCTCCTCCCCAGCTGTTTGTCTTTACCGACGGAGAGGTGACCAACACCAAACAGGTTCTAGATCTGGTGAAGAAGAATTCAGGTTCCCACAGGTGAAACTACAAAAACACAACAAAAACCCAGAATATGTCCCATGTTCTAATGTTCTAGTTCTGTGTGGGTTAAAAACTGAACTGTTGTATTGCAGATGTTTCTCTTTTGGGATTGGGGAGGGGGCCAGCTCTGCTCTTATCAATGGGTTGGCCAAGGAAGGAGGGGGTCACGCTCAGTTCATCACAGGGACCGACAGGATGCAACTCAAAGTAAGAAAGACATTTAACATTTTAAAGCTCTCAAATTAAATAATGCAACAGAACATTTGAATTTTGAGTTGAATGTTTTTTTTCCAGCTGGATTAGTAAGTAGTAGTAAACTGTTTTTAATCATCAGGTGATGCAGTCACTGAGATTTGCTCTGCAGCAGGCAGTGCAGGACGTCTCCATCACATGGGATGTGCCAAGGGGAGTCTCTGTCACTGTCCTCTCTCCACCAATCACAGCAATCTTCCAAGGTCAAAGGTCACTGATATATGCCCAGCTCAGTGGACAGGTAGGAGCAGCAGCATCAGATAATGAAATATCTGTTTTAAATCTGAAGCTGGATTTTCCACTTAACAAACTGAATTATGACCGTATATATGTTTTAATCAGGTATTGTTATTATTAATGAACATGTTTTCTAACTCTGCAATGCTTTTTTCAGAGTTCAAAGGCAGCAGACGGCTGTGTGACGCTGAAGTACAGCCTGGCAGGTCATCCCTCAAAGAACCAGCTCCACTTCAGTCTTAAACCTGCCGAGGGCACTGGGTAGTTCTCCCCCTTTTGATGAAAATATTAGGTTAATGGTTAAATTCAAGGATACTGGCTATACATAGATCTCAGCATTAGTAGAAGTTTAAGGTAAGCTTCACCTGTGTTCACTCTTGTCTGCAGACTAACAGTCCACAGGTTGGCGGCTCGGACTCTGATCCGCTCCCTGGAGACGGAGGAGAGAGAGGACAGGCAAGATGGAGGGGTGACAAAGAAGAAGGTTGTGGATCTCAGCGTTCAATCGGGAGTGAGCAGTGCCTTCACTGCCTTCATTGCTGTCAACAAAGGGGATGGAGAGGTGATTCAAGGACCTCTGGTGCGCAGGAATGTTCCAGCACCCAGTGAGTGTTTCAGAGAGTAAATGAATAATTAGTTGTTCAAAAAATTATATGATAATTTTGTTTGTTAATGCATTTACGTTTGGTTGATTCTGAAAAGGCTGAATGTTGTGTGTTTGTGCAGTCATTCAATTCATGACACTGCATTATTTCAGCCGCTTTCAATCGTGTTACTACTTCAGTGTTTTAACAGTTGCTTTTGAGTACTACTGTGGTAGTATGAATGTAGTGTTAGTTCGCGCGTTGCACCAAGCTTTTGTTTACTAATTCCCATACAGTCCTCTGGATTTAATGTTCTACTCTCTTTGCCTTTTTAAATTCAAATTAGGTTCGAATCAGTATAATCTGGCAGATTTCAGTGAGAATAATATAACACTGGTATGTAATAAAAGTTTAATTGTTTTTTGGATGTAGCTTTTGTATTTCTGAATACAGCAAAACACAGCAATGCTACACATACTGTATAAGACAATATGATACCACAAAAAAATGAATTTCTCTTGCAAGAATGACATTGGGGCAGTAAGGCTTTAGGTAAACGTCAAATAAAATGTTTCTGTTTTTGCAGTTTTTTAATGTCCAATTCGGCCTTAGATGAAGAACATGTGGTTTACTGGTTATTAGTTTTTGTTTACTAACTCCTATATAATCTGGATTAAATGCTCTACTCTCTTTTTCCTTTCTTTTATCTCAAATTAGGTCAGTGTGTGAACTCTTCAGCGGATTTCAGTGACATTGATCGACGCACTGGTACATAATCAAAGTTGAATTGTTCTTTGAACCTAGTTTTAATATTTCTATAAACAAAAACCCAGTAATGATGTACTTGACACGACAATGACATTATATTTGGGTTTAGTGGAGCCTAAATATGTTAAACAGTGGGCCGGTCATGCTTTAGAAAAATGTTAAATAAAGAAAAGATTAAATTACTAGCAAAAACAAATCCAGAAAGAAGAAGCTGAGGTTTACTGGTTAACAGTTTTTCTTTTCACAGTCCTCTACATTGAATGTTCTACTCTGTTTTTCTTCCTTTATCTCAAAGCCTTGTATTTGCGTGAGTACAGTCTGGATGGTTCCAATGACACGTTATGCGCTAAGTCGACTGGTACGTAGTAAATGTTGAATTGTTTTTTTGAACATACACAACAACACAGAACATATAAGACAATATAATAATTCCTTTCTTTGGTAAGAACAAAATTAGATTTTCATTCATGTGTTATTCATAAGAACTTTGCACGAGTTACTTGGCTGTTTTATGCTTTTATTTATCAGAATATTTCAAAGTTCTTCACGTTGTTGCTTTCTGCCTTTTCTCTCAAACTTTTCAGTGATGTCTGCAAAGAAAAAAACTAATTCAGGTAAAGGTTTCCCTCTTTTTTAGATCACTTGTTGCAATGTCAAAAAGTAATTCAAAAGGTCGCTAATGTTTCGGAGCAGCTGTGTAAAAAGTGGTGGATTCCCGTACGCTTAAAAACATTTCTGTCAACATTTTCAGAAACGTCTGCAAAGAAGAAACTAAGATCAGGTAACGGTTTTCCTCTTTTTTAAGATTTCTTGTTGCTATAATGAAATGTCATTTAAAAAGTCAACAGTTGACAAAAGTCAAAGTGGTGGACTCCGTACAACATTATTAATAGAGATTTCTTAGTATTTCTTATGTTTTAATTTTTTAATAATTTAGATGAATGTGCCGGCTGGTCAGTCCGTCTGTCCCTTTCTCTGTTTGTTTTGGTCAAGTACACCTAATTTGTGATGGGGGTTGAATGATTTTGAGTTCAACTGTAAGAGTCATGTGCAAGCGTACGCAGCCCTGTGTGACGGAGGTGTTCAGGGTGAGGTTCAGGGTGAGGTTCACTGCTGTGCCCAAGTAGATCTGTGGAGACACATTGTCAGTTTGTTCTTTTTGTGTTGATCCATCTCACAATTAAGTTGAATTAGAATGAGCGTTACAGCCGCACAGCCTTCCGTGTTCTTCAGAAATTCTTGCTAGATGATCGAATAGCTTCTTCTCTGTAACTTCACAAAACTGATAAAGTGGCATTCACAGCTCCTTCGTGCTGCGATTGATTGGTCAGCTGCTCTGAGGTCAGAAAGGCTTTGAACTTCTCACACTAGCTCTGCTGTCTTCATTCGCGTAACTATTTTTGGTACTTTTCACGAGAACAATACCAAACATAACACACTACAATACAAACAAACAAGAACAATAAGATCCTAATGATTTGCTTGAAATCTCTTCCCCAACAACAGCTTTCAGCAGAATTGGCAGCTACTTCAAGGGTGGTCAGACTGCCTCCTCTCAGACCCCTGGTAAGCAAACAAGTAGCATGTTGAATGTCTTTTCTCCATCTCACTGATTCACAGACAGGTTAAACGGTCTGTGAAGAAGATCCTACACATTCATATAAACCTTGGATCTCACAGTATGCATCTGTGACTGTCTGACTCTGAATCCACAGCAGTGGATGCAGGAATGAATCCCAGGAAGCCACCCACAGACCCCCTCCTACAGCTGGTGTCCCTCCAGAAGGCGTCCGGCTGCTGGGTTCTGGATCCAGCTCTGGCTGCTGTGCTGGGAAAGACCAGCGAGGAGGTGGAAAACTCAAAACCTGCGTCGGTGGGTCACTGTCAAATATATGAGTACAACTTTATAGATTCTATTTAAGTTATAATCATAAATGATAATAAATGGTAACAGAATTCATAAAGAGCGTTGCATATGAAAAGGAGAAATAACAAAACATGAAACAAAATTAGACCAAAACAAATGCAGATATATAGAAAGTCACATCTAACAGTGGCCCCTCACATGTCGGAGTAAGATAAATGTCTCGTGAACTTTGGCCTTCAATCTGCACTCCTACTTTTGGTACATTTCTGTTTCTTTGATTTGGTGAATTAGGTGAACCAGGAAGTGTGGGCCACTAGTCTGGCTCTGATCTGGCTTCATGGTTTCAAGATGGATGCTCAGGAAGAGTGGGAGCTTCTGGCCATGAAGGCTGTGTCATGGCTCCGTGCTCAGAATGGTAATAACCACAGTAATAAGTGCTGATCTGTTGTTTGTAACAGTGTGTGCTGGTTAAAATCAGCTGTTTGCCCACACTGAGTGTCTCACTGATGACTTGTTTTGTGTTTTCCAGCATCGCGTGTGACAGAGTGTGTGGAAGCTGGAAATGCACTGTTGGGTTGCAGCGTGCAGAAAGACGCCCTGGGGCTCTGAGGTTTTTATTAAAGTGGCGTCTCTTCAGGATTGGGATGCAGAAGCAGATTTACTCCACCCTACTATGTTTACTGTACCTCATCAACTCTATTTATATTACCATTACCACATGTATTATGTGGATATATATGTATATGGTTACTTCATCTATCATTCATATAGAAAACTCTCTTTTCAGCATTTAATGTTGCTTCAGCATGAATTACATAACTATAGTGATTGTGCGTAGAAGTTCAAATGAGAGGTCTATACATTCTTTAATGCAGCTGGCCATTAAAATGTTAACTGTAAAATGAAAAATGATTATGATTGATAATTTTGGAGGAACCTATTGACTGTCTGTATGGAGAATAGTGAAAGGAATGATTTCAGACTCTGGGCTTCCTCATAGAGGGTATCTTTCATCAGTCCTTAAAAGGTGAACCATAGTCCTCGGCTTTTCTCATATCCTATGCTGTATACTGTAGGAAAATACTGTACTACTGGACTCAGTAAAAAAACTAATCAATTACATGCTTACAATATGATGTTCTGTCTGAGGCACATGGGATGACAAATAGTAGGACAGTGGCTATGCTGAGTAAAACCTTTCCCCTTTTAAATAAATGGAAAGTCATTCCACTTGTTTCTGTTGCAGAACCTGTGTGGAGATTTAGCTTGGAACAAATGAAATGAAACAGATCTCAGCAATGTGACTAGAATCCAGCAATGCCTTTCAACCTTTGAAATCTCATGACACTGGCAGGATTTCTTTTCTTTTCTCTCCCAAAACCAACTCGACACCAAGGCATATACGATATATTAATCTGATCTTTTCCAATACAAAAAAACCTGTTTGCCAGAGAAGTCTGTCAGTCAGAGGACAGACGGTTCTGAGCTTAGATACTAAGAAGGACAGAAACATCAAATATTAACGCTGCAACACTGCTGATGTGTGCACCACTAGATGACTGAAAACCAACTCTTAATCTGTTTTGTCTAATTCATCAGTCAGAGATAACTCAGGAGTTTGTGAGCAGTCTATTTACTCTACTTAAAGTTGTTTTCTGCACTTGCAAAGAGAAACAGCGCTCCTCCCACCCGACGCCTTGACGTGAATCAAGCGCACCCCACAGACGCAACAGAGGAGGTGCGCTGATGTGAAGCCGGCTTCCCTGCTCCTGTGCCATAAACTCTGGACTTTACTCCTCAGATTTGTCGGAGCAAACAGCCTCCAGCTGTCATAAATCCTCTCCTCAAAGGTAGGCACTTCCTCTTTCTGACGCTTCTGACTGGGAATGAGTCCTCGCCCCATGAAGAGCGCGTCGTTTCTGACGTTGAGTATCAGGCTTACAATAAATATAGAGACAAGAAGCAAACAGTGGAAAACCCCCCCGGAAGTTACGGTCAGAGAGAGTTCAGAGATACGTGGATTACTGGAAACATGTTCCTATAAATAAATAAATAAATGAATGAATAAGAAGAAAGAAATAAGAGATTGCTGGAAATACTGACGAGGGTCCAGTGACATTTAGGGACTATACAGAGGTTATTGGAGAGGGCTTCAGCCTTCTAATAAAAAAAGGATAAAAGAGAAACTGTGAAATAAATAATAGAAAGTGTGTCACAGCTATTTTCAGTACTAGACCCATGTCACTGTGACCTGGCTCTCCTTTAAAACGCAGGTGATGTATTTTATATCTATACCAATGATTTGTGCTTGCTGAGAAATGATCCCCGGGCGTTTGTGTTTACTGGGGAGGGGCGAGCTTCACACATTAGTTAAAGGTTCACCATTCAAAATGGTCTAACCCATTTAACGAGATTGTACATTTTGAATAGTTATAATGCTAATAACAATAATAATGTGTAATATTTGGGTGATTTGTGGACTAATAAGCATGACACATTATTTAGATGACACTTATATACAAGTAGATTTAGCAAGTGTAAATCTCTGCGGTTGTTGTCTGTTGAAGGTGCCAAGATGAACCGCTGTGGTCTTCTAACTGAGCAGAAGGAACCAGGTACAGAGCTGCACGAAGCTGTGAGATCAACAGTAGCAGGGCTGACTGCGTACTTTTTACTGCGTCTTATTAGCTTGAGTGTGTGTGTGTGTGTGTGTGTGTGTGTGTGTAGGTGTGCAGATATGTCTCTATGTAAGTGTGTGTTTGGGCCGCAGGGAGGCAGCAAAGGAGCTTTTCTAATCACATTTTCATGACTAAGGAGGGAAGGAAGGATATTTGTGACTTAAATAGACACAATGGTTGAATTTAATCAGTTTTGTTAACCATTTCTAAATGTTGAGGACTTTACTGTGTTTGCGGTCAGTTCCTCTGCAGGGCATCCAGGTGGAGCTGGAGGTGAAGGACCATGTGGCTACGGTGGTCTCCACTCTGAACTATGAGAACAAGGAGGACAAACCACTAGAGGCTGTTTTTGTCTTCCCTCTGCCTGGAGATGCTGCTGTCTGTCACTTCAGTGCTCAGATTGGACAGAAGCAGATTGTAGCCGAGGTGAAGGAGAAGCAGCAGGTGGGTTGGATGGACAGGAAAAGCCTCAGTCGCTACAATGGAGGGTGAAAAACACAGTGAATGTTACTCCCATGTGTCATCTGTGTCTGTGCTCCAGGCCCGAGAGGAGTATGATGACGCTCTGAGCTCCGGTCAGCAGGCCTTCCTGTTGGAGGAGAGCGAGCAGAGTCCTGATGTATTCTCTCTGAGTGTGGGCAGTCTGCCTCCAGGAGAGAGCGCCTCCATCAGGCTGGAGTACGTCACTGAGCTGGCTGTGCAGGCCGACGAGGGGCTGAGGTTTAGTCTGCCTGCTGTGCTCAACCCTCGCTACCAGCCTCAGGGTAGGAGAAGCAGCCAGCACTTTTTTAGCTTAGTGCACACCACAAACCTCATTTTACTGGCTGGAAACAGTCTCTCTGCTATTTGTGCTGACAGGTAGATGCCAACAATGTGGGATGTTTGAGGCTGAGATTAGGTGTAGGCTGATATTAGTTAACCTTGTTATTCCTTATTATTCCACTTACAAATGCCTTGTGGAGTTTTCACCAGGAGAAGCAGGCAACACTTTCATCAGGAGGCTTTCAACTTCAGCTTAGTGCACACCACACCTGTCCATACAGAGGGTCTTCATGCAACATTCACATGCCAGTGTGTAACGATATACTGGTGAAAATAAAAGTGTTTGGTTATTACATGGAAGAGACTGCTGGATCACTAGAAAGAAAATTCCAACAAAAAAAGATGGTTGTAGTGTGTTAACACTGACTGTCACTGTGTGTTCAGATGGAACACAAAGCAGCATGATTACATACAAAATCAACGGAAAGGAAGAAACTTGCCCACAAACTGTCGATGTGCCTGTTGCCAGCTGGCTTATAGATGATGTCTGTACATTTGGGACATTGGCTGTTTGGGGTGAAAAAAAAAACGGTCAAATGACACCATGCAAAGATTTTGATTCGCTTTCTGTCTGAACACACCTTTAGTGTTTGCTTCCATACAGAGTCCATAGGGTTTTAACAAGAGGATGAAGGGCTTAATCTTTCAGTGCCAACAGTGGCCACTAAGATTGTGTGGAGGACTGTCAGAACACAGTGGAAATGGTCAGGATGCTCACAGAAATTCACTCATTTTGTTTCATGTTATCACTACTAAGTAGGAAAAGCCGTAAAAGCATTAAAATTACAGTCAGCTTACAATGAAAAGACTAGCAACTGAAAAATAAATAATATCTAAAAGAAAGCAAGTAGTAGTGTGCATACAGTACCAGTCAAAAGTTTGGACACACCTTCTCATTCAATGGTTTTTCTTTATTCCTATTGATATTGAAGAGCAACCTTTTGCTTTGATGATGGCTGCTTTTCCTTCACTCTGCCATGACTACCTCATGAAGCTGCCTGAGAGAATGCCAAGAGTGTGCAAAGCTGTCCTCGAAGCACGTTCAGGGATCTAAAATATAAAACGTATTCTTGTTTTTTTCAAAACTTTTATACTACATTATTCCATATGCGTTCCATCACAATTTCAACATCTTCAGTGAATCTACAATGTGGAAAATGGTGAAAATAAAGAAAGAACATTGAATGAGAAGGTGTGTCTAAACGTTTGACTGGTACTGTAAATGAAAACAAAAGAAACACAACATGACAATATTTGTGTATTTACTGGACAATAAACTTCATTTACATAATGCTATGTTCTCTTATTAATTGCTGTACTTTCAAATTCCATCATCTGTGAAGTGTTCAACTCCTACATTTGACCACTCCATTGTGTAATATTTCCATTCATTATGTAATATTTCTTGGAATTCCTAATCTGTCTCATGATGTTTGCAGGTGGTGAAGGTGCCAGTGTCCAGGTGACCTCTGTTCCAGCCTCTCTGGTGCCCTACAGTCTGTCTTTCTCTGCCCAAGTGTCCTCTCCTCATCCAGTCTCTAAAGTAGAGTCCAGCTCTTCTCTGGAGCCTCTCCAGTACCTCAACCCAGAACAAACCCAGGCCACGGTAGGCAGAGTCAGAGCTAGAGTGTCTGCTGAGTGTGGTTCTTCCTCTGTATTGATGTGATAAATGACTTTCTTTATATTTGTGGACTGCAGGTGAAGTTGGCTGCAGGACACAAGTTTGACCGAGATGTTGAACTGCTGATTTACTACAAAGACGCCCACCAGCCCACTGCTGTGGTGGAGGCAGGACAGGCCTCAGCCAAGCCTGGTGAGAGCACGTTAGGGAAGCTGTTACTCATTACTTTCAAACTGATGTTATGTCGTATTTACATTTTAAGTATGACCGAATAAGTAATAAAAAGCTTATTTGTGGACGTTTTTCTGTCCCTCCCTGTGTTTCAGGCACTCTGATGGGTGATCCAGTAGTGATGGTGAGCCTGTACCCTGAGTTCCCCCAGGCTGTGATGTCTTCAGTGGCCTCATGTGGAGAGTTTGTGTTCTTATTGGATCGATCTGGAAGTATGGATTGTGCTACTAATAACAGCAAGCAGCAAGAAACTCGCATCGGCAGTGCCAGGGTAATCAGTGTGTGTTAATTCTCTCATAAAATCATCCATAGTGTTCCTCTCAGACTGTGACCTTCACTGTCTTTTCTCTCTTCCCTTCAGGACACTCTGCTGCTCCTGCTGAAGAGTTTACCAATGGGCTGCTACTTCAATATCTACAGCTTTGGCTCCAGATATGAGCACATCTTCCCGTAAGTAACTCTGTCATTTCACTCAGTCCAACAGATTTGTTCCTTTCTTTAGTTTTAATGATCGAATGTGTTCGTGTATTTGTGTGATGGCAGTAAGAGTGTGGAGTACAGCCAGGAGACCATGGAAGAGGCTCTGAAGAAAGTTAAGGAGATGGGTGCTGATCTGGGAGGAACAGAGATCCTTGAGGCCCTCAAACATATTTACTGCCAGCCGTGCATCCCCAGTCAACCAAGACAAGTAACACACACACACACACACACACATACCAATACCAAGTCAACACTGGGGCTCTTTGTTTTTGTAAAAGAACAATGCTCACATAGTGTAATATTTTCCTGACTAAACTAGCTTTGCCCGCCTGCTAATTTTGTGTCTAGCACGGCGGTAGCAGTACAAAGGTGGGAAGTTCACTCAAGTTAAGCAGTATAAGGCAAACTAAATATTTGGAGGAAATGGGCAGCAACAAAGACTTCACACACACACACAGACTAATTTCATGTAGGTAGCTTTCTTCTCCTTTAGCTGCTCGTCCCAGACATACAGTGGGGCAAAAAAGTATTTAGTCAGCCACCAATTGTGCAAGTTCTCCCACTTAAAAAGATGAGAGATCATAGGTACTCTTCAACTATGAGAGACAGAATGGGGGGAAAGAATCCAGGAAATCACATTGTAGGATTTTTAATGAATTAATTGGTAAATTCCTTGGTAAAATAAGTATTTGACACACCTCATATTCAAATCTATCACTGTGGCTAGGTAAGTCACCAGATCAAGCAAGCCATTTCAAATCCAGTGCTATGCATAGTTTTGAGCCCAACTACTTCATATCTATGCGCTTCTCCACCTTTGGCACCAATTCTAGCTCCTCCCCCACCATATAGGCGACATTCCAAAGTAAAAAGCACCCCACCCTTACATATAGTGTAGCAAGTGGCGCGCCCACAAGCCCCATAGCATCCCTTCAAGCTACGCTCCCCTCTCAGGCATAGTAACAAGGAAGAATTAGCATCTAAATGAAGGTTTAACGCAATTATAGCTGGAAGCAGGAAATCAGTATGTGCCCATCTAGACCTTAATGGGTGATTCTTCCAGTACACACATCAGACTGGTTGGCTTTAGCTCTGTTCTGCCATTGTATGCTGCAGATGCCAGATCACGCTGCTTTATTATTCCATGGCCTTCTTATTAGCTTTTCTCGTGAGAAGTCGTGCTATTCTTACATCCTCTCACACCAATCATGATACAATTATGAGTATGAAACGAAATAGTTGTTGTTTATATTCAATTATTGTGCAAATTCTGCATCAGCCTACAAAAGGGTGGCAGCTGTGTTTACTGGTTATTATGTGGATTTATTATTGA
This sequence comes from Pempheris klunzingeri, assembly GCF_042242105.1. NCBI lineage: Eukaryota > Metazoa > Chordata > Actinopteri > Acropomatiformes > Pempheridae > Pempheris > Pempheris klunzingeri. The sequence continues at coordinate 20,986,798 of NC_092015.1, forward strand.
TATCAAATTAGCAGGATGACATGATTTGAACCTTTTAATATCTCAACAAACAATCAACCCGTTCAGAGAAGTCGATGACTAGCTGAAGGGCTAATGATCACTCACTGCACCCACACAGACAGTCCCTACAGTACGAACACAATCTAATGTTTTGCACCGTTCGTTGCGCTTGCACCATTAAAATGCCTGAAAATGTCCCAATCACCTTTTTTTTTCTTTTACCACTGATCCAAGTCCAAACACTGTAATATTTAGCATCTGCTGATTAGTGTGAGCTTGTTTTTAATAAAATTTGCTTTAATTATTCCTAAACAGCACAGTATATAGTCCATTCTTAGCATTCTTCTCCACTGAAATGTTTCAATTGTGACACCAACTGCTGCCAACTGTGTGCTCTGTGGTTCACTTGCTCATCCTACTTTGTAGCTCCAATCTTCTAATGGAGCACGGAAACGGTTTGACAGCTAGCTTATTCAGAGAAAACCAGTAAAGGATTGGAAATAGATCAGGGTTAGAATCCTGTACAAAGCCTTAAAAACGCCCAGATTGAGCCACTCAATAGCTCCTACTGTTCCACTTACACCGTTCCAAGTACAGTCTCCACCAAACCGGTATCTATGACGCTTGTACTCACCACACCTTCCTTAAACCCACATGTGTCACTGAAAGAGCTCTCAGAAAATGGACTTCTCAAGAATTTGACTTTCAACACATGCTGCATGTTTGTAGGGGCGGGATGTTGTGTAACTTTGAATGCTATGTGAACTCTCCTCCCCAGCTGTTTGTCTTTACCGACGGAGAGGTGACCAACACCAAACAGGTTCTAGATCTGGTGAAGAAGAATTCAGGTTCCCACAGGTGAAACTACAAAAACACAACAAAAACCCAGAATATGTCCCACGTTCTAATGTTCTAGTTCTGTGTGGGTTAAAAACTGAACTGCTGTATTGCAGGTGTTTCTCTTTTGGGATTGGGGAGGGGGCCAGCTCTGCTCTTATCAATGGGTTGGCCAAGGAAGGAGGGGGTCACGCTCAGTTCATCACAGGGACCGACAGGATGCAGCCCAAAGTAAGACATAACAGGCTTTATAAAAACTTGAATTAAAAAATGGAAATTTGAAAATATATCTAAGTAAATACATTCAGTGAAAACCCAGAGCCTCTCCTATACATGTTTTTACTCATCAGGTGATGCAGTCGCTGAGATTTGCCCTGCAGCCGGCGGTGGAGGACGTCTCCATCACATGGGATGTGCCAAAGGGAGTCTCTGTCACCGTCCTCTCTCCACCAATCACAGCGATCTTCCAAGGTCAAAGATCACTGATGTATGCCCAGCTCAGTGGACAGGTAGGAGCAGCAGCATCTTATAGTGAAGTAACAGTGGTCAGTTTTCTTCTTTTTCTGTGTACATGGTAACTTGTTAAAAGCACTAGAGACCTGTGGCTTTAGGTCTTTCACTGTTTTGCGCCACACCTAGTCCACACCTAGTTTTTTGTTTGTTCAGAATCACACTTATAGGCCTTATGGGTGGCTGCTAAAAGTATGCTTAGTAAGGATAGAGTATTTATTTAGGTTTTTGTGTTGTTTGTTCTAACTGGTGTCAGCTGCAGCTTTACAGATGGGCTTTTTGTTGTCTTTGTTTTATGGTTTGGCGGCACCCACAGACCTCACCCTTTCCCTGTGATTCTGCTCAATGCTAAATTGTGTTAAACAGACAGATTGTATTTTTCTAACTTTCCGCTAAAAATCAAGCGGCAATGATTGCCTGATTACGTCAGCTTCATCCTTAGATGCTACAGGGTTGTAACACTGTCACTGTAATGCTTTCTCAGAGTTCAGAGGCAGCAGAGGGCTGCGTGACGGTCAAGTACAGCCTGGCTGGTCATCCCTCTAAGGACCAGCTCCACTTTGGTCTCAAACCTGCAGGAGACACTGGGTAAACAGACAGCAGAGGGACACGAGATGAGATACTGACTTCATTATACTGACTGTATTTAGGTTGTATGTGTGGTTAAAAGGGATAATTCAGTTTCAGTCTGCTTAACCTTTAGGCAGCACATTCACACGTTTGCAATCAATAGTATCCATTCCACATTTATGTGTAACTCATCTCCTGACAACTTTATTACAAAGAAACTGGGTCATAGAAATAGAATCCTTTTGCAAATTAATTTCATTTCCATTTGTGCAATTGGATAAAAAAGAAAGAGTATTCAATGTACAGACTAATGCTAGTTTTCAGCATTTGTCACCACATGGGCTTTCATTTATCTTCTTTTCTTCAAATGTCCATCATTTAAAGAAGTCATTTTATATCTTTATAGACTTTTAACAGGATTGGTTCGAGATAGAGCGCTCATTCGCATTCATGCTTATGAATGGTAAAATCCACCTCTCTCCTGTCTGCAGACTAACAGTCCACAGGTTGGCTGCTCGCACTCTGATCCGCTCCCTGGAGACGGAGGAGAGAGAGAACAAAAGAGTGAAGGAGAAGGTGGTGGAGCTCAGTGTCCAGTCAGGAGTGAGCAGTACCTTCACTGCCTTTGTTGCTGTCAACAAAGGTGATGGCGAAGCGATTAAAGGACCTCTGGCGCGAAGAAATATTCCAACACCCAGTAAGTGTGTTTTTCCAAGAGAAAATTAAGAAGCAGGAAACCTGTCCAGTTCAACTAGTGTGCACACGTTGCTTTTTTTTTAAGACAATGACTTATTACCAGTTCATATGATAGAAAAAAAAACATTTTGATAGACAGTATGTCTTCTTCATTTCAAATTTTAAAACTATGGTGATGTTTCTGTTAACATCAAAAGAAATGTGATGTGACTGTCACGTGTTGCTGTGGTTCTGCTGGTGAACTAAGTGGGATGGGCATGCTCTGTTTACTGTAATGTTGTCAAATAATAATAATCACACTAACAATAATACCCAATACATACAAATTTAGCTAATAATGATCAGTTCTGTTTATTTTTAAGTGTATTGTTTGATATTTTTGCTCTGGCCAATGACCTTTATTTAAAATCCTTCTCTCTTTTTATCTCAGTGTTATGTGGGGTGATGACTAATTCTTATACGAGCACTCCTCAAATGGGTGAGTAACAGGTTCATTGGCTTTTTGACCTCACACTGGGTTCTTTTCTACATCCAGTGTTTTCAGTGTTCAGCCATTCGCCTAGTCAGCACTACTGTAATGTGTATGCGAACCTATTTCTCGTGGCCATTCTTCTTCTCTGCCGTCATCTTTTTGCGTGGTGCAGTGCTTTATAAATACAATAACTGAATGATAGCACTCCAGAACAAATAAACATTAGTAACTATTTTCTATAGTCAGCTTTTCCATACAGATTTCAGGCTTATTTGTGAAATAATTCAGCAGGTGTCTTCACATTGTGCCCTAAGCTGCCTTAGATAAGATTCATATTTGGGGTGCTGTGCACTCATTTGCTGTCATCTCGCTGCTGGCGCTGCTTAATGAAAACATAAAATGTGCAAAAACATTTCAAAAAGTTAAAGTTTGCCTCCTAATTTTTATAGGAATAGTTTATCTTTGGATGTATGTTTATTTGCATGGTTAAATGAGAAGAACAACATAGAACAGCACATATTCACCCCAGCTAATGTTCTCTGTTTTATATCCTGTATGTTTTATAGGCTTACAGAGGATGACTCGTAATCATGCATCGATGCGTGAGTGAAAGGTTCAGTGGCTTTCTGAACACACACCAGAGAATTTAAACATCCACTGAATGCAAATGTTCACGTTCAGACATTTCACTACTACTGTGATGTATATGGGAGCCCATGTCTTGTTGCCACCCTTGTCTTTGCAGTGATTTATAAATACAATAACTGAAGTGGTTTTATTCCAGAAAAAAATCTAGCAGGAGTTACTTGATTCATTTTAGTTCATCTTGATTCATTTTAATTCGGACTATAGAATATGCCTGTGGTGAGTTGTGCAGTGATGAAGGTATCTGTTTTGTTTTAGTGGTACACACTTTATATTGTTTTATATATATATATATATATATATATATACATATATATATATGGCAAGCCGTTTAGGAAATTATATATATGGAATGAAACTCTGAATATATTGAACGAAATTCGCCATCTTGTTTTTTTAATTACACTTTCACCGGAACGGCTGAAGGAGGGAGAGGATGGGTGAAGCTGCCCGAAATTTAGTAGCTGCGATACTATTATATATTGCCTCCTAATTTTTATAGGAATAGTTTATCTTTGGATGTATGTTTATTTGCATGGTTAAATGAGAAGAACAACATAGAACAGCACATATTCACCCCAGCTAATGTTCTCTGTTTTATATCCTGTATGTTTTATAGACTTACAGAGGATGGCTCCTCGTGGTGCATCGATGCGTGAGTGAAAGGTTCAGTGGCTTTCTGAACACACACCAGAGAATTTAAACATCCACTGAATGCAAATGTTCATGTTCAGACATTTCACCACTACTGTGATGTATATGGGAGCCCATGTCTTGTTGCCACCCTTGTCTTTGCAGTGATTTATAAATACAATAACTGAAGTGGTTTTATTACAGAAAAAATCAAGCAGGAGTTACTTGATTCATTTTAGTTCGGACCATAAAATATACAGTACATAAAATATACATAAACAGTAAACTATTCAGTAAACAGGTCAGATTTGACTGATTTCATGCTTATTTGTGTAGTATGAGTTCAGCAGGTGTCCCCAGGTGTTGTGTCCTGAGATCCACTGGATTTAATTTGGACCATAAAATATTTTGATTTGCTTTTGTCATTGTAACAGTTGCCAGCAGTTTGGAAGAATGTGATGACTGTTCGTACAGTGATGAAGGTATCTGTTTTGTTTCAGTGGTACACACTTTATATTCTTTATATATACTGTATATATTCTTCTTAGGTAGACTGATACTGGTGCTTTCTTAAGAATAAGTATGGATTTCATAAAACATTATACATAGTGTCCATAGATTGCTACCTCCATGGTAGACATGGCAGCCCATTCATTCCAATGAGACCTGTTCACATCAGCTCAGAAGCTTGTTTATTTCTAAATTCAACTGTGGTTTCCTTTACAATTGAAGTGTCAGACATCTGCTTTGTCTGGTCCCAGGGCAACAAGCCATTTAACTTGACTTCACCCAGCCATCTTTCAGCGCATCTTAATTTTGATAGCTGTGCTCTAGACCAGGAGATCTTTTGCTTAGAAAATGGATCCAAATGTGAGCCTGTGAATGCAAAATGATCTGGCTCATAATACTACAATAATTTCTTTTATATTCAAGGCTTCAAGTTCGCGCGTTGCACCAAGCTTTTGTTTACTAATTCCCATACAGTCCTCTGGATTTAATGTTCTACTCTCTTTGCCTTTTTAAATTCAAATTAGGTTCGAATCAGTATAATCTGGCAGATTTCAGTGAGAATAATATAACACTGGTATGTAATAAAAGTTGAATTGTTTTTTGGATGTAGCTTTTGTATTTCTGAATACAGCAAAACACAGCAATGCTACACATACTGTATAAGACAATATGATACCACAAAAAAATGAATTTCTCTTGCAAGAATGACATTGGGGCAGTAAGGCTTTAGGTAAACGTCAAATAAAATGTTTCTGTTTTTGCAGTTTTTTAATGTCCAATTCGGCCTTAGATGAAGAACATGTGGTTTACTGGTTATTAGTTTTTGTTTACTAACTCCTATATAATCTGGATTAAATGCTCTACTCTCTTTTTCCTTTCTTTTATCTCAAATTAGGTCAGTGTGTGAACTCTTCAGCGGATTTCAGTGACATTGATCGACGCACTGGTACATAATCAAAGTTGAATTGTTCTTTGAACCTAGTTTTAATATTTCTATAAACAAAAACCCAGTAATGATGTACTTGACACGACAATGACATTATATTTGGGTTTAGTGGAGCCTAAATATGTTAAACAGTGGGCCGGTCATGCTTTAGAAGAATGTTAAATAAAGAAAAGATTAAATTACTAGCAAAAACAAATCCAGAAAGAAGAAGCTGAGGTTTACTGGTTAACAGTTTTTCTTTTCACAGTCCTCTACATTGAATGTTCTACTCTGTTTTTCTTCCTTTATCTCAAAGCCTTGTATTTGCGTGAGTACAGTCTGGATGGTTCCAATGACACGTTATGCGCTAAGTCGACTGGTACGTAGTAAATGTTGAATTGTTTTTTTGAACATACACAACAACACAGAACATATAAGACAATATAATAATTCCTTTCTTTGGTAAGAACAAAATTAGATTTTCATTCATGTGTTATTCATAAGAACTTTGCACGAGTTACTTGGCTGTTTTATGCTTTTATTTATCAGAATATTTCAAAGTTCTTCACGTTGTTGCTTTCTGCCTTTTCTCTCAAACTTTTCAGTGATGTCTGCAAAGAAAAAAACTAATTCAGGTAAAGGTTTCCCTCTTTTTTAGATCACTTGTTGCAATGTCAAAAAGTAATTCAAAAGGTCGCTAATGTTTCGGAGCAGCTGTGTAAAAAGTGGTGGATTCCCGTACGCTTAAAAACATTTCTGTCAACATTTTCAGAAACGTCTGCAAAGAAGAAACTAAGATCAGGTAACGGTTTTCCTCTTTTTTAAGATTTCTTGTTGCTATAATGAAATGTCATTTAAAAAGTCAACAGTTGACAAAAGTCAAAGTGGTGGACTCCGTACAACATTATTAATAGAGATTTCTTAGTATTTCTTATGTTTTAATTTTTTAATAATTTAGATGAGTGTGCCGGCTGGTCAGTCCGTCTGTCCCTTTCTCTGTTTGTTTTGGTCAAGTACACCTAATTTGTGATGGGGGTTGAATGATTTTGAGTTCAACTGTAAGAGTCATGTGCAAGCGTACGCAGCCCTGTGTGACGGAGGTGTTCAGGGTGAGGTTCAGGATGAGGTTCAGGGTGAGGTTCAGGGTGAGGTTCAGGGTGAGGTTCACTGCTGTGCCCAAGTAGATCTGTGGAGACACATTGTCAGTTTGTTCTTTTTGTGTTGATCCATCTCACAATTAAGTTGAATTAGAATGAGCGTTACAGCCGCACAGCCTTCCGTGTTCTTCAGAAATTCTTGCTAGATGATCGAATAGCTTCTTCTCTGTAACTTCACAAAACTGATAAAGTGGCATTCACAGCTCCTTCGTGCTGCGATTGATTGGTCAGCTGCTCTGAGGTCAGAAAGGCTTTGAACTTCTCACACTAGCTCTGCTGTCTTCATTCGCGTAACTATTTTTGGTACTTTTCACGAGAACAATACCAAACATAACACACTACAATACAAACAAACAAGAACAATAAGATCCTAATGATTTGCTTGAAATCTCTTCCCCAACAACAGCTTTCAGCAGAATTGGCAGCTACTTCAAGGGTGGTCAGAGTGCCTCCTCTCAGACCCCTGGTAAGCAAACAAGTAGCATGTTGAATGTCTTTTCTCCATCTCACTGATTCACAGACAGGTTAAACGGTCTGTGAAGAAGATCCTACACATTCATATAAACCTTGGATCTCACAGTATGCATCTGTGACTGTCTGACTCTGAATCCACAGCAGTGGCTGCAGGAATGAATCCCAGGAAGCCACCCACAGACCCCCTCCTACAGCTGGTGTCCCTCCAGAAGGCGTCCGGCTGCTGGGTTCTGGATCCAGCTCTGGCTGCTGTGCTGGGAAAGACCAGCGAGGAGGTGGAAAACTCAAAACCTGCGTCGGTGGGTCACTGTCAAATATATGAGTACAACTTTATAGATTCTATTTAAGTTATAATCATAAATGATAATAAATGGTAACAGAATTCATAAAGAGCGTTGCATATGAAAAGGAGAAATAACAAAACATGAAACAAAATTAGACCAAAACAAATGCAGATATATAGAAAGTCACATCTAACAGTGGCCCCTCACATGTCGGAGTAAGATAAATGTCTCGTGAACTTTGGCCTTCAATCTGCACTCCTACTTTTGGTACATTTCTGTTTCTTTGATTTGGTGAATTAGGTGAACCAGGAAGTGTGGGCCACTAGTCTGGCTCTGATCTGGCTTCATGGTTTCAAGATGGATGCTCAGGAAGAGTGGGAGCTTCTGGCCATGAAGGCTGTGTCATGGCTCCGTGCTCAGAATGGTAATAACCACAGTAATAAGTGCTGATCTGTTGTTTGTAACAGTGTGTGCTGGTTAAAATCAGCTGTTTGCCCACACTGAGTGTCTCACTGATGACTTGTTTTGTGTTTTCCAGCATCGCGTGTGACAGAGTGTGTGGAAGCTGGAAATGCACTGTTGGGTTGCAGCGTGCAGAAAGACGCCCTGGGGCTCTGAGGTTTTTATTAAAGTGGCGTCTCTTCAGGATTGGGACGCAGAAGCAGATTTACTCCACCCTACTATGTTTACTGTACCTCATCAACTCTATTTATATTACCATTACCACATGTATTATGTGGATATATATGTATATGGTTACTTCATCTATCATTCATATAGAAAACTCTGTTTTCAGCATTTAATGTTGCTTCAGCATGAATTACATAACTATAGTGATTGTGCGTAGAAGTTCAAATGAGAGGTCTATACATTCTTTAATGCAGCTGGCCATTAAAATGTAAACTGTAAAATGAAAAATGATTATGATTGATAATTTTGGAGGAACCTATTGACTGTCTGTATAGAGAATAGTGAAAGGAATGATTTCAGACTCTGGGCTTCCTCATAGAGGGTATCTTTCATCAGTCCTTAAAAGGTGAACCATAGTCCTCGGCTTTTCTCATATCCTATGCTGTATACTGTAGGAAAATACTGTACTACTGGACTCAGTAAAAAAACTAATCAATTACATGCTTACAATATGATGTTCTGTCTGAGGCACATGGGATGACAAATAGTAGGACAGTGGCTATGCTGAGTAAAACCTTTCCCCTTTTAAATAAATGGAAAGTCATTCCACTTGTTTCTGTTGCAGAACCTGTTTGGAGATTTAGCTTGGAACAAATGAAATGAAACAGATCTCAGCAATGTGACTAGAATCCAGCAATGCCTTTCAACCTTTGAATTTCATTTAGGCTGATCTCATGACACTGGCAGGATTTCTTTTCTTTTCTCTCCCAAAACCAACTCGACACCAAGGCATATACAATATATTAATCTGATCTTTTCCAATACAAAAAAACCTGTTTGCCAGAGAAGTCTGTCTGTCAGAGGACAGACGGTTCTGAGCTTAGATACTAAGAAGGACAGAAACATCAAATATTAACGCTGCAACACTGCTGATGTGTGCACCACTAGATGACTGAAAACCAACTCTTAATCTGTTTTGTCTAATTCATCAGTCAGAGATAACTCAGGAGTTTGTGAGCAGTCTATTTACTCTACTTAAAGTTGTTTTCTGCACTTGCAAATCGTCACCCTCTTAAAATAATTGCCTAAGTCATTTTTTTACAAAAATGATTTTTTTGCCTAAATCATCTCCTCATGATGCTGGCCACCTCTGGTAAAATTGCCTACATCCTCAGTTAAACAGATCATGCCATTCTACCCCTTTAGTATAATTGCCTATGTCAAGAGTGTGACTTAGGCAGTTTTATTTTGCCTAAGTCACAAGACAATGTGGCTTAGGCAATTTTACAAGCTTTTCAAGATGGCAGCTGATTCAAGAAGAAGATAATTCTACACAGTTTCTGACGTTATTTCCACGATTCAGAGCTCCTCCCATATTGGTAGGTGAAGATGTTTACTACATACTTCAGTCTTTTTAGTTAAAATTTCAGTTTAGGAATTTAGCTAAAAAGCACAAAAAGTGGATAGGCTCCAGAATCTATGGCTTTTACAAGTGATAAGCTTTCTGTTAACTTTTTTATGTCTTATCAAACAATATTTGAACAAACAGTATTGCTTTTTGTCTAATTTTCTCCACAGTACATCATCTAATTAAGAAATCACAACATGATTTGACTGGTATTATAGTATGCCTGTTCTGCTGTGTCTAGAGACAACTTGCAAACCATTTTGGGAATCCTAGGTGTAGCTTAATACAATTGACTACAAGGCAATTCATGTTTCTCAGAATGATCACACATTTTTGAAGGGTTTAAATATTTTTTTCCCATTTTGGTAGGAGATGCACTTGACAATCATGACACCAGTCTGTCCTCATCTACTGAGGATGACAATGAGACAATGAGATCATTAAAGAGATAATGCAGCATGTTGATAATGATGCAGCATCAGCTCCCATGGATGATGTTAAATGCATACTCTGAGCTTGCAAGGAAATATGGGGTACTAATAACACAGAAATACCATGTTGCAGGTCATACACAAATGGAGTGTGACAGCATGCATAGTACTATTGAACGCAAAATAGTAGCAGATATCTTCACCCGAAGAGACTATGTCATTATACTTCAGACTGCAAGAATCAGGCCATCACCTTACCATGTGAAAGTGCTCAAGCACGATGAGTTCCTGAAACTGAATGGAGCTTACTTCTTTAGCATCAGACCAGGCAAAGAAGCTGGAGACCTGACTGTGCATGACTTGCGGGCTCTTCAGTTTAGCAGTGAAGGCAAGGTCCATTTCAGACTGTCCTTCTCAGAAGCCTCTGTGTGGGAAGAACTGCCACAAAGGGTACAGGTGCCAAATGGGCCAATGGCATGGATACGATTGTTTCCATGTGCTCTGCCAATCAAGGAGAGAAAGTTCCAGGACCTCCAGTCAATGAAACCCATCATGCCTGTCGAGTGTCATCACTTCTTTGACAATTTGCCACACAAATAGACATCAGTCAAGAATCCAGCAAAGAAGAGCTGGAGGGAGAAGTGAAGAAATGCACATGCCTCCTCAGCATTATGTTTAGTTAGTTTATTAGTTATGCTTTATTCTTGACAGAGTAGAAGGTTTGAAATTGCCTAAGTCACAAAGGCATGTTCAAAAATTTGCCTAAGTCATTTAATTCTCTCATGTTCCATGTTTGACTGACATTGTTGTTTGCATGTCAATAGGCATCTGTTGTTGTAACTGTTTTGATTAAAATTGTTGGTAAATATCCAACAATGGTTCAGCGATTACTTTAAGAAGGCGTCGAAATGAGAGAAACAGCGCTCCTCCCACCCGACGCCTTGACGTGAATCAAGCGCACCCCACAGACGCAACAGAGGAGGTGCGCTGATGTGAAGCCGGCTTCCCTGCTCCTGTGCCATAAACTCTGGACTTTACTCCTCAGATTTGTCGGAGCAAACAGCCTCCAGCTGTCATAAATCCTCTCCTCAAAGGTAGGCACTTCCTCTTTCTGACGCTTCTGACTGGGAATGAGTCCTCGCCCCATGAAGAGCGCGTCGTTTCTGACGTTGAGTATCAGGCTTACAAAAAATATAGAGACAAGAAGCAAACAGTGGAAAAAACCCCCGGAAGTTACGGTCAGAGAGAGTTCAGAGATACGTGGATTACTGGAAACATGTTCCTATAAATAAATAAATAAATGAATGAATAAGAAGAAAGAAATAAGAGATTGCTGGAAATACTGACGAGGGTCCAGTGACATTTAGGGACTATACAGAGGTTATTGGAGAGGGCTTCAGCCTTCTAATAAAAAAAGGATAAAAGAGAAACTGTGAAATAAATAATAGAAAGTGTGTCACAGCTATTTTCAGTACTAGACCCATGTCACTGTGACCTGGCTCTCCGTTAAAACGCAGGTGATGTATTTTATATCTATACCAATGATTTGCGCTTGCTGAGAAATGATCCCCGGGCGTTTGTGTTTACTGGGGAGGGGCGAGCTTCACACATTAGTTAAAGGTTCACCATTCAAAATGGTCTAACCCATTTAACGAGATTGTACATTTTGAATAGTTATAATGCTAATAACAATAATAATGTGTAATATTTGGGTGATTTGTGGACTAATAAGCATGACACATTATTTAGATGACACTTATATACAAGTGTAAATCTCTGCGGTTGTTGTCTGTTGAAGGTGCCAAGATGAACCGCTGTGGTCTTCTAACTGAGCAGAAGGAACCAGGTACAGAGCTGCACGAAGCTGTGAGATCAACAGTAGCAGGGCTGACTGCGTACTTTTTACTGCGTCTTATTAGCTTGTGTGTGTGTGTGTGTGTGTGTGTGTGTGTGTGTGTGTGTGTGTGTGTGTGTGTGTGTAGATGTGCAGATATGTCTCTATGTAAGTGTGTGTTTGGGCCGCAGGGAGGCAGCAAAGGAGCTTTTCTAATCACATTTTCATGACTAAGGAGGGAAGGAAGGATATTTGTGACTTAAATAGACACAATGGTTGAATTTAATCAGTTTTGTTAACCATTTCTAAATGTTGAGGACTTTACTGTGTTTGTCGGTCAGTTCCTCTGCAGGGCATCCAGGTGGAACTGGAGGTGAAGGACCATGTGGCTACGGTGGTCTCCACTCTGAACTATGAGAACAAGGAGGACAAACCACTAGAGGCTGTTTTTGTCTTCCCTCTGCCTGGAGATGCTGCTGTCTGTCACTTCAGTGCTCAGATTGGACAGAAGCAGATTGTAGCCGAGGTGAAGGAGAAGCAGCAGGTGGGTTGGATGGACAGGAAAAGCCTCAGTCGCTACAATGGAGGGTGAAAAACATGTTACTCCCATGTGTCATCTGTGTCTGTGCTCCAGGCCCGTGAGGAGTATGATGACGCTCTGAGCTCCGGTCAGCAGGCCTTCCTGTTGGAGGAGAGCGAGCAGAGTCCTGATGTATTCTCTCTGAGTGTGGGCAGCCTGCCTCCAGGAGAGAGCGCCTCCATCAGGCTGGAGTACGTCACTGAGCTGGCTGTGCAGGCCGACGAGGGGCTGAGGTTTAGTCTGCCTGCTGTGCTCAACCCTCGCTACCAGCCTCAGGGTAGGAGAAGCAGCCAGCACTTTTTTAGCTTAGTGCACACCACAAACCTCATTTTACTGGCTGGAAACAGTCTCTCTGCTATTTGTGCTGACAGGTAGATGCCAACAATGTGGGATGTTTGAGGCTGAGATTAGGTGTAGGCTGATATTAGTTAACCTTGTTATTCCTTATTATTCCACTTACAAATGCCTTGTGGAGTTTTCACCAGGAGAAGCAGGCAACACTTTCATCAGGAGGCTTTCAACTTCAGCTTAGTGCACACCACACCTGTCCATACAGAGGGTCTTCATGCAACATTCACATGCCAGTGTGTAACGATATACTGGTGAAAATAAAAGTGTTTGGTTATTACATGGAAGAGACTGCTGGATCACTAGAAAGAAAATTCCAACAAAAAAAGATGGTTGTAGTGTGTTAACACTGACTGTCACTGTGTGTTCAGATGGAACACAAAGCAGCATGATTACATACAAAATCAACGGAAAGGAAGAAACTTGCCCACAAACTGTCGATGTGCCTGTTGCCAGCTGGCTTATAGATGATGTCTGTACATTTGGGACATTGGCTGTTTGGGGTGAAAAAAAAAACGGTCAAATGACACCATGCAAAGATTTTGATTCGCTTTCTGTCTGAACACACCTTTAGTGTTTGCTTCCATACAGAGTCCATAGGGTTTTAACAAGAGGATGAAGGGCTTAATCTTTCAGTGCCAACAGTGGCCACTAAGATTGTGTGGAGGACTGTCAGAACACAGTGGAAATGGTCAGGATGCTCACAGAAATTAACTCATTTTGTTTCATGTTATCACTACTAAGTAGGAAAAGCCGTAAAAGCATTAAAATTACAGTCAGCTTACAATGAAAAGACTAGCAACTGACAAATAAATAATATCTAAAAGAAAGCAAGTAGTAGTGTGCATACAGTACCAGTCAAAAGTTTGGACACACCTTCTCATTCAATGGTTTTTCTTTATTCCTATTGATATTGAAGAGCAACCTTTTGCTTTGATGATGGCTGCTTTTCCTTCACTCTGCCGTGACTACCTCATGAAGCTGCCTGAGAGAATGCCAAGAGTGTGCAAAGCTGTCCTCGAAGCACGTTCAGGGATCTAAAATATAAAACGTATTCTTGTTTTTTTCAAAACTTTTATACTACATTATTCCATATGCGTTCCATCACAATTTCAACATCTTCAGTGAATCTACAATGTGGAAAATGGTGAAAATAAAGAAAGAACATTGAATGAGAAGGTGTGTCTAAACGTTTGACTGGTACTGTAAATGAAAACAAAAGAAACACAACATGACAATATTTGTGTATTTACTGGACAATAAACTTCATTTACATAATGCTATGTTCTCTTATTAATTGCTGTACTTTCAAATTCCATCATCTGTGAAGTGTTCAACTCCTACATTTGACCACTCCATTGTGTAATATTTCCATTCATTATGTAATATTTCTTGGAATTCCTAATCTGTCTCATGATGTTTGCAGGTGGTGAAGGTGCCAGTGTCCAGGTGACCTCTGTTCCAGCCTCTCTGGTGCCCTACAGTCTGTCTTTCTCTGCCCGAGTGTCCTCTCCTCATCCAGTCTCTAAAGTAGAGTCCAGCTCTTCTCTGGAGCCTCTCCAGTACCTCAACCCAGAACAAACCCAGGCCACGGTAGGCAGAGTCAGAGCTAGAGTGTCTGCTGAGTGTGGTTCTTCCTCTGTATTGATGTGATAAATGACTTTCTTTATATTTGTGGACTGCAGGTGAAGTTGGCTGCAGGACACAAGTTTGACCGAGATGTTGAACTGCTGATTTACTACAAAGACGCCCACCAGCCCACTGCTGTGGTGGAGGCAGGACAGGCCTCAGCCAAGCCTGGTGAGAGCACGTTAGGGAAGCTGTTACTCATTACTTTCAAACTGATGTTATGTCGTATTTACATTTTAAGTATGACTGAATAAGTAATAAAAAGCTTATTTGTGGACGTTTTTCTGTCCCTCCCTGTGTTTCAGGCACTCTGATGGGTGATCCAGTGGTGATGGTGAGCCTGTACCCTGAGTTCCCCCAGGCTGTGATGTCTTCAGTGGCCTCATGTGGAGAGTTTGTGTTCTTATTGGATCGATCCGGAAGTATGGATTATGCTACTAATAACAGCAAGCAGCACGAAACTCGCATCGGCAGTGCCAGGGTAATCAGTGTGTGTTAATTCTCTCATAAAATCATCCATAGTGTTCCTCTCAGACTGTGACCTTCACTGTCTTTTCTCTCTTCCCTTCAGGACACTCTGCTGCTCCTGCTGAAGAGTTTACCAATGGGCTGCTACTTCAACATCTACAGCTTTGGCTCCAGATATGAACTCATCTTCCCGTAAGTAACTCTGTCATTTCACTCAGTCCAGCAGATTTGTTCCTGTCTTTAGTTTTAATGATCGAATGTGTTCGTGTATTTGTGTGATGGCAGTAAGAGTGTGGAGTACAGCCAGGAGACCATGGAAGAGGCTCTGAAGAAAGTTAAGAAGATGGGTGCTGATCTGGGAGGAACAGAGATCCTGAAGCCTCTCCAACACATTTACAGCCAGCTGTGCATCCCCAGTCAACCAAGACAAGTAACACACACACACACACACACACACACACACACTCTCACACACATTAAACAGGTTGCATAAATATCTCTTGCTAGTAACAATACCATAGCAGTCAGTTATCAATGTAGTTTTGCTGTTTTGTTTTTTAGCTAAATTCCTGGACAAAGCTCGTATCTACCACACTTACTGTTCTTTACATTTTAGCTTTAAAATCCACTGTATTTACCGAAACAGCCGTCTAACACAGCTCTCACAGAATGATTTGGATGACTTTGGCGCATGCCATATTTTTCTGGGTGTGATGTTATTTAACTGAGTGATATGTAACCTAGTTATTTGTCCCCAGCTGTTTGTCTTTACCGACGGAGAGGTGACCAACACCAAAGAAGTTCTAGATCTGGTGAAGAAGAATTCAGGTTCCCACAGGTGAAACCACAAAAACACAACAAAAACCCAGAATATGTCCCATGTTCTAATGTTCTAGTTCTGTGTGGGTTAAAAACTGAACTGCTGTATTGCAGGTGTTTCTCTTTTGGGATTGGGGAGGGGGCCAGCTCTGCTCTTATCAATGGGTTGGCCAAGGAAGGAGGGGGTCACGCTCAGTTCATCACAGGGACCGACAGGATGCAGCCCAAAGTAAGAAAGACATTTAACATTTTAAAGCTCTCAAATTAAATAATGCAACAGAAAATTTGAATTTTGAATCAAATCTGTTTTTCCAGTTGAGCAAGTAACAACTGAGTTCTATTTTTAAGTCTTTGTAAACTTCTTTACTCATCAGGTGATGCAGTCACTGAGATTTGCTCTGCAGCCGGCGGTGGAGAACATCTCCATCACATGGGATGTGCCAAAGGGAGTCTCTGTCACCGTCCTCTCTCCACCAATCACAGCACTTTTTCAGGGTCAAAGGTCACTGATGTATGCCCAGCTCAGTGGACAGGTAGGAGCAGCAGCATCTCATACCTATATGACTCTTCATATGAAGGGAACCATTAGTGTGCTAGCAGTATGTTAAACTGTACTTTCTTAGTTGAACAAAGCACAGCAAATGTTTAGTTTCATCTTAAAACAAATATGTATGTGTGTGTGTGTGTGTATATGTATATATTTCCATCCAATTAAAATGTCTTCTAACACTGTAATACTTTCTCAGAGTTCAGAGGCAGCAGAGGGCTGTGTGACGGTGAAGTACAGCCTGGCAGGTCTTCCCTCTCAGAGCCAGCTCCACTTCAGTCTTAAACCTGTAGAAGACTTGGGGTAAAACAGGATTTGGTCAGACAATATAGACCAAGCCATTTTTAAGACATTCGCCATCTCATAATGATTTGCTTTGAAGTGTAACAAATGAATTTCTAACACTGTGCTGCACTTGCATGACATAGCTAAAATAACTACATTAACTTTGGCCAAACACCCCAGTTTTGTTGTGAGATCACAGGGATGCATCACAGCAAGTGGATTTTCTTTTGCATTCAAGACGCAAATCTTGAATGAAATTAATGCTAATTGCTGAATTTTTTTAAACCTATGATGTAAATGTCAATAGACTTACTGGTGAGACTTGTTATGGGTTTACCCCTCTCTCCTGTCTGCAGACTAACAGTCCACAGGTTGGCGGCTCGGACTCTGATCCGCTCCCTGGAGAACAGGCAAGATGGAGGGGTGACAAAGAAGAAGGTTGTGGATCTCAGCGTCCAATCAGGAGTGAGCAGTGCCTTCACTGCCTTCGTTGCTGTCAACAAAGGGGACGGAGAGGTGATTCAAGGACCTCTGGTGCGCAGGAATGTTCCAGCACCCAGTGAGTGTTTCAGAGAGTAAATGAATAATTATTAGTTAATTAATAGTTATTCCAAAAATTATATGAGGTGATTCAAGGACCTCTGGTTGTTGGAAATGTTTCCAACTGAAGTGAATGATATTGCAGGCCTTGATTGTATTATTTTTTATGTTATTTGTTCTTCTCCTCCTCTGACAGTTGATATGTTGAAGGTATACAGATAACATATAACAGATGGATGCAGTAGATTCTACCTCCTGAAATTTTGAACGACATTTGCAAGAGACCAAGGCATTACTTCTTTTTTCTTTATCTAAAAGGGTCTAGGTCCTATATGAGTGGTTGGGCTCAGCCGAAACACCAGCAAAGGTGCAGTAAGTAACAAGTTACTTTGCACGCACATCTGTATAATTTCATTTATTGCACTATTCATCAATACTGATTTATCTTTTCATAGCAAAACATTCTTCCTAGATACATTCCAGCTCTTCACGTGTATCAGTACCTGTGGTCGACGTACTGTAGTTGATTGTGGCCATATTGCTTGCCTTCATAGTGGAGAGGGTGGAGTCGGCAAGGGGGAAAACAATATTTCTCCCAGCCTGGAAATACTTGGAAAGTGTGGTTTTTAAACATGTTGAATTCTGCAGTCTCAAACTGCACAGACGCAGCCATCCACATCCGAACACCTTCGCACCGAAGAAACGCTGTAGAAGCAGAGCCAGCTTGAGACACGGCATAATTACAGCTAGTGCAAGTAAGTACTGCCTCAGAGAGCTGCTAGCATTGTTTTTTTTTTATCTCCCATTTCCAGCAGCAGTCGGAAGCTGCTTTCAAATTAAAAGCCCTAGTAAAGCCACTGCACTAAATAGTAGACAACCTGCTTGCAGACGTGTAATCTCTATTAACAGATATCTGCATACGAGGGCAGAATCTGAAGGCAAGGGTCAAGGTTTTTTGAAATTGGAAACATTCTGATTTCCATTTGTAGTCCCTTTGCAGTCCAAGTAGTACTGACCAATCCCATCTGTGCAACAGTCTGTGTAGAAAAAGCTTTGACACAGTTAATTCCAGACATTTTTCTGTGTAGTGTTTCTTTTTTGGCCCCTGCTTTTGATTTGACCTTTTGACAAAAATGTATTTATTTAAGTCACATGTTAGTGATTTGATTATCGTACTTCTCGCACTAGCTCTATTTTTGGTACTTTTCACGAGAACATTTTAAATAAATTGCCTTTTTTTTTAATACCAAACATAACACACTGTATATGGATACAATACAAACAAACAAGAACAATGAGATCCTAATGATTTAAATGTTAAACGGTCTGTGAAGAAGAGATTTTTTGGACGTAGTTTTTGTATTTCTGAATACAGCAAAACACAGCAATGCTACACATACTGTATAAGACAATATGATACCACAAAAAAATGAATTTCTCTTGCAAGAATGACATTATTTTTGGCGTAGTTTAGTCTAAATACCTTAGACATTGGGGCAGTAAGGCTTTAGGTAATTTTTAATGTCCAATTCGGCCTTAGATGAAGAGCATGTGGTTTACTGGTTATTAGTTTTTGTTTACTAACTCCTATATAATCTGGATTAAATGCTCTACTCTCTTTTTCCTTTCTTTTAACTCAAATTAGGTCAGTGTGTGAACTCTTCAGCAGATTTCAGTGACATTGATCAATGCACAGGTAAATGATTTAAATGTTAAACGGTCTGTGAAGAAGATCCTACACATTCATATAAACCTTGGATCTCACAGTATGCATCTGTGACTGTCTGACTCTGAATCCACAGCAGTGGATGCAGGAATGAATCCCAGGAAGCCACCCACAGACCCCCTCCTACAGCTGGTGTCCCTCCAGAAGGCGTCCGGCTGCTGGGTGCTGGATCCAGCTCTGGCTGCTGTGCTGGGAAAGACCAGCGAGGAGGTGGAAAACTCAAAACCTGCGTCGGTGGGTCACTGTTAAATATATGAGTACAACTTTATAGATTCTATTTAAGTTATAATCATAAATGATAATAAATGGTAACAGAATTCATAAAGAGCGTTGCATATGAAAAGGAGAAATAATAAAACATGAAACAAAATTAGACCAAAACAAATGCAGATATATAGAAAGTCACATCTAACAGTGGCCCCTCACATGTCGGAGTAAGATAAATGTCTCGTGAACTTTGGCCTTCAATCTGCACTCCTACTTTTGGTACATTTCTGTTTCTTTGATTTGGTGAATTAGGTGAACCAGGAAGTGTGGGCCACTAGTCTGGCTCTGATCTGGCTTCATGGTTTCAAGATGGATGCTCAGGAAGAGTGGGAGCTTCTGGCCATGAAGGCTGTGTCATGGCTCCGTGCTCAGAATGGTAATAACCACAGTAATAAGTGCTGATCTGTTGTTTGTAACAGTGTGTGCTGGTTAAAATCAGCTGTTTGCCCACACTGAGTGTCTCACTGATGACTTGTTTTGTGTTTTCCAGCATCGTGTGTGACAGAGTGTGTGGAAGCTGGAAATGCACTGTTGGGTTGCAGCGTGCAGAAAGACGCCCTGGGGCTCTGAGGTTTTTATTAAAGTGGCTTCGCTTCAGGATTGGGACACAGAAGCAGATTTACTCCACCCTACTATTTTTACTGTACCTCATCAACTCTATTTATATTACCATTACCACATGTATGTGTGTGTGTGTGTGTGTGTGTGTGTGTATGTATATATATATATATATATGTGTGTGTGTGTGTATATATATATATATATATATATATATATATATATATATATATATATATATATATACACACATATAAATATGTATATGTAAACTGTAAAATGAAAAATGATTATGATTGATAATTTTGGAGGAACCTATTGACTGTCTGTATAGAGAATAGTGAAAGGAATGATTTCAGACTCTGGGCTTCCTCATAGAGGGTATCTTTCATCAGTCCTTAAAAGGTGAACCATAGTCCTCGGCTTTTCTCATATCCTATGCTGTATACTGTAGGAAAATACTGTACTACTGGACTCAGTAAAAAAACTAATCAATTACATGCTTACAATATGATGTTCTGTCTGAGGCACATGGGATGACAAATAGTAGGACAGTGGCTATGCTGAGTAAAACCTTTCCCCTTTTAAATAAATGGAAAGTCATTCCACTTGTTTCTGTTGCAGAACCTGTTTGGAGATTTAGCTTGGAACAAATGAAATGAAACAGATCTCAGCAATGTGACTAGAATCCAGCAATGCCTTTCAACCTTTGAAATCTCATGACACTGGCAGGATTTCTTTTCTTTTCTCTCCCAAAACCAACTCGACACAAAGGTATATACAATTTATTAATTTAACCTTTTCCAATACAAAAAAACCTGTTTGTCAGAGAAGTCTGTCAGTCAGAGGACAGACGGTTCTGAGCTTAGATACTAAGAAGGACATCAAACAACATCAAATATTAATGCTGCAACACTGCTGATGTGTGCACTACTAGATGACTGAAAACCAACTCTTAATCTGTTTTGTCTAATTCATTTTTGAACTCTCTATTCAAAGTTCCTTTCTACTTTCCCTTAAAGGGAACATATTATGCAAATTGAACTTTTTTATGATTTTAAATGTGTGTCTCTTGTGTTCGGAGTCCCTCAAACTATGACAAAAGACGATACTCTCTTTTTCTCCTGCGCCATCTTTCAGTGAATGTGTGTGAAAGCGCTCTGTTTGTTACGCCACACACAGGGATCTGTCGAACATGTGACCTGCTTCATCTCTTTAGCAGGCTGAGGGTCCTGCCAGCTGAAAACCTGAATCCACCACTATTGTTATGTTGCTGATCCAGCTAATAAGATCTCAAAGGCACAAGCAAAGCTAATGAGGCTCTCCCTCAGAGACATGACAGAGCTAATGCGGAAGTTGATGAGTTCAGAAAGAGAATGAATGCAGTCGTCTTCAGTATGCACAGTATGAGAAAACTACTGTGTGTTTTTAACATTGCAGCATGTAAACCTATTCTATTAAGACCCTCAGATACTAGTATGAACCCGAAAATGAGCACAATAGGTTTCCTTTAAGGTATCTTGATGGGTTTCACACTAGTATTTAGCTTTACATGGCGTTCACCGTCGACCAGAGATACTGAAGAGATGCTGGGGGGGTGTTCTGACTGCTAATAAAAAGGTTTCAAAATGTAATATGTGCCGTTTGAAGAGCTTGTAGACAACTTTAAAGGATGATACTGTCTGACACACGGTCTCAGGCTCATGTGAAAAGATTCTGACTGAATGATATCAGGTCAATAACTTTTCATACAAACATGTACAGTGTTGTTTTTCTCTCTGATCCGTTGCGCAGAGTAAGAACTGAACAAATAAGACGTCTCACTAGGCTGTGATGTGAAATCTAGTCAACTAATACACTATGGTGTATTGTTATAGATTACTGGAACACACCCAGCAATCTATGAAGTGAATAAAATCAACCCCACATTTGCCAGGTGCAACATTAGGCTACAGTTTTTGTACACATGATGCATCACAGTATAGCCTACTTTAGAATCCAATAATATACTGTGCGTTATTCTTAAAAGGGGCATTCTGCGTAATGAATACTTTTACCTTATTAAGTATCATTTTAAATGCAGGACTTTTACTTGTGACAGAGTATTTTTACTCTGTGGTAATACTACTTCCACTTAAGTATAAATTCTGAGCTCTTCTTCCGCCTCTGGATTGCTGCATCAGCAGATTTGAGTCAAAGCTGCTCCACCTGCAGGGCGCCATGTTCCCCCTATGTCGAAATATCCAGTGAGACATTTGTCTCAGTATTTAATCTACAACTACAAAACCAGTGAGCGGCCTATGTCCAACCTGTGTGCACCTTAGAAACTGTTCGGGCCGACAGGGACTGCACCAGGAGCGGTAAACTGAAAGGAGGGGGGCTTGCCGTTCTAGTGAACAACAGGTGGTGCAGTCCTGCTCATATTACTATCAAGGAGCACATCTGCAGCCCGGACATTGAACTGTTTGCTGTTGGGTCTGACGATTGTTGCCTGCTCTCCTCCAAAAGGGGAAGGAGAACGTCCACTGCCAGAATGACCGACTGAAACGAGGAGATGATAATTACTATCCATAAGGTTCACTTTAACATTGTAGTGAAGACATAGAAAGAGTCTCTTTAGCTGTGAAGAGGTCAAACACACTCATGTGGGCACTTTGGTTGCTGTGCTGCTGAAATTCATTCATTAATTCATACATTTATTCAATAATTAATTGATTAATTTAGCCGTCTTCATTCAAATTCACTTTTCATTCAAATTCCACCTTCCTTCTGCTGCTGCAATAACTGAACTCATCAGAATATCTAAACCATCCACTTGTCAACTCGACCCCTTTCCGACACTTCTCATCAAAGCCAGTCTCCCCTCCCTGTCACCTCTCATCACCACCATCATCCACTCCTCCCTCACCTCTGGTTCAGTCCCACTACCTCTCAAATCTGCTGCAGTAACACCGATTCTGAAGAAACCTGGTTCAGACCCCAACAATTTCAATAACCTTCGTCCTATCTCCAATCTGCCATTCCTCTCCAAAATCCTGGAAAAAACAGTTGCATCTCAAGTCCACTCTCACCTTTCCAATAACAACCTCTATGAACAGTTCCAGTCAGGCTTCCGTCCCCATCACAGCACAGAAACAGCCCTTCTCAAAATCACCAACGACCTTTTAATGACAGCAGATTCCGGACTCTTATCCATCCTCATCCTCCTCGACCTGACTGCTGCTTTTGATACCATCTCCCATTCCATCCTTCTCCATAGACTGGCTTCCATTGGCTTATCTGGCACCCCACTTCACTGGTTCATACCATATCTGTCTAGCCGTTCCCAATTCATTCAATTAAAAACATTTTCATCCCAGCCATCTCCCATCTCTTCCGGTGTTCCCCAGGGTTCTGTCCTTGGACCTATACTTTTCATCATCTATCTCCTCCCCCTTGGCCACATTTTCCGTAAATATAACATTCACTGTCATTGCTATGCAGACGACACCCAGCTCTACCTTTCCACCAAACCCACCTCCTCCCTACCTCCCACCTCCCTCTGTGACTGCCTGCAAGAAATCAACTCCTGGTTCTCCTCCAACTTTCTCAAACTCAACAGTGACAAAACCGAGGTTCTCCTCATTGGTACCAAATCCACCTCACAAAAGCTAACAGTTTCACCTTCACCATCGCCAACTCCTCTGTCTCCCCCTCCTCTCAAGTAAAAAATCTGGGTGTCGTCCTTGACGGCACTCTGTCTTTTCAAACACACATAAATAATGTCACCCGGTCAGCATACTTCCACCTACGCAACATTAATCGCCTCCGTCCTTCCTTCACCCCCGCCAGCACCGCCATCCTGGTCCACTCTCTGGTCACCTCCCTTCTGGATTATTGCAACTCACTTCTCTCTGGTCTCCCCCTCAAGTCCCTCCATAAACTGCAACTGGTTCAGAATGCTGCAGCCTGGATCATCACCAGGACCCCTTCTATCAGTCACATCACCCCTCTTCTTCAACAGCTTCACTGGCTCCCGGTCACATACCGCATTTCATATAAAATCCTCCTCCTAACCTTCAAAGCCCTCCATAACCTCGCCCCTCCATACCTGACTGAACTCCTCCACATAAACACACCCAGCCGGACTCTCAGATCATCATCCTCCATCAACCTCACGGTCCAGAGCCTTCAGCCGCTCTGCCCCCCGCCTCTGGAACTCCCTCCCACCGGACATCAGGAACATCAATACTTTGACCATCTTCAAATCTCACCTCAAAACCCACCTGTTTAAACAAGCCTACTCACTGTAACATCACTCTGCAGATCTCCCACCCCTTGTTTTTTTTTTTAATTTTTTGACTTTTTAACTTTCTTTTTCACTGTTTGTTTTTAACTGTGTGTTGTACGGTGTCCTTGAGTGCCTTGAAAGGCGCCTATAAATAAAATGTATTATTATTATTGTTTCAATTTATTCATTACATCTATCAGGTCACACACACACACACACACACATATATATATATTTCTATTTATATTTATATATTCCTTCGTGTTGTGTAGTGAGTAGTTCAGTTAATCATTTATTTGATAAAGAATCTGATTCTGTCTTTTGTGTGTGGAATATTACTCTCACTGTTTTCAGCCAAATCCTGCACTGACAACTTCAGATTATATTAATTATTATTATGCTATTATTATTATATTAATAGATTAATTAAGAATGTCATGTCTCCTCAAAGCTGCTGCAGACTGCCATGGAATCCGGTGACATGACTTTTGGGGAGGCTGTTGCCAGGACACCGAAAGCACAGCTGCAGAAATCCTCACGGAAGCCTGTCAGCTTTGCGACCAGAGTGAGGTCATTTTTCGCCTGGAAGTTGAACAAAGTCTCCCCAACCTGTGAGATTAACAAATCGGTGTTTCACAGTGAAGACTTGACCCTGGCGAATGAATGGATGACACCACCTACGGGGACGCAGAGGTAACCTGCTATAAGGCTTTTACACTCACTTCTGGCTATCAAACAATCAATATTTATAGGAAGAAAATAGGGTTTAATCTTGGGATAGCTCTCATTAAAAGGAGAGAATTGATGGCCACATTCTTAATTAATCTATTAATATGAAAATAATAATATAATAATAATTGATATAATCTGAAGTTGTCAGTGCAGGACTTGGCTGAAAACAGTTGGCGTAATATTCCACACACAAAAGACAGAATAAGATTCTTTATCAAATAAATGATTAACTGAACTACTCACTACACAACACAAAGGAATATATATATATATGTGTGTGTGTGTGTGTGTGACCTGATAGATGTAATGAATAAAGTGAAATAAGACAGTGAATTTGAATGAAGACTAAATTAATCAATTAATTATTGAATAAATGAATGAATTTCAACAGCATAGCAACCAAAGTGCCCACATGAGTATGTTTGACCTCTTCACAGCTAAATGGTAAATGGTCTGTATTTGTATAGCACCTTTCTAGTTATTTCAACTACTCAAAGTGCTTCACATGACATCCTCATCCACCCATTCACACATCATTCACACACTGAAGCCATGCTTCAGGAGCAAGTTGGGGTTCAGTGTCTTGTCCAAGGACACTTCGACATGTTGACCCATAGGAGCTGGGGATCGAACCCCCGACCTGTTGATTGAGGGACGACCCACTCTACCACTGAGCCACAGCCGAATTCATTCCACAGTGCAGGTAGTAGTTTGGCTTTACGTGTTTTGCATTTTTGAGGACACAGCGCCCCCTTGTGTCCTGTAGTAGTAAGTATTTATTTTTAGATTAGATTAGATTCCTTTTATTGCCATTGTAAATAAATACAACGAAATTCAAAGCACAAAAAAGTGAAACAAAACCATAAAAGTGCAAAGATACAAAAACAACAAATGCCAAAGAATAAATTATATTCCACTCAAATTATTGCACAGGCCCTATGTTTTAAGTGCATTATTTAGTTTGGTGATGGCTTGAGGATAAAAACTATGTAACAGTCTGGTGGTGCATGTTTTAACTGTCCGGTAGCGTCTCCCTGAGGGGAGAAGGTCAAACAGGTGGTGGGCAGGGTGACATGTGTCTTTCAGGATAGTGTCTGTTTTCTGGACTATCAATGTTCCTCCACTCGTTTTCTCTTTTTCACTTTTCATTAATTAGGGTCCGAGCACTTGCCCGAGCAAGTGGTGAAATGTAAGGAAATGCATCCGAAATAAATTGCAAGTTTGAGGGCCTAAACATACACGAAAACTCATGAAACTTTGCACACGCATCAGTCGTGGTGAAAAATTACATATTTTATGGGTCTTACAAATTTTCCTTCGCATGAGCATTAAATGTGCAGTAACTCCACTCTACAAGCTCCTATTTTCACCACATTTATACTGTTTGATGACTGTCCGACTCTGAAGACATGCACATGCTAATTTAGAACCACAGTCATAGCGCTACCTAGTGGCGGGAGGAAGTGCATGTTTTATTCTCAGACGTCTCTCTCTCAGCAGGTTAACCACAGCCACCTCAAATTTGGTCCAAACATTCCCGAGACGTGGATGATACAAAGTTTTGAAGCTCTTGAGGTTTTGTCAAACGCTGTCACAGTGGCAACACCTCGCAGATCCCTTCCCTCCTGTGGGCTCTCCTGTCATCTTTGACAGTCTCCTGCACAACGGCAACCAGGACTACAATCCACAAACTGGCACTTTCACCTGTAGCGTACCAGGGATCTACTATTTTGCTTACCATGTCCACTGCAAAGGAGGTGATGTGTGGGTGGCCCTGATGAAGATCAGTGAGCCAGTAATGTACACATATGATGAATACAAAAAGGGCTTGCTGGATCAGGCATCCGGGAGCGCTGTACTCCCATGACGACAAGGAGACTCTGTGCATGTGCACCTGCTATCTGACCAGGCTGCAGGACTTTCTGCTGGTCCATATGTCCACTCCACATTTTCTGGATATTTATCGTACCCAATGTAAGAAATGTGTACAAGGAAGGGTGATAGTAATGAATGGCAAATGTTACCATATTTATGGTAAAAGCAGTCTCGAAGGTACAATGTAGGTCAAGTGAACTGGTTTACAATGAGTGGTGGAAGAATAATAGCTTTATATATAGTAGCAACATACTTCATTGAATTATTCTTTTCATTACATACATCACATCTCTATTTACATACATCAATGGAGTCTCAGAAAGTTGTGTGATAATGTGCAGACTATGTACATTGTGTTAATATATTTGGTCATTGGCAGTGATATGTAAGAAGCAAAGATCTTTGTGAGGTTTCTGGAGAGCAGAGGTCAAATAATACCACCAAATATCTCAGTTGTCATAATTCTTGTATGTTTACATTGTGCATTTATTCTTATATCCATCAACATACAATAAATCAGTGTTTATGACATGGCTGGAATGATTCCTGGAACAATGAGAACAATTTCGTTACAAAAAAAAATTACTACTAAAGTTACTATTGTTTAACATTTGAATCAAACCTTTGAATGAACAACTGAACACAGAACCACAGCAAACAAATCAAATAAATCAATAAAGGCCAGATGCTGCTTCTTTTACGGTTTTCGCTCATTTCTTGAACTAAAAGTCAAGTGTTCACTCTTTCCCGACCCGCTTGCATTTAAATCCGGCTCCCCGTCTCTCTGTGGCTCTGTACCTGGACTGTACCACTACTAGCTGTCTTCAGAGTCTCTCCCTTCCTACTTTCACATAATGGTATGATCCTACTCTATTCTCGCATGTGATTGGCCGCATGGTGTGCTCATTACAATAAAGTCTGAGGACACCGCGCTCTCGACGGCAGTCGGCTCTTCTCCTTCAGCTACAAAGAATTGGAAGCTTTGCTTCTGCTTCATAAAGTCTTTGGAGGGCGAGAGGAGGAAAATATCATGGAGACGTGGAGTTGGCTTTGGCTAATGAGGTCAGTCTGAGCTAGCTAGCATGCGCACAGCTGCAACTTTTTACTGCTGTTTGAGGTGGTTATATGCTAATAAGAGCACAACAGTTTTACTCTGTGACTTTTGGGTATATTGGTGGTGTCATTGTGGCTGGTGAACCTGTTTGGGAACAAAAGTACCAGATTACTGTTGTAATAAACACTGTGATGGTTCTCTCTGTTTGCACTAGAACCTCCAGAAGTTCCTCATCGATCCTGGCAGCTGTTTCCTGTTAATCAGCTGCTGCTTCAGAGGGAGAAACAGGAGACGGTGAGCACACTGACACTCTGCAGCAGCAGGAGAGTTAAAGCTCAGACTTAGTGTAACGTTAATTAAAGTCCTGTTTAATTAGTAAAAGTGTCTGCAGTGAGTTTGCTGCTAATGACTGGACTGCAGGGTCAATAATCACTGATTAGTTTCACCTTGTGGCTAATCAGTGGCTAACACGCTGGCTAGTGTTAGCATGTAGCATTAGCATGTGGCCTGTAAAAAATGCACAGGACAAAGTGCACGGAAATGATTAATGGTGTTCTAGCACCATACTTTCAAAAGTTAGTCGCAGATGATGTGGGTGACCAGCGTTTCAGCCTCCTCCTCCATGAGTCCACAGATGGAAGTGTTTCTAAGTACCTGGGGGTTGTGATGAGGTACTTTAGTGACACCAAACACACAATTGTCTCAACATTTCTGGGGCTTGTTGAGTTGGAGGGAGGAGATGCCAGATCTATAGCCCCAGCTGTTGTGGCTTTCCTGGAGAAGTGTTGTCTTAAAAAAGACAAACTCCTGGGGATAGGGACTGACAATGCCTCCGTCATGACGGGGATTAACAATGGGCTTCATAAAGTGCTGAAGGAGGAGTATGGCCTCAGAGATCTGGTTCTTATTCGCTGTGTGTGTCACTCTCTGCAGCTTGCTGTAAGTCATGCTTCCAATGAAACCATCCCCCGTAGTGTGGAGTACTTGGTAGAACTGGTTTTCAGTGACTTGGGGCGAGAGGCGGGGTCGCCCTGAAGTGGTCGCCAGCCAATCACAGGACCACATATAGAGACAGACAAACACTCACTCTCACACTTACACCGACAGGCAATTTAGAGTTACCAATTAACCCAGCTTGCATGTCTTTTGGATTGTGGGAGGAAGCCGGAGTGCCCGGAGAGAACCCACGCTAGCATGCAAGACTCCAGGTTCAAACCAGGATTCGAACCTGGAACCTTCTTGCTAACCACAGCACCACCGTGCTGCCCCCTTTTCCATGTACACTGATCCTCAAAACATCTTGTGTCTGACTTTTTTGAAGTCAGGCTTTTGAGGGAGAGCAGGTAGATCCTCTTAAACTTCTTGACAGCTTGGTTAGCCTGATAAAGTCTGTGAGTAGCAGGGCGCTGAATCCACTGGCAAATACTGATGTACTCAAAGAGCCAATTGATGGATACATCAGTCCCAAACCATACCTTGGTTACCTTCTTGAGTCAAAGGCAGCTGAGCTCCACCTTGCACCTGAGGAGAAGAACAATGTCAGAAAGCGGTGTGTAGCCTCCACCATCTCCCTCACTCATGAGTTGAGGGTGAGACTGCCGGACAACATTGAAGCATTGCAGTACATGTCAGTTTTCAATGTAGAGGAAACTCTAAAGCACAATAAGAGCCTGGGAGAAATAGAAAAATTAGCCAAGCTCCTTGGCTACTCTCCTGCAGAGAAAGACAAGATTGTTCAGCAATGGCGTGGGCCTCTGGGGTGAGATTTGGAAGTTCAGAGATGCAGCTGATATCAAGTTTCAGGAACTTGCCATGGCTGCTGTGTCTGTGTTGTCCTTGCCACACTCGAATGCTGAAGTTGAGAGATTATTCAGCCAGATGAGTGTGGTAAAAAGCAAACTTCAGACCCTAAACTCCATCCTGTATGTCAGATTTGGTCTGAAGTTGTCTGCTGAGGCTTGCTATGATAATGTTTTGCAGCTTTTTGGCACATCAGCTGCTTACTCATTTAAGTCAGCTCCCTCAGTTGATGAACCTGCCATAGAAAGCCAAGCCCAAAATGAAGATGACCTGCTCTTTCTGTGAGCCAGCACAGCATGTGTGTGTGGAGGGGGTTCTGAAAAAACCAAACACTGAACCTGAATTAGGGCCAGACTAGTTGCCATCATTTTCTCACATTGCCATTGACAGTTTTTTCTATTGTCTCGTTTTGGTCGTTATTGGTTGTTAATGTTGTCAAGTTAAAACCATCTATACAAAAAATTGTTATAATTATGGCAAAAAATTTTCATGTTTTACTG
This sequence comes from Pempheris klunzingeri, assembly GCF_042242105.1. Lineage (NCBI taxonomy): Eukaryota > Metazoa > Chordata > Actinopteri > Acropomatiformes > Pempheridae > Pempheris > Pempheris klunzingeri. The sequence continues at coordinate 21,016,812 of NC_092015.1, forward strand.
TGACTTGTTGTAAGCTCCTAAGTGGAGCATAAGGTTGGAAACTAAACCAAACTTAAAAACTAAACCAAACCCCCTCCCCCCAAAAAATGAAATAATAAATAATTAATGCCAAAGTGTCTCTTTTGGGTCACTTTGCCGGTCCCAAGCCCGGATAAAGGAGGAGGGTTGGACGTAGAGCTAGCAATTCCACCCCACATAACAGTCTTTTGATTAAATTTTCATATTCTAACATTTAATAATACAGGACAAAATTGATTTACGTAATGTGGGTCTAGACACAGCATTTAAGTCATGAAGTTATTTGTTATATGAGAAGTGTTGGCCTATTTCAATGGCAAAATAAAAAATCAATCAATCAATATACTTTATTAATCCCAGAGGGGTTCCAAACAAACCAAGAATCAACAGAAGAAAGTTCATTTGTAGTTCTAAACATATTTACAGTGTTTTTTACCCACCTTTTGTCTCTCCCACGACATTATTCCGACTTTTAGGACAGCCAATAGCTACTTTCTTTATTGAGGAGTTGGCAACACTGGTCATTTCCTCGACTCGAGAAACATCGCAGCGTAGTGACACAACCAGCCAGGAAAGTTTAGCAATAACTCTATAGATCTTGTAACTACGGGTGTTAATCGTTCACAAAAAAATGTAATAAATTATTTTCAGGGAGTTCATTCCACAGTGCAGGTAGAAGTTTGGGTTCAGGTGTTTTGCATTTTTGAGGACACAGCGCCCCCTTTTGTCCTGTAGGAGTAACTATTTATCAATGTTCCTTCACTTCTTTTCTCTTTTTCAGTGTTTTGTCTTTTCATATATATACACACACACACACACACATATATATATATATATATATATATATATATATATATATATATATATATATATATACACACACACACACACATACACATATATATATATATATACACACACACGTATATATGTGTGTGTGTGTATATATATATGTATGTGTGTGTGTGTGTGTGTGTATATATATATATATATATACACACATACAACAATGTTAAGTGTGTGTACCTGCCCGTTGTGCCCTTTTATGTCCAGGGAGCCACATCTGGCCATTTTTGAAGCAAGCACATAGGCCAGAGCCCGTCTACCCTGTGCCACGGCTCTGTGAAGAAATGTGGCAGTTTGAAAAGCAATGACTCAGTTAGATTATATCCACATGCAAATGACTTCAGACTGTTAATCCATTACTTTGAGCTGTTTCATTATTTGTCTATGCCAGACACTTTTAGTTGCCCATTTCAAACTCTTTGCTTGCTAACTAGTGTTCAGTCTTTAATACCCCTGCCAGGAATGACTGGTTTAAATTGGCGACTTTGTTCACTAATACATACGTGTCACCATCTCCATCTTGTGTGGTCAGCAGCTCAGGGGAAACTCCTCCAACTCTTTTCACCTCTTGCTGTATTTGCCAGTGAAACGGAGTGATTTTGACCCCGGCGGTCGGTGCCACTTGTCCCTGCAGAGCTGGGTGCTGCATTTGTTGTGTGGTAATGGGACTATCAGCAGGAGAACCTTTCACCGCCACCCAGTGGTCAGTGCATGTACGACTTTCTGCACAGCTCAACTCCACATTACCTTTGTGGGGGTCACCACCTTTGGCTTGTGACCCCCTGTAGTACTACTACATTGTGTCACAGCACTCCTGACCCCTGATTTTCCTTTTTTATATCTTCTGATTCAGTGTTCCACCTGTAAGTGTCAGGTGTTGTTGAGAAAGCTTTTTCTTTATAGCAACTTTAATGTATGTGAAAAGTGCGTGGTTCTTGCATTTAATATTTTAACGCTGAAATGTGTCAGCTACTACATGAACAGTTTTTACTGTTTTATTTACTACAAATACATATTTTATAAAGTTAGTGGACATCTTGAGTGAAATAGAACTCGGTTTCTGCCCAATCTACTCAATTTGATTACCAGAATAAAATGAGCATGGAATAAAATAGAATACTGAAGTTCCTTTGGTCTGCTGAATGAGGAGCTCATCATCTCCCTGCATTGATATTTCTGCCCCTCTTCATTCCTTTTCTGTCGGTGCAAATTTGGCCTAAATATCAGGTTGTACTCATGCGTTTTTTGTGTCGCCATGACCTGTAACATTAGCATTGACATTACACACAACAGACCTTTGTCCTGTGCTGCCTCAAGACGTTGCAATCGACATAATAATGATCCAGAGATTGAAAGACACAGTCACGACTGGACCCAAATAATGACTGACATTTACAAAATGGAAAAGATCACTTTTGCAATGAACTTAAAAATGGACACTTTTTTCTTACACTGGAAAAAATGGGAGAAATATGCAAAACAGTACATGCCTGACATTGCATAGAATATGCTATTCATAAATGTTTATCCAAAATGTGATCAGCCTTAGACCCTGATGCAGTGCTACACTGTTCCATCTCTGGGAGTTTCAATGTTATTGTTAAAAATGTAATGTTAAAAAAAAAAAAAAGGCGGAGACGAAAGATTTGTCTGTTCTAACAATTTATGGCAAATATGCTCTGTTAATGTCTCATCCTTCAATAAAAACAAAATTAAAAAAAAGAGACACAATCACAATTTTTGAAAGTAACCTGTTTTTAAAAAAAATAGTCAGATGCCCATAAGGACACTGACACAGGTTTTGCTTGTTGAACAAATCTTCCTGTTAATACTGAACATTAAAATGTTAATATAATAATAACGTGTAACATAAATGGAAGTGATTTATCTGAATGTCAATGTGAGGTTTTTGCTGTATAAGTTAGATAAATCAGGTCTTTTTAGTACACAATTCCCTCTTTGTGGTACACTGAGTCCATTTCAGTCCAATAAGGAAACACTGCCCAGGGTCTCTTGTATTCATTTTTAATGAACTTTTAAATTTACGTGTACGTTGAATGTACTTTTGCACACATAGAAGACTGGATTTTGTCCCCCATCACTTTTAAATTGATTTAAATTGCATTAGGATGAGAAATCTTAATGTTCAGTATGAACAGAAACCTGTTTATGTGTTCATATGGACATTTGATTATTGTTTTGAGACAAACTTGTAAAAAATTGAAAAAAATACAAAACTGACACTGACCTTTAATTGACATATTGTGTGCCTCTGTGTTACATAATTCACACTGTGCTCAGTCTGAGAAAACCTGAGATACATGGTTGTTATCTACCTAGGCTGTATTTTAGTTTCAGAGTGACACAAATAAGAACACAGAGTCTGGGAAAGCCTTGTTTCATAAAAATCAATGGAATATTAGACAATAAGTGTTGATATGCTTGTGCTGTAATTCACCTCCAATGCTGATTGAACAGTTAAGACTGAAAGCGTTGTCTAATTTAAAAGAAATGTTTAAAAAATCAAATAACACACAATTGATCTTTTAGCATGAAATATTTCATTCAAAAATACAGGATAATCTGCAGTATCCTGCTGATGGAATATTTCCTTTAATAGGATTTATGGTAATCGGCGCTGTGTTTAGTCTTTCTCTAGCCAGTGCTTGTTCTTTGAGGATCAGACAGTAGTTTCTCTGTAGAGATGGTGCTCAGTCTGCTGGTCACTGCAGAATCTAGAGCAGCAGCTTGTCACAGCTACTGTTGGCAAACATGATTCTATAAAATCATCCTTGAAAGGATTATGTTGTGCATTTCTAGGACAGATACAATAAAGAATCACCAAATATATTTGTTCTGATGACTCAACATTTTGGCAGCATCTCACAAACTATTATTGGAATGAATGGAAGCCAAATCAGAAAGGCAAATTCTGTATTTAGAGTTAAATACAGCATAGCTCAATGCATTTTGAAGTCCTATGTAATGCATGTGCATCTAAGGCGTGTGTGCAAAATGACAATAATATACATCAAAGTGTTTTGCTCATCATGACAAGATCTAGTATGTTAAAAAAGCATAATATCTTCTGTGTCCCTGGAAGGAGCTTTGCCAAATCTGAGAAAATAACCCTGGCATTATAATGTCATCAGTGTCATGTCGGCATGGGCTCGGAGACTACACATTTATCAAAGAAAGTCTTCTTTACATATGAATATTTAAATGAATAGGCTACTGTAACTGACACAGTACCATCATATATATTTATCTATGGCATGTGCCACCAGCTCACAGAAGACTCAGACATGTCAGACTTGTTTCTGAAGCTCACAGTGCCAGATTTAGGCCTGTGGGGGACTTGTTACTATGGCAAGCAAGCACGCAACAGTGACAACTGCAGCCATAAACCAACATAAACCCACGTTCCAGTTTAGATGATATAAATCCTCATCTTAGCTATACAAGTAATGGATTATTTGGATCTTGGTCTGCCTCAAAGTGAAGTTTTTCCACAAAAAGTTTGACCCAATGCACCATGTTGTGTGTTGAATTTATTAAAGCTGTATTCGCAGTGTATTTAAAGCGGTATTCCTCAGACTCTGAAATGAAACCGAAGACTATAAATAACCGACCGCCTTGCTATTTTTAGTCTTAAGTTGTCACCATTTGCATCAATGGTACAGTGTCAGTTACAGTAGTTCATTGCAGCCAGTCATATCCGAACCTTTGGCAGGCCTCCAACCAACACTTTCTAAACTGGTTTCCAAGGCAACCCGAACCAGCAGGACCAATTAGAATTGACAAAAGATCCCCTTGCACTAAACTGCCCGGAGATTAGAGGAAAAGAAGATACATCCTCAAAACAAACACAGCAAATGAAAGGAGGATGCTCGGATCTGTGCTTGTGTCTAAATGTGAGCGTGGGGCGATTCATGGAGACAATAGCTTTGCATGATCATGCACCTGTGGGCTCAGTTGTGTCCGCTCCGGTCTATCCATTGGGGAGAAAGATTTAATTAAACCTGCTATCTTTTGCTCCCTCCCTCTGTTGCTCTCTCTGTGGTACTGCTGTGTGTCCATGTGTGTTGTTAGAGCCACAGGCAGGATAGCAGATCAATAACAAATAGTTTAAAGTGGCTGAAGTGTCGTTTTTTTCTTTTCAGACCATCAGTGGAGCAGCGTGGCCTCTTAGCCACACATCAATCATATGCTGTGTGTGTGTGTGTGTGGGTGTGATTGATCTGAAAGCCTTTGTACTTCCATGGGGGATCTACTTTATTGAATAACTGACACCTATGATCCCCTAGTGTTTGTTGGTTATTGTGTATATGTGTCAGTTTCTCTGAGTGAATTCATTGGAACAAAACATCCTCACTATATATTCAGTCAAGATGGAGTATATGGTACAATATTTGAATTATTGCTAGAATTTTAGTTTTAAACAATCAACTAACAATATTAAGAGAATGTGAGGAAAAAAAAGTGAATGCAGGTATTGACATTATTATCAGGACCATTCTATCATCGCTCTTCTGTTGCTGCTGTGACATTCATCCAGATGCAAATTCAAAAGATGCACCAATGCTACAGAATCATTTCCTGCTCTGCTCTAAATTTGATTATCTGAATATACAATATGTTCTATGTGTACAAGAAGGGGCTACAACTTTCATTATAATAAATGAACCTTGAATGGCTATACACATTTTTAGATACATTTCCCCTTTAAGACCAGAACCTTACTTACAATGTCTGCCATAAAATTATTACCTAATAGAAATGTATAATTCTGGGTAACTTGCAAAACAGAGCACAGAGCCAACTGTCATTCCGTGCTGCTTTCAACTCATATTGATTTGACTTTAAAAGAAAAAGAAGTCTGAATAAAATCCAATATCAACAAAAATCATGTCGATTTAGCCAATTTAAAAGGGAAGTTTATTGTATCTGATTTCACTTCAAAAACCCCAAATAATAAGAAACACTGCAAAAATCATTCATTTAGTCTATTCTAATGATGTGTCTATGAGGCTAACAAGGGGTAACTATGCAAGAATGCTTTCCATTGTGCTGATAATGTGCTAAAGTATGGTGACCTGACCTCATGGTTTGTCTGGGACTGTCCCAGTTTTAAGTTGGGTGTCCCGAGTCCCGACAAATATCTGTAGAACACTGAAATGTCCCAGTTTTCCAGATTCATTACCAAATTGTTACGCTTTTAGCCACAATTAGAAAGACGATTCTAATATTATAATTGTTTTCAATGCTTACATTAACATTTATTATGTCCAGTCCCAATCACTATCACTTAACCCTTTCCTTCACAAAGTACCCTGCAGCAAAAATGCTTTGTTTACCGTGTCCAGGTGATCTGAGTGGTAGGTGTGAGTTCTAAAATAATTGTCCCCCATCCATAAAAATGCCTGCATAAGCGCATACATGTGTGTGTGCATGTATGTGTGCTACACTTGAGAGTCCCGGTCTGGGGTTTTGGAAACATTGGTTACCCAGTGTTGATGTAGCGTTACTGTCACAGAGAAACAGTTAGGATAGCTATGGTAAGTGCTAACCTGTATCAAGTCAAAGCTAGCTGGATCTATTTCGACCTCAACACGGTCTTTACCTTGAGTGACACCATCATCTGTCTGTCCTCAACAACACAGTCATGTGACTGACCTTTAGAGGCTTGGCTCACTCGCCTCATCTGAGACCTGCAGTTAAGGCGTGTTTGTTGAGACGCCATGATTAACAATTGAGATGAGTGCATTTCAACTCGACCCAGCTGTCCTTCGGCCTCACACTCTCGGCTCTCTGTCTGTTTTAATGTGAGAAAGATGGGGCTCCCTGAGTCTAAACAGTGCTTATCCCATTGGATTGCTAACACCATCGCTGGGGCTTATTCTAGGCACAACCTTCCAGTGCCAGATAATCTGGTAGCCCACTCCACCAGAAGTGTAGCCACTTCTTGGGCTGCTTTGAAAGGGTTTCTTGTGTCTGAAATCTTTGCAGCAGCAACATGGAGTGCCCCCTGTACATTTTCCCAGGTTCTCCATGGTCAATGTGGCATCTCCTGCTCCGTGGGCTCCGTGGGCTCCGTGGGCTCCATGGGCGAGGTTGTGAGAGGGTAGAGTCGTCTGTTCCTTCTGACACTGATGGTGCTAGCATTCCAAAATTATGACAATAAATATGGATCTATGAGACCGAATGATGACCGTCTCCATCTCTTGTTGCTCAGAACCAGCTGAGGTGTCCCAGGCAAGAGGAAGAGCCGTGGCCAACTGGACGCTCTTATAGACGGCGAGCTAAGTCTCTCAAGGTCAGTCACATGACTTTGTTGTTATATTGTTTTTGGGGATAGGCAGCTGACGACATCATTCAAGGTAAAGACCATGGTGACGGTTATTGTTCGGTCTCATTTATCAATTGTTATATTCATAACTTACATTATACAGCCACAGCTGGCATTAGGGAAATGTAAGGAACATATTTATAAAAATATTATGATAATAAGAAATGATCCAGTTATGCTGTAGAAATTTGTGTCAAAGGAAACTGAGCTCCATCTCAGCTTTCTACTGTAGTGAAAAGCATGTGATTCTCTGTGAATCTGGCTACTCTTGCAAGTTTCAACGTCGCCAATTCGGCCTTTCAGACATACAGCTTAAAAGGCTTTAAAATTAAAGCATTACAATCTGATTTGTTACAGTTTTTTTTTTCCCAAAGTCACTGCTCTCTGCTTTGGTAGGGCAGATTAGATTCTTTTTTGTATTTGTTTGCAGCAAGTAAATTTGGGCTATGTATCTGTATCTGACCTGTGTCAAGGCCAGCGTGAAGCTTCTGTCAGTACTAATGATGAGTTGAGAGCTTATCCAGCCCCAGGTCACGTTCTTTTAACTTTACAGCACACTTACCCATTCCTTATTCATTTCATTTTCTACTGACTATCTACTTTGATCCTGCAGTCTGTTTTTTCTGTCTTCTTTCTGCCAGACAAATTCTGCCCCGCTCTCCCTTTTTTTTTTTTTCCCCAAACCTGACTTTCTCTCTCAGCTTCTTTCTCTCCCTTGGTCTTAAAAGGCTTTAGAGGAGTTTAGATGTAGCCCTCTCCATGGTAACACAATCTCCCTTTCTTACACACAGGCATTTTCTCGCTGTCTCTCATCTCATAATTCTGCCCTACCCTGCGCTTTATCGCTGTACCCTCCCCCTATATGCACTCGCTCTCCCCCTACCCTCTCTCTCCCGTCCTTCTTTCTCACACACATACACTCACAACCTCTCCTGCTCTGGCAGCTGGTCTACTGCTAATGCTGCACCATCCACTGACTCCGAGATGTTCACCCCAGCTTGTAAAGGATCCTCAGGAGAGCCGAGGTAAGGCTTTCACACTCGTTTCCTCTGGAGCAGAAACACAGCAGAGATGTTACTGCTGCTCTTGTTGGCTGCTGAGCTAACTGGAAGCCAAATGACTGCTGGGAAGAGTGTGTGTGTATGTGTGTGTGCGTGTATATGTGTGTGTGTGTGTGTGTGTGCTGATTTGTGTGAGAACTCTCCAGCTGGAGTAAGGAGCCTGTCTGAGTTGCAGGTTAGGTTTCGCACTTGTGATCTGCATGCACACACAGTCAGGAGAAATGTGGATCGATTCCTAGGGTTCCTTGTCCTTTCTGTATCTCCACAAACTTGGAAAATATTGCTCTGTGTCTATTTATTTGTCTGTAGGATAGACGTATGTGTGTGTGTGCGTGCGTGTGTGTGTGTGTGTGTGTGCATGCTGTGAGAGAGCCAGTGGCATCCTGGTGGCACGCAAATTGTCTTTCGAGTAATGCTGCAATGGAGCTGCAATGTGTGCTTATAGTGCTTCACTCTCTGACGCTCACGGTACCATGTTGTGTTTATATCTGTGTGTGTGCATTTGAATGCAGGGGGATGATGTGTGGGGAATGAAGTTAGGTTCTGCATTTGTTCAAGCCACAGGGGGGGGAATTCAAGGCAAGCAACAGATAGAGGACCATTTATAGACATAAAAGAATATTTCTTGACAGGAATTCTTCTTAGCAGTAGTGTTACTATGAGAAGAGGAAGAGTATGTGCATGCAGATAGTATGTAAGTGTTCCAAGCCAACGGGTAAATGACTTCATGCACGCATGAATTCTCCAGTGTGTCAGTGGGCGTTCATTCATGTTCCCGTGCATGTCATGTACAGTACATGGTGAGTGTGCGTATTATGTGAGCGAAAGTCGCCCCGAGGAAACGTGGTCCCCACTGTATGCAGTGCAGAGGGAGAAGCAGCGGGAGGCAGAGAAGTGTTATTTGATTCATGAGTCTGAGGAGGCGCTGCAGTGTGTGATAACAGCAGACATTAAACATCCAGAGAAAAAGGTTTTCACGGAGTCTTTTCCAGTTAGGACAGGTTAAGATCTACTTGCATCATCTGAAAAACTGATGTACTTTAATTATGCAGAACATTACATTTTCTTCCGACCTTAAAGGTGCAGTTGGTAAGATTGTGAAGAGAGCGGGCTTTGCTTGAGAATTTGAATAAGTACAACTTCCAGGTCCTTCTTCCTCCCTTACACCCACGCTTACAGTTCTGCCTGCGAAAGCCTTTCCTCTCAGGGGAGGCCGTCATGCCAGTAACCACACAAATGGTGCGCACAACAACAAAAAGGAAACAACAAACTATACTGCACATAGATAGTCATGTTTTACAGTGACTGTTGCTTATCTATATTTTAACTACATACTTGGTCCTCATTTCATTACATGTGTATTCTGAAATACAGTCTAACTTTCTGATAATCATAGACTGTAAATAAAGATGGACGACATAACAGCTCCACAATAGTCTCCCGGGTGGCTGGCCGCAGGATAGGTCATAAAGCCCGTCCCCTCCATGTTAATAGATGGGACACTAAGTGCACTTTTCCAAAAGATGGTTTCTGTCATTTTATGTGGTTTTTATCATGCAGATTTATGTTCAAGTGTTAATTTTTCAGATCAGTTTTTTTATTTAGTCACTTGATGATATAAAATGGGGGTGAAATGTCATGATTGACAGCCAACTCTAACCAGTGATTGGGTCTGGCGAGTGTATTTGGAGCCGCAGTCTGAGCAGAAGTGATCAGGGCTGTGATCACTTCTGTGCTCCCTACTACCCCGATCACTACTACCCAGATCCAAATGATGTCATCAGCACAAGAAGATCCCATATCTGGGATATAGTGGGTTCATTTTTGTACAGCTGGGGGTAGTGGAGACACGTTGTCCACCTTTATATACAGTCCTTGGTTATAATAGCAACTTTACAGTGTTTCTGAACGTACTGTAATGTTGGCTTCATATCAGTCATGGACTGGCCATCTGGCACACCGTGACAAATCCTGGTGGTCAGTAAAACATAAATGGATATAACATTTTAAGTAATAACACAAAATAGATGATAAAAATAAGGTAGAACAGAATACGAAAGATTTCACTAAATATTAAATTGCTGCCACAGTGCAATGCCCGATATGTAAAAAAACCCTAATATCAACCAGAGAGTCTTGACACAGCAGTCCCAGACTTAGAGGCTTGACAAATCACAGTTCTGCAGTGCTGAGTGGACGGCTGGTCCTGTCACTAGCAGCTGCTGATTCCAACTTAGCATAGGTGGAGGCTAATCTGTACTTCTCAGGTGGAGTGACTTTAGGGTTTGCCCTACTTACTTAAATGTGTATGAGCATGCACACAGATATGCAGTTGCACATACTGTCTATGCATGCATTCTTATGGTGATTTATGCTACCAGTCTCAATGCTTTTTGCCAAGATAGCAGAAAAAATGCTACATTTTTCTTCTATATTACTCTGTAATGTGAATCATTACTGCATTTATTTTCAGATTTGCTTACCAAAATTCCTTTAACTTCATTGGAGTGAATCATTGATTATGCCCACGCACTGATGCCTTTTGTCCCTATTCATGACTTGAATAGACACTCGAGAGCTGCTAAAAGTCAAATACCACTCAAAGAACATGACACACACACCAGCCTGTCTTCTGTCCTCACACTTCCCCTCTCCTCTCACTTCGTCTCCTGCTCATCGTTAACCATCTTTCATTAATCCACCCTCAATCTGCCAACACCTCTCGCTTCCCGCGACCCCTCCCTCCTCCTTTACATCTTACACCTCTGCGCCTTCCTCTGTCACATATGCTCCTGCGGTCATTAAGTCTCATTTCCAGTCGTATCTCTAATCATGCCACATCTCCTCTTGAAGATCATTACACATTCCTTTCCAAACCTTTGTTGCTTGGATGTCAAATCCACCAAGTTAATCCACCTCAGTATTCCCTCACCTACTTTGGTGATGAGATCAATGCAAACTTTGATACTGTGACACCACAGCTGCAGAGGAGGATTTACTTTAAACTTCTGCATCCCGAGTTTGTATTTGTGTGTTCCCATTAAGTGGAAAATGATATGGTGTGAGGAAATTGCCATGTTCTCAGAATGCACCTGATTAAATTGTTTTTGTGTGGGCTGAGCATTGGCAGTTGCCCCTGTGGGTGTTTCTCATTGTGTTCATGGGATCTTAGGTCTATGTGCTGCTCTTTGTAGCCTGCCAAAGCTGCAGTGAAGAGGAAGTATGTGAATTAAATGGATGTTTTTCTCTGATCTACGTCGTCTGGAAGAGTGAACAGCACCGTGGAGGCTGTGGGTGGAGTTGCAGTGCGCGCGTGCGTGCGTGCGTGCGTGCGTGCGTGCGCGTGTGTGTGTGTGTGTGTATGCGCATGCACACACACACACACACACACACACACACACACACACACACACACACACACACACACGTCACAGCTTGTTAACCATACAAGTCTATCTGTGATTGTCTGTGATGGTGTGTATGGATGTGTACATTCATTTGTGTGTATGTATGTGAACTGGAAGAGTGGGCGTGTGGGTGGGCTTGCTGTCACTTTTAACTAAAATCCTCCAACAAAGAGAAGAACTATGTGGGGGGGAGGACACAGGAAAATAAAAATAGATTGCAAACAAGAAGACATTTCAGTGAAGAGTGGTAGATTGAGGATTATGGAAGATTAGAAAAGGGAAGCAATACTGATAAAATAACAACCTCACATACTAATGAAACAAAAGAATAAGTTGATTGGATAATGATCGCTTTATTATGTGTTGAATAGAATAATGAATCTGTCCTCTTCAATCTATTCTATAACTCAGTAAACACTACAAACATATTGTACTGAAGTATAATTCGTACATGTACTCTGTTTTCCCTCTTACTAAATTTCAAAGGCAAACATTACACTTTTTACTTCACTAAATTTATTTCAGATTTTTTAAAGAATTTAATTCTTTATTTCAGAGCGGTAGTTTGTTGTAGAGGGCTGCATTCAGGGTGGGGCCCTTTGAACTTTGATGCGAGCTGGAGCGGGTGGTCAAAAAATAAGATTTCCACGAGTTGAAAATTGGAGAAATGAGCTCCTTCATGTCTTGAAATAACCGCTGGTTTGTTATGAAGAAGCTCTGCTTGAACAGATCAGACGTTAGCAAGTCCTCTAACATGAAGATGGACTGAATCTGAACATGTCCATTTGGATGGTGCTCCCGTGGGTGCTATGAGTCATGGAGTCATTCAGTAGTGAGGTATTGCTACTTTTACCAAGTAAATGATTGAATGACTGAATATTTCTTCCTTTGCTGCAAATTGTGGAATTAAAAGGGCATGTTTTTTACAGTAGGGAATGAGTTTTGATTTCTCTTGCTCAGAGCAGCAGATAGTTGGTTTTTCCTCCAACAGTCCATGTGGTGTTTTCAAACAAGTAGACAGACGTCTGGTCACATTCACAAGTCCCATTGTCCCAACATCACAGCTTAATTACGTGGGTGGCTCAAGATATCATGTGTTTTCATGTATTCAGAGTTTATTTTGTTTCACAATCGTCATATAATGTATTTTTTACATTCATTTTTATTAGTTTAATTAGAGGAATCATAGTGGTTGCAACCTCTGTTTGCATCATAACTTCAAACATGATAAATCGATCTGTTGTAATCTGCTAATGACTTTAAATGTTAAGATGGAATGTTTTATGGCACGCACAACAACATTAACTGGTAGTCTAATGTTAATGAGAGATGAAGTTACTTTAATTGAAATAAAATGGATCTTTTGTGATCATGGTTAACTCGTTTACTAGCTTAGGGCAAAATTTATGAAAGAGCCTGACTTTACAGCCAATAGTTTGCAGCTAATAGATACATAATATATAAATTAGTTAAGTTATGCTCTCTGTCTAGAAAACAGCTGCTTAACCAACCAAGCATATGTACGTAAACATAAAAGAAAGAAAAGAAAGATGCATTTGGAAATATCGTGTGGCTGTTGTTCATTATATAGGGTTGGTGTCTCTGTGCTCTGTGGTTGTGACTATCTGTATGTCCCTTATAATAGATGGTGATGGATGTGGTTGAGACAAGAACCATTAAAGTGGAGCATCAGCATCAGTCTCTAAATCAGCAAGCCTCCTGGAAAACCTCACATGACTAAGTAACCTATTAGAGACACAGAAAGGAGGGATGGAAGGAATCAAAGATAGATGAAGGAAAAGAGAAAGGTCTCTCACGTCTGTCTGGGCAGATACCACCTCCTGGGAGTTCATCTAATAGCAAAATATCTTATTACATGGTGGGAAGAGAGATGGAGGAAGGGAGAGGTGGCAAGGAAGGGACAAAAGTAATAAAGATGCAAACATCACGACTCTTGTGGAGCCTCACTGCTTATGGATGACAGGGAGAAAGTTAATGAGAATGAGATGAGGGACTGAAGCAAAACAAACAAAACTAGATTGATGGGAGAGAGAGAGAAAAAGTTGCGATGCGACAAAAGAAAAGATGAATTGCTGTAGTTTGAAAGAAGTTCTGTGAGACATGAAGAAATCCTGAAGAAGTGGCAGCGGTGCATTCATTCCATACATACTGCGTCTTTATGCAAACTCACTGTCCAATAGAATACACGTCTATGAGCAGCTCTCTATGAGGGGGGGGTCACACTCACGTCCTAAGTGATGCCCATTTCCTTATTTGGGCATCATTCACAGGTTTGGGGGTGTTTTTCAGAGCTAAAACTGAGCTGTGGACATGCGAAAAGCACGGTCCAGGGACTCTCCATAACTTTTTGTTCCCATTCTCCTTTCCACAAACTTAAGTACCGTAATGTTAGCTGATGCTGCTCCATCGAGCTGTCGGAGCTAGCATAGAGCCTACATCGTCACTAACTCCACCTCCTTAAGACATATTGTCTAATTTTCAGAAAAACAAAGAAGGGATTTCAGAGAAAAGCAGATAGAAGGGTCTACAATATGCGTTTGAATATTACATCCCACAATGTTGTACTGACTCAGCAGCGAACACAGGCTACATAGAGTAAGATAGACGCTAAAGTCTAATTTTACAGATCATAGTGGAAAAGTGAAACAGAAGACAATGAAATTAAACTGATACTTAGTCAATTTTCAACCATCTTTGTATGATTACAATTTACGACACAAAGCCTTAACAGTAAAATTATTATTTTACTATTAAAGCACTTATTCAATTAAACAGCAGCCATGGAATGGGTAAATGTCCGTTACGAGCTGGATGTCAAGCGGGCAGCTCTGGCTGCAACACAGAAGAGAGGTAAACATCGTTCATTTGCAAATACTACCTACAGTGTAATAATACAAAGTTAGAATATTGTGTATGACATGTGACCCAGACACAAGCATGTTTAAGCATGACAAGCTCAAAATCCACAAAACCTGGCTGAACATCTAAAACGATTCCATTAGAGTCTATGGAGCACAGCATTATTGTTGTTGGACCCTGGCCAGAGCTGGCTGAAGCTACATTATGATTGGCCAGTATGTGTTCAGGTGGGACTTTGTACTGTACTGTAAGATTTCAGAATAATGACCAGCAGTACAATCGATATAGTCATGTGTTTCAAGAGTATCTAGCACAGGGAATTATAGAAGAGTAGAAGAGGTAACGTATGTGGAAAATCCAATATACTATTAGTTGCTCTGATCTAGTGATGAGAGGAAGAAGAACTACAACTAAGCTACAAATTGTGTTTGATGCCTCTTATGGCTGCTACTGCAGATTAACCGGACTAAATCTCATTCCAGATCTACTGAGGAACTGAGGCTGCAACTAAGGCTATTTTGCAAATAACCCTATGAGAGAGAGAGATACTGTGATTCTTATGGCTAATAGAGAAATCACTCAATGATTTAAAGGTGCTCTTTATGAGAGAACTCAAGCCACTTGGTGCATCTGCCAGCCCCTTTTTGTTGGCTGCAATGATTTGGCATCCTCTCAAAAAATATGAGCACTTATGTCCAGAAAAAGTCAAAGTTTTGAATTAATGAATGTATGTAGATGATTTTTTTACCGGAGCAGAGAATGTTGATCATGCTGTGAAAGTATCATGGAGAGCCAAGCAAATGATTTCAGATATGACATGATGCAAATGGAGCAGCAGTTGTGGGGAAAGCAGGAAACATGAGATGGAGCAAGTGGAAATCATAGGGAAAATGTGTTGAAATTTTTTTAAATCACTAATTCCTATTTGTTGATTATATATTGTGTGTCTTCATATGGTGTAATATCACTTATTATTGTGCACCATTGGTTCTGGCCTTAAATAAATGTGTATATATCAAAGGCCAAAGTGGCCTTGTCCTAAAAATAACTTAATTCAAGGCCTGTGTCGGCATTGATAAAAGGAAATGATGAGCTCTGAGACATATAATTCCAATAGATCTGACAATTTGGATCTGAGTCTGAACTGGAACCAATTCTCAATTCCCATCCCTATGCTTCAGGCTGCGTAGCCTTGATCCTATTGGACTCTTATTTCCATTCAGTATTCAAACCAAATGTCTTTTTTTGGAGATGTGGAAAGAGAAATGGCATTGGATCAATGTCTTCCTGAAGATTTAGCAGAATAATGGCATTAGTGGTGTTCAGAAATTCTATATTTGAAAAATATTGCCATTCATTCGTGTTATTATGTTGAACATAAATGTGATGACTCAGATGTAAATTCAACCAAGGAGCTTGAAGTACATGTGTGTACTGATGCCAGTGAAAAGGCCTGTTGTGCTGCACTGTGCTTGCATTGTGTAAAATCAAGTCTGGTTACTTCTAAAAATATATATATTATATATAAAAAAACAACAACTCCCCAGATCAGAATTAATAGGTGCATTCATTGGTACTAGACTCATAAAATTCATCATAACAAACCTACAATTGAGAAATAAGTAAATAAAATATATATAAACAAAATGTATCATTCAGTGATACTATGATTGAGTTCCATTGGATTAGCTCCAAACTGTGGAAACTATTTGTGGCAAGTAGGGTCATTGAACGCAGAGCTTGACCTGACCTGAACACTGGAATCAGTGGGCCTCATTTAGGGCTACTAAATATGCATGTAGAAATCTTACTTTGCTCATGAAATTAGTGCACAAGCAACATTATCGTCAGATTTAAGAAGTTTTGTCACTGCCAATTTTGGTTCGTTCCCACCCAGTTTGTGTCACTGAATCAGAATCACCATTGACAGATGCATGTCCACTATTTGCGATCAACATACGGCCAGACCCCCATTTCTTCAGCATCTTTATGTTCAACTAGGGGTGGTGCAATATACATTTGATTTATTTATTATCAATAATATCTATATCTATCTATCTATATATATATATTATTGATAATAATATATAATATAATGACATATGTATATAATCCAGCGCTTCTTAAATCATTTCAGTTTCATTCAATTTCACACACAAACACAAATACACCTGAAGGAGTACCGAGCTAGTACTACTACCACCAACATGCGTGGTGACAAGTGTTACTGCCGTGCAAAGTCATGTCAGAGGAGAGAGCAGACAAGAGTGAGACAGCCAACAGTAACCTGAGAGGAAATTGCAATATGTTCACCCACCGTAGCCTCCATCGTCCTGACGATTATGGAAGACAGAATAAGTTGCAGTTAGCTTGTTAGCCCTGAAACACATCATGGCCTTGGATGTAAAAGTAATGCTAAACTGTTGTTACTGAACACTCACTGACATTAATCCAGTAAATAGGACGAACCTCAGATAGATTTATTACTCAGACTCGGCAGGGAGAGACTTCCAGACTGCTCAGGTCACAGAAACCTTTTTGGTTGAAATTTTTATGACAAAATTGATGCTGATGATCTTGTGTTTATTTAGAGGAGACAAATAATGCTTATTTTCAGGTTCATACTTGTATTTGGGGGTCCAACTAGAATATGTTTGCATGCTTTAATGTTCAAGAAACACGTTTTTTTTCACATCATGCTCTTTCTGAGCTCGTTCTGAACACTCTGTTCCAGCTTCTGTCTCCTGGAAAAGCCCAGTCTGCTCTGAATGGCCAGCTCTCACTCCAAAGACAGCCACATTTAGAATGCCAATTTCAGCAGACTAACCTGCCAAATTAAGAGCAAAACAACATAAAACACGACTAATCTTAAAGCTTCCAAGTCTGAAGTCAGGTCATGGACAGCCGGCATTGATCCATCCTTGAGCTTATGCTGCTTACAGCCCTCGTTAAGAAAGTAGTCCAGAGTAAAATAACGTTACACACACACACACACACACACACACACACACAACAGATATATTTTGCAAACACTGTGAGGACATTTCTGTCACATGCTCATACAAAATAATCCTCTGGGTCATCATTTCCACATATGGTAGGAGAGCATGAAGCATGAAGACTGTCGTGTCAGTTATTGCAGCCAAAAACAGCACAATTTACGTGCATTGCTCCAATCTTCGACATTCTTAGTAGCAGAGCTAATAGTGTGAGCCACATAGAGAGAACAGCGAGGTGGGTTCAGGCTTTCAGTGGGCAGGACTGTCAGACTGCTGACTACAAACACATTTAGTTAAGAAATACCAATGATGGCTGACATTTTTGGGCATCAAATATTTGTAATCACAGTTTAAGCACAGATTTGCGTGTACACACTGTTTGTGAATGAAAACCAAGATGTGAAACTGCAGTGATTGACTGATATTAAGGATCATGTTCGTGAATACATTATTCAGAATGCAGTGGCTGAGCCAGATTGCACAGTTCAAGCTCTCTGTAATCTGACCAAGTACAATGGACAGTGATCGGCATGGATGCAGCATTTTGTATAGAACACACGCACTAGGGAAGATGAGATACAGCAGGCAGAAAAATAGACTCACAGAAGGCACAGTAGACGATCTGGTCCCTGAAGCATCCATATATCTTACCAAGGTACTTTTAGTCAGAAGAGCACATGAAGACATGATGCATTCAGGTTTACAAGCTACTTGAGAAATGCTAAGAGATAGACAGGAGGTAAAGAGATGGATTCAATGCTGTTTGATCTGTTAACAAGCTTGTGTTAAAGCAGGACAACAGATCAATGCACTGCACTGTAAGCAAAGGAACGTATCTATATGATGCATGCCTTTTGAAACAAGAAGGCTTAAATAGCTTCATTCACATACACTGTAACACCAGCTGTACGTTTAGAACCAGTGACAGATCTGTCCACTGATGCACTCCTGTTGGATTTTAGAGGATTCATTTTACAGACATGGCAAGAAAAACAGCAATTCTTTGGAGAGAGGAGAATGAACCATTTCAAGTTGGAGATTTTTGTTGTGAGAAGATAAACAACCAAAACAGGTGCAAAATGGGAAATACTGAAAAAAAAAACATTCGTGGGCAGAGATGGTAAAATCAGGTCATGTGCTATTTGATTTCCCTCTCGAATGTCAGTCTGTAACCTGGCAGAAAATACTCTTTGAGTTTAAGCTTGCATGAAATATTCAACAACAACAGCAATTTATAAAAGCTGGAGATAAACACAGCACCTTTTCTACCTGTTAGCCCCACTTACCATCACAACATTCTAAAGGTGATGTCTCTATTCCAACTAATCAGAGGCAGATAAAAAAGCTATCATTGTATTACTAAAGTGATGATGCTATACGCATTCTAGCTCTGGGAATTTCCCCAGAGGTAACATTTACTTTCTTGCAGAGAATTCTATGAGAAGATCGATACCACTCTCTTATCTGTCATTAAATATAGCTGCAGCCAGCTGCTGTTTAGCCTAGCTTAGAACAAAGACTGGCAGCAGGAAAACAACTAGCCTGGCTGCTAAAAACTAAAAACCTATACACTGTTTGGCCACCTCCGTTCTCCTGTTACTACAGACATCGACTCGCCTATAGACTCAGGTCAATGTGACAATGTGAGACGGGACACGCATAGTGATGAACTTGCAGAGAATTACCCCCTGAATCTGCAGCTGCAGAGATTTATAACAACTTCATTATTTAGCTATAGCAAAAATGTGCAAATACACACAGGAAAAAGCATTTACCTACCCTACATCACTCATTAAGGACATGCTTGAAATTAAAAATGACACAATGGCCCATTACACAAATTGCAGCCTGGTCTCCCGACACAGGAACACTGTGTTTAAATTATAATAGAGCTAGAAACATGTATGACGAAGTGGGACTCAAGCCATCAGTGTTTACTAGTTCACATCAGCGCAGGAAACATTCTTGAGAGAGCCAAATGTCACAAGTTTTTTTAATTCTATTTCTAGTTCTGTTTTTCAAAGCAGCACTAGCGTCGTGCATTACCCTGGAGTCTAACGTTTAGCAACCACATTGCAAAGCAGGAAAAAAAAATTATGTTTTATATTTAAACGTTTCTTCTAAAGCAAAGATACTGTGGTAACCCACTGACACCATCCATCTGGTTGCTGTACACTGTAAACCCAAATAAGTTCACAGAACTCAAAAAATGTAGTTAACTGATTGCCTTAGTATTTTTTAAGTTGATAAACTCAAAAGTCAAACATTGCCAGAGCTTAAATATTTAGATCCCATGAGACACATATCTATTGATTACAGTTAAATTAAAAAAACGTATTAAGTATTAAAACAAATACTTTAAAAAAAAAAAAGAAATGTTAAGAAATGTGAATATTTAACACTTACGTGAGACCAATGGCGCAGATTCACAGGAGACATTTTGTGTGTGCAAAATCCCGCTTTCCCACTCCCTCATAACACACCCGTCCGTTACTGACGTCAGACCCACACACTTACAAACAATAGAAATAAGTATAGTTAAATTATTACTTTTGAGTGGTGCTTACTTAATTTGCAAAATAGTTCACCTTAATCAAAAATGATCATTTTCATTAACTTAACACTAGAACTGCCATGAGGTCATTTTGACCTCTCTCGCCTATTAAAATGCACGTAACTGAACTTGAATAAAAACCCTATGTCTCCCAGTCGATGACTTTTCCTAAAAGTGTGTTACACATCATCTTATGCGTTTTGGGGATTCTGGAATAAAAGAAAGAGAAAAAAGGAGTGTTTTTACCTAGAACTGCCATGAGGTAATTTTGACCTCCATTACTCCTAATGTAAAAATGGTAAATGGACTGCATTTATATACAGTCCCTGACAAAAGCCTTGTCACTTGTCCATTTTGTAGAAACAACAGCTTATAACCTGACTTTTAATTAATCCATTGGTTTTAGAAATGGCTCATATGAAAGCTAAAACCCTCCCAAATTATGTTCAGTATACTAAAATAAATTTGCTTCACTGAAGAAAGATTGATCATTTAATGAACACAGAAAGGTCAGATTTTGGCAAGACAAAAGTTGTGTCGCCTACAGAGAGTAATGTGAAAATTGAACAAATAATTTACTTCAAATACAAAAACATGTTGCATAACATCAGTGAATTAAGTAGTGGTGCTGTGAGATCCATATTTAATATCTTGTATGACTTCCATGAGCTTGAAGGACTGCATCCATGCGGTTCGACAATGATTCATACAATTTATTGATGAAGTCATCAGGAATAGCAAAGAAAGCAGTCTTACATGCCTCCCAGAGTTCATCAAGATTCTTTGGTTTCGTCTTCCATGCTTCCTCTTTCCTTCTACCCATGCTACACATGCTCAATGATGTTCATGTCTGGTGACTGGGCTGGCCAGTCCTGGAGCACCTTGATCTTCTTCGCCTTGAGGAACTTTGATGTAGTTTGATGCCTGCTACAAGCCAGGGGCAGCCGTAAGAGCAGCTGTTCCCCATGGAAGCACGTTGTCGGTTCATCCAGTACATGCCAGGTAAACCAGACAAATTCAGCATTAAGTTCTGGCTTCCCACAGATGTGGAGGCCAAATATATGGTCAATGGCTATCCTTATCTGGGGGAGGATGAACATCATGCCCGGCCACCAACTCTGAGCTTAGGAGAGAGTGTAGTGATAAACCTGATGCAGCCTTACCTAGGCAAGGGGAGAAACGTCACTACAGACAACTTTTTTACATCGCTCCCCCTAGCTCACAAACTCCTAGTAAGGAACACCAGGTAGGCACTGTGAACAAAAACAAGCGTTCACTCCCACCTTCTGTGCATCAGAGAGCACCACTGTATGACATCAAAGTGATGAAGAGTGACATGGCAATGCTCACAATATACCAGGGCAAGGTGAACAAAAATGTGTGCATCCTCAGCATAATGCACCAGACAGTGAACGTGGAAAGTGACAGCCAGAAGAAACAGACAGACACCAGTGCACTATTATAACAAGAGCAAGGTGGAAGTGGATGTCCTGGACCAAATGACCAGACAGTACTCCACAAGAGCCACCACCTGCAGATGGCCAGTCGCCGTCTTCTACAACATGCTGAAATTCATAAAATTCTGATGTTATGTTAGTTCATCCATTTTTACATGCTATTCTGAAAAAAGATGACCAAATATTCCAATAACAGACTTCTAATTTGCAATTATAAAGCCTGCAGTTGTGCGTGGTCTCAACTCAAAATATTTAAGTTAGTAGAACTTTTTGTATTTATTTACCACTTAATCTATTTCATTACTTTGAACATTTGGGTTTACAGTGTAGCATGATGCCACCAAACCCACTTTTTTCACCAACATTTCAGTGGTGACAGAAAATGTGGTCATGGTGTGAGTTTTTAGGAGGATGTTGGTGTGCTTTGCTCAAGGCAGCACGGAGACGTGAGAACTAGAGATCAGACTCTGAAAACAACAAATATTCTCTGGTGATTATGTTCTTAAAAGTTGACTGAAAACCCTGCTGCAGTATTATTGCTCAAAAGCACGGCAGCATCAGTAGAAAAACATTTTAAATAGTGCACGTGGGAATAAATGATCATGTGCATGCATCATGTGATCATACACTGAACAAGGAGACCGTAATCCTGTGTTTTACATTTGATAGCAAATCATCAAAGCTTGACCTGAAGAACAGCTGTCTAGCTCTTTATGCAGATTTACGGTATCTCTATAATGTGGCAGCATGATGCTGCATGTTTCTTCTGAGAACACAGCCTGTAATTCTGTGAGTGTGCAACTAAATTTGTGGCATCACCTTAGTGACGACCTTTCAGGGTCATGGTTAATGTTGTGTTTAGGCCCAGTGAGGAAAACGGTTTCACACAATGACATTTGAGACATTTATAAACGACGATCAATAAAGTAATCATGAGAACTGTTTTCTAACCTTAGGGAGTACAAGGTGTTTTTTTTTATCTGTGATTCATATGGAGGCAACAAGGGTTCAATATAGCAAAATGAATGACATGGCAAAGCCAAATGGAAGCCATGATGCAATTGTTCAGTTTTTTTTTAGAGTGACTTCATTGTCCTACCTTGAAAAAGAAAGAAAACATAAGGAAAGTTGTCCTTTAATCCGGTCTGCACCCAAAACTGTCACTGTCAGCTATGTAAATTAGATTTCATCTCTCTTGTGTAGCATAAATGGGATTACAACTTTCATTTTGATTTTGCAAAGCTATGTTGTAGAATGATGAATGAACATTTTACCTCTTATTTAAGTGCAGTTTTTTTTTAAATGCTGTTAAACTCATTGTATCTTCTGTTATATTCTATTCTTGTTCAACCCTAAAAATGATAATTACCTGACTGACTCATCTGTGTGTGTATGTGTGCAGCAGACAAACACACCACATTATGCCAGTGGAGCGTTTTATTGCTTTTAATCAGTGCAATCTCACCATGATGGTGATATCGTCGGAGAGCACATCCAGCCATCCACTCACCAGCCACGAGAAAAGAGAGAGAGTCAAAGCAAAAATATGATATTTCATTGTGAAAGCGTTTGACCATAATCATTCTCAACAGGCTTCGGATGTGCTTATTTGGTTTCTTGGTCTAAATGAATACTTAATGAAGTGATTGTAAATAAAATCAAGGTCCTTTTCAAAGGAGAATGAGACAAGAGCTTGGGTTTAATGTGAAAAGGAAACCTAGAATCTCAGGGGGACATTATTCTTAGTTTCTTTCATTCTGTGGTATCACAGCCTATTGATTGCTTTTGAATTCCAATTTACACAGGGTCTAAAAATAACACACGGCAATAATGTAATTCAGTACAAAAGCCTGGAAAATGAATAAGTGCGCAAATACTTTGTTTGTTAGAGAGATGGTGAGTCTTTGGAGATCTGAGTCCGTGCTTTCTGACAGTGTTATATTGGATTTAAGGATAAAGTACCACTCCAAGGCCCCCAGTTTTTGTATTTTCATTAATTGCAAATTTCTAAGGGAACTTGCAGCACATATTTGCAACATACATTTTCAACGAACACACATCCTGTGTAAAGGAGTAGGACCGTGTTTCATAAACTAGTGTCAAGATCTTTATTATTTTGTTCACATGGTGATCATTTGTGTAGCGTTAAAGTGGAACTGAAATTAAAATTCATGAGAAATCACTACCTCCTTGGAGTGTGTTTAGACCTATTTATAAATAAGTAAGCCCTACTTGTTCAGAACTGTAACTGTCAAAATGTATTTTCTGCTGTGATGAAATTACATATTTCATAAGATGATCTTGGATAACTCCTGTAGGGGGGCTCTCCTGTAGATTGGCTCAGCTGGCCGCTTCGATCGAGCTCAGATTGTTATTTGAAGTGTCTGACAGGATTACAGAAAGGATCCCGACACAGATAACCCTGCAAGCTGTTTCTGGTCTACCTCTGCCTGGATTGCTCGGTTTGTTTTTGCTATTGTGTCACTTTGGTGTTTTAAAGTTTGGATCCAACACAATATTTTGGTAACACAAACAAACTACATGATCGACGGTAGACCTGCAACTTCTGTGTTCTGCAAGGTAAAATGACTGTATTGAGCCTGGTGGCTTTCTTACAGGTCTGTCTCTGTAGGGATCCTTTCTGTAATGTTGTCACACACTTCAGACTTTAATATATTTTGATGAGTAAAGTATTGTTTTATCGGGTATATTATATCGGGTAAAATATACCCGACGTTAGTGATGGTGTTGCTAACTGTTAGTGTTCTAGGGTTAAAATAAAAAGCGTACTGGTAATGATTCTCAGTTCATTAGCTGTGCAAACGTTAACCCTGAGAGTGAGAAGGGTTTCAGGAAGGACACACCCATTGGTCACAGCATGGGAGGTTTTCTATGTATATACCACAGTCTGACCGCACGGCTGTTCAACTCCTCCCCTCTCCTTAAGTAGCCTAATAAGTCTATATTACAAAAGAAATTCAGCATTACTGGTGTTGAACATGTGGTGGAATTAATATAGCTTTGATATATTTGGTAACTCAGGACTGTTAAAACTCTACCTTGAAAATGAAAGATCAAGATTTGAACCACTCTGGAAAAATGATCTCTCTCTGATTGTTATTTTTGCTGTATCAGATTGCAGGGATCATGTGCATTGGATGTACTGTAAGACCAATCTACTTTTCTTTTCATCTCTTCATCACTTAGGGTGTTTTAGCAGGTTGCTGTATGAGTGTGAAGTGGGCTCTCATCAGACTCACCAGGGGGACACACAGTGCAGGAAGAGACCATATTTCCTGGTGGTGGACATGTGGGCGGACCACACTTGTCAAGGCTGGTTGTGTGATGATGATGATGATGATTCAAGAGACCAAATGCTACTGCATGTGCAGAATGTCTCTGAGTATGTGTACTGGCAACAAACACAAACGGTCAGATGGGAGGTTGTGGCCCCTCCTCACCTTTGCTCCTCCCCCTACTGAAATGTGTGTATACTGAACATCAGTGTATCTGTATGTGTCAGTGTGTGTGTGTGTGTGTGTGTGTGTGTATTTAACAGCCTGTGAAAGCCAAAGAGCAAGCAGTGCTTTAGGAACGTGGTTTGCTGGTCAAGTGGCAAAGTGGAAGA
This sequence comes from Pempheris klunzingeri, assembly GCF_042242105.1. NCBI lineage: Eukaryota > Metazoa > Chordata > Actinopteri > Acropomatiformes > Pempheridae > Pempheris > Pempheris klunzingeri. The sequence continues at coordinate 21,042,011 of NC_092015.1, forward strand.
CAACAGCTCTGTGGAGGGGAGTGGCAAAGAAGACGGGAACGAGACAAAAGAGGGAAAAAAGAGGGCAAATAGAAGCGAGAGAGAGAGAGAGAGAGAGAGAGAGGGGGAGGGGGGGAGGGTCAGAGAGAGAAACAACGTGCAAGTGTACACATTTCTCTGTGCTGTCAGAGAGACTGACAGCAGACCATATATTTCCCAGAGGAGAGAGCCTGAGAGCAAGAGACTGCTGAAAAGTTCAGTCTGACAAAATGCTGAGAAGAAGGAGAAGCGTGTCATTTGGAGGCTTTGGATGGTATGTTGACTTTTCAATGGATGCAGATGAGTATGTGTCTGAATTATGTATGTAAATGCTTGTGATTGTGCAGATCATGACTATGGTTTTATAGCTAGTTGTTGATGATAATGTCCATTGTGCTGCTGACATTTTGTGTGTGCTGGTGCTATAGACGGGTGTGTGTGGTGCAAAAATGTCAACTTTTTTCTAAAAAGGAAGGATGGGTGGAGGCTGCTCCTCGGTGTCACACCTCTAACACTTTGTCCCGCAGCCTTTTGTGTGTGTGCGTGTGTGTTTGTGCGTGTGAATGTACAGTTTCACCCTGTGCTGTCTCCATTCAGGGAGGGATTACAATCAACAGCCTGCTTTTGTCTCTGCTGCCTGCTGGCTGTGTCTGCTATTGTTGTTGCTGTCTAGTTATGGGACATAGCTCTTACCAGTCACGGTCTCCTGTTCTATTGGCCGAGTAGAGTTTCCCATGATGCAGCTCTGAAGAAGCTGCCAGGGAGCCCATTTAGCGCTGAATTGGCTGACATACTCGGATGGAGTGTTTTTGTGCCGGCTCCCCTGCTGGTTGGCGTTCTGATACTGAAGCTCTGCTTCAGAGCACTTAACCTTCCCAGCTGGGCTGAGGTAGCACATCCTGCCAGACAGGCTGAAATAACCTGAAACAGACAGAACTGAGCAGCACATTGCATCTAACAGGGTCAATTAGTGACTATTGTGTGTACCAATGATATAAACACAAAACAAAGCACTCAGATATTTTTCAGAAAAGCCAATTTATTTGAAGTACTGTGCCAAATTACTGATCAGATCAGTGATACATTTCAATGTTGTGTGATTGGAGATGAAAATGTTTGTCATGCACAGCATGTAAGTGCAAAAATGAAGGCAGTGATGAAAATAATTCTTCTACAAATTGAAGAATACACCATGGAATATACTTCTCCACTGGAGGAAACTGTTCTAATAACTGTTTTTAGTTATTAGACAATATGATTGGGTTCGATTGTACACTAGAAAAACCTTTTTTTGTGTGAAGAATGACCAAGAATTCAAGTGTCTTGTATAAAAGGTGAAGCTGCACTCAAAACTATCTGACCTTTTTGGCAGAATTTTAGCTTCTTAAAATGTCTTGAAAGCTAAATATGAAATGAAAATATTTCTTAAGTAGGATTTGTCCTGCTGTGCATCACTTCTGAAGGCAAACTAATCCGAATTTAACTGAATCTAAGCGGATTACCATTAGCAACTAATAGACAGGCAACAGATTATGTTTTGTGTGCAACAAACACAGACAAGCAGACACAGTGTGAAGAGACAGTATCTCTCTTCTTCACTTAGTGATCTGAAAAGACTAAAAAACACGGTGCAGGTACACCTAAACCATGGCATGCTATCATCCAGCCAACAGCTGGGTTTGAGAATGAATCCTAACTGTAATGTCATCTGGACAGTTCCTGTGTTGTCATTTATACAGAAAAATATCACCCACAACACTGACAGGCAAAATGTGGCTCCACTACTTTAAAGTTAAAATAGTATATACTAAATACTAAAGAATGCTAAATAGTAATTCAGTCTAATAGTCAGAATACTAAGAATACTAAAATGTTCGGTGTGGTTCTAACAGTTCAGGCTTTAGGCATTTGGTCTTGTTGAATAAAATTATATTACTTTTTATCCTATTCAGCCTCTTTTTGAAATTGAACATGTTTTTGGACATGAACAGACACACATATGGATGCTTGGATAGCTAGTTCAAATAGAGAGCTATTTGAGCACCTGTTAAAACATACATGAGTGAACGCAGTACCAGACCCTCAGCACCAGCAGGCTGGCCATTCGTGAAAATATATATCAAATCATTAAAAAGAACGGTGCTGTAGTGCAATAGCTTTGAAGGTGCTGATCAAATATGGTGTTAAATCCTGGACGCACAGTTTAGTCTCCATAATGTGATTAACACACACAGTCAATTGTGGTATTCCCTTCATCTCTGAGATGTGGGTGAATGAAGCTTACACATGATCGTGTGATCTGTCGGGTGATTCAGGCATAAGGTGGGTGTTGGTGTACAGAGACTACAGCTCCGTTACAATATAAAAAAAGGTTAAAACCTTCGTTGTCATGCAAGATCAGATGCCACTGAGACAGTAAGGTGTCGCTGCGGCAGAGCAGCAAACAAAATGTGAGACACCCACTGAGAATTTGTGCATTTATTGTTTTATTCAGCTGTTTTTCTGTGCACTGAAATTCATCTTTACTAATGAATTATGCTAACTCTTCCATATTAGTTGCATGTACTTCTCTGGCTGTAGCTTAATATGAATGTTTAGTCAATGACATGAAGAATAACAGCCTCAGTTCACTCTGCTTGATGCTATTTGAAATAAAATAATATTCAAAACATCCAGAATGACTGATCTGTGATCTGTCGGGTAGAAATAGCGTCTGCTGTGTGTTTGTACGCCGTGTTTGTGCTTATTTCGAGGGTGTGTATTTGCATGAAATAGATCTGCACGCTTCAGTCTCTAAATTAACGGGATTAAAGATTTAACGTCATACCGTCGTCCTCAGAGAGGCATGTGAGAACATCGTAAGACAAGCACTGAACGTGCACATACATGCATATGAGGTAAAAACCCTCAACATGTTAACAAAAGCCTCAAAGATCCTCCTCTGTTATTAGCCATGAGTAGCATCTGAGGTGAAAAGTTAATATCATACTTACTTGGATCTTGTGACTGGCCATGTTTTTAGTGTGAACAGTATGTAGTGAGGCATGAATAAATCCCTTATAAACACTGAGACCTCTCATAACCGGTCTGAGCAGCTTGAGATGTAACCTTGTTAAATTAAGTCAGCTGTCATAAAGCCTGTTCTGCTCTCTGCCAGTGACTGATCTGTACTTATTTTCGGCCGTCATGGGCCCGTAGCCCATAATTTAGTTGCACCAAGCACAAAATGGGTCTTTTTATACAAAATCTGTATTGCATACTACAGTTAAATGTAAAGACTTCGCAAGACTTCAAAGGAGATTTCCCTCTTCCACATTAAAGTGAATGCAAATCTGAGAAGATGAGCGGTCACACATGAATGACTATTGCTTTAAATGCAGGGGGAGGGGGAGGGGGAGGGGGGGGGGGGGGGGGGGGGGCGATTATACCATGCAGAGATGGAGGCGCACATCTCGCCCCTCACCATCTTGATTTGCATGTCTTCCAGTGTTTATCAAAGTAAAATAAGAGCACTAACAGCAAAGAATTGAATTGCTGCTATGAGCACTTTGTATTCAGCGAGATGATCAATAATGTTTCTCTCTGTCTCTCTGTCTGTCTGTCTGTGTGTGTGTGTGTGTCCGTCTGCCTTTCTCTCCTGCTCCTTCTCCAGGATTGACAAGTCCACTTTGTCTGCACTGAAAGCCCGGTAAGTTCTTGCTTCTCAAATGATCACATTTATCTCAGTATGTAGTTAATGTTCTAATCCTAGTTAGTCAGGCAAAGGCATAATTTATGGAAACGTGCTTGTGGAGAAATGACTGGGAGGCAGTGATGTGTAACAGCTCACAGACTGGGACTGGTCACATCGTAAAAGTTAGTGTCAGCCTGGACCTATTTCTGCTAACTTTCCATCATTGATTCTGACTAAAACCTCCACAATCGATTCACTGTAGAGCTATGGACATTTTATTGAGCAATACACACTCACTACTCACAATGCACTCATAAGCTTTTTCAACCCTACTGTGTCATCACTTTCTTGTTTGCTTTCTCGTATACTTTCCTCCATGTGCTGCTGTGTGAGGATTGTGATTTAAAAAAAAAAAACATGTTCTGCCAAGCCCTCCACTCCTCACTGTTCCAGTGGAGATGCTCAGATGTGGTTGAAGATTGTTTCTGTTGTGGCTTCCAGGTGTGAATGTGGCTCATTTTATGAACATGAAGCAGCAAGTGTGTAACTTCCACATGACCCCCTCAGTTTTTCAAAACCCTATGTATTGGATCATTTCAAGGGTTTTGCCTCAGCTACAGCCACGCTGCCCTGACTCTGTCATGAGGGAGTTTTTTGGTAATATATGCAACCTGATGGGAATTTTATAAAAAGAACATGTTACAATTAAATATCCATCAAAGTAAAAACAGGAAAGGACAGTGTTCCTGGGACAAGAATATATTTTTGGTGACAATATTTGAGTCTTAAACTCTTATACATCCTTATCTTAGTCTTAATCTTAATTCCACCAGTTAAACCACATATAATGTTTAGGTTTAGAGCATTAATGATACAGAAATTAAGACCACATTTCTAATTCTATACTTAGACTTATTGAAGACCAACTCTAATATAAATTTATATAAATGTAGGTGTTTCTGTGTGATTCCTGATTCCATTCCCTTATTAAACCAAAAATAAATTCTTTGTTCTTTTCCTTTTGTATTTGTGCAGTTAATTTTCTACAAGTTCAATTGAGATAAACTGTGTGCAACACTGTCATATATCAGATCTTACTGATTCATCGTACGACAGCGTGCTGATTAGCTGGTTACCACCGTCACAGTCAGAAGCTACAGGGTTCACTGTTAGCGTTGGTTTCCTCTGGTTGTTCTGGTGTCTCTTGCAGTCAAAGAGCTACATTAGGCATTAGTTACACTCCTGCTTTTGTCCTTGATCAGTGCTGTGGCCTCAGAGCTGGAGCTGGTATGTGAGCATTGTAATATGGTTGCCCACTGCTCCAAAATAGAATGGATGGGTCAAATACAGGGAATGATAGAGTATAAATTAGATTATTAGACTTAATATAACCGGTTTCTGCAGGATACTGTATGTAATGTTGCTTTAAAGTCATATTTGACCAGTTATTCTTCCTTAACACACGACACCTGTCATAGCCATAACATACTGTTTAATAGCTGGACTGTGTTGCTCCGCCACTTTGCATGTATTTGAATTGTTGATGTTTGATTCTTTGGACACACGCCATCATTCATCCCCACGTCTGTGTTTTGGAAACAAGCGCTGTCAAGATTCAATAGATGATTATGAGCTCCTTTTCATAAGTTATAGCTGTAAAAAGCAGAAGTAACAGCGGAGATTTTGACAGATGTAGATTTTCATACATTTGACTGGATTGTGAACGTTGTGAGAACCTTTAATTTGAAGTGAAATCACATTGTATAATTATGTTTTGAGGCATACATATCAGCTATATGGTCAATTAAATTCTGGGTCGGTGAGGAGAGCGAATCACCTGCTCATTTGTGAACCTGCTTGATGTGATGTTCTTTGAGGATATTGTGTGTGCGGGAAGCAAACCACCAGCAAGCCACGCTAATTGAGGTTGCCGTAGCAATGAGAGGTGACAGGCTTATGTCTGTATCCACACCCCGAACCCCACTCTCCAAAGCACACTCCCCTAAGTGTCTCACTCACTTTACACCGACATTAATGATCAAACCGGTTGTGCTGCCCAAAGGTTTGTCGCCACATCTTTCATCTTCCTCAGGCTGTCCATATGTGCCGTAATGATTGCAATAATGGTGCCAGAATTGTTAACATCAAAGCGAAACTTGGTCTTGTATGATTTAATAATCTACAACATGAGCAATACAATTGAAATGCTGGACTGAGTCTCCAAAGGCCACCGGGAAAAAACACTAAAAAATGCATAACAAATCAGGGAAGCCTGAGTTATGTCAAATAGGATCCACAGTGCTGCCATGCATGTGAACCAAGGTGATTATTGTTAACTGGAAAAACAAACATTTTAGTTAATTTACATAAACACATAAACTAGACTTTAGGGAAACAAAAACTAACTGATCCAAAACTAAAATAATGCCCTTAGTTCTAATCTTTGTCACTTTGGTCACATTTCTAAAGAATACAAATTGAAAACTGTAATGAACAAACCCACTCTGAAAACCAACCAAAAACTAAACTGAAACAAAAATAAAAGGTACAAAAATTAAAAATGAAGATAGTAAAATCTAATGAAATTAGAAATATAAAACTAAAACAACTGTTGCACACACACACACATCCAGTGTCTCCCTCAGTCCCTGGCCAGCTGTCATTAGACCGTCTGCCCTGGAGTGGCTCTGAATATGAATAAGTGAGTCGTGACTCTCTTCCCAGACACTGAATAGCACCAACTTGTGTGTGGACGCGCATGTGTGTGTGTGTGTGTGTATGTGTTTGATCCAGGTGTTAGATATAAGTGCATGGAGAAGCAGCATAGCGTTGAGGAAGAGAGAAACAGAGAGGCGGCACTCTGCAGGATAGAAAAGGTTAACATGGATGAGCATGAGTGTGTGGATGCTCATGTTGTTCAGTCCTAACAAACTCACAGCTTGTCGTCTTCCTAATTTATAACTTTCAGCTACTGACCCAGTAGTTGGTTGTCAGTCAGCTAAACTCCCGCAATGAAATTGTACAAGGAGGAACAAACAGGACAATAAAGCTTCCCATTAGCCGAATGGTTAGCATGCCTACCACATGGGCACAAATGATACGTTCGATACGAGCGGTTTGACAGTTTGCTGCAAGTCATTTCCTCACTCCTTCCCTCTACTGTCTGCCTCTCTTCCCCATCGCTATCACTATCAAATAAATGCATGAAATGCTCAAGACAAAATAATAATAAAAGAAAAACTACATAGGGAGAGGAGAGCAAAAAGGGGGAAAGGTGAAAAAGGGAAGTGGAAGGCCATGGGAACAAAAACATCAGATGGATGTCTCACTTCAAAGTTTGGGGCTGCAGGGCAGCAGGTGTGAGGATTTTATTCTGTTGTACTCTCCCTTTTCTGTCGTGCTTTTTATCCCTGCCTTTTATTCCTCCAACTTTCTCTCCCTCTTTTCTCTCCTCTGCCGTTAGTCCCCGGTGCTCCTCTGCCTCCCCTCTGCTCAAAGAGTTCCCTCACCCTCCACCGTACACACAACACCTCATTAATAACCGCATAATCAAACCTGTGTGGCCTAAATGGGTGTGTGTGTGTGTGTGTGTGAGAGCAAACACATGCATCTGTTTCTGGGTTTTGTCTTGAAGTGGTGGCCAGGTTAAATGAATATTACAAGTGGACAAACAGGGATAATAGAGGAGAGAGAGGATGAAACAGAGGAGAGAGGGGGAGAGGTTGCACCTGATCAGCTTCTTAATAGACAGCGACGATGCCCCGCAAACTGTGGTAAGTAACTGCTGTCTGTCTTATGTGTATTTTTTGCAGTCTGCAAACTAGTACGATCACAGTATTTTAGTAGTAAGTATTTTATCCTCTTTTTCTTTTCTGTCTCATCAGTTCCTAAGTTGTTTCATCAAACCTGCATCTATCTGTAGATGAATTTGCATCTGCATTGGACTGAAGACTGCACTATTGTGCAGCAAAATATTAGATTATATGACATATTATGTCTTTATTGGCATTTACCATTTAGAGATTTGGATTCTGATGTCACCGTATTTAATAAAATGTTAAGATTATATTTATTTATTTAAGAAATGTCTAAATGGAGAACTGGTTTTGCTCCTGTCAGATGTGATATTAAGATATTAATCTATCCCGCTTTGTTTGAGGTAAGGGGTGAGGTGATATACTGTTATGTAGAGCGATGTTATTGTGTTGTTTTGTATCAGTGTTTGTCATTTTTGAGTCTTAATTTTTTTAACGAAGCATCGTATATTTCCATGGATCCCAGGAAGAGTAGCTACTGTTGATGTTACATTACAGAGAGGAGAGGAGAGGAGAGGAGAGGAGAGGAGAGGAGAGGAGAGGAGAGGAGAGGAGAGGAGAGGAGAAGAGAGGAGAAGAGAGGAGAAGAGAGGAGAAGAGAGGAGAAGAGAGGAGAAGAGAGGAGAGGAGAGGAGAAGAGAGGAGAGGAGAGGAGAAGAGAGGAGAAGAGAGGAGAAGAGAGGAGAAGAGAGGAGAAGAGAGGAGAAGAGAGGAGAAGAGAGGAGAGGAGAGGAGAGGAGAGGAGAGGGAGATTGCTTTACTAAATAACATCCAGTAGAGTTGACTACAGCCAAAGTGAACAGAATGGAGCAGAGCAGATTAGGACAGAGTGGATGCAAGCAGAGTGTAATAAATCAGTGTTGCTGTGTGTTTGTGTGTGTTTAAATCACTTGAGAGTTTTGCTGCTCAGGCTCAACCACAGATGGTGTTACTGTCTGCCTGCCTCGTGAACAACAACCTTACTGTTAACATGCATGTGTGTGTGTGTGTGTGTGAGGCAGAGATTCTGCAGCCAGCTGCTGCTAATTAAACGTTGATACTTGTCATACATTATTTCCGTCCTCCTCAGCTCCTCCTCTGTTTTCTCCCTCTCTTCTCCTCACCTCTGCCGTTCAGTTCAAAGGGGGCAGCTGGTTACATATGAGAGCGCTGTGATGTGGATCCACAGGCACCTGTGGTGTTCTCCTCTCCGCTGTTTAAGACCAAGGCTGCAGCCGGATGGTGCTGATGTGGAGTCTTAACTTTTTTACTATGATATTTTGAGCCTTTTTTTAAGACTAAATTATTGTCTGTAGTTGCACATATAGGGGAAGTGATGAATAACATACCGTCCATTTGAGCTGGATTGTTGTGTGGACTGACAGGCAGGATGATTGACAGGACTGAGGCTGGGATCGAACAAGAGCCCCAGAGAAAATAGAAAAAATTATGAAACAGGCTTTTTTAAAAAAAAAATGTAGAAGAGTATGATAACAGGACTCGCCTTAAAAAAAACCCGTCCCCTTATCATTGTCTAGCCTAGTTTTTTGGGGCCAGGTGTAAATGTTATCTGTCTGCCAGCATCATGGAAAAGAGCAAATGTGCTGCTGCTATTTCTGGAGCCTGGCATTTGCTCTATCTCCTGGTGCACCTTCTATATTGCAGGGAACGGTGGGGAGTTGTGACCACCGAACAAACACAAGACAAAATGTCTGCTGGTATCATATTTGCTTTAGATGATGGCTTATTAAAGCTCAAGGCTTTGCTCTGTAGCACGAGGAGAAGAAGCAATGATTAGTCACAGGAAGGCTGTATGCAACCTTAATTAGCTGTCAGCTTTATTGTGTTTTGCTTATTGGATGAGGTTGTGTAGTGTAGGTTTAGTGTACACAGTTACAGTACGTTATCTAATGTAACAGTGCACTAGCAGAGAGAAAAGGGACGAGCAGTAATGGAGGAAAGAAGGTCAGAAAGTTTTTATTTTATTTAATTTAATTTATCTTATTTATTTATTTAATTTAATTGAATGATGCTCAGCATTTTGGAACCAGGGTTCAGTGTAACCGCAAACACTCTCATATACATACAAAGTTATCTGGTGGGATTGAGTCACTCCTCATAGCACAGTTTCAGTTCAGTTTAGTTTTTCTAAATGACACAAACTTGGGTCTTGTTTGAGAGTTTGCTTCCCTCTGCCTATGTGTGGCTGCATGGGAGTGTGTGAGAAAACGGTAGAGAAACCGAGACCACAAAGTTGCGGAGATACTTGTAGCAGCGCAAAATGGGGAAGTGGTGGAACTCCACCCATCCTCAAGAGCTCAGGAGAGGATGTCACACTTCCTCTGTCTTCTCACACCTCCAATCCCAACGAACTTAAGCTACAGAATAGGATTCTAGTTATTTACGACATTTTTGATGCATGACTTTTAATATTTTCATTTGAACCGGAAAATGGAACACCTGATTACATCACTATATCTAAACCAGTATGTAAAAAGGATTAAAAGACGATAATTAAAACCACATTTTTTTTGGTTTATTTCAGCTTAAAATCTTAGTTTCTGGTCATGGGTGGAATAATGTGTGGACACATTTTCACCAATTTCAACTGTGACCATACGAGGGAGCTGACAGTATGTGTTTGTCTCAGAGGGAGCGGTGCACTGCAATGAAGGCAGGTGAAGTAAAGAAAACGGATCACTAGAGGGAGCAATTTCTCTATTTTCACGCACGCTGAATCAGTGTTAAGCTCTGACCCACCTGCTAACATGTCTACCTGTTGAGGATGACATTGGTGTTCATTGTCAAACCAATTTACGCTGTCATTTTTTTTTTTTTTTATAATCTACTGTACTTGTTAAACCAAAATAGATTCAATTTTATCTATTGATTGTTCATGAACAATTAGATATCATTTTTATTGCATAGTTATGTTTCATTTACTGTCTCCTGACCACTCAGAAATGATTTCTATTCCTCATAAACAAGGTGGTAAAAACAGGCACAGTTCTGCACATAGTGCAGTCCTCCCTTTGAATGTCACCCCACATCATGTACCTTAAACCCAACAGGCTTATGTCTATAGGTTACTGCTGCAATACAAAAGCACCTTGTTTTTTCAGCCATACTGTACCTAGCAGCCTATAGGGAGCCAAGGCTGTTGCCATGGCAGCAAGAACTGATGATCATAAGGGACGGTCCAGTATGGTTCATTACCACGGTGATAGGCCCTGGTTGTCTCGCCTTGCAGCCAGACTTCATTGCCGATGCATCAGATATAACCAGTGTAAAGATAATCTGTCTTTCATTGTCAGTAGTTTCCCATAACGACCACAGCGTGTTCCCCCCGTGGATCTAGAGATTGTGCGTGTGTGTGTATGTGTGTGTGTCCAAAGAATTACAGGGATGAGAGGTATGGGGGACAGCATAACATGACTGGTGACATGACATCGAAAGTAGTTTGTGCCCCGTGTCCCTCTGAAATTGTCCATTTCACTAATGCCTTTGTGTTCTTTTGTCAGAAGGAATTAAGAAGCTGCCGTGAAGTTTGTAGACATGGCGAGGACAGACAGCTTTATTAATGTTGTGATCAGGTGGCTGTTGCCGGACATGGAGTTCTACTTAGAACAAGGTTAAATCTGATGTAACTGTTGAGGGTTGGAGGCTGCACTAAGGTTCTGTATTCAGGGAAAAGATACAGGAGAAGGGATTTTATGGTTTTAATAAGAGGAGATGATCACTGGTTGCAATGTTAAACCTCTGTTTAAACAGAGGTCAGAGGTAAAACATTCTGCAGAACATGCTGTTAAGCTTCTTTTACCCTCTGCTCACCCCTCGTTTACGGTGCATTTTGCTTTTCCTTTGATTAAATAAGCACTCCGTCATGCTTGTCCATTGTTTTCAGGAAACATAAGAAGGTATCATTGTCCTCTCTCTGTAACACAGTAAAGAGAAGGAAGCACATAGACTTGTAGCAGGTGGGAAAAAAGTGATGCTTCTTGTGAAGGGAAACATACTGCATGTCTGTATGTTGTGTCAGAGGATTCTCAAACTTGACAATGCAGACACGACGTATGAGATGCTGCCGTCTGCAGTCACCGAGCACACAATCCTGCTTTCATTTCAGTTTTCAATTTCAGTTCAATTTAAGCAGCTTTATCGGGATGACTGTACACAATACAGTGCCACATATTATCACCTTGTAAGCTGATATGGTGAACCTGTCGGCAGACAGCTGCTTATTTACAAATTTAGCAACATTTGGAGCAGCACCAATGCTGATTTGGAATGGCATGTCTGGCCACCTGTTGATCCAAATCCAATATTAACTTTTCTTTTCACAGTTTTTGTCTCCACCAACTTTTTTTTTTTTTTTTTGCTGTAAGCGGCTCCCCCCCCCCTGTGTCTGGAGATGATGCTATGAGAGGAATAACAGTGAACCTGAACTGTAAACTTGAGTGCCGTAAAAAACAATGAGCTGAAAGAAGCAGTGAAAGTGCCGAGCTGAGGAAAACTGCAGAGTCAGGTAGTACTATCTTGTAGGTTGGTGATTATATTTGACCTCCTTTACATACACAGCCCTTTCATCCACTGTTGGTATGAATATGTTGATTTTAGCAACTTAAGTTCAACTAGATCTGACCAAAATATGCTGTAAGTACAACACATTTATGAGTAGTCCCTTTCATTCTACGTGCGGCTAAACACACCTGGGACATATTTCTCCTGTTTCAGAAGAGGGTAGTGGAATAGTATAATTCTTATTTTTCCTTTGCGGCCTCATAAAGTTAGACAATAGAAGCAAATGATCCTGAAGTCTGACTGAGTTGTTTACAGCCTCTCTGTTGATCACTGGCCTTATCCCTGAGAAAGAAACATGAAACTAACATCATCTCTGTCCTTCTCTTCCAGTCTCTAAGATATGCATTGCCACTAATGTCCCTGTGTGTGAGCTCTGCTTGTTAAGCGAGAATCTTGTTACTCCTAAGTCCCCCAGACAACCAGCTGCTTCTTTCTGTTTGACAAATATTTACTTCTTGCTTCCCGTCTGATGCTGCGCACACACACACACACACACATAGACTCAGAGTAGCTGATAAGCGCACCATCTGGCCTGAGTGCTGGCTGTTAAGGGCTCATAAAACAGGCCCTCACCTATTTAGAGTCAGAGGGCTCCCTGAGCGGCAAGCTGTGGAAAACGGGTAAACAGCACGTGCACTTTCGCTTCTGCATACACACACACACACACACACACACACACACACACAGTCTCACGCACACCCACCTACACGAACATCCATATCCACGGGGGACGTAGGAGGTGAGACAGATAGGAGGTGAGAGGATCAGAGGATGTACCTGTTCTTCTGTAAATGTCTTCATCTCTACCGCCCTCACTCGCTTTCTTCGAGGATAAAGATATACAGAGATTGATTCTGCAAACCTGCACGCTGATCCTACAGTTACATGCGCGTCAGTACTGCAAAGTACAAATCTGACAACTTAGACAACATGTCAGGGCTGGGTTTGTTATTCAGAGAGCTGATTATTCATCCCAGTAAAGGGGTTAAAAGGAGCATTATTGTTTCACCTACTCCTGATTGTTACACTTTTCACATGAAGCCTGGATTGCTCAATATATTATTTATATGTCTCAAAAAATATGGTTGCATATTAAATCAGAAATAAGTAACCTCTTCCTCATTTTTCTAATTTTTACTCATTGTCATTAAATCCCACTATATGTATCCAAACATTGATGTAGTTTGTTCTCCTTTGCCACAAAGCTCAAAAACTAAAACACAAGTTAGCCTTACAGTTACGTGTCATGTTCCTTCATTACCATGAACACACACACTGTCAGGTGTGTTTATCCCACATGAAACACCCTGCTGCCCCAAAAACCCACTAGCACACCAAATACGTATGAATCCACTGCTGAAAATAGTCCCAAAATGCACTATTCACTGATTACTGAGTTACATTTTGATACAAACATCATTGCCAAGTCATTTTTGAGCTTTTTCAAAATAAAACTATGTACCTTCGAGCTGCTTTTAAAGATTTATATCTTTGGTTACAACCAACGGGGTCAGATTCAGATTTCTATATACTTGCAAGAGACAGTGAACTTCTCTATTTCTCACCTTAACTAGCTGAGAGGACGGAGATGACGGAAGGAAGGAAACTCAAATTCAATCTGACATTTCGAACATAACAGAGGTTAGGTGCCTTTTTTTATATTACTTTTTATATTACTATATTCTTACTGGGGAAAGTAACAACATAACATCCAGTGATATGTGTGTTTTAATCACAACTAACCTCGATGTGTCCTGTGTACACCTCTCCTCTGTCTCGTCAATCTTTGTTGTGTCTCTGGGAGTCTTTGCTAAATCTAAGCAGGCCCGACAGGGTTGCTGTTGGAAACCAACGTAATAGGATGTTGTAGGTTATGCTCTGCAATTGCTGCTGTTACTGTTTTGTACACAAACACTTGACATAAGCTAGCGGCAAATTACAACCCGTCTCTTTAGCATTTGAAAGAATGGAGGGCGATGCCGTATGGAGTGCTGAAAATGAGAAAAAGAATGATTGAAAGGATGGAGAGAGGCTTTGCCTGGTTCACAGGAGAGAAAAAAAGATCAAGGGTGATAGAAGAGGGCAAGGAGACAGTATTAGGCCAGGGGAGACAGATCCTTTGCTTAGATTGGACAAATAGAAAGGAGAAGAGATAGTCACTTTCCTTCCTCACTTCCTTCCTTCCTTCCTTCCTTCCTTCCTTCCTTCCTGGCACTGCTGACTACCACACACCACATCTAACACGAGAAAAAAGGGTTGGGATGGGAGAGAAAAAATAACAGGAAGGGAGAGGGTGAAGAAAAAGAGATGGCCTCTTTCTTGTGCAAAATGAGCAGGAAAAAGGGCAGAGGAAGAAGGACAAAGAGGCCGAGAAGGAAGGTCTAGGGGTTATGAAAGAGAATGTTTTTTTTTTTCCTCTTACTCTCTTGTGGGTAAAATGTGTTTGAGAGACAGTGAGTGCATATGTGCCTTCTCTTTGACCCTGTGAGGTCATTTTCAAACCTCCACATGAGAGATGATGGAGCACTTCGCTGACGTTCTTATCTGTCCTCTGATTCGGGAGCCATTTCAGAGCTTTTCATCAAAATAACAATAGTTTTCTCACTCTTATGGCTGAAATCGCTGTTCTTATTGGCTCACCTTGCTCTTATTCTCAGTCATGAGTGGACATATGGGGGGAAAAAAGCTTTATTAAGCTGCACTTGGCTCCTGTTCAACTCTGTGTTTTATATGCAGATTCATACATAAACACACACACACACACACACACACACACACACACTCCCCTCTCAGTTCCTCCATTTTGTAAATTCATCAGAGGTAGGGAACAAGGTCCTGCCTCGCTCCGGCAGAGCTGAGCTCATACCCAATTTTCTTTTAAGGGAATAATTCATCTCCATATGAGCAACCTGCAGGTATGGCAGCTCAGCTGGTCCTTGCCTGTTTGGCCTGTACATTGTTGCTAACACCTAAGATGGTAATGGCTTTGTGTTGACAGATAATGCCAATTTACACCTGGTCACATCAAATTACACGCTACAGAAGATGAATATCTAGATGTAAATCTAAAGTGAGAGCTGCTTGTTTAAAATAGTTACCATTAAAATGATTGTTGCAACCTGCTTAGTTACTGTTGCTATGTATGCCAAGCTCTGTGTTTCTGTATACAGTTCATAATATTTCATTAGCAGGATACATTCATTAGGTGTGAATGTGACAAAAAAGACAGCACTCACCAAAATCTTAAAATGGTGAGTGATGTTTTTTTTTGACATCCTTAATGCATGCTGCCTCTTCATGGAGAGAATCCCAGCGCTTAACAGGCTTGCTGTGCCTAGTTATAGTTGCTTTTTGGGGCAGGGATTTAGGTTCAATTGGTTCACACATACAGCGGTACATGATGCACAGCGATGTCCAACACTACATCGCTGCTGTATGTTACTACGCTGCATATCTGCAGTGCTGGTAACCATCTCCAAACCTTTCTTTTTAGAGTAAAGATTTATTTCTGTTCTTCCCCAAGCCCCTTCTTCCCAAGGTGTGTGTTCAGATGTGCGCATGTATTTCTTTTGTGTCTACGGGTCAGCCAGCAGTCAGCTGACATCTTAGTCAACCAAGCAAAGTGAGAAAGCAGGAAATTGATGTTACGCATGACATCAGAGAGGTAAAGAGGAAGGAGAGAGACCACAGAGGAATAAATGAGCAGGAGACGGCCTAATACAAAGTACAAAAGACTGGAACAAAAAGTAATGAAAGAGAAACAGGTGTGGCAGCGTACACTACAGTTTTTCTTCACTGTAACGCAACGCTGGATCTATACAAAGGAGCAGTATAGTAAAGCTTTATAATCTCCTTATGCTTTTAAACATGGACCTGTCAGCGATACATTTGCAGTGATTTCAGCGATCTGTGACAACAATTGCAAAATCAGGGGTACAAATTTTTGCAGAACTATTTTATTTGGGTGTGAGAGAGACGGAGGGACAGAATATTGCCCAAAGCCAATTTGCCAACACATCACAAGCAGAGATAAACAATCATGCTGCAAATAGCCCAGAGTGTGTGAGGATAATTGTCCAGTGACATTTCTGTCGCGATGAAATGACAGCAGCAAGCAGAGGGCTAGTCAAGGCCAGTGTGCTTGGTGATTAACAAAGAGCTGTCTGTGATTTGACACCGTAATCAGTGCTCACAAAAGGAACGGATATATCTCCTATTCATCATCGCCCTGCACCACTCACATCTCATTTTTCTGCTTCAACTGTCTCGCATTTCCTCGCTCCATCTCACTCACTCACTTGTTTCCATGCTCTATATTCTCATATTCTGTTCAGCTTAGTTTTTATTTGATTTTCTTTGTCTTTATGCTTTTTTTTTTTCATTCTTATACTTAATTTTCATCTTTTCGATTCCTCTTTTCCATTGTTTGACATTTTGGAAAATATACTTATTTGCTTTCTTGCTGAGAGTTACATACGAACATTAATCCCTCTCTCATGTCTGTACAGCGAATATATAGCTGGGGCCAGCAGCAGGTTAAATGTGAAGACTGGAAGTAGCCAAATTGGATCTGTAAATACGTTTTTGCTGGGGGCTTATGTGGGTTTATGTTCCGAACTATTGGCAACCAGCGAAATCTAGAAGAGGAGAAGGCAATTCTGGCACAATTTCATCTAAGTCTAATGTGCATGGAGAAGGGAAGAAGGTCTGAAGAGGTCAAAACTCCAGCAACAACAGTTTTTTCTTGTTAGATCAACATGTTTCAGCTTGTGACCTTCATCAGGATTGTCAAGAAACACATTACCATTGCGATGACCTGATGAAGGCCACAAGCTGAAACACGTTGGTCTAACAATAAAGGCGTTCTAAACACTTCAAGTGTCGTTGGAATTTCGACCTCTGTAAAACTGCAAATTGTCATTTTTACACTTCGTTCTTTGTATGGATTGAACAGACGAGATAGAGCAGAGTTAATAAAGGCGCTGTGGAGGTGTTGATAGGAGGATTTTGTCAACTTGCACAGAGTAGCATATAGAATATTTCCCAAAAAGTCAAAGTACAGCTGATGCAAGAAGAGCGAACACTTTTTGCCGTGACAAGTTATGACCCGTAGTCATGTACGTGGTCCTAGAAAACCAGGTTGCAATATATAAGTGGCATCTTGTGCTGACAGTTTCTAATAATCAGAAAAAAGACATTCTCTAGGCCTGTACTCTGCCTCTGCTTTGATGCATGCTGGGATAGGCTCCAGCGCCCCCACAACCCTGAATGGGATAAGTGGACTAGAAAAAGCGATGGCAGGAAACACATCGTCTCCCTCCTCTCTGACCTCCCTCCATTTCATCAGCCTAGGATTTTTTTTATAAGACTGGACAGGTGCAGACTGGTGTTTCACCACACAGCTGTTACTGATTCAGTTATGTCAAATCAGTGACTTTCCAAGAACAGATGGGTGACTGCATGATGAGGTCTGGGGTCAACTGAGCATCGATTTTTTTTTTTTTTTTTTTTTCTTTTTCTGTTTGTTGTTCCCTGACAAAAACGATTTTAACATTGAAAAACCTGCTTCACCTCTCCTGTGGCTGCAGCTTTCATTCAAATTGTGCTAAACTTGGAGTGTGGGACTTTGTGACATCACTGATTTCCTGTTGAGACCCGGCGACTTTAAGCCACTAAGAAAGCCCAAACAAAAACAGAAACGCAGCTATTTGTAATAATTTAATAATAATTTAGCAGAAAATTGTGTGTTCGTGTAGGACTCCATCGCTCATAGTGAGAATCTGATTGAAAACAGGGTCTTTAAAGGACACTAAAGAAGTAATATTGATAGACAGGGCAGATGGGAGGTTTATTATTTATGGTGTTGTATCACACATTGCTTTTGCCCCATTTCTCAATTCTTCAGTCACATCTTTTTGCCACTGTATCATCAGCTGAATCACTCTGTAATTAAAGTAATTGAAAATGAATCCACAATTTGCAGCTTAGTCCCGTATGACTTCTGTACCTTCTCCCTGATGCTGACGGAACCAGTCCTGGTGCCATGCACTGTCTGGGTTGTCTGTGTCACAGCCTGTCAGGAGACCAGACACCAATAGTCCTGCTGATGGATCATCCATCAGACACCACTTTGGACGCTCTGGGGGCAAGAGAGCAGTTCGTAATAGCTGTCTGGGCTGTCGCGCTGTGTGTGTGTGTGTGTGTGTGTGTGTGTGTGTAGCCCTTGAAGCCTTGTTCTCCTCTGCATCTCCGTTCTGCTCTGAATCTCACAGGGCTGCTCATTGGTCCTGCAGGTACTTCACACACACACACAAACACACACAACCTCCCAAAGACAGTTTTATCACTATTTCCTCTTTAGTTTATTGCCCTTATTTCCCACAGCTGTGGCCCAGGGGAAGTAAACTGCTGTGTGTGTGTGTGTGTGTGTGTGTGTGTGTGTGTGTGTGTGAGTGTATGTGTGTGTGAGTGTGTTCTTGTACTTGATACACATTTTACTAGCACAGTCGGGACATTTTGGCCAGTCCTCACAAGACAAAAGATAGAAGTGTATATGTGCGTGCGTGTGTGTGTGTACGTGTGTGTATGTGTGCATGTTACGCCATATTGCCACTCAGTATTGTGTATGTGTGTGGTTGTGTATGTGTGTGTGTGTGTGATTCTGTGTTCAGTGCCATTATCACTCAAGGCCATCTGAGCTTCAGGTGAATATTTAAAGTGTCATCAAACAGCGTCTGACAAAGTTCTGTTGTCCAGACAATCCTGTCTCTACCCTTGCTGCAGTGACCATGACAAACATATGCTGCAGCTCCTGATGTCTACACTGTCTCATCTCCCACGTCCCCTGCATTTCTATGAAGTCTAAATTATTTCTGGGCACACAAATGTTATGATACGAAGGAGAGCAATCTAATTCAAGTTCTGCAATATTAATGAGTCACAACACTTGAGGCATTCAAGCTCAAATTAAAGTAATAACAATTTCATATAAAATTACCTTTGCTACAGTCTATTTCCCCCATTCAAATAGTACAGCAGTGATCAATCTCACAGTTTGCTAATAAAAGCTTTTACAGTTATTGCTTTAAACACCAGGGGCCAGATGCATAAAATTCAGACTCGTGACAAAAACTGTGAGACAGAAATGCACATGCATGCATTTTCTTTGCCAGATTTAAAAAAAGCTGTGTGTACGTATGGTTTTGTTTTATAAATCTTGATCAGTGTGTAACTGGGAGCACGCGAACAAGCCCTCCACTCCCACACTTTGCCATAAATCCACGTAACAATGCAAGTTATCGAATGCAGGTCGATACTTGGTCCCGCTCTACTATGAAGTGCAATTTCAGCTAAAAATAATTTCACTGTTAAATTAGACATTCACTCGAACAACAGCCACGCAGCTGACATAAATGCATCACGTGGTGAACACAGAGAAGAGGAAACATTTGTAAATACTACCCACACTGTAATAATACACAGCCTGTTGAAAGTGAAGGATCCTTTTAATGTCTCGATTTGCTCGGCTGTATTTTCTATGAAAGAAAAAAACAACTGGCTGCTTTTCACATACCTTAAAGTAACAGCTCGTACCTGTGTAGCTGATGTCAAACTGGTCTGCTATTAAATGCTTTGGTTGCTGCTAAAGTTCATGTTGATAAGCGTTGTGCAACAATGATGAAAAACGGTAATAGGCGTTTTATTCATTGTGAGCAGCAGAGAGTTTCAGCTCAATCATGTGGCAAGTCGTATCCCATCAAGCATTTTGCTTTTGTAGCTTGGGGAGGGCCACGTGGCCGCTTACCTCGCAAAACTGTGCACGTCTTTGTCTCGTTAGATTTTTAGCGTAGCCAAAAGTTTGCATAAAACAGGTGGATGGAAAAATGATAATTGGATTAGTTCCATTAAGTGTACAGAACAGAAAGCACTGTAAGTGTGAGAGTGCTTATTAATGTTATTGTTTTACATCTATGGTTTGTTATGATGTGTCAAAATGTCAGAGACATAGTTTGACTGACTGGTGATTACTAGAATGTGCAGTTTAAAAACACCACACAACAATGACCTTTTCACGCTAAAAGGTTCATACTGTATATGCTTCAAACAGTGTTGGCTGTATGTCGTGTCCATGGGCGTGGTAGTGGGGGGAAAAGTGGACCTGACTACCCAGGGCCCGAGTAGGGAGAGGGGCCCATGAAAATCCTGATATATATATATATATTTTTTTTTTGTGATGTTTTCATTTCGAATGAATTGGGCCCTCCAATTAATTGGTGTCATAATTTATTTCAAATATACTGATAACATCAACTGAGAGAATGAACTTTATGTCAAAGTCCTCCCAACATATTGGACATTCTGGGGGCCCCCTCTTGGAGGCGCAAAATGGTTGAGTCTGCCCGACAGCGACCGGCGACAAGTGTAACGTCAGTGAGTCCAGATTGAATGACCTGGGGGCTAGACATGATGCTGCCCAAGGAGCACAAGTCGGGGTATCAGAAGAGGAAAGAAAAAGAAAGAAGGCAGAATGAGGGGAGGCAGTGGCAGCTGTTGACTGCTTTCTTTCCCAAAGGTGAACCGAGTTTGCTTGTTATGCAAAGTCCAATTAACTTACGTTGGTATGTTGGTTCGCGAGGGAGAGACAGAGAGAGAGAAACCATCACAACACTTGACACATTATAAATCAATATCTGATTTTTTTATTTTTAGATTACTTTTTCTCTTTATCTTTAGTTGTCATAGTAATAGGCTCCACTGGGATGGGGCCCACTGACATTGAGAGTGTACAGGGCCCAGAATTTGGTGCTACGCCCCTGGTCGTGTCGTCCGAAGACATCTAAAGAGAAATGTGTTCACACCTGTTCTCAATGACTCACACTCGAAGGCGATGGCTGGACTGTCTATGATGGAACACCTTGAAGCATACTGAGACCTTGATGATGACTTCTATATACATGTCACGTGTTTCACTTTATGAAAACAGAACTGCACCTCAGGTTTTGTGTCATTTTGCTGCTTTTGGCTTCATGCGTTCAACACTTTTGACTAATAATATCAACAGAATTTGAAGATATAACAGTAGTGATGTTATATCAAAGATGTCTATGTTTTGGTTGCACAGATATTTACTGAAGTTAGCATATAACCAGGAGCAGGTGACTAAATCTTATATATTGCACTTTTAATGAGCTCGTATTCTGTCCTAACCTAACCCTTTAAGATTGGCCTTGTGCGTGTGTGTACATACTTGTGTGTGTGTGTGTGTGTGTGTTGACCGTCACACACCACACATTCTGTTCCTCCTCTCGTCTCTCCCTCTTCTCTCCTCCTTCTCCATCTGTTGCCTCTTGACAAACACATGGTGTCTTGTTTGGCCGACTCAGCAAGGCCCCCGGCTATGTGCGCTACATGTATAGATACACACACACACACACACACACACACGCACACACACACACACACACACAAGCTTACAATCATCAATCTTTCATGCCTTGTTGTATAATGGTACTATGTAGAGGGTATGAAGGGGTTTACAATAGTTCAGTGAGGCAAGACGGATGCATCATGGGAGACAGAATTCATAAACAAGGGCGGGAAAGACGGACAAAAAAATAAAATCCATGATCCATAGTGGTGGCATACGAGGGCGCTCACTGCAGTTCATTCACTGGAGGCTGTTAGCAGGTTCGTCCTGTGTCCTGAAATTCTGCCAGCGAACTATCCTGGTAGAGAGGAGGAGAAAAGCTAGAGAGCAGAGGAGAAGGCTGATGAGAGGAGCAAACAGGCATAAATACTGTTAATTATGGGCATAGAGAGACATAGAAACACCGGCTCAGAGAGGGATTGACACACAGATGACTGAATGGTTTTATTCTGCTAATTACTTGACTTCAGCGTGCATGCGGTGAGACAGGTTGAGACTAGGGGCCAGCCCATGATGAATGCCATATGCCAGTCTATGACAGAGAGGCATGTGACATGTAGACCTCTAGGATTACAGTTTACTAAAGGGCCACACATTCTGTGGAGAGCAGCACTCTTAGTACCTGCAGCAATGCAGTAGGGCTCGTTGGTTTATCCCCATGTAAATAATGGAGGCTTTGTGCCGAACTTTGTGTCTCCAACCCTTAAGACATTTCCCAAAGTAATATTGAAACCTGAAATCAAATGGATATGCTTATTAAGTCTAATCTGTATCACACAGATGGCTAAGGTGATATCCATCAACATCTCTCAGAGTTGGGAGCTTGAAGAGAGCTCCAATCCATGATAGTTATGGGGCAAGAAAATTAGAGTGTATGAACCTTATAAAACCTTGACAGCATGCTGAATGCTTAACAGCTTCAAAGTGAGACCTTCCTCGCTTTACTTACAACGAGATCTTTGGCCTTGATTTCAATATCTGAGCAGCGGTGTCAGCTTTATTCATCAAATGAACAGCCATAACTAATGAAAACAAATGGCTGCCTTTTTATGAGGGGCTGCCATGAAGTCCAATGGCGGCGACAACATTTACTCAAGCTACTGCAGTCTAATCCACCTGAATGGTTAATGTGTTGCAAGAACTCATAGTCTCACCAGAATGTTGAGGAAGATCACACAGCGGCCTGGAAACAAAGACTCACAATAATTACAAACCTCCAAGGGGCAGTGGAACAAGCTGTAAAAACAACTCTTTTCTAGTTGATATGGTGAATGTGTTAGCAAATAGTTGCCTGTTTACATATCCACCAGATTACCAGCAGCCTAAGTGTTAATTTGATCATATAGTATTCATTTGGTATTTTCCTGTTTCTGACCAGCTGATCAATGTAAGTCTACTATTCACTCTTTTTGCTCCGAAGCTGTAACATAGAAACAATAACCTGAAGGATTATCAAATCCTTAGTAGAGCTGAGAAACTGCAGAGTGGGGCTGTCTCTGCGTTTGCCACTGCGAGCAGCACCTTAACTTTAAAGTCAAATGAATCGTAAATGAATCACTTGTTAATATAAAAATGCTGATTAGTGCACCTTTAACCCCTTGAAGGTCCTCAGAAATAATCACGTTAAAGATCCTTACACACATAAATGTGTATGCATAAAAACAAGCCATAAAAATGTTAAAAATCTTTCTTTTTTTAACATTTTTTTTAAATAGTTTTTTAGACCAGCATCAGCCCTAATCATACATATCAAATTTTAATTAGTTTTTTAAAAAATTAACCCTTAAATTGCCATGTTTTTGTCATGATGCGCATCATTTTATGGTCTAAAATACACAAAAAATACATGAAAAAAATTGAGAACTCTGAAAAATTCACCATCTTGCAAAATTATAAGCAATATGCATGAAAAAC
Organism: Pempheris klunzingeri; assembly: GCF_042242105.1. Lineage (NCBI taxonomy): Eukaryota > Metazoa > Chordata > Actinopteri > Acropomatiformes > Pempheridae > Pempheris > Pempheris klunzingeri. Next base: position 21,065,418 of record NC_092015.1, read on the forward strand.
TGATAAAATATGCTAAAAATAAAAATCATAACACACTAGAAAGTGCTGAAGACCCTCAAAGGGTTAAATCCAGTGTATCTATCTTTATGATGTGTACTGAACTTTTTTTATGTATTTTGTGTTAACTTTACCAATCATGAGTGTGGCGTGTGACACGATCTGCTACAAGTTAAACACACGCACATGCTCACACATTCACATGCACATGCCACGGTCAGTTAGTGACACACTAATTACAATAGTCATGTTAATGTGGGGTTGTGTGACATGCTGATGTGATCACCATGTGGTGTAGTCATCATGCTGTTGCATGCGCTCCAGCCATCCTGGGTGCCGCTGCCACCCAGAATAACGGCTGGCACATCCAGATGCCTTGTTGAAAATGTTCAGTAACCAGGATTTTATTGCCCCTGAACGACAGAGATCGCGTATGCATCCACTTAGAGCGCTTTGAAAACAGGCTGCACTTCGCATAGAGGGTGTGTAAGCACTAGGGCTGTAGTGATATCAGATTTTAATCACACGATTATAGTTGCCCTAAAGAATTCACGATAACAATATTATTGTGATATCTATCGAAAGTTTGAAATAATAATTGGACATGTGCCGTTGGGGGAAGGAGATAAAGTGAAAAGAGAATAAAACTGAGATGATTTACGAGATGCTGCATATGTGTATTTTTAATATTTTTTCAATAATCATTTCTTGAATATCACAGTTGTCGTCAATACCGGTATATCATGACACCCCTAGTAAGCACACATCAAACTACACATACAACAAACACAGGTACGTCAAACGGGTCTTAGCCTTAGGTTCTTGTAATAATCAATATACCCCCCAGGCCTAATTACCAATAAAAGCTATCTATATAGAGCCTACACATTAAGGCTGGTATCATACTATTCATTATTGCTGACTTATTGTATTGACACTAAACTCTTCTCTTGAGTGTGTATCCACATGTACCTGTACACCAGTGCTGCCATTGTCAAGGCTTAAGAGAAATAACACTTAATTAAAATAACACTTATTAACGTTGGTGAGAAAGTACATGTAGGGATACCTGAGTGAGCCACAACCACAGATATACTGTACAATTGGGTTTAATGGCTAGTTACATTCCGCATGACATATTATAAATGAGTCATTTTTATTGTATGCTTTTAACTACATCATAGACAGTGTTGCTCCTTTTCTGTCTTGTCTTAATTTATTTTTCTTGCATACGTGTGTGGTTTTATGTTTCTCCCACGAATCCACAACTCAAGTTTATTTGTATGGTCTAATATCACATAAAGCATCACAACAGGGTCCAAGCGCTGCAAGGACACCAGGAAAAAAAAAACACCCAGAAAATATGTTGAAGAAAATGGAATGGAATAAACCTCAGGGGAGCAAATTTAAGCGATTTAAGTGATTCTCCCTCCTTGGATGTCCTGGGCGACTATACAGTAGAAACTGTAGGTCGGACACAGGAAAAGCCAGGCATCCGGGCCCCCAATAATAAAACAGCCATAAGCAAAAAAATTTAACTCTTAATTAAATTTAAGACCTTTCAGACTCTAAGGCTTCCTCTCTAAAGCCAATAAATAAAATCATTCTTGTATGTTGTTTTTCCCTGAAATCTGAGCAAAAATCCACTGATCCTGGTATTAAGTGTCACTTGCAATACTGTAATGAAACATATTACATTACTGAACAACGTAAGATGCCACTTTTACTGTGCACGTGCATTCTTTTCTTTTCTTTGACCTTTATTTAAGTAGGGAAGACCGCTGAGAGCATGCATTCCTCTGCGACGACTCCCTGAATGTAGGACATATGCAACAATAAGAACGTGGACAAAATTAAGAAAGTCACAGTACGCATCAGTTATCTATTTCAAACAGGCCAAGGACATCAACATAAGGGAAAAGATAATGTTAAAGAAAGTGTGCTGCACCATGTCAGTCAACAGAGATTTAAATTGATTGAAAGGGATTAGCTTGTATAGTTTTACAAGCTTCTGCAGACTGGTCCATCTCTGTGGAGCATAACTTTTAAAAACCAGTTTCCCAGTACCGACGTGATGATTTTTGAGGACCATATAGTTTGGAACCCTAGTCTAGTGTGTAGATGACTTATAGTTACATCACATACTGTAAACATACTAAAAAGACATCTATCCACCCACCTGTATTGGGCCTATAATTGTCTCAATGTCTCGTGTGGTGTTCACACATTTGATTTGTGTCCCAGTTTAAAAAGAGTTTGTCATCCATTGCTGCCACTTGTTCTTGTGTACACTATTCATCACTGAGCTGAAGTCATTGCTTCCCATGTCACTCCTGTACTGTATGTGTGGACATGTTTGTCTGTGTCTGTGTCTGTGTGTGGGTGTGACTGTGTTATTTTATGTGTGCATTACTTATATAAGAGCAATTTCCCTGCCTCGGAACAGTGTCTGAGTAATAACTCACGTCTACTACCTTGCCTGAGAGGAACTGGCAGCATGCTGCAGTAAACTTATCTTAAAGTAATAATCCACAACACTCTGGTTTGTTTGCTGCTCTGCCGCTGATACGGTGCAACAGTGATTTATGAAGCTTTTACATTTGAAAACAGATGTCAAGTAGGTCTGGGAAAATTATCTGTCGCACAGTTTTGATGATTCATTTTATGCTGCTTGCAGAGGAAATGGATAGTTAGCATGAGGGGCTACAGCTGCCATGGGTGGACGGACGCCACCCAGAGACGCTCAAATCTTATTAAAGAAAACCAAGACAAAAGAGGCAGCTTATTTGGACAGAGGAAGGCAAGTGTGCGCAAAAGAAGAAATTATGTGTCTTAGACTAAACAAAGACTTTGCTGTCCCTGTTTCTTCTGTATTATCACATGACAGCTATGTTGAGTGCCTTTGTTGTTTCTTTTATTCATCTACTGGGCACAGATTTGTTTTTTTACCCAAGGTATTGCAAATACTCAAGAAAAACACGACTGCTGGATAGGAAAGACGTGGTCAGGTGACAGCAGACATTAACGTGGCTTGTGGATTGAAGAACAATAGGGATCTTGGGAAGTGGTGTGCATATAAAAAAAACACAAATCCAAGGCAGAGAAAGGAAATGTCATTGAAAAAATGCTGTTAATGTTCTAGATTTTTGATGAAGTGTAAAAAGGGATCATGAAAACATATCCTTACATTTTTAAAATAGGCCAAGGTGTCTCCTAAAAAGGCAAAGCATTGTAGTTTTTAGGAAATATGACTCAAACAGCAGCAAATGGTGTATTTGTTGGAGATTATTTTCAGTGGTGGATTAATGAATATTTAGTTCTCTAGGGAGTATTTGGGGCAACAGGATGATGAATGTGGGATTAATGAAAAAAAATAAAATAAAATAAAATAAACTACAGTATGTGTGTTCATGGTAATGAAGGAAAACATCAACCAATGTAGGTCAGTAATGTGGTCTCCTTAATTTTTGGACAACAATGGAGCTCTATGGCACTGAGAAATAAGCTAGTAGATCCTTGGCTACACAGACAGCACTTCAATCATTGCTAGTTTTGTTCTTGACGCTGGATTTGTTGACTTTTTCGAAAAATAGAGGATATATCCAGACTAATCCTGTAACGTCATTTAATTCACCTCTAATACACCAGCGTCTCTTTTATACAATGCTAATTCTAGCTGAATGAGTAAATGCAAGAGGCCACTGCTTACCTGACTGCACACACACCCCAGAGTGGGAAATTATACTGAATGAGGCATGAGTGGAACAGAAAGAGGAACAGTTTATGATTATATAAATGACTATGTGTGAATGTTTTGTGATTTTTCTTTTAAACCCTGCGATAAATCACTTGATGCAACCGCACCTTATGTGTGTGCACATTTGTTTTTCAATGAGCCTGCATATGCATGATTATACTTCACTGTTTATATCTGTGCAGTATGTGTTAGCATGTGTCATTGTACTGGTAGTGCACGCTATAGTTCTGGGCGTGAATCCAAATGCTGAATGGTGGAAAGGATCAGCGTGTACTGTGCGAGGAAGGGGAGTACGCAGAGAGGAGAGATAAAAAGGGGGGGTGATTGGAGATGAGACTTAATGGCAGATAGGTGTGGATGGAAGGATTAGAACTGTAAATGAATGCAGGTAATCAGTCACAGATTAGTGATTATCTAAATGCAACATAATGAGTGATCACATACTCTGTCAGGATAATAGAAATATGACTACCTTCCTTTGAAATCTGCTGAAATTAAGGCTGTGCAGATTGAGGAGGAATTTGTTCCTCTTTGTTCTAAGCGTTGGCACAGTGTTAATTGTTCTGTTTACCATCAAGATGTGAAATATTAGGTTGGTAGGTCAGAAATTACCAATGGTGTTATGTCATTAAGAGTTAAAGGTCAACTAAAGTGAGGATTAAAGTGCTGAAATGTTCATTTCAGCAAAGTGACACCAGCACACCAAAGGAGAAATTCCTTTCACCAGCTGCTACTGACACGACAGAGTGTCAGTACAAGAGAACTAATCATGTTAGAAACCTGTCACATATTGCACAGTGGCACCCACAAAGAAACTAAACACGGAGTAAATTATGTTTAGGAAGCAATCAAAGCCGGTTAAAGAAGCCTTGTGTACACAGTCAGTGCACACAGGCTTTTCCATATGAAAGGGAAACCTGCAATATGTCTAAAATACCAACTCTTCAAAGTGGTGTTTTTCTCTCTTAACATAATCAAAGTCTGCACAATATTTAAACCCCTGTGTAACACGTTTAAGCTCAATATGTGAAGTTGAAAAATAGGGAGAGATGGCATTTCCTTTTATTTGCTTCAGTGCTCATGGTTTGATTTATATGACAACATGACATTTCAGAGTTAATCTCTTATTTGTGGCACGTTTGCCATTTTCATTTGAACCTTGTGTCTTCATAAACACTAGACACTTGTTCTTGTATGGACCACTGATAGTTACTGCACACACACACTTGTGCCGTGGTGCCATGATGAGTTGCCTTTGAGTTGTCTATATTTCACAGTGCTATTGAACATGGTGGATTGGAAAAAAAGGGATTTAAATAGAGAGGAAAGTGGACAGAGGGTGTGTGTGTGTGTGTGTGTGTGTGTGTGTGTGTGTGTGTGTGTGTGTGTGTGTGTGTGTGTGTGTGTGTGTGTGTGTGTGTGTGTGTGTGTGTGTGTGTGTGTGTGTGTGTGTGTGTGTGTGTGTGTGTGTGTGTGTGTGTGTGTGTGTGTGTGTGTGGGATGATGGAGTAGTTACTCAGCAGCAGTTGTGAAGGTCATTTTCTCCAGCAGGCTTGCAGTTGGGTCAAACATTTTGTGTGTGTGTGTTTGTGTGTGTGTGTGTGTGTGTGTGTGTGTGTATGCAGATACATGACCTTGTGTGTGAAGGGTAGGCCTATTATATGGACGGCCACGTTGTATTTCTGTTTACTATAAGGCACATTTCAGAGTTGAGCATGTAATTTAAGTGTATACGTGTAGATGTGTGTGTGTATTTGTGTGTGTGCGTGCGCGTGCGTGCGTGTGTGTGTGTCCTGTAATAGAATGAGCTGAGAGGAGGTGACGTTGGTGGACTGGCATCTGTTTGTTTGAGAGACACTTGAGAAGCTGTGAAGTGACAGGGAAGGCTGCTTGGCACCATTGTAGACACACACACACATGTGTGTGTGTGTGTGTGTCTACAATAGAAAGAAACTGTTTGTTACTGTACATGCGGACATTTACATCTGAGACACAACATGTGTAATATTGTCAACTATCATCAAATTTGCCATTTTGTTTGAAGTGAGGCTGTGACGCAAAACAAAAGAATGAGAAAAAGTTCCAGCCACAAACCACCAACCATTGTGAAAATTAATTTCTAGGCTGATTCTGGTGTTTTTTATGTCCAATATGTTGAAGTAGAACTACTATTAGACCATTAACATAACAAACAAACACACAAACCCCTTCTGTCCCACAAGTGTATTCCAATAGTGTGGAGAAGGCTTTGAAGCAGTATCTACACTTTCAGGCTGAGAGAATAACAGTTGCTTTAATAAATAAAAAATGAAAAACCCCAAAAATGAAAAAAGACAGTCTTTTTTGGCTTACTGTCAAAATGATCTGTGGGTGGGTATGACCTTACAAGAAATATGTAACATACTGTTTAATTTTGAAAATGAAAATTGATGATTTAAGAGTTGAGGACCTGCCTTTCATATGTGAGTTTCTACTGGAAATGCCTGCATGCATATTAAGTCTATGTTAGACTACTCCGTATGTGCTCTGAAAGTTCATTCAAGCTCAGGGGCGCAGTGGTGCACCTCAGTGTAGCACACAGGAACAATGTCACACCTGTGGGTTTGGGTGTGTGTATGCATCTAAGTGAGAGGGTGAGAGAAAGAGGGGGGGGGGGGGTTGAAAGAGACTGAGTCATGTTTGTGTGTCTGGAAGTGAATAGATAGGCCTACAGGTGTTTCATTTCCCCCCTTGATGACGCACAATAGGACCCTAGTGAAACGGCAGAGAGAGAGAGAGAGAGAGAGACAGCGAGTGTGTGCATGTATATGTTTTTACGGTCGATCTCTAGAGGACATGTGATAGTCCGGCTTGTTTGTTTTTCTCTGCACAAGACTTCGTAGAAACCTCAGGTGGTTTTGAGCGAGGGAGCCGTTATCGCAGATTGTGTCAATCAAAAATCACAAAAAGCAGCTTTTTGAAGCAAAGTCCACAAAATGATAGCAACCAAAAATCTAAGAAGTCTTTTCTTGGACAGCTGTCCAGGGGATTGAGCCTTGGGGGTCTTTCAGGCAGGTCCTCTGGCAGCTGCCAGTTGCTATGGCGCTGATGACACACAGGAAGAGCAATGCACGAGGAGAGAAATGGGACCATCTATTTAATTGTCGTGTTTGTTGCTACTGTTTTCCCAGCACAATGTTTTTCCTGTAGGACAATTACTGAAGCTTCTCATCTACTCAGATGTCTTTGTGTCTTGTCTTGAATGATGCATTTCTCTAATTATCTTCTGAAACACTCCATTTCAGCTATCGTCCATTTACAGCATGAACCCCTTTATTATTGTCACTATTCTCCCCCAGACAAGCTGTACCAGATGTGCAACATGATTCACTGTGTGTTTTTTCTGCTGCATCAGGCTTTTATGCTGCTTGATATAGTTTTATGTCTGCGTCCTTGTCGGTCTATAGAGTTTTAATCCTTGCTGCCGCATGAGAAGCTGATAATTCTCAAGGGTGTTTTTGCCATGAAATGAAAGTTTACGTTATACGTTTGGAATGTTTCATGGTCCAGAGAAATATAAAAACCTTTTCAAACATGAAACAGAAATGAGATGCAGAGAAGCCAGACTGTAAAGCCGTTTACTGAGATGGATGAAAGGTAACAAATCAGAGCTTCCTTTCCAGTAGTGCACAAAAGTGTCACAGTTTCTGGATGCGCTGTGATTCTGGCGCCTTTTTTTTTTTTTTTTTTTACAAAAACTGTTGCTTGATTATGCGCACCGATCGCTTCACTCAGCATTTCATAAGCTCAGCACACATTGCACAATAATAAAAAAAAAACAAACCCCAAAAAATTGTATTTTATATACGTGGCTAGCTGCTAGCCAGTCCCTAGTAAATGACCTCTAAATCCGATGCTGTGATATACATGGTGTGTACACACTGACCCTGATGTTAAACTTGTGACACGAGGAGAAGAGACAATTTTAGTTATTTACATTTTCATGATAAGTTGTAGCTTTAGTTTTTTGGGATTTTAATGCATTTCATCATGCGTCGAATGTCAGAATATTTTTGTTGACAGCCAGATGGCACCCCAAGGACGGCAACCCCGGTTTTGAAAGGCTGCCATATACCTTGTTTGTTAAATCTTTACAAAAACCGAAAAAGGGAAAACGAGGAAACCAGAGGAAACTCCCGCTTGTAGTCCTTATGCTTTGCTTTACTAACTTCCCTGGCTGTGACTTCATATTTAACAGGACAGACATCAGTCTTCTCAACCAACTCTTGGCAAGAAAGCAAATATGTGCATTTCCTAGGACATCAAAGTATTTCACTAATGAAAAACATAATGAAATTATATGATGAATGAATGAAAGAAGGGAAAAAAACAGCCACATGGTTAATGATGGACCAGCTTGGCCGGGCTGAAAAATTAAATAATGCTAATTTATGCTACTAGAATTTATTTGGCTAGTCAGTCATTTAGCCATCAGCTCACTCAGTCCATCAGTCAGTTGGTAAGTTTGACTAACAGAGAAGACAGAGAAGAACGCATTAGATCAATATATTCTGAGAAGATGACTACTGTAGCTCTGTTTACTGAGCTGTAACTGAGGAGGAAAGTGGCTCCGGCTGGAGAGAAACGCTAGCATAGTAGACAGCATGCAGACACTTTATTAGTAGATGGAATACAAAATAAAGGTAAATTGGAGAAAAGATGAAGCACAACAGGCTATTAAGAGGCAAAGAACAAAAAGTGCAGTGTGAAAAAAATGTGTTATGTATTTTGACTGTGAGTGTGTAAAATGTGTTAAAATTATAATTCTTCATGTGGTTTCATTTAATCGCCTTTCATTTTGTGAGGTTACATTTCAGTTGCAATGTCCTTGGCAACAGCACAGCAGGCAATAGGCTGATAAGCCTGTTTGAATTGAGATTTCACACAACTGAGGATGTGTGTCTGTGTGTGAGTGTGTGAGAGAGGGGTAGGTAGGTGTGGGTGTGCATGCGTGTGCCTAGAAATGAAATCATAAAATCAAGCATAGATAGAACAAGGTCAGGGAGATTAATATAAAATTATTAACAAGGTAGAAACAAGGGCAGGGAGAGACTGAGGGAGCCACACAGCAGAGGAGGAGGAAAAGGAGGAGGAGGAGGCGGCCCTTGCACAAAATCCAGCCTATCAGATGGAGGAGGGCGGGGCTCAGCAGTCAGGAAGGAGGTAGCAGAACAGCAACAGACAGAGAGGGAGCAAAAGCAGAGCATGCTACAGAAGGAGGGAGAGGTGGGAAGGTAGAGCTAGGTAGACAGGGAGATGCAGTGTCACAGTGAGCTTGTCTGCGAGGCTGTCAGTGGCGCAACTCTTCATCCTCTCATCGGAAACCATGATGGGTTATGGAGCGATGATGCACAGATTCTCTGCAGAAGCAGGGAATGCAGATAGAAGTTCACCTTGAGCTGGAGTCCAAGAGTGTCCCTCTGAAACTCTGGGATTACAAGAAATACTCAACAACCCCAACACCGAGAACAAGAGAAGTTTAATTGGATCTGACAAGCTGCCAAACCAGATGTGGCTGCAGAATCTTTAACTTTTGGATTACTGGTCCAGATACCAGAGCATCTGAAACAGAGGCTCTAAATTGCCAATCCAAGGCCTGAAATCAAACAGGTACTTTGTCAGAAACTTGCCAGCTGTCTCCAAACCTGACAGCATATAGATCCAAGACTGTGACACCCACGGCTCAAGCTGGAACCCCGCAAAGCCACAGCTAAGCAGGTCCTGCAGTCCAGGGACCCTGGAGCTGGCCTGACCTTGGACCGGCTGTCGCCTGAACCCCTCCTGGCACCAGCCGAAGCGCCCAGCATGTCTCACACCGGAGGGCGGTTCCACAATAAAAAGGCTGGCATTCGGGCCGCTGTGATCCTCATCGGACTCCTGCACAAGTCACGCAAAGCCAAGGAGAAGGAGAGGGAGAAAGAGGAGAGCGAAGGGTGGGTGAAGTTGGTCCCGTTTGAGTCGTCAGATGTGGCGGGCATGCTGGGTAGATTACGTGTGGCTCAGGGACAAGCAGAGGGTTCTGCAGTGCAGTGTTGAACAGGGATTGTGAAGAAAACTTTATTAGCTTGTAATGTCTTTGTTATTCCAGAGGCATGAGGCACTTTGTGTTCTTTATGGTTCAATGAGTTTGCATCCGCAGTTTATAATAGGTCCTTTTTATCAGTCTGCCAGAGTGTGTGAGTGTGTGTGTCTCTTGCTGATCACACTTGCATGTGTAATTCAGTCAGTGGAAATGACAGACAGGAAAGAGAGAGAGAGGTATTGAGGATTGTAGGTGAGTAGAGGTGTGTTCTGAGTGCTTTTGAAGAGCAAACGAGAGGGATTGAGAGAACGGAGGACAGAGGCAAAGCTGTGGTGAGGAGAGAGAGGAACACTGAAAAAAGAGTTCACTCAATGTGAAGTGTTAAAAGAAAGAGATACAAAGCAAAAGGTGAAGGGCAAAGGTCATCCACTCATCTATTTATGTCCTATGTATGTTTTTTTTGCTTTTACAGTTTTTGCTGTAGACACAGTGGACACTTGTTGATGCCTGTAATACTGATGGAACTCTTTCAGTCCAGCCAGCTCTAGCACACGTTCATAGTTTTGTGCACTGGCTGAGAGCTTAATAGGCGAGCTGCAAACCACAGTAGAGAAAAAGAATACAGAAGATGTTGACGTCTTCCTTCTTCAGAAATTGCCTCGCCACATGCACCTGTAAGCGGATTTTCCCTGCGTGCTGCGTTGCGTCTAGATCATCTTACCACTAATACCTACCTTAGATGAGTGCAGTCAATAAGACCCATGGGAATATCCCACCTGGTAACAAACAGCGAGGTTGGCAGGGTCGAGGCTGCCAACGCTTCCCCCCACGACGCCTCCCCCCCAGACGGACCTTTTTGGCCGAGCTAACATTACCAGCCATGCATGTACAGTTGAACTGGAACCCGAGCAGAAGGTTGCAGACTGTTTTTGCCTATTTATTGTTACTGTGCGGTCTGGGTTAGGTGTTGTACGTGTGATATGATATGCAGCCCTTTTGCCGCTCTGTTCTAACAGCTTGGACCAAAAATAGGCTACATCAAAATAGACTGTAACACACTTTGCAAATGCTGATAAGTCGATCTGACCTCTGGGTATTTGTGTGTGTGCGTGTGTGTGTGTGTGTGTGTGTAATTTAGCTCCAGATAGTGTAATAGGCAAGGCTGGATTAGCAACCACGCAAAGTGGTCAATTGCCCCAGACCTCCTGGGTCCCTAAAAGTCGCAGGTTTATTGTGTGACACTCACTTTGTGGTGATTTGAATAACTGTAATATAATTTAAATACATGCAACACTAAACCTGAAATGGTAGGTCGTTTTCCAACAAATAGTAAGTCATTAGTTTCTGTGGCTCCGGGCAAAATCTGTATTTGACAGCAACAAGGTACATACACAGTGAGCAAGAGGAAGTGTCGGTCAGTCGGGCCACGGCAGTTAATTTTTGCCCCAGGGCCCCTGCTAGTGGATTAATCCAACCATGCCTGGGGGGTATGATCGTCTGTCAATGCAACAAAACCACACGCTTTTGTGACTGGAACACATTTATTTCACATGCTAGCTCTGTGATTTTAATTCCGCATGTTATTCCCTCATGTCAAATGATAGCACAATCATGCCTGGACAATATAAATAGCTCAAAGCACTTCTACAACAATCTTCTACTGCTGTCTTTGCTATTGCTGTGGTTGTGTCACAAAATGATCCAGGCAAAATTGCCAACGATTTGAAGGTGTCTTTTTCCAAGTGTAGGTGTTATGTGCATGATTGCGCCCCTTTCAGACTTTTACCACTACTGTCTCTCTCTACGATAGGCCGTTCATTGTGACAGGGTATTTTGTGTCCTTGAAGCAAGCTTATTGTAACAATGAATACAAGGAAAAGTTAATCGTAGACCGTTTTTTTATTAGAGCCGAGCATTTGTAACCACATAATAACAGGGAACTTGTTGCATTGACTGCTTGAAAAATAGCGTTTTATTGACTTTGCAGCAGAGAATTTCAAAATGTAATATTTTTCTTACTGTCCATATTTTTCTGCCTTCCCTCAAATACAGGCAACACCCACAAGTCCACATGCAAACATATAGACACGCAATCTTGCTCCTCACCTGTATCTTCTGAGTATTCCTGGCACTCTCAATCTCCACGCTGATAGAGCCATAATGTATATTTGCCCTCCATTAAGATGAACAGCATGCGGTCTGCTGCTTGTGTCTGAATGTTTATATTACCCCTCCATGCATTAATGTCCTCCACAGCTCATTTATCTCCAGCAGCAGACCTGTTTTGTCTGTGTGTGCTTGTGTATGAGATGTTTGTCCCATCGTGTGTGTGTAGCCTGTAGTCTGAATGAGTTGTGTTTAGGCTTATACGACAAGTGTCCGTGGTTATGGTTTATTTCCCCGTCCGTTTGTCGTGGCTTGGTGCTATCGCTGGGTTAGAGAGAGAGAGAGAGAGAGAGAGAGAGAGAGAGAGAGAAAGAGAGAGAGTGTGTGTGTGTGTGTGTGTGTGTGTGTGTTTGTACGTGTGAAAGCAAGAGAGAGACTAATTTATGATGCCAGAGTGTTTTTGAGACCTAATCTATAATCACAGCATGGGGGTTCCTGCTCACACACTGTTTTGTCTCCTTCTAGTATTAAAAGCTTTTAATATCACATACAAACATATTGACCAAAATTGCATCTGCAAAACTGCAACATGTAATTAGCATTATTTATGACCATACTGGCCTGTTGGCACAATACCTCCTGTTGATTGGACAGTTGGACAGTAATGGCACAGGAAGCAGCGTGACCTTCACTGTGAATTAGAGGTTTTGAGGCTCACAAAAAAACACATTAAGTGGTTCACTTTATGAAAACTGATTCACTGACAAGGGGAGAAAAATGTCCAGATGTAGAGATGGGCTGCTAACCTCATCTGTAAATTAAGCAACAGTAGCCTGCAGTTGACTGTAACTACAGAGGCTGAGCAGATGCTTCATAAAATAAGCCAAATTAAAGGGAAAGGTTGTTAAGGGTGCACTAACAGCATGTGAACGTACATTGGTACTAATACTAATAAACAACCTACATTTATAAGGATAATTATTATGTATTTTGCTGGTTTGCATGTTTTCCTCTGAGGCTAGGTTATGATGGTTCAGAAAGTACATTTAGAACACATTCTTCATCTATAATTTAAAACTTACAAGGACGCTTGTGAATTGTGGATACTTTTTAATGATCAAAAAATCCCCCTAGTGTATTTTAATAAGGAGTTAGACGTATCACAGTAAAATGTAGCAGATCAGCTTTTGTGCTGCTTTATTAGCATTTCAACCAACTTGTCAAGGTCATTTGGGTTTCGCTTTTCAGCTGTGGAAAACTCAAGGCAACCCGTTTAAAGGGAAATACCACAAAATTCTGGACAAACAAGTTAGAAGAATGTTTAGAACCGAATGTATCAAAATGTTCACTGACAACATATTTAATTTGTTTTCTGCCCAAATAACCAAAACGATGATCTTTCCCTAACCTTAACCAAAGTGCTTTTCTTGCCTAAACCTTACCACGGGCAGGAGTCTGGATGTATTTCACTAGTTTTTTATTTGTTGAAAGCACAATCTTTCCCTAATAATAACCAAAGTGTTTCTCTTGCCTAAACTTAACCGCAGACATAAAATGTGGACATGAATTCAGGACTCTGGTGTACTTTGTATGCCCACTATTCACCCTGACTACTTCCCTGTGACTTCACTTACACTGTACATAAATGCAGTTATTCATTCAGTCAAAGAAATGCTAGCTCAAGGGTGTGCTTGCATACATATATGTTGAAAGATGGTACAGCAGAAAAAGAGAGAGCATTGTCTTTTCATATAGTTTCAGGGTCTGTAGATACACTGAGGACACATACTTATGGTGAAGGACATTAAAAAGTACAGTTTGCATAGTATCTGTCGCATGACAGACAAGCTTTTAAATACATTTATTCGGTTAAAAGTTCGATTCAGATGAGAAGATCAACATCATTCTCATGTCTGACCAGTAAACATGAGGCCAATTCAACAGCTACACAACAAAAGCTTAAGCCAACAGGTCAACAGTCTCCCTTTATATTAAGTCCCTTTTCAGATCCCCACAAGGTCTTCCTCACCTTCTTTATATTATTTATAAGAGCAGCTGTCACAGTAATAATGAGAACAGACACATAATAAAATGTGCTGATGAATCAGTTATTAGTCAGCCTCCACGGATGGGGTTGAATAAGATCAGCAGCCTGTGGAGGAGGACTTTGCACCATGACATGACAAGTCATTCATCCTGCTAAATGTAGCCAAAACTAAGGACAAGAGTATTGATTTTAGCAAGTCGTCCTCTGCTGCTACAGTGATTGTTACTAAAGGAGAGGAACTCGAGCTGGTGGAACACAGCAAATACTGTACTCTGATACTATTCTGGACAGGAAACTGTTTTGAAATCATTTGAGATTCTTAAAGAGTGAATCAGCTTCTTTTCATTCTGAGGGAAATTATCTTATCTTTATTTACTGTTGTCTGACATGGAAATCTTTACACAGGCAGAAAGAATGGCCTTATTAATGTGACAAGAGGCCGTAGTTGGGGTGAGTCAGGCCCTTTACAGGGATATATTTACAACAAGCAGGTCCATAGATCCTGCAGAGAGTTTGAGCTCTTGCCTTCAGGTCACTGCTACAAAGGGCCTGCTAGGAAATGGAAACACCTGAATGTTGTCCTGGTATAGATGAATATTGATATTGTGATTAGAGAAAACCATGTACATGATATTGTATCTTCTACATATTTATTTGCTTTGTATGTTTTATCTTAGTTGTTCTTGAGTGATTGTTCCAGTTATTTTTTGGGGTGTTTTAAACCATGCCCTACCCTGCATCATATTCACCTTTGGACTAGATAGATTGATTTGAAGTGGCAGTTATACAAGTATCTCAACCGTTGTGGTCCCTTAATTAAAACATGTGTCAGTAGTCTATTATATGTCTATTATTAAGGGCTTGTGATGGAGATGTGCAGGAGCAGAACAATAGAAAGGTACATGGTCAGACACAAATTTAGCACTGTTTCCCTTTAAAGTGCATGGTACACCTCCGAACATTTCTATAGTTTTCAAACAAGCATGCACAGTCATGGTGAAGCTGGAATTAGACCCTCTCATGGCTCATGGAGTCTTTGTAACAGTGTCCTGCAGTATCCACGTAGTTGCTGAAATGTTTGTGACAACAACTGAGAGAATAAATTACACCAGCAGCTGGTAACAGCTCAAACCCATTCCTCTGACACTCAGATTCAGCCGCGGCACTGCAGCCAGTCGGGCAGCGGTCCAGAGGAGGGGAATGACACAGACACACACCCAAACACACATTACAAAGCACCTCTATACGAGTTTTAACTTTGATTTTGGGACTGCATCTTGATTCAGTATGATTCAATATATACTTGATGACTATATACATTAGATTGTGCTAAAGCACTGAATACAAAAAGCCCCTGTGTGCCCCTGTGAACCAGGGAGCTGTGTTGTTGGCTGCTATAGCCCCTGGTAGGGTCTCCCAAGGCAAAGTGGTTCCAGGGGAGGGGCCAGACTAAGGGCAACTCAAAAAACCTCTGTATGAAGTGGATCCAGAAGTTTAGTGTTCCCTCGCCCGGGTTAGGGAAACCAAGCCCCCCTCCTGGAGCCAGACCTGGCAAGGGAGCTCGCCCGTGGGTGTCTGGTGGCAGGGCTTGGATCCACGGAATAACGTGGAGCCACCGCCCTTTGGGCTCGTGGCCAAAGGGCGGCAGGCCACAGGCCGACGCAGCTGGTGCGGGAGGCTGAGCAGTACCAGCTCGATATAGTTGGGTTCACTTCTTCACAAAGTGTCAGGTCTTGAACCAAATTCCTGTAGAGCGGCTAGACTCTCTTCCTTTTCTGGAGTTGCCCAGGGTGAGAGGTGCCGGGCAGGTGTGGGGATACTTACTAGCCTCGGGCTGAGTGCCACTGTGTTGGAGTTCTCCCTGTTGAATGAGAGGTCTGCCGCCATTCGACTACGAGGGGAATGCTCTGACTGTTGTGTGTGCTTATGCACCAAAGTATCCGGCCTTCTTGGAGTCTCTGGATGGCATCCTGGAAGGGGGCCGTCTGGGGACTCCATAGTTCTACTGGGAGACTTCAACGCTGAGGGAGAAACCTGGAGGGGGTTGATTGGGAGGAACTGCCTGCCTGATCTGAATTCTGTGCCAACGAACAACATGTTAGGTGGTTAGGCATAGGGGGGTTAATATTACTCATGTATCCTGAAGGAGGCTGGGGACATGGAATCAGAGTGGGCCATGTTCAAAGCCGAGGAGCTGTGGCCAGAGGGTCGTCTGTGCTGGTCGGGGCGGCAACCTAAGAACCCGCTGGTGGACACCAGCAATGAGGGTGGCCATCAAGCTGATAAGGGAGGCTTTTCGGGCGTGGCTGGCCCGGGAGTCCCTTGAAGCAGCAGATCGGTATCGGGGGGCCAGAGGGTTTGTGGTTTCAGTGGTCACTGAGGTGAAAACCCGGGTGTGGGGGCAGTTTGGGGGGGCTCAGGCTGTGTTCAGCGGAAAATAATGGATGGATGAATGGATGGATGGAAGAGAAAAGGATTTTAACTGTTTTGTGTTATTGTGGACAGCTGAAAAAAAAAATACCTGTAGATAATAATCTTCCAAACAATCAATTCATTCTTTTCCTTTTGTGAAGCCGATGGATGATTCTGAACATTTGATGTTGGAGAGGAAACTTTGTTAGACAGAGCTGATGTTTTAGAGTGCAGTCTTTTCTTACCCACCTTACACAGTTTTTCCGTGTTGTGTTGTACATTCCCTCAAATGGCTGTCGAACCCTCCTCCTCCTGCTGCTGTTTAACACAAGTGCTTTTTATTCACTGACTAACTCGTATTTCCATTCCCCCGTCTCTCCTTATTTTTCTTCTGTCCCCTCAATTACTCCCTCTCTTGAAGTCCCCCTTGTGCGTTTCACTCCTTTTGTGATTAGCAGCGGCAGGGGACCCCATGTATAGGTGTTCTCTCACACACACACACACACACACACACACACACAAACATGCACACATCTGATTGCACTTGAACTCACATGTCTGTTTGTACAAATCTGTGTGTTTGTGTGCAATGTGTGTGACAGTCAGCCTTGTCTTGGGGTGTAATGGATGAGATGGTATGGTCTCTAACAAGTGTCCAGAGACCCACCCAAGACGCCCCTATTTACCCAGCTCCGTGCTGGGGATTGGGAGCTATTTTTAGTCTGCAGAGATTCATTTATTCTCTCCCTCTCTCCATACCTCACTCTGCAGCCTCTCTTTCAGCGATCTGTCATTCATTCTTCACTTCTCCCTTTCTGTCTGCATATCTCTCTCCTTTTCTTCGGGACCTTTTCCGCTGTGGTTATCAGCTAGTCTGAAGTGGTGGAGCTGGTTGAGAAGGGGTGTATTCAATGTCATCTGACAGATGCTTTACTGTATTTGCTCCTTTGACTCAAGTCAGTGAGACTGGGTGAGATTGGACAGTGATAAAGAGGAAGTGGATCCCATGAAATGAACAGGATTAGATAGGATTTATGGCATTTCCAGTTATATAAAGAGACAGTGATGCCAGGCAACTATGTTTTTTCTGCAATGCAGTACTGTGCCAAAGGGCAAAAACCTCTTTATTTAAATCCTCATTAACATTTTTTTCCCACTGTCCAGTGTTAATAATTGAACAGCGCACTTCTTCAGATGAAGAGAAGATGCACACAGATTTTTAGTCATTTGCAAACTCTCTTGAAAAATGCCCAAGAGTGTTTGCAAATGACAAAAAAATTAAAGACAGAGTGATGCGTCTCCCCAGAGTAACATCTTTGAATGACATTCAGGGGATGTGCATGTGAAGACCAGATATTCTGAAAACAGAAAGTAACTGAAAAGAGCATTTACATGACGTCCGTTTCATGTTTCAAACCGAAACAGGATAACATTTCTTCCAAATGATGTGTTTTTCCTGCATCAGATTGAGCTGTTATTCAGGCGTTTAACTGGATGAAAAAGCTCCATATCTATGCACCTACCAATAACATTACAGTCACTTAAGAGTAAATTGACTACAAGCACCGCTGGACTATATAAATAGCAGGTGATTAACTGCATAAAGTGCCACCACAGACAAAGAAACAAACAAAGATTCAGCCCATGGCCTTTATCTGTGTCTCCCTGCTGTTGGTTAGTAAGTACACGTAAATGTCTGAGGTCTCTTGGTACCATTTGTGCAGCAAGACAGAAAACAACACTGACATTTCAAAGGTAAGACAAAAGCTGCAGTACATAACCTTTTACTTGCTTGTACTGTGCGACTGTGGTGTTTAGATGGTAAATCCAGTGTCAGAGATGCAGCGCGTGTGTCAGAGAAGCTGGTCATTTAACCTGATCTTTAAAGGCAGTAAAGTAGCGTCAGTACTGGTAGTTACCTAACATTGTGAACATAATAGTGAAGCACCAGAGGATCTTACAGGGTTACAAATTAAATGCTATATGATTAACCTGGTTTCTTTGGGAGGGACAAAGTCACACACACTCTGATAGCTTCCTTGGTTGGGACTGTGTGTGCATGGAGAGGGCGAGACCTTCACTCATGCTAGTGTAGTCTAACACTTGGATTAATTACAGAAGCAATGGAGAGGAGAGGAGAGGAGAGGAGAGGACCAAGAAGGCAGTTGGAAAGAGAAAAAAGGGGCTGATAGGTGAACTGCATGCTAAAAATACAAAAATTACATTTTTTTTTAGATTCACTTTACTTCAAGACTCGACACATGCAGCCAATATTTTAGTGATCACAAAGGTCAATCATAAATTCCCTCTGAACTGAAATTGAAAAAAACAAAGCTTTTCAAATGCATATACAGCAAAACTAAAACAAAACCATACACTGTGAAATTGTGAATAAAGATTGTATAATAATAGAGTGAAACTGAAGCAGAGCTAAATATTGGCTGAAAATAACACCAGTGCCAGACCACACATTTTAATCAACTTAAATCAAAAACCTTTTAAACTAAACACCACACACTCGAAAAGTGTATTAAGTGTGGTTATGTGTCAGTCTCAAATACACACACTCCAAATGGCCATTTGTGTCTTGCAGCTGCACTGGTGTCATAGGAAACTAAAGGAAATTACATGGCAACGTGCACACAAGCCACTTAAAGCTCTCTGAGCGTTGCCTGTGTGTGTGTGTGTGTGTGTGTGAGTTCTCATTAACACGGGCTTCAGGCCGTCATATAAAGAAGTTGTGAGCGTGATAATGAAAAAGTGTGTTTAGATGTTTGTTTCATGCTCACATTTTTGTTCAAGGAGTTGAAATAGGTTTTGAAGTGTGTCATTTATTTTTGTACCTCCACAAAGCCTGCACACGCCCTCACCCCCACCCCCACCCCCACCCCTACAAAATCCATTTCCTTTCCTCTACTCTATCAGCCGTGCAGCTTCTTTCTACTCGCCAGCTCTGTAATTGAAGCACCAATAATTATTTCTGTACAAATGTATGTATTAAGTTTAGAAGTGTAGCGATTGTCTATTTCAGATGCTGCTCCCCTCCCCTCCCCTCCCCTCACCATCCGTCTGTCTGTTCCTCTTCCTCTTATTGATAATGAGAGTGTTTCAGGTTGTCTGGCTGGACAGTCTTATCTCCTGTCTGTGCTGTCATCTTTGTATCTATTCATATCACAGCGAGAGAGAGAGAGGGTGAGGCCTGGCGTTCCCACAGGAAACAGCCGGTGACTTGGAGTGCAGTTGCCTTTAATTATTGCTCTCCTGACCTCTCCACATATTTGCACATATCTGGGATGCCTGTACTGTGCTGTTGGACAGCTGACTGACTCATACATCCACTTCTTTACCTCTATATGTGGAGTGGACTTAGAGTACAGGGGGAAGTAGAGGAAAGACGAGAAGACAGTGACAGCAATTAAAAGACATGTGACAGCACTGTGATGTACCTTACCACGCAAACAGATTATCTTTAGTCACAAGTTAGCTGAAACAATCCCCAAATAAGACTAAAGCTTTGTCTGAAAGCGCTTCCCCATTCACTCCTTCTCTACCCCCCCAACACAGAATAGGAACTCTTTAGTGAGCTGTACTTTCAGATTGTTTGTCCTTTAAGATTGTTGAATACACAAATTTATTTACAGTTATTTATTAATGTATTTATTATCAATTCCACCATAGTTTTTTAAGCTGACAGCATTTGAATGTTTTTTATTTTGTGCTCACCAGTAGTTTTCTTTCTTTTCTATCTGCTGTCATCTAATCTGTTGAACCGAGTGGTGAGTTGCTGCATACGACTGCACTTACAGGGACAAATAAAGTTGTATTGAACTGAACTGAATTAAAAGATTTGAATTTTGCACAAAATTGTTGCACGGCATTTTTCACACACAGACCATACATAAGAAGTGAACGTAGCCAGCGTGACGTCACCCATCGGTTTGTGGACCGCCATTTTGAAGCCTCAAGTTTGGCTTCACGGCCATCTTGGTTTTTTTCGGAGCCAAAAGTGACGTTTGTTCCACGAAGACCACCTATGATTGGTTAGTCACAAGGTAGCTCTAAAGCGTACCCTGCTTTATGGTCTATTTTACTCTAAATGGGACCATAAATTCAAAATGAACATCACGTTACTGATGACTCATTAGGAAAGGGTTTACTGGGGTAATAAATACAGTGAGAAGTAGGCCCGTTTTCTCATAGATTTCCTTACATTCGGACTAGAAAGAATGCAGGTTTAAGGCACTTCGCATGGGCTTCACTTTTCAGAGCCGAAGCTACAGCCACTTTTACACAGTCAATATTTTCACACCTTTAAAATGCTGTAAAACACCTAATAAGCGCAGCTGATGGAAATGTCTTAAAATATTGGACAAATTAATGGAAAGTTTAGATGGAACGTTTAGGAACTACCAA
Source organism: Pempheris klunzingeri (assembly GCF_042242105.1). Classification (NCBI taxonomy): domain Eukaryota; kingdom Metazoa; phylum Chordata; class Actinopteri; order Acropomatiformes; family Pempheridae; genus Pempheris; species Pempheris klunzingeri. Next base: position 21,086,211 of record NC_092015.1, read on the forward strand.
AGTGATTACAGTTCACCCTGAGGGGAAAATGAATATTTGTGCCAAATCTCATCTCGTTCCATCCAATAGTTGTTGAGTTAGACCGACTGACATGCAGCTAGCGTGGCTAAACACCATCCCAAACATATATGAGCTTGAAGAACGTCAAATGCAGCCACTTCCGTCCAAGTGGGAGACAGAAAGTGAGCTAATTTAAAGAGTTGATCTCGTTATGTGGTTGTCTTCACAGTCAATCTTCTGCACCATTCATCAAAAGCCACTTCTAATTTCTGTAAGATGTGTTCATACTCTTGTAACTTAATTAACTCTAGTTATATTAAGCAACAGGATTCACTTTTCCTACATGCCTCCTGTAACATCAGCCCCTTATAGTGCTTATCAGAGCTGACACTGACCTGTCTCATATATGTAATACTGCAGAGGATTTTGCTGTGCGACGTTATTCTTTATTCTCAGTCTGCTTTCATTTACATCACGGTTGATGGGTGTCTTATGTTCCCAGCCCTCCACGCTTTCCGTCTCTTTACAACCCGCGACTTTCTCCTTTTCTCTGTTTCCAATTACTGTTGTATTAACTCCATTAGAGAAACCATCAGTTGTGTAATTGGCCAATTGGCATGAGGATCAGGCTCCTTATCAAGTTTCATAACAAATATAAAGCCCAACTGGAGAGAGGAGTGCACGGTAAGCCCCTGGGAGAGGCTTCATATCCGAGACCCGCCGTTCACCCTCTCCTCAATCTTTCTGCCTCTGTCTTTATTTTTATCCTCTCTGCACCCTCCGTCTCCCTGATTTCCTGTTTTCATCCCCCTATCTCCTCCTCCGGTGATCTGTTCATCTTGTGGGGATGTGCAGAGGTGTTGTTCCCCTGTCTCTCTCTATTTTTTCTCACACACTCTTTCGCTCTCTGGGTCTGAGGCAGTGCCTGATGTCCTGCTGCCCTGAATGAAATAACAGGTGTATTACAATCTCTCTCTCTCTCACTCACTCACACACACACACACACACACACACACACACACACACACACACACACACACGCAATACTGGCGTCATTAGATAAACATGATGACTGTGTAGATGTAATTACTGTTGAATCAACCATAATTAGCGCCCCAGCCAAAATGCAAGCAGGATTATAGACATGTTGCTGTAGAAAGAAAGGTACATCTTGTACTAGTTTGGATGTAAATGTGGAGCATGATCTGACCTATTTTTACCCAGCAGCCTTACAACCACTTAATCTTAGCTCCAGGTGACAGAGGCTTTAGTTATGTTACACTAAATTCATTCACTCGGTAGAAATTCATTCAACAGTAATTGTTTCCTAGAGCACATGCATCATTGCAGAAGATTTTTCAGAGTTAACTTCGCTGTTCTCCGTTAAGCGTCTGGCCAGAACGAGTCACACGAACCACCGCAGCTGCCTCGCATTCCTCGCAGCCAGTATTTACTGTGTATTAGAGTAATGTAATTGTGTGGCAGCCGCTGCCCTTTGGCTGGCTGGGAAATTTCTGCCAGGCGTTGTTTCAGCTCAGCGTCAGAGGTTTGAATGTGATTTTACCATGTGATTTGATTTCTCTCTCCAGATGATTAGGCAACATCGACATGACAGAACTGATACAAATATTTCAGGAAAAATGCCCATTTATTCATTAAGCCGGAAGTTAAATTGACCGCACAGAGGAGCAACTGTCCAACACAGAGACAGCGTTGGCACTGATGGCAAGATACCCATCTCTCTCTCTCTCTCTCTCTGTTGCTATCCTTTGTATCTAAATCTAATTTGTGTACTCCCATTGTTCCACTTTCTTTTTCCTGCTTTCCTGTATCTTTTGGCCTTCGCTCCACTCTCCCTCACCAGACAAGCTGCTACTGGCCACGGTTATAGTTTTTTTTTGTATTATTAGGTTCAAGCCATTCAAGCATCTGCTCTTCTGAAAGATAAATCCACAAACTTCGAAAGATCCAGAAGGTCTTTTAACAAATCTACCTATTTTCTTAAGGATTTCCCAGAATCCTCACGCTCTTATACCCATCTAGATTAAACTATATACTATTTGCTGCATGATCAAAATGATCTTTCAACCATTTCCCAAGTTGTTCCAGCTCTAGTTCTTAATCCGAAAAAAAAGATGGTAGCTGGTGGTTATTATGTACATATATAGCTGAATATATAGATATATAGCTGGTAATACTGGCTCAAATGATTGAAATCCAAAGCAGAGACACAGACCATTTCTAGGCCACATCTTTACTTAGCTCAACTGTAAGGGCATGTACATGACAGCGGTCTCAAGTAGAGAGAGTCTGATGTGCTACACTCCCATCCACCACCCTGACCTCCACACCCCTACTTCTCACCCTGTCACTTACAGTAAAGGACACACTATCGTCTGCTTTGGCAGCCAATGTTGCTGAATCATCCAATGTGGACATAGAGTTACTGTGCTGTAACGTTACATATTACTCCATATAATGATACTCTTATTCAACGCACCTTATTTTAAGTGCCTTTACTGCACATCTCGTCTAACCCTCTTTCCACAGTTCCCTCTGGTGACTCACTCTCTCCATGACCTATTCTTCCTAAATTGTTTCTTTGCTTCCTCCCTCCTGCTGTCCCAGTATGTACTCTCCCGCCCTCCCTCCCCCACTACCCTCCCCTCCTGGGTGGCAGTCGGTAGCAGTGACGTAGCTGTTGTTTCATCGCCACCGAGACAGAGAGGCTGCAAGGACAGCAGCGTCTTGTCTCTCCCTCCCTCTCTCTCACAGACACACACACAATGTTCCCCTGCACCCTGCATCTCCGTGTCTGCAGGTGTGAGTAAAAGTGTAAGTGCAGCGAGATAGGTGTCGTCCATGTGCCCATACAGGGCAGCTGTAGAGACACACAGCAGGGATCCGCCCCAAGGACAGTAGTCTGAACAAGCTTTTCCTTTTCACAGGTCAGTGCTGTAAAACACACGGTGTCCTCAAGCCGAAGAGAACAAAGGGAAAGAACAATGAACAAAGCAGCAAAAAAAACATGTTTTCTCAGCTTTATAAAGTCTTTCAGCCTGTCTAGGCTCAAGACGGCAAAATTGTCCACCCTGGGTTACTGTGAGCTAACGTACTGCAGCATTACGTATACAGGGGAGACAGTGGTGCATTGTGTGAAAGCTGAGTCTGTGGAAAGACCTGGCCAGGACGGGCTTTTTCTCTGGACAGTGGAATGAACAGGAATTTAGGTTTGGCCTGTGGTGACTAGCTGAGACTCTGCTTTGGCTGTGACCTTTTGTTTGGGTGTCTGTGAACCTAAGATATAAATTGAATGGTTTTGAAAGTCAGTGTCAAAGAGCTTTGTGGATTAAATTTAGCAGACGAACCGAGTACAAGTAATGTTGTCATGACATTGTCATGTTTCTCCTGCTGACATTTCTCCTGCTGAACTTGACGCAGCAACAGCTGCTGACGCTGCTGTTGCTACGTCAATTTCACTATTTCACATTGTTATATTGTGTGTTTTCGCAGTTCACAAACACCTGACTTGTTGGAGAATGACTATTATGGCTCCAGCTAATGACAGGAACAAAGAGGCATATTCATTTCACAAAAACCCTCAATTTAAACTCTTATCCTTCCATCCACAAAATCTGAAGTGATCATTCACAGCTTTCCACACTGCTGGAAATACAGCGGACATGTGCCTTCAATTACTCTGTTGTACAAGCAACTAATAAACTAAATAACACGTGTCACCTGATATAAGCCTGATTGTCAGTATCAGAGTGAGGATATTACCAGATATAACACGTTAAATGATTCACATCACTTCTTTGTACATTTTCTTGATCTTGATCGTATATTCAGCATGAGTGGTGTCCATCACAAGGTATCATACCATCATTTGTTCCAGTGAAAACCCATTGGATGTTATCAGAACAGACAGCAGGTTAGATAATGCTCATGTTGTCCTCCCTTTAACATCTGGGATCATTAATGTGCACTCATGCCTCTGAGTACGCTGCAGAGAAAAAGCATAAACGAGGAGAAGAGGCCTCAAGCCCCAAAGGACTTCTCTTGACAGCCCGTGGGACTCTAGAGAGCATCTTTAACAGCCATCTGATACTTCAGTGCATATCTCCAACTCACTTTGAAACCCTCAAATGAAGATACATTTAAAGTTAAAACTACATGGTACTGTTTGGAACATTAGGTCAATGGATCTGGGTTTAAACTACATTGTAAGCCACATAAGAATTAGATTGTCATCAGTGGTGCAAAAACAACTGATAGTTACCAGATTCTGGCTAATGTGCTGATGTGTGAAAGCTGTGTGATGCTAAAATACCATAATGCTGCTGATACTTGGAGTCATATCCAGAATTTAATGGCATATTGTAGATAATATCAGATATCCTCATTTTAGCTTTTTTAATTTGCATTTCAGTTGGTTGCCCTGTTTTCATTGAGGTCCAGTCGGCTGTTCATTTAGCCGGGAATTACTTTAGTTAGCCACATTAGGCCTGATAATGTAACTCTTATGAGCTTTTTAATGCTTTGTGCAATGCACTGTATGTGTGTTTTTAACAGTTACAAGACAAACAATGTCTTTATTACAGACAAAATTTGTTAGCAAGATAAATGGTTTCAGTTTTTTTGAGGGAAATCTTTCATTAAAACATAGTTTTATTGTCAGCGGGGATAGGTGTCAGCCCCCTGCAATCCTTTAAAGGATAAGAGTTAGAGATGATGGATGGAGGGATGAGACATCCTTTGCAGTTAGGCTAAAATAAAGTGCACAGCAAGCCAATGAGTAAGTTGTGATAGAGTGGTTTGGAACTAGGGTGGAACTGGAGGTTGTCACTCTAGTATAAGCAAACCACTCAGGATCGTGTTTGAGGATTAGCACAGAGAAGAGGTATTTAAAATGAGTGTTTCGGAGGGGAAATAATCAAATAAAATGTCCTTTTTCCATTCACTTACATAAAGGGAAGCGAGTGCATTAGCCTAATCAGATTAGGCTTACAGTGAAAGTGCACCGCGTGGATGCAAATGAGGACGGATGACCTTTACTAAAATTTGGTCGATTTTGGTGGTCATGAAACATCAATAAATCAACCTTCTTTACCTTTCCTCTGCAGGAAACAGGAGCTGTTGAACATATCCAACGTTCCCCTGGGAGAATGTCCCCCTTCACCGCCCCGCACTGCTCCGCCCAGCATGAAGGTAGGACACACACACGTATGTTCATGTGTTCGTGAGACGCACAAGAGTAAACACACACCTTTTAGATAGATATTGATTTGCTGAATTTTAACCTTTATACCTTTAGGCCCGCTCCAAAAAAAAAAAATCTATTGATCTTGATCATCCTCACTGAGAAATCTCTTTAGCGATCAAAGCAGTTCGGAGAAGTGCAGCGTCTCAGCAACTTAAAGTTAACTTCATGACACATATTACATGAGTTTATTTGAAGCAAAGTAAGGTTTTAACAGGTTATGGTGTTGTTTTATGTCACAACATTTATATATATATTTTTTCATAATCTATGACACACAAAAGGTAAATATTCATGTTGCATCTATATGAATAAATACAGTATGTACAGTATAGACTCACAGTATTAAATTAGTTAAATACATACACCTTTCATGATTGTTTGGTTTAGTGCTATTTAGTATGATACAAAATGTCAAGGTGATCAAGGCAATCAAAATTCAAATCAGTTAGAAAACTAACCATGGCCATTGTGGCCTTGAACCTGTCAGCATACCTGATCTCATTTGTTTTTATTTTTCCCTTAGTGTACTAATGTATTTGCAGTGCTGATATGACTTTGGGATGGGTGGCCAATAAAAGGTTGTGTAATGAAAAAGGGATTGCAGATGAATTCTTATGTAGTGTACCTTGGTCCGTGACCAACTACGGTAGGACAAGGTATGAAGCTTTATTCTCTAATGGTATCCTGAACACAAATTGTTAAGTTAAGTCAAATTTGTCATCAATAGAAACAGCCAAAAGCCAGCCAAAGCTGTGACTCAGCAAATTGAAAAAAATATCAGAGCAAAGCCAAAGTGAACATGAATATAAATTATATTTCTTTCATTGGTGTTGTCACACTGACTCCTGCAGCGACATGTTATTGTGCTGCAAATATAGAGAAAGTATTTTCTACTATTTTTACGAGGCTGTAAGGTGTGATGTTTTCAGACATTACACTCATTACTCACACAGCGCTTTTCCATTTATCGTCCAGCACGATAAAAGAGAGAGGACACATTTTGCAGAAAGGCAGATCAGCAGGATGATATACAGGAAATAGACGACAGCTCCTTCAAGAAGGAGCCACTTTCTGCAGTATGTCACCTTGGACTAAGCCATCATTATTGAATCTGCTGAAGACAACACGGAGGGAAATAGCACAGGTCGGAGAGGATGAACCGAAGGATAAAGTTTGCTCATTGTGAGTAAGACAGACAGAACTGATTGACTGTAAATATGTTCAGTCCAAGACAGGAAGAAAAGACAACGTGAGAGAAAATAATAATATATGAAAGTAATATAACATCTTCTCCCTTCTCAGTGTAGGGCTGATTCCTGGTAATTAACAATCAGCATCCCAAATGTTTGCTGTGGGCTAAAATGCTCTAATGGTCAGATCAATGTCACAATAGTAAAGAAGTTATGAAGCTCATCATTTCCTATAATCACAGTCCACATCAAATAAATCCACCACATTGTACAAGTTTGGCTGCAGTGTGGGATAATACACAGAGGACGGTGTACAGTGAACACTTGCCTTGCTTCTCAGAATATTTTTATTAGTTAAACCATGTGCAGGTTGATGCATCAGAAGGACAGTAACATCTGACAGCAACCAAGAATCAGAAACAGCTCCAGAATCACTGCTACCGTTCACACATCTAATTCTCTGTTGTGTATTTTATGTGCAGAATAATGTACTGCTCTGATATACAACAAACATCTGATTGCACAGGCTGCGTGTTGTTGCTACCCAACGTAGTTATTGGCACCGGCCTTTCATGGCCATAAAGATGAATCTCCTGGGAGGCCACACAGGCATAGACATATGGATTTTGTGCACCTGGCACATGTTCTGCAGCGCAGTGCTGGAGCCGCCGCAGCTGCTTGCTGTGTGTTTGTTGTCTTTGTAGACAAAGTATTTCATTCTGTGATTTTACACGTCGCAGTGACTCACAATGTGCATAATGTTAGCAGTCAACCTTCAAAGACACGGTTGCTTACGCAGCAAAATAAAACTTAAGCAGTTGTTGGCCCACGTGGCTGACTGGAATGACCTGTTCTGCTTTAACAAACGATTCAGTTTGCTGCCGGACTCGACTTTCCTGTCCTCCAGCTTTAGGCGGTATAAGGACAAAATAAATGTAGAAGAGAGGTAGGGAAAAGAGGAAGGCAGAGACACAGAGGGCTCGCTTGTTTTTAGCTGCTGTTGTTAAGGTAAGTCTAAATTCTGACTCAAAAGTCCATCGGGTAGTTTTTTTATGAAAAACAATTTGATATGTAATGTTTTTCAGATCAAAGCGTGTGGCTTTTAAGTTTACATGTATATCAATTCTCCATCTGCAATGGATCCAAATTCAATAAATTTCCCAGCAGCAAGAAGATAACCATATCAAAAGACAAAATCAGACTGCTGTCTAGACAAGTTTTACTATTATTATTATTATCTTTTGCTCCAAATATAAGGAAGTCCCTAGAGGGCAGGTCAGAAAGGCATTCTGCAGTTTCCATATCAGATGCAATCACCAAAGAATTTGCAAGTTTCCATTTCAAAACATGTTGCATCTAGTTTGAGCAAATTTTACAACTTCACATCCCCCAGTCAACTGAGGTAAAAGAATTAGTCAGTGTCGTGATGGAATTACATATCCTATAATATAGAACGGTTTTATGGCACATTCACAGCACACTTACTCCCACATGTACAGTATTCTGTAGCAATATGTCCTAACCCCACGGTCCAAACCAGCCAAGTATTGATTCATGTATCAAATACAGATGTGTGTCAGTGCAAATATCAGTCAGTGTTTGACAGAGCTGTGCTGTAAGGATGCTATAAGGGTGTTTGTGTCCTCCTGCACATCTGATAGCCATCCCTTCATCCACATTTCACCTTTTTTGACCCAGAGGGGGAGTTGTGTTGTGGGCAGGAGAGAAGAGTCTGTGGATGTATGGCCTGGTCATGCTAAGTGCAAGTATTTTGAACAAGACCGTCTCAGGCTGTCGTCTAGAAAGCTGAAAGAGAGTGTGAAACCTACAGTATGGTGCTTGTGTCAGTTTGACTCAGTGGGACTTAACAAAAGAGGAAACAAAAATAGTAGTTTCTTGCAAATTTAGCTTGTTTCCATTTAATTCCTCTCCCAAAATGTTCATGTTCATTGTCGTCTAGAAAGCTGAAAGAGAGTGTGAAACCTACAGTATGGTGCTTGTGCCAGTTTGACTCAGTGGGACTTAACAAAAGAGGAAACAAAAATAGTAGTTTCTTGCAAATTTAGCTTGTTTCCATTTAATTCCTCTCCCAAAATGTTCATGTAGTGTTTTTCTTGAGGTTAAATTCTGTAATATCCTGCAGATAACACGATGAGACACGGAGGCCACCGTCCCTGTGACTTATAATTATTGCTGCCAATGTGCAGAAGATACTGTTCATGACTTTACATGAATATTTGTGAATTCTAGTAGCCGAGGAGTCAGTCAGTCAGTCTGGCAGGCAGGCAGACAGCTGGTCTGATCTGCCCGTGGCCTTCGGTCACCCCCAGTGGGTTGCCATGGGAGATAAGAGATGCAGATGTTGTTGCCGGGTGAGAGAGAGGGGGAGAAACATAGAGGCAAAACACAGAGTGAGAGAGAAAGTAGGAGAAAAGGTAAATAAATAAGAGGCAGAAAGGGGACTGAGAAGAAAGGAGGAAACATATTAGAGCGTTGGGAAAGAAGAGAGAACAAATTAGCATAGTGAGACACTGAAATAAAAGAGACAGAATAAAGTGCAAGGACAGAAAAGTGACAAATACAGACATCCAGGTCCTGTTTTGGATTGACAGCAGAGCAGAAAGACAGATAGTAGTCTTTTGTCCTTGCTCTTGTCTGGTCTCTGCGGGGGCTATGAATGCTGATTGAACACGCTGTCAGCGCTACAGGATCCCATTCAGGACAAGTTGCATCAGTGTGTCTTCTAAACTGTCATGGTTCACAGTCTGTGAGGACCTGCCACTCACATCTCGTTAGATTTAAAGGGGGGGAAAAAAAAGCTGCTTTTTAGGAGCGCATCCCCTCCCTTCCTTTTGTCACCCTCATATGATCCCACTAAACATCACAGGACACACACAAATACACCTCTTGGAAACATGTGCAGTTGGCTGAGAGCACATGTTGCTATCTGACAGCAGTGCTTATTGTTAGTCTGGCTCTCTGGTGTTGACTCTGCAGGTCCACCCGCGGCGCAGTATCAGCGACAGCACCTTTAACTGGTTAATATTAACTCTTTGATAAGCTGAGTGTGTGTGGTTCCGTCGGCAGGGACTCCCACAGCTGACAGAAATGATAGCTTTATTTTCATGCCAGTAACCAGCGTAGTGAATAACCCTTATTTTTATTACAGAGATGCTGTCAAAATGTAGTCATTTACAGTTTTTTACTGCCAGAATCCAGTCGTTTAAACGGGTGTAAAACACCAGTTAATCACCTTTACCAGACTTCCCTGTTTAAGGAGCTACGGTTCATGGGTAAGGCACTTATCTCCCGTTTCCTCTTGCTTTGTATTTTATGGCGCTACTGAGGGTGCAGCACCCAGACTGGTGCAGTTATAAGTGAGATTGTGTATGTGTGCTATTAAAGTCATTTAAGTTGAGTTACAGTTGATTCTCTTTTGTAGCAATTAAAGTTTTTTTTTTCTTTTCTCATTAGTTACATTGAGATTTAAGAGCAGTGAACTATGTAGTAGCCATTTAAAAAGGAAGCATAGCACTGCTGCTTTTGTGAAGTTATTCCTTTAAGCCGGAAGAGTTCAATTCAATGCCATGACCTGACATCCCTTGTGTGGGTGTGGGTGTGTGTGTGTGTGTGAGTGAGTGAGTGCTTACATGTACAGCCTATGCCACGCTGCACACATTGCATTTGCACATTATTCATGTGCCAAACTCAGAGCACAAAGGCACAAAGCATGCAGACCATTATCACCCTCACAACTTGTTTATGTGACAAAGTGGAAGCCCAGGGGGGGGGCGAAGATGTGTGAATGCACTCAAGGATGCGTATGTTTGTGTGAGCGTGTGTTACTTTCTGAGGAAGTGGGTGGTTATCAGCTTGTGTGCATGTGGGTGTAAGAGGCTGATGGGAAAGTCTCTCCGCTGCCCTGCCCTTTTGACACAGCTAAGTTTATGCTGTGGAGGAGAGTCATACACAGTGAGCCGGCCAACAAGGTTTGCTGCGGCTGACACAAATGTGTCCAATGCAAGACCTTTCAATTCAGACATTTTGGTTTTCTTCTGAGTGCTGAAACACTTGCATGAGGTGTAAATTAGAGCCAACTGAAGGTCAGTGACTCAGCCGTTGCACTAACTAACATGGGTTTGGTGTCAGTGGAAATTTGGTGCTGTGAATGTTAAAATGTAGCAGTGTCACACCCTGTCTTACATGTTCTGTAATCTTCTTTTGTCTGCTTCAGTCTGCAGAGTTCTTCGATATGCTCGAGAGAATGCAGGTACGAAATTTTCATTAATTCCTTTCTTTCCTGTGAATCCAAATTATTTCCATACTGTAATCCTCTTTGTATTTCTTCTTTATTTCACCATCTGTGTTTCCTCCTTTCTCTCTCTCTCTCTCTCTCTCTCTCTCTGCCTCTCTTTGGCTAAGTTTATGGCAATGCAAAAGTTGCATATGAGCAGTGTCTGCCACAGCCAGATTCAACATAATCAAGGATAAGACAAGACATTGATGATTCAATCAGCGTAGGTCAGCCCACTGGGTTCAGTCTGTTGCTCAGATAATGGGCACGCTGGGGGCAGAGAAGAGCAGCACTTGAAAAATCAGGATTGCCATTTTGTTCTTCTCAGTTTGGAATTCATTCAGTTTGGTGATTCATTCAGTCTGTTTCTCTGTGTGTGTGTGTGTTCTTGTTTTTTGTCTTTCAGCCGTCTCCTTTAATTTAGAATTATGATTTTGCCTTAATAACAGAGGGAAAGCTAGAAAGATGCTGCTCCGGGAGACGCAGCAGAACACGCTGACTGAACACAAGTAGTGTTATTTAGAAAGTGTGAGTGGTGGATGACAGTCAGTTCAATGCACACACACGTACACACACACACACACACACACACACACAGAACCTGCACCTCATCCATCTTTTGTGGACCTCAGCTCGCATCGACCTGCTCTCTTGAACTCTGTCACCTCGACTTTCACATTTGGAACTCAGCGTTCAAAGTGTGCTTCAGTGCTCAAATCTGGACAGTGCTGATGAAGGTCACCTTTTTGATCCCAATCTCTTCTTTCCCCATCCTGTCTTCTTCCTTCTCCCTAACGTCCCTCCTTTTCCACGTCTCCCTCCTTGCTCATCCTTTGTCTTCTCTCCATCTTTGTCTGTGTGGTCAGGACTGAAAATTAAAGCCTACTGAGAGCCCCTTTGTGATCAGTCTCATATTGTTGACAATGACTCCCCCATGACTGTAACAGCTGCTCCGTCAATATGTACTCAGACAGACAAACACTGCTGCAGACTAGACTGAGAAGTGTGTGTGTGTGTGTGTGTGTGTGTGTGTGTGTATTGAGACCCAGGAGTCTGTACTTGTACTGTTCAAATGAATGCTGTCTGATTGTTGGCATGATTGGGGGTTTTAGACGTGATGGTAGTGGTGTGTTCAGTTCTCGAAATCCCCACACGTGTACATTTCATCACGTCTAAGTTCAGCCGTGTAGAAATGATGTTGGCACTGAGCCTCTAAGTTTGTTCCTTGTGCACCAGATTGGCTTTTCACATCTGTATCTATATATATGTATCTATATATCTATATCTCTATCTATGTATAAATAGAAAACACAGCAGACTGGAGAAGGCTTTGGCCTGCATCTCAGTAATGAGGATAATAAATGAGGAAAGGAACACTTAGCATGTCTGGAAGCTGGATTCAGAGAGAGGGGATGACGGTGTCTGTTTTACCTGTGTGTGTGTGTGTGTGTGTGTGTGTGTGTGTGTGTGTGTGTGTGTGTGTGTGTGTGTGTGTGCGTGCGCGTGCAGGAAAGTGCATTAGCATATATGACTCACACAGTTGTCATCTGGCAACAGAGACAATGAGGTCTGAAAACGAGAATGCTATGTTCCAGGGCAATTTCTAAATGCGCAAAAATAACCGGAACTTGCTTTTTGAATGTTGTGCTTTTTCACCCTCATGCTGCATATGGACACTTATAAGGTCCCTAAAGCTGAAGAGACAAAAAAATGGAAGGTGTGACCAGACACCAGACACACACCTGTACACATCTCATTAGTTATTCTGTCCCTCATTTCTCTGCATGCTTTCCTTCATCACTGCATCATCACGACTGCTGATTTGCTCTGTGGTTGTTCTTTCTTCGTCTGCCTATCAGCATATTCTGAGCACCCCTGTGAATGCTTTTCAAAATTTTCTCAGGCCTTTTAAAGTACAAAATCAATAGCCTCCTGATCTGATTGATTATAAGTTGAATGAACTCCAGCTGTCAATCGATCTTCTCTGGACTGCAAGTATCCTGACTCCTGCAGATGCTGAATACAGATGACTGGCTGTCCGTAGTGCTGAGCTCTCAGAGGTGCAAACGGGCCTCAGCAGTATTTAGAGGTCATACAGCGGAGCTGTGCTACACTAGCAGACTGCCAAACGACTACAGGCTCATAACAGCTCTTAACCCAAGGGGCTCCTGGATCAAAACACCTCTGACATCATCAAGGGGTGACACACCCTCATTGATGTTTGCTGATGACTGTGAATTTCAGGCTGTTGCATCATCGCCTCAGAGTCCATTTTGGCATGATGAGCTGTGTTACCATTCCATTCCTGTGTCTGTGGCTGTGCTTGCAACTGTATCATTGTGGTGAAAGTCAGTGAAGTTCACTCATGTTAAAATTAGTCCTTTTAACAGTGTGTGTGTCCTCTGATTTGCAGGATGACTATATCCCCTACCCGCGAATAGAAGATGTGAGTCATTTCTTACTCACATAACACACTCATAACACATATTTACACCCTTCTCGTGTGAAACCACTAGCTAGAGATGCTTCCTACGATAGAAAATACATTTAAAGTTGAAGTAGTTTGCATTTTTTCTTGCTAAGTGGTAAATGCTAACAAGGTTATACTTATAAAGGTGCAATTCTGGAGAACTTTGCATGTCCCAGAGGAATTGCATTTGATCATTGTATGATGATTGTATCTACCTTGTGTCCTTATATCGCTCCTGCCCTTCTGTCCAAGGTCCTGGAGAAGGGTGGTCCTTATCCCCAAGTAATCCTGCCACAGTTCGGGGGTTACTGGATCGAGGATGTTGAGGCACCAGCGGGGACCCCCTCCTCCTCAGAGTCCAGTTTCTGTGAGGAGGAGGATGGAGGAGAGGGCATGAGCCCTGGTGGGGGGCACAGCTTCCGCCTGGAGTGTAACAGCACAGCCCGCGCCTACCGCAAACACTTCCTGGGGAAGGTTAGTGTGTGTGTGTGTGTGTGTGTGTGTGTGTGTGTGTGTATTCAAATCAGTTTCACCTTGTATTTAGCAGTAGATATCTGTTCTTATGTTTGATCTAAAATGTTTCTTTCTCACACCCATATTTCTACACCCCAGGAACACATGAACTATTACTGCACTGGCAGCAGCATAGGCAACCTCATCATGTCTCTGAAACACGAGGAGGCAGAGGGACAGGAGTTCCTGCGCATCATGCTCAGGTACAATGATAGAAATGTCAAATATCTATATCTAATAGGAGAAATATAATATCAACACCACACCCTTAATATTGATTAGCAGCCTTGTTGAGTCCAGACTATTAAATTCCGTCTTTACCACGTCTGCTCTCCTGGTCTGCTGGCTCTGTTCGTGTCCCTATTAGTTGGGGGCCATATTATATTTTCCAATACCAAGGTCTTATAATACTAACCACTATACCAATAATAATAATAAGAAGACTAAGAGTCTACAGCCATGCTCGTATCTCTATGAAGCTGTATAGCTATCTACATAGGTATAGTAGCGCTTTGAGCTAAATGCTAACTTCTGCATGCAGACATGCGCTTAGTAACAAAGCTAAAATGCTGATATTAAGCTGCTATAATGTTTACCGTGTTCACCATCTGAGTTTGGTGTGTTAGCACTAACATTTGTAATTATTAGCAATAAACACAAAGTATAGCTGAGGCTGAAGGGAATGTGATTCCTCTGGTAGTTGGCCAGAAACCAAAGTATTGGAAACACTGATGTCCTGCGGAAGTCATCCTGAGAAAAATTTTAAGCCATCCATCCATCTATTATCTACACCGCTTATCTGTCAGGGTCGCAGGGGGGCTGGAGCCAATCCCAGCTGACTTTGGGCGAGAGGCAGGGTTCACCCTGGACTGGTCGCCCGTGAATCACCATTCACACTCACACCTACAGGCAATTTAGAGTGACCAATTAACCTAACCTGCATGTCTTTGGACTGTGGGAGGAAGGCAGAGAAAACCCAGGCAAGCACAGGGAGAACACAGAAAGACCCCAGGTTCAAACCTGGATTCAAACCTGGAACCTTCTTGCTGTGGGGCAACAGTTCTAACCACTGCACCAAAATGTAAATATTCTTACCAACTTTTATGGCAATCCATCCAGTAGTTGTCTAGACATTTCAATGACAGCTGCAAACATGAAAATTCATGGTGGATCTCGGCTAACAGTCAGAGAATTAGTGTAGTGATGGGAGAAAATAAACAAACAACTCTCTTTAGTGTCCGTTATTTACCAGGTCGGCCTGTCGAACATCGGGGTGCTCATGAAGAGCCGACCTTTCCCACTCATACTGCCGCTCATACTGCTGAACAAGAAGTCAGACTCAGGTCCAGACACTTGCCTACTCAAAAAGAACAACATAGCATAGTATATATATAGTATTAACATAGTATCATATAGCTCACATAGAACTGGGATGCAGAATCAAAGCATTAGAATTAATGTTTTATCTTCATTAATGTAAACTTATACATGAGGACTGCAATGCATTGAAGAGAAGTTTTGTTGGATGGCTGTGAAGTTCATTTTCTGCTGAGAGGCAGATCAGGCAGGAGGATAA
This sequence comes from Pempheris klunzingeri, assembly GCF_042242105.1. NCBI lineage: Eukaryota > Metazoa > Chordata > Actinopteri > Acropomatiformes > Pempheridae > Pempheris > Pempheris klunzingeri. The sequence goes on from NC_092015.1 coordinate 21,101,520, forward strand.
TGTATGGATCAGGTAGTGACAGGCAGCGTTATTTTGCAAAAAGCATCAAAACTCGAAAGGTTCAATAGAGCTAGATCTGTCAACTCAAAGAAACCGACTCCGTGAAAAGAATCGGCCTGCCCGTCACTTCATCACAGATTACTGAAGTAGGTTGATTCATTCTCAGGTTCATCACAGGTTCCAGTCCCTTTTCTTTTGTTGCAGCTCATTGTGCTCTTTGTCATGAGTAGTTCTGAACAGATTGGTGGTGCTGTAACGGACAGCTTTCACAGTTGGTGACATTTTCATTAACAGACGAGGAAAACAATGAACAAATGCAATGTTTTCGATTAGCCATTGTTGGCGCTGCAAAGGGGACCGTAGCCAGGTGATGGCTAATCTCATCTTTGACAGGTGCCAGTGATAATATCACCAGTATCTCTGCATTGGGTATCAATCAGCACACCACTGATCACGAGTCTTTGTTTATGTGTTGAGACTTTCTGAGACTAACTCATTGTGATCATAGTTTTCCCCAATTTCCCTGACAAACCTCTTTGATTGGCCAAATGTCAGATTCACCTCAACAGCAGAGCTCCTCCTTTTGTTCTGTTGCAGGTCGAGGATCAAAACGGTCCACGACAGGATCTCATTAGCAGGCATCAGCCAGCTGCCCAGTGTACCCCAGATTGCCAAGGTAAGATACAGTAAAATACAATTTACAAGTACTCAAGGTTTAAAAATAGGTATTTTCCGAGAGTTTCCCACTCTCTCCATGTACACATAACAACCTCAAAACATAATTGCAGCTGTGAGTGCCACGTTGTATATATGGGTGCCTGCTCACTCTTAACTGCAAGGGGGAGCTTGAGGGAGGAGGACATCTTTTAAGCTGCTTAGTGCTAGTAAAACAGCCTTTGGCAATTTTTTAATTAACTTTTCCAACATGTAAACACATAATTCAAGACCATTCAGCAAAATCAGGCTTTGCCTCACTCTTCCGAGGACAGAGATTGGTCTTTGACGTAAGCTCGTGTTGATACACCTGGTGGTAGGAGAGGCCCGTCTCCTTATAAACACAGCTGGGAAGATTCTGGCAACGGTTTAAGCAACCACGCAACCAGCATACTTTTAATTACTCACTTTCAAAAGAGAAACAGAAGGACAAACCCACATGAAATGAAGAAAAAGACCAGCTTTTTTTTTAGCTTTACACCCTGACATGTGATTCAGTGATCCAGTCAGGGATAGAAAGGTATTACACACTGTAAGCAAATGTGATGATAAAACTAGGATGTGCACTGAGCAAATTATTAGGATTTTTAGAAATGTGCAAATCCCATAGACTTTGTAGGCAAGCTTGTAAGTATAAACACAAATGAACTTCCCTTGTGTCTTGCAGTGGGTTTACTTCCCACTATATACAATATAATGCGATTTCTTTCATATGATATCAGTTAGATATACTGACATTCTTTTCTTCCCTCAGCTTCTATGTGATGATGCCACAGGGCTGAAATTCAACCCAGTCCTGTACCCTCGGGTGAGTTTATCCTAAACTCCACATTGTGACCTCATTAATAACCAGTTCAAACTCAGCTCATTGAACCAGTTACAAATTCATTAATCAAAGCTGGCGTGAGTTACCTTTTCCCGTCTCCGACCGCTTCTGCCAAGAGACAGTTGAGAGGGGGGGGCTCTGTTGGGCTGAAGGTGCTAATTCTTCAACTTTAAAGTCACCTTCATCAGTAACTTCTTATATTCCGTACGTCCATAAATATTTCACAGCCTGTACTTAACTAGCACTTATCACATATTGCCCTCATAAGCCCCCCACCTCACTAACATCTGCCCTGTTCCGTGCATTATTCAAAAGCGACTGATGATACAAGAGGGAAACAACTTCCTAAAATGGAAACGATGAATCTGTCTCTTCTCCTCCTGTGAGCCCTGTGGAGGAGTGTGATGGAGCATGCTTTCAGCCTGTGCCTCGGGAAAGGAAAAAAAAAAAAAAAAACCCATCTGTGTCTCAGAGAGCAGTGACAAGATCACTGGCCTCGCTGAGGGTTTGCATGTCAGCTTTACGTAACAATGGCCCAAGAAAGCTGCCCTGGAGACAGAGTGGAGGAAAGGAAAACATGTTTTCCTAACTCCCACAGCGAGAAGAAAGTGAGTGAGATAAGCTAACTTAGCAATAAGTAGGAGAATGTTTTTGTTCATGTGCAGGGATCCCAGTTGATAGTGGCCTACGATGAGCACGAGGTGAACAACACCTTCAAATTTGGAGTCGTCTACCAGAAGTTTGGACAGGTGAGCCGTTATGTTGATACCGTCGGTGTTTGCCAGTTTATTTCAAGCGCGCCATCTGATCTTACCTGCTGTTTTTCCTGTCGTTTCCAATGTTGTGTCGCTTCCTCACAGACATCAGAGGAGGAGTTATTTGGGAACAATGAGGAGACGCCGGCTTTCAAGGAGTTTCTCAGCATCTTGGGCGACAACATTGAACTCCAGGACTTTAAAGGGTGAGAGCAGGAGTAGAGTTCAATAAAAATTAATTCCTTTTTAAAAAAGACGGATTCAGAAACATAAAAATAAGAAATAAGGTAAAATTTGATCGAATAAAAAAGGCCCAAAAAGGATGCCATTAAAGTGCACTGCTATAAACCACAATAGCAGGGTTTAATTGCTGTAATCTTGGCTCAATTTGTCCTGCTGTTTCGGCCTTAGCATGTAATCGGGATAAACTTCTTAGTGAAACACGTCCGGGAAGAGAAAGTGCCACAGGGGCAGGCAATCACAGCTTTGTATACTGAATTTTTTTTTTTTATTGTGGTACATGGCCTGAAAGCATAGCAGACACATTAGGGCAAACTGCACGACACAGAATGTGATGCAGCAGATGTTTAAAATACATGAAATAAAACCTCAAGACTTATCTCATGACTGAAGAGTGGAGGCCACACAGAGAACATGACACATGTGCCCTGCTGATGTGACAGGTTTCGCGGTGGGCTGGATGTCTCCCACGGACAAACAGGGTCTGAATCTGTCTACACTGTCTTCAGGCGGAGAGAGATTATGTTCCATGTGTCAACCAAGCTCCCCTTCACCGAGGGAGACGTCCAGCAGGTACAAGACTTTGAGGCTGGCTTTGTTGTGGACGCACTAAAGGCGCAGTGGATTTAGCTGTCAAGTCAGAAATATCAATATTAAGTATTGAACAGATCAGGTGTAGTCAATGACAATGTACTGTGCTGTTCTCATTGCTGTTTCAAAAAGTCATTTGATATCAAACTGCTTAGAAAAACTTTTAGCATTCAGGGTTTTATGTGTCATGGAAGACTCATAAAGCTTATTCTAAAAATGTCCAATGATGACCAGCTAATAAATCGTCCTTCCTTCTGCTTCTTTAGCTCCAGAGGAAAAGGCACATAGGAAATGACATCGTGGCCACGGTCTTCCAGGAAGAGGCCACACCGTTTGTTCCTGACATGATCGCCTCCAACTTCCTGCACGCTTATGTGCTGGTGCAGGTTGAGAACCCCTGCACAGAGCACACGACATACAAGGTACAAAGCAGGAGGCACGTGTGGTGAAATGACACGACTGCCACACCAGGGTGCCGTGTAACGCGTGCGAATGAGTAAGCCAAACAAGCTGTGTAGTGTTTGACGCTGCCAGCAGCCGAGAAGATGAATAACTTCATAAGCACAACAGAGGCCCAATTAATCATCGCTCATCCGGCACGATGACGACGTCTTCTCAGGTTTCCCTCTGACTAACCTATGACTATTATTCGTTTTATGTCGTCAGGTGTCTGTTACAGCGAGGGAGGACGTGCCTCCTTTTGGACCCCCTCTCCCGAACCCAGCTGTCTTTAGGAAGGTGAGAGACAGGGCTGAGATCGACACAGGGGAAAATATAGTGAATCCTATCACCTTTCAGATACAGGTTGTGCCCCGACATCTGGAACAACACTGACTTTGACTTTTAGGCTTTTTAGGAGATAAAGTGTTCAGTGAGTCGACTTTGTTTTTCTGACCGTGGCAATAGCTCAGATCAATCCAATGGCAGCCTGTGCAAGAAGGAGGAAAAGATACATTTGGCAGAGATGACAACTTGGATTATCACTCATCATTGTGCCGTCCTCCAGACATGCAAAACCTTTGGCTCAGAATATTCAAATACCAAGACACACTTGATGGCTTTGCTTTTAAATGGTAAAAAGTCTGGCAAACAGTATTTATGTATGATTAAAAGTAGATGAGTTGCTGGTGATTGAAATAATACATATATATTATTTAGGTGCTGTAACAGTTTTCCAGACTATCATATGTAGTTTTATAATGTCTCTGTATCTTAGAATCCATCCAAGGGCGAGATAATCAATAATTAAGGAAACACTATGTCGGTTTCAGCTTATCGCCGATTTACAAACATGACTGGAGTGAAGTATTTAGAATCTACTGTAAAGTGGAAGCGCCGTTCGGATATATGACATTATATACTAATGTGTCAAGATAGTTAACTAAAGTTTATTGAGCTACATGAAGACATGATTTATGCAGATTGAGATGACTTCAGAGCCAATCCACAGATCACTACAGTACATGTGGTTTGTGGCTTCAGAATGATTCATTAAAGTTTTTTCCACCCAAATATGTAAAAACAAATTTAATTATCATTATTATTATTTTTTTTTTACTTTCCTGCTTTCTTGCCCCATTAGCCCCCAGGTTCAGGACCCCACCGTAGTTAAAAGTACTGAATGTTTTTCATTGTTGTGTTTGTTCTTTTACTTAAGTAAATGATCTGAGTACTTCATCCTCTACAGCTTGTACGCATTTAAAATGTTCTCATTCAAAACAGCAGTTTAACATATTGGTGCACATTAAAAAACTGTTGCCCTACTGTTTTACCCCCTAGCATTCAGATCACTGTCATTAAGGGGAAAGTGAATTGTAAAAACAATCTGACTCAAAGGTTCAGTAAAGCTAATGGGAACATGATTTTCAGTACAGGAGAACGGAGAGAAGATTTAAGGCTGATGAGGATTTAAATGAGTGAGGTTCATACTCTGGTTCAGACACAGACTGCTGCAGTATTGTTAAATATGTGCGGTGCTGATAGAGGTCACCTTTTCCTTTCCGTTGCCATCCACCCTTTTGTTTCATCATCTAACTCTTCCCATCTTCTCTCTCTCTCTCTGCCCTCTTTCTCATGCTCCTTCTCTCCCTCCAGGGTCCAGAGTTTCGAGACTTCCTGCTGACAAAGCTGATCAATGCTGAAAACGCCTGCTACAAATCTGACAAATTTGCCAAACTAGAGGTGACACACGTTCGCGCAAACCGCGCTCAAACACCACAACATGCCTTCAATAACTGTTCCGCCTCATCCATAACCATCAGGACGCTTCACCACAATAAGCTTTGTGCGTGTGTGTGAATTGATTCCAGGGCCGAACACGAGCCGCGCTGCTGGACAACCTTCACGACGAGCTGCACAGACAGAGCCAGGCCACGCTGGGTCTGGGCCAGGCGGGAGAGGAGGACAAGCTGGAGAATGGGGGACACGGGGGTCTGCTAGAGTCCTTCAAGGTGACACCATGTTATCTATGACATTTATTTAATCACTGTCTTTGCAGCACAAGAGTGTGAGATGTTCTTGCTTGTAGGTCAACTAAATGTCACAGGTCTGCAAGATGATTAAAAGCGCTGCTGCCTTTCTCTGCTCAAAGATGATGATTCCTTATACTGTGAGTGTTGTGTGAGTGTGCAGGCGTTCATGTGTGTGTGTGTGTGTGTGTGTGTGCGAGAGAGAGAAAGAGAGTGAAAATGAATGCAAACACTATTGTGCTTATGTATTTGTGAACAAATAGTCCCTTTCTCCTTGTTAATCGTAAGTATTACCTCCCTCAGATGTTCGACTGGGGGGATTATTCATTCAGTGTGTGTGTGTGTGTCTGTCTGTCTGTCTTTCTGCAGCTAATCTGGCACACTACTGGACTGATAGTCCTAATATTTTTTGTGCATATTTATGCCTCTATGCTCATCAATTTCTCATGGTAGCAGTGGCTCAGAAGTTTTGAAGGACTCATTTTATTTGCCGCAAGTGATCAGCTGCTTCAGTTTGAAATCACATAGCAAAAAGCATTTCCAGCAATCAGCTAGGCCAAAAACAAGCCGTACCTAGTCTGCTGCAGGCTACAGTTTGGCACAAAAGTTTGGTCTCATTTTGAACTGGAGATTCTGCAAATTAATTCCATTCCAAATATGTTATGTTCCACTACAGTTATCTTTTCGATGCCAGCTTAGGTCATGGTTTGGTGTAGCAGAAAAGAGCACTCTACTGAGTGCACTTTTCTAGTTTTATTCAGTTTTCCCTCATTTGCTCTCTAACGCTTTCTGTCTCATCACTCACTGTTTCTTCACTATCTTCCCTTTTGTCCATGCGATGTTAATAGGGCCATTCAAATGTATGTGTGTGTGTGTGTGTGTGTGTGTGTGTGTGTGTGTGTGTGTGTGTGAAATGAATGTGTGGCTAATGTGACTATTTCCCTCACTTCCCAGGCACTATGGGCAGCCACTTTGCACTTTCTGCAGTCAGTCCCAGGAGGCGCTGTTGTCCTTGCTGTCCTGGCAGTCACTCTGTATTACCTGTCTGCATTACTGTAAATTCAACAGGAGTATTGCCACATGATAAATAAAATGTATTTTATATGATGTTGTTGGTGTTTATACTTTCAAAGAACATACATGCTTGCTGTATCCGCAGTAGATAGCTGAATTAGAAAGACAAAAACTTTCAAATGTAACTGCTTTATGGCTGGAATTGTTAACAGTTATCGAAATGTGCTCAGTGTTATAAATGAACTATATGAATATAAAGTCTTCAGAATAATAAGGATTATTACAGCATGTGGTCACGCATCCACTCCAACTCACTTGGCTTCTTTTGTGTGCCCTCTGCGCTCTCTGGTGGTTGTATAAAGCAACAGCATTTGGAAAATAATGCATTCAAAGTGATAAAACCCCATTTTACTTAATTTCTTTACTTAATTTCCACACCCACCCCACTTTCTGTCTTTCCACGCACACCTCCCCGTCACCAGCTTTTCCTCTACCCACCTGCCTCTTTCTCTTTCCTCTGTTCCCCTCTGCCACATCAACTCATTCTCTTGTTTCCTCTCCCTCCTCCAGAGAGCCATGCGTGTCAGGAGCCACTCCATGGAGACCATGGTGGGGTCCCACCGCCACAGGAGCCCCGGGGTAGGAGGGGGGGTCCCGGCCAGCGTCAGTGGAGGAGGCTTACCGCAGAGCACCAGCGAATGCACAAAGAGCACCTTCAATGTGAGTGAAAGGGTATGATGGAGGGACAGAGGTTAGAGATGGATAATCAGTCAGATTGAAAGTAGAACTTGTGTCACACTGAATATCATCCAAATCTCTCTAGATTTTTAAATCCCATAATAACAATGATAATAGGAAGAAAGTTATTGCACCTGTATTTTTTAAGAGATGATTATTTCATTTGAACGTTAAAGCTTGTCACATTCCTTTTAAAAAAAGAATTGTCCAACCTTTGATCTTCAGCCTCCTGGGTTGTCAGCCAAGTCTCCTCTGAAGAGCCCGGTGAAACGACGCTCAGGCCTCTTCCCTCGTCTGCACTCCAGCACAGAATCCCCGTCAGACAAACACACACGCAGGTCGGTGTTATGTTAAAACACAGGCATCAGCATTTTCTGTGTATTTTATACAGGAAGTCAGTCGTCACACTAGTGTTGCCGTTACCGTTTGTCCGCAGTGACCAAAAGCCTGCAGATATCTGCCCCCTGTCCCAAGAAGTGAGGTCAGAGACATCGTCCAACCCCAGCTCACCTGAGATCTGCCCCAACAAGGAGAGGTAAAAGCAACACTAGCTCACGGAGATCATCTCAACGCTCAGGGACTCAAACAGAATACTTGAGTTCTAACTGAGTGAAGTTAGTCTTTTATCTGCGATGTGAAATAGGGTCTCTTCGTTCCCCTCGCTTTTTTCCTCAACAGGCCGTTTATCAAGCTGAAAGAGTGCAGTGGCGGCAGACCGAACATCTCCCGTTCTTCATCCAGCACCAGCAGCTTCAGCAGCACCACGGGAGAAACAGAAGCCCTGGAAGAACTGGACACGGTGAGCACAGCATTTTCAGCTAATGAGAAGAAAATGTGTAATAAAAGAATTTAAAATATTTCACTTTGTCTGTCGTTGACATTGTAGTAAGCTTGTTTTCAGTGTTTTGACTGTTGAAGGATGGATGAATTGGTTTGGAGTTACCATGAAATGTCTAATAGATCGTGTTGAATGTCAGCACATTGATTCTGATTATGATTATGATTAGGATTATGATTACACCTCCTCTCGCTTGCTGTGTATGTGATGACACTGCCTGTCAGTTTGTATTTATGATTTCATGGGAGAAATGCTGTCAAAGCATTCTTACTCCCACCATTGAGCTGGAGGGGAATGAGTGCTAACAGATGCACAGTGTGCCGTCTGAATACTGAGGGCCAGAGAAAGTAGTTACACTAGTGCTTTGATGCAGTTAAAGTGATCATCACAATCGGAAATTAGATCAATTCATGCTTTTCTTTGCCTTAGAATAACTTACACGTTGATTAATTCAAAGGAAAACTTTTGAAATGCGCTTGTTCACTTTCTTGCTGAGAGTTACAGGACAAGATCTTATATTTGTATAGTAAATATGAAGCTACCGGCAGCAACCGTTCAGCTTAACCTAGAACAGAGAAAGAGAGAAATAGTTAACTCAGGCAACAATATCAGTCTACCACGCCTCTAAAGTTCACTAATCAACATATTATATCTGTTTAATCTGCATAAAAACCAAGACTAAAGCCACAACTGGACTGGGGGGGGATTTTTACACCTTTGGTCAGACAGAGGCTAGCTGTTTCCCCATTTCAAATCTTTATGCTAAACTAAACTAAAAGGCTGCTCGCTGCAGTTTCACATAAGTGAATAAGTGTATTTTACACACTGTTGAACTACTCTTTAAATAATACTTAGAATGAATTTGCACCTCTAGTTGTGCTTCCTGCCAAACCTCTAACTTTGCTGACAGGAAGGTTTCAGTCAAAACATCACTTTCTTGATTCACTAAGCATGTTCAGTTTCTTTCCTCTTCATCCATGTGACATTTTTTCGTGCTCTCTCCGTCCCCAGGCCAGCCACCCCTCTATAGCGTCCTCCTCTGCCTTCAGTCCTGCCCTCAGTGTCGACAGCCAGGGATCCAGCACCCCTGTCATCATGTGCCGCAGTCCAACAGGTGAACCCACAATTTTACATGCAGACACACAGAAAAGATTCATTTCCTACTGTCAACAGAGTAACATCCTCAAAATGGCAGATTTTTGCCGTCTAATGAGTAGTTTTTCTTCCTGTCTTCCTTGTTCTGTATTCAGCAGACGGAAGAAGTAAGACGTCACCGCGGTCAAACTTGAAGTTTCGCTTTGATAAAATGAGCCACTCATCCACAACTGTAAGTCTAGTAATGGCTGCCTGGTTTAGCAGAATTTGATGAATATTCTTGTAAAGCAGTTTCTTTTTACAAAGTGCTGATGAATAAGAGGACACCGAACATTATAAAGCCATTTCAGTGTTATAAGGTTTTAGAGCAGAATCAATCATCAATCAATCAGTCTTTATTTATACAGCGCCAATTCATAACAGCGTTATCTCAAGACGCTTTCCATGAAGAGCAGGTCTAGACCAAACTCTTTAATTAGAGAGAGACCCAACGATTCAAGAATTCAAAATTAAGGATTCAAGAATCCCCACATGAGGGGCTTCAGATATTATATTGATGTCCCTTCCTTCTTCCTTTAATGGGAAGAAACCTGGAACAGAACCAGGCTCAGAGGGGGGTGTCTTCCTGTCGGGGTCCGTGTTGGGTGGAAGAGAGAGAGAGAGAGAGAGAGAGAGAGCGCAACAGCAACTATAGCACTGACAATAGGAATATGACTAATAACAATATGGTTACACTGAAAAACATGACAATAGTTAATATATGAATATATATATATATATATATATATATATATCAGTAAAAAGTGATTCATGAAGCCAGAGAACCAGGACCAGGATCCACAGGAACCTGAGGGATGAGAAAAGCACAGAAAAGCTCCAGGGGAAGATAATAAGTTAGTAACAGACATTAAAGAGACATGAAACACAAGGATGGAGAGGAAGAGGAGGAGAGAGGAGCCCAGTGCATCACGGGGAGTCCCCCGACAGTCTAAGCCTATAGCAGCATAACTAGGGGCTGGTCCAAGGCCTGAGCCAGCCCTAAACTATAAGCTTTATCAAAAAGGAAGGTTTTTAGTCTACTCTTACATGTAGAGAGGGTGTCTGCCCCCCGAACCCAGACTGGAAGGAGACTCCACAGGAGAGGAGCAGAAACATTTGAATTGACATAATTAATGCAGCAGGATGGAAGCTGTCATAAAAAGTTCCTCTGTGTGTTTTTGATGGACTCTCTGTCCAGGTTACAGACATCTCATTACCTCTGGATCACTGCAATGTCTCTGAAACAGTGGAGCTGCTGTCGGGTAATAGGCCCAGACTGAAAGATGCACGCTGTCAGTGAACGCTCTCCTCTAACTGCCGCCTCTGTTCACCTTTCTCTCTCTTTCAGTCCGAGTAGAACAGTGGAACGGAAATATCAGACTTGCACAACAGAAGGACAGCGCGGGCTGATGGAGCTGCAAAATAAAATCACAACAACAACCACAAAATCACTGTAGAATCACTTCCCTAAGGCAAGGATAATCTGACAGGATTACCATCCGCACCAGAGTCCCCACACACTATAAAACAATACTGTGAGTGTATAGTGACGAAAAGCAGCCGACATGTTGGCTTTCTTTTTAGCCAGCCTTTAGCTACAGTAATCAGTCCATACTCTACCGATGTTACAAGCTGCTGCATATCAGTTATTAATTGTTCACATCACACAGAAGTCCCAGTTTGGCTGTAATACTGTGAGCGCAGGCCGAGCCAGACTCTGCCGCAGCTTTTTCTCAAGCATCTTGTTCGATAGAGAGACACAGTGATCTAGAAGAGACTGTGGCTGAACTGTTACTCCTTATCTAGCTGACCGCTGAGTTCTCAGTGGAAAGGATGTCTTTTTGTCAGACATCAGGATGTTCCCTTTTGCCTTTGCCCTCCAACGGTACGTCTGGGAGCAGTTCCCCCTTTGCCCTAACAAAAAAAGACACACAGACACACACAAAACACACGCATGCACAGAAACACGGCTTACAAAAGACATTTTGGTGACAACGCAGGGAGTCTTACTACTCCGCTTTAAGATCAGAGCTTGTTTCTTTGCATATAAAAATGCTTTTCTAGAGAACGCCTTTGATTTTCGAGATGCTTTTGTAACCTCACTAGCTGCTGCATTGTGTCTGCTGCACTGTAAACACGACATTGCTGACAGCATTTCTGCATCTGTAAGGGGTTACTTGAACTCAAGTGCTTGGTTAGTGGAAATTAGCTCACGGGGAGGGGGGGGGGGCACAGTAAGGGACACTGCCAACACATTTCGCCATAAGCTTATTTTAGCCAAAGCTGCGCCTTACAATCTATCAAAAGCCCTCCTCACCACTCTCTCTCTCTCTCTCTCTCTCTTTCTGTCTGTCTCTGTCTCTGTCTCTCTCTCTCTCTGTCTGTCTGTCTCTCTCACCATGTGAGAGGACAAGAATCCTCTGGATCCGGTTACAGCACAGTTGTGGGTAGCCGATCAACACCCACATTTGCTGAAAATAGACGTTGCACTTACTGAAAACATTTCACCTCCTGATACCTCCCATTGAAGCTTGCTAGCTCGATGTATCCGTGTTTATGTTCGGTGGAACCTTTGAACAGGAACGTCTCCGGGGTTTCCCAGCGTGTGAGCTGATGAAGATGACTTGAAAAAAGATGCTTCAGGTTAAATGAACCTTTGAACCACCCTTTGGCAAAAACACTTTGAATGTGAACTTGGAGCTTTTTTTTTTGCTTTTTTTATTTTTGATTTTGTTAGGTCTTAGTACAAAATTTCCTAGAAGTGAATCGTAAAGCCAGTTGCTTACAAGCACAACAGGACAATAGGTCTACTCTAGTCTTCAACTATACTGTAACATTAGCCTGGAGCTGCACAAACTAGAGTTAGCACGGCTAAGTTTGCTTAGCGAGAAATAACTTAGAGACACACAGATGTGTTTCCTATGTGACCAAACAACCAAGCTGGCGGGTCTTTGGAAGGATGCCTATGTACTCCTGTTGTAGAGAGAATGGCTTAATAGCGTGTCAAGTCCTGTGGGGGCTTAAAGGGTCAGTTCACCCAATTTACAAACACCTACTTTGTAATTTAGGTGACTTTTTAACTTGCCAGGAGTTCCTTGAGAAGTACGTTTCCGGATTAAGTAGAGGCAGATGTGCGCACACTGCGCTCATTAATTGTAGGCCAGTGATTACCTCGAGCGGGGGAGGCAGGGACAGAAAATCACACAAAAGCAGGAAGTTAAGATGTCATTTAGTTTGTAGCAGGAATCGCCTAAACGCCCTGCAGCCTTTTTCTCTGTTAATATGCTTAATTTATTAAAATGATAACTTCTTTTGCATTGATGTCATGTAAAAATGTAACTGCAGAGTACGCTAATTAAAAAGGTAAAATGACTAAAGGAAATATATTAATTTAAAAGATGTCTAAACAAGTATATGTATATTTGGTTATGTAACGTGCCATTGAGAATTTATTCTAAAAATAAAATGTTGTATTTTGTGTCACTCACGTGTCATCTCGTTTTATTTAAATCTCACATGACACTTACAGCACAATACAGAGGTGGTGGTTCTATCCATGCTTTCATATTTGATGCGAATGAACAAATCAGAAAAAAACTGTTAGACATTACAGACAACGTTTCTTTCACATTTTAAAAACAGCAGTATGTTTAAATTGGTCGGGATGCATTTAAAGTTTTGCTTGTCCGCGGTCACATTTCAAAACAATCAAAGTGTCAGTAATATTATAGCACAATCTTTTCTTTCTGCAGCACCTCAGGGCGAGTTTGTGGATGCATGCGGAGATATCTCATTATCTGCTCCACTTGCTGTGTCTTACACTACGTGCATATGAGGGATTTTTTGGCACTTCTCTGAAAGTAAAACAGTTACCACGACAACATCAGGGTGTAATCAGTGGAGTCCATATTCATAGATAGATAAACATTACTTCTTTTGCATCCTCTTATCCTCTGCTGTAAAGATTTTACACAATGAACTGGGAAAGAATGTATTCTCAAAGATGCACTCCAGCGAGTGAGAGCCCCCTGGTACCATGAGTTCACATCAAAGGTGGAAGGATCAAGCAGAATCCCACAAAAAAGTTATGCATTATTGATCCTCAGCAGGCAGCTTTTCAGGAAAACCTGAGGGCCGAGTACACAGTGGACTGGTCAGGCTCTCTGGTGGCTCCCTGTTGCCTCAGTGCTTCCTGGGAAATGTCTGCGTACACCACCTGTAACATTGCAGATGGAAAAATAGAGTCAGGAGGTCACATGCATGGAGTGTGGACATATTCGAGGCTAGTGAGGGGAAACAAACAAGGCTGAGGGCACTGCAAAGGGCATCCTGTCTTGAAACAGGACATTTACCCACCTCAGCCTTCTGCTGGGACTCCGTGGGAGCTATAAAATACAAAACGTGACAATAAGGAGTCAGTTTTTAAATGCTGCAGTAAGTCTTTATCAGTTTTACAGGCCACAAAGTAAGAATAGGAGATACCTTTGTGTGAGGAAGTGCTTCGTTTCTGGGGTACCATGGTACGTTTCTGGGGTACTGGACATCGAGATGGAGGCTGTGGAGCCGGGTGTGGTAGGCCTCTGTATTCAGCTGGATGGGTGGACAGCGTCCTGGGAAGTGGCTGAGGATTGACTTTTGAACTCAGACAACGAGCCAATCCCAGAATGATGGGGAGACAAAGTAAAGCACTGGCACAGACCACAACCCTGAGCAACACACTCCTCTGGGAGAGGACAGCTGGGGGTGGACACAGAATAATATACACAGAAATTAATACAATTAGATGACACATGCATTACAATACACACAAACATATGTTTTGCTAATAAATAGGATTCTACCGACCGGCAGTGACGTTCACATACACCAAATGTCCCATTGCAGTGTCACCTTCATCCCATTTAACTCTGCAGCCATAGAAACCTTCATCCGATTGGTTGACACTCAGGAAATTCAAATTGAGTTGAATTTGATTGGCTGAGACGGTCACATTGGTTTGCCACACATTTTCCTTAGTGACCTTCATGCTTTCATCTGTTGAATTTCTCCACATCCAGCCTCCCTTCCAGGTGTCTCCACAGTGCTGCACCACACAGGACAGGGACAGACTGCCCCCTGCTGGTACATAAAATGTGTCACGTTTTGCCAGAACAGTTGGGCTGCATTCTTCTGCAATGAGACCTGAAAAAGGAAGTCTCCTTTAGCATGTTATTGTCGGACAAAGAAACAGTTTAAACCGAAAGAATATGTTAAATAGTGGTGAATGTTACTGTTTTAACATAGTATGTATCAGTATGTGATCACTGAGGGTCTGAATACTAAATTATTAAAGATAATTATGCACTTATTCTACTATATGTCTTAAAACAAACTACACACACACACACACACACACGAAATGCAAGATTCCATCATTTGCATTTCACAACTAACAAGGTGTCTGTAGACTTGCAACTAAATGTTTTGGGTGGTTTTGTTGCTTTTAGATAATTTCCATGTTGAACAAATTGTTTCACAAAAAAAAAAAAAGATGTTCAATGCAAAATGAACTGAATACATATAAAACGGACTGAGATCTTACAGGACTGAGATCTTACTGTAACGTAGCTTCACTACAGCTGTTGCAACATAGGTGAATTCAAAGACATGGGACTGCCGTCTGAGTCAAGCTCCTCAAACTCTAAATAATATATGGAGGAGATTTCCCTTATTTATAATGAGAATTTGAATGGCATATCAGATTTGCACAAACTAAAACATGTTACTTACCAGTGTGAAGAAGGCAGAGACAGCTGATGGCTCTGAGGAGATATTTCTGCATGTCTGACTGTAAAAGTGCGTTGGTCATTGGTTCTCACAGGCTGATTTGACTTCCTCTCTACAGATCATGTCTTCATTCCACCAGGACGGCTGTATGATGTGCATGGCTACGCTGCTGGTTCAAATTGTTGTCAGTTGCTGGAGGTCCATCAGCTCACTGTTTCTCTCACTTTCTTTTCCTTTTTCCTGCTGAGGCAAAGGAAGGAAGGAACCCTCAAGCCAACCCCTCCACACACACACACACACACACACACACAGTACCACAAGGCTCACATGCTAAATTACAGGAAAGCAATGACTTCATGAGTGGTAATATAAACGTTCCTACAGGAAAGGGGCCCGTTTCAAGGAACAGCAATATGAAAAGAGAAACATTGAGCAATACAGAAACTGAACATTTCTGATGTGTTGTGACCTGTTGGGTGGTTAGTTTGTGTTGTAGGGTGAACCTGATGAAGGCCACAAGTTGAGTCATCTTATTTTGCTTAAGTGTTAAAGAGTTTAAGTTCAGCTGGCTGGCTTCCCTTAATGTGTGGGGTTTCCCATTGTGAAATGTTTGACTGAAAGTTACTTAGCAGGAGAATAAAAGCTTCAAAATAAAAGCTGCGTGTCGCCTCCATGGAGAGAAACATCTTAAAAATGGGTTCACAATACCCCCCCAAAAAAATTTTCATCGTTGGAATCATTCCACTTTCCTCGCGAGTGTTTTCAGTGTAAGTGACATGGGGACTGGAACTTCGAAATCAGGCTGCTAACAAATAGATGCAAAGCGTGCTTTTATTTTGCAAACAGTTGCCGGACGTTTTATACGCAATTGTTCTGTGATGTTTGACTTTGGGAGCGCTCGTTTAATGTCGCTGCGTGTCCTCCAACTCACATGATGAGTGGGAATAACAGGAGGTAAGAACAGCAGCGTCCACTGGATGAATATATCAGCTTTAATAAACTTTTTTATGTTGGGAAGCGTTAAATGATAATGCGTCATCATTACATCATTATTCATGATGACCTTTGTGATCTCTGCTTGGAATGTTTATTCTAATAAATTGTAGTAGAATATAGTACATTATTACATGTATGTGTCATGTATACTAACTAAGTAGCCTACAAGATGATGTTGGAAAACACAAACAAAATAATAAACAAATGAATCAATAAACAGATAAATAGATAAATATGTGTTAAAAAAAACTACTGGATAGGTTTGAAATCATTCACAAATGAAAGGTTTTCCAATGCTGAACCTTAGTTTATGGGTTTGAAGGTTAATTATTTAAGGATGTGTGCTCCTTCCTACAATTTGCAAAAACCAAAAATGATAAATTTGCAACCCCTCTGCAAATGAAAAAAAGAGATGACTTGCTTGATGTTTTTGTATTTTTTTTCTCCTTCGTGTCTCATCAGTTGAGGAACATATTGGGTCTACTTTCTTATAGAATATAACTTGTGTTTTGTGCGAATGTTTGTTCACTTGTGTAAACTAAAACAATTTAAGTCATTAAAGTTATTAGGTCATAGTCATTAGTCTTTAAATTGAAATCACGGTGTATATTGAATTAATGTGGCTTTTGCTGCGGCGCAGCTCTTTGTCATGTCTCTCAGGGGTCACAGCACCTGCTGGGACACGGGCGGGGTGGAAAATTGGGGGCGAGGCTTAACTAGATAGGCTAGATCGCAAACTCCGCCCATCCGCCACGTCAAAGACAGACCGCGAGATGACAAACGAGCGCACCCTGTGATCACACTGACTGGCTATCGGTGAATGAGATAAACAAAGAGCCGGCGACTTTTCAGGAAAACAGACAAAGCTCCTCAAGCTCCACGGAAACATGGAAACTGGTATGTTGAGTGCCTCTTTCCCCTGTTTCAGCCACGGTGGTTTGTGGCTCCGGCAGCCTGACAGCCGTCTGTATTTGACAGAGGATGACAGCTGAGGGAGCTAACGGGCTAAGTTAGCATTCAGTTCGTTAGCACGCCAGGCTGTTAGCATGGCTTTGCCGTCGTTTACTCGGTTAGATTGACAGTTCATGCCGATAGAATACGAGCAAGGTGCCAACTTCCAAACTGTAGACACAGACTGCTAACACACCCCAAGTGGCCAGTTCAAAGCTGGTTCGGCTTCAGGAGCCGGAAATATTAGCTTGTGCAGCTAGCTAGTCAGAAATGGACTTGGAAGTACCAGAAGCTGTCAAACTCTTTAAAGTGGCAGCGATTCGTTTGACTGGGGGCTTCGTTAGGAAGCGCCGCTTTGACCTGATAACAGTTTCACTAATAATATTCCGCTCCTTTAGGAGGGTTTATTGCCGTCTGAGGCTGCCAAGCTGAACCATGAACCTGAAGCTGACTCAGAAGAGTTAGATTGTTTCGGTTTCACCCTCTTTATCCTGACGTTTCGTAACTCTTTTGTTGGCGTGCAGGAGTTTGCCTTTGGTCGGAAGTTCGTTCGTTCATTCATTCATTTAAGAACTGTCTCAACTAATTGTTCTCTTCCATTGAGAAAATATTCCCCTATATATCCATATATGCACTAATCTGAGGAGCTCGCTAGTGTTTCTGATCTGATCTTTGGGCTCTGATTTGCCAGCTGCTGTAAAATGAGCCTCCACCTTACAGCTTTACTGTTCCTCTGCACATGTGATGGGTGTATAACTGCTGCCGTGTAATTCTGCAAGTCACCCTGGCTGCCTGTGCTTGGCCCCTTTCCATAGAAAATCACTGATGGACATCCTCACCATTCATGCTCCCACTTGTTGAATAACACTGTGACCAACTAACTAACTGACTCTTCAGTTTGGCTCAGCCTTTCCGATATATGTCGTGTTTCCTGCCAGCATGAAGCTGTCAGTTAATACTCTTTTTACTATTTCTGCTTCATTACCGATCCATACTCATCAGTGTCAAAAGATTCAACTGTTGTGCCACAAGCAAAGCAGTGTGACATTGACACAGAACCCTGTGCAGTCCTGCTCTGAAATATTCTTTGCCTTAGGCCTGGTTCTGCTTTTTTTTCCCCTTGATAATATGGGTGTGACAGTTAATGAAGTTTGACACCGTCCTAATCTGCAGCGGTCAGTGCATCTCAGTTTTGCGCCGATGGAAAATAACAGAATGCAGCGGAGAGAGGGGTCGAACTCTAGGCAGCATGCATGACTAAGCAATGTCCCTGTCAATGTTTAATTGCTGGGCACCATTATTTGATGGAATTACAAACCACACATCAGTGCCAGTTTGCTTCTGTCATAGAGTGTGTAACCCCTCCTTCCCCTGTCCGGCGGGACTAGACAAGCTTTCCAGTGTATTCCTCTCACAGATGGAGCCAGATGAGTGATCCTGGCAAACTCTGGTCTGCCCTCAGCTCTTGAGGGCCACTTATAGCACTACTAGAGAGCATCGATTTCTTCCTTGTTTGTCTCTCCCCTTTCCAAGTTTGTCCTTCATTCTTTTTCAGAGCTCTAATCACAAGTCCACTCATTATCCTGAATAGACTGTGCTTTACCATGACCTCTGCGTAGATGGAGGAAAAGCGATGCACAAGCTAGTTTTAGTACTCAATAAAGGATGTGCTGGTAGTTTATGACTATTGATCTGGTAATTTCCAGGCATTATTGCGTCATCTGAGTATGTGAGTGCTCATAAATCAGATCATAAGTGGGAAGTGTGTATGCCTAAAGTGCACAGACGAGCCATGGGTATTGGGACAGTTGGAAATTCCTCCTCTTACCTATAAACAGCTAGCTGACTGACTGTCTGTGAAAGTCTTCCTGTTACAAGTTAACTGTATTTGTGCTTGTCTTTCATCTGTATTCCTTCTGTCTGCCTTTTATTCTTCCCTTCAACCACCATTTTTTCTTGCTCCTCCAGGTCTGAGTCAGGAGAAGGTAGCCACTTTCCTTAAGCGGCTGCGGGCTGAGCCACGCTACCTCTTGGCCCAGAATGTGTCGACCTGCATCGACCCGTTGGAGGTTTGTCTGCATCGGCAGACTGTCCAGGATACTGTGCACATCTTCCAGCACTCTATCCCAACAGAGGGCAAGCCCATCACCAACCAGAAAAACTCAGGTAGGACATATTGTAGTACAGCAAGAACAAAAAGAAATGAGTTTGCTTTGAGCAATGGCAATGGAAATTTTATTTATAGCACATTTCGTTACATGTAAGCTCAGTGTGCTTTACATTGACTGACAAAATACAAGGATAAACATGAAAACAAAGGTAGCATAAGTTACATAAATATAAGAATATAAACATGAGTAAAATGCAGATACCAAATCAATGAGGCATCCACCCAACGTACATTAAACATACAAAAAAAAAAAAAAAACGTCAGCACAATCAAATAGACACCCTTGCTGTATCACATGTAACCTGTATAACACTGTATAAGAAGCATGCAACCATACAAGTATATACACACAGCTACAATAATTGACCATAAGCCAGGGACAATAGGAACGTTTGAGCTGTTGAATGTGGACACGGTTGTGATGGACCTCAAGTCAGCAGGCAGCTTGTTCCAGAGAGCAGGACCACAGTAACTGAAGGCACCATCACCAGACCTGGATCTAACTCTGGGCACAGCTAGAAAACCTCCACCTGATGGCCTGAGAGGCCCAATTGGGTTATAATCAGTGAGCCAGACAAGGCAGACATGTGCTGAGGGGCCTAATTCTCAAGTGCTCTATGTACCATAGGCAGGATTTAAAAGAGGATTCCGTATTGTTGCGGGAGGTAATGAGGTAAAATGTTTGTGTCCGTGCAAACACTCTGACTGCTGCATTCTGAATGAGCTGGACCTGTCCAACTGATGTTTGGGATAATCCTGCAAATAGAGCATTATAGTACTCTAACCTGTTTGAGATTAATGCATAAACCACTTTCTGAGAGTCGTTTTGAGAGATGCGCAAATTTTAGATATATTTTTTAAGAGATAAAACACTGTTCTGGTGATATTGGTAATGTAATTTTCAAAATTGATATGAGTATCCAAAATAAAGCCGAGGTTTCTGACCTGCTCACTATATTCCAGAGACATCAATGCCGAGTTTGTTTAAAGTAAGTTAAATGGTTCTGGACAACCACAAATGAATGCCATTAATACAGTTTACTACGTTGATAACAGTACTGAGAGCGGCAGAGGAAAGTGAAATGCACCTTTGTGTGTCATTGGCATATGAATGGTAGGATGGATTGTTTCTTTTTGATAATACCAAGTGGGAGCATGTATAGATGGAAGAGCAGTAACCCACGGTCTGACCCTTGTGGAACCCCAGAGGAAAGGCTTAGTTGACAAGTGAGAATATAGACAATGAGATCATGACAGTAAATTGGTGCCAGGCAGTCACACACTTCTCAATTGAGAAGTGTGGCAGTCAAACACTTCTCAGTTGAGAAGCTATTTGCAGTGACCTGGCAGGTTTCATATCTTTGCTTTTGGTGGTGCAGCTCATTATGTGTTGGTTGATTAAGACCACAAAAGTTTAGTCTTAGTCTGAAAAATAAACTAATTGTCTATAGACATCCACATACGTTTGTTACTGATGCCTGCATATAAGTCCTTACCAACTGCATATTTCTCATAATCTTTCTTTGGCTTCTTTTTATCACCAGGGAGATGTTGGATCTTCTCGTGCCTCAACGTCTTGCGACTTCCCTTCATGAAGAAATTTAACATAGAGGAGTTTGAGTTTAGTCAGTCCTATCTCTTTTTCTGGGACAAGGTAGGACATAGAGCCACACATCTGTTCTCTGTTCTAAGTTATTAGTGTCATAACATCCTGGTACGTGGATGTTTTTGTTTATGCAGTCAGGACACTGTGTGTGTGTGTGTGTGTGTGTGTGTGTGTGTGTGTGTGTGTGTGTACAGTACAGTGTTATTATGCCCTACTCTACTACTATACAGTCATTGTCCACCTAAAACCCCTCGTTTGTGCGTTGTGGTCAGTGCTGTTCCAGGGTGGACGTCACAGTGACACCTCGCTTAATGTTTTTATCTCCCTGTCGCTTTCTCTCTCTGGCCTCGTGTCTTTCTCTCCCACATTTAGACAGTTTGTAGTCACACAAATGCAACTTTTTTTAGTTCCAGCCGTACAGCTGACTGGAATATTAGTTCAAATAAGGAAGCAGTAAATGTCGAACCCTAAAAATATCTCCCTTCCAGCCAGTTGGCTATTACTTTACAGCAGATGTGTAGAGTTGTAAGTAAGTTTTATACTAAGTTTAAGTCGAGTCTAAAGTCTCCCAAAGCAAGTCACAAGTTACAAAGGGCTAAATTCTGACCATTTAAATGACACCATGTTTCCCTTTATTAGGTATGATAGTTAACAGCTGTGTAAGGCCTGCCTGACATGCTTTGCATATTTGCTTTTTATTTTTCAGACATTTTACCAAGTAAAGACATGATACTTCAATGTTTTGGTCTCATGTTAATTGTGTCAGTGTGAGAAGTCACAGATTCTCACACAGAGGAACTCACAATAACGTCTCATCTTGTACAGCCTCTCTGTTTCCCTGTTTAGTCACCACGTCTCTTTCATGTGCTTTGTCCTTTTGTTCCTTAGGTTGAGCGTTGCTACTACTTCCTCCATGCCTGTGTGGAGACAGCACAGAGGAAGGAGCCAGTGGACGGACGCCTGGTCCAGTTCCTGCTCTCCAATCCAACCAATGATGGAGGACAGTGGGACATGCTGGTCAACCTCATTGGTTAGTTCTCATCACGGCACATAGGCCCTTTTTCATATTTTGCATCTTGGCCGATCACAAGTGTACAGCTCTTAGTACATCACTTCAGCCCTCTGTAAGAATCGTACACCATTTGCACTAATATTTATAAAAGAGCAAAAACATTTTATGAAATATGTTTGACTACTAAGCACTGTTGCCTCACAGGCAACAAATCCAGGTTTGAACCTGGGGTCTTTCTGTGTGGAGTTTGCACGTTCTCCCTGTGTTTGCGTGGGTTTACTCCGGGTACTGACATGCAGGTTAGGTTAATTGGTCAATGTAAATTGCCCGTAGGTGTGAGTGAGAGTGTGAACGGTTGTCTCTACATGTTGGCCCTGGGATTGACTGGCAACCAGTTCAGGGAGTACCCCGGCTCTCGCCCAAAGTCAGCTGGGATTGGCTCCAGCCCCCCTGCGACCTTGAAGGATAAGCGGTATAGACGATGGATGGATATTTGGATACTAAAACAACTATTAATAGCATATTCTCTCTACAAACAATGGCTCCCTTTTTTTAAAAATGTCTGCTTGGTGCAACAATATCACAGCATCAGGTTCCATCTGGAGCACAGGGCAATGTGTCTGAGAATCTCTTGTTGCCTGTTGTCGCACTGACACTCTTGTATGGACATCCCTACGTACATCCGCTTATGCAGAGGACGTCAGTTGAGTAAGCGCTTTTTCAGTGCGGCACATTTACGTAGACACTGCTAAAAGAAACCAACCCAGACAACCTCTGACCACCTCTAGCCTGAGCGATTGGATTGCAGTGCATCCTCAGTGCTTGTTGGGTGCGTTCACACCTGTACTTAGAGCTGTCCACTTCTGGTTGGATCACCCAAGATGCATGATAAAGGCAGGTACAAACGGGACTGTGAGCACATTAACAAGATGACATGAACAACTCTGAATATGTAAATCTTTTAATAGAACATCTGACTGTATTAACAATCTTGTGTTTTATACGGTCCTGTCTTAGAAAAGTATGGCGTCATCCCAAAGAAATGCTTTCCAGAGTCACACAGCTCGGAGGCCTCACGCAGAATGAATGACATTCTTAATCATAAGGTGCGTTTACGCAGTTGAATCTTCAGTTCACAATAATCACGTGCACAGACCTATTTGTCATATATTCGGTGAGGCGGGGCTGACTGTTGTTTTTGTCTCATTGTGTGTTTCAGCTGAGAGAATACTGCCTAAGACTCAGGAATATGGTTGCCAGTGACGCTACTAAAGCCGAGCTGTTTGAGACTGTGGACACCATGATAGAGGAGGTGAGACTGAAAGCACATACAACTGTTTCCCGTAAAATATGTCATAGCGAATTTCCCCAGGGAGCCAAGAACCTTTTGAGGAACTGATGAACATAATCTGTTTTACTGGAGGAATGTAGAATTTTCATCTAGGGTGCCAAAAAAGTACTTGCTCCCATGGTTTTACTTTCATAAAGTTCAGAAGCCGTCATTGCAGATAGCTGATCATCGCTATCAAACACAGGCCTGATGGCTGCTACAACTGTGTACAGCTTCATTCAAAAAAATTAGTAAGCACTCGGTGACACTGGCACCAACATTAGGGCAATGTACAGATGCTTTTTTTTAACATTTAAAACAGCCATGAAGTCAGCTTTCTTCTTTAAAGTTGTGAAGAAAGACAGAAGTGAAATGAGAAATTAAAAAGCGAAACGGTCTATGTAATAAAGCAGAACTAAATAACCACCAAACACTCAGAAGACTGCTGTTAGTTTGCCGATAGTTGTAATGGAGCTTTTAGTCTCCTTCTCATTCCTTTAGGACATCCAACCAGACATGAGAAGTACTCCACTGGAAATGCTATTATATGTTTATGGTCATTTAATTTACACATTTTCGACAATGCCAACACCACATCACTGAATGTATACTGAAAATGTCACAACATTGTTCCATTGTTACCAGAAGGTGGGGCTGTCAAGTAATACTTAGCTGAAAGTAGCAACGGCTAGCCAGTTTGAAGTCATACCTACAAGCAGCCTGCAGGTCAGGGTGATGGCAACAGTCTGAAGATGAAGCTTTTGCCCAACTTTGAAGGAAATCAGCAAATCGTAACGTAGCTTTGTTCAATATCCACTTTCTGACATCTGATAAGTGAGTGTCAACATTATGCTGCACAGTTTCCTTTCTCATTAAGAAACTCTAAAGACCACTTACTCAAATGGTGTCATTTTCTAATGAACAACATGAGGAATTGCTATCAGAATGACTTAATTCAGCAGATGCAGCGCAGTACAAGTAGTTTTTATATATAATGGTAACAGAGCAAGTTCATGTTCACCATAAGTTTACTGTGAAGCTTCTAAGGGCTTAAAGTCAACTGCACTGATAATTTTTTCCTGTAATTGTTTTAATGATAATCATGTACACGTTACAAAGCGCTGGTGACAGTGTATTGTGCTTACATGTACCTATTTTATGTGCACAAGAGAGCGTTCACTTGTAGCTCTGAGCGTGTTACGAGCACACGTCATCTGGACTACAAACAAATAAAAAAGAAAAATCACCTTCTCACTGCCTAAGTGAACTAAGTTGACGATGGTGATCTTGATTATGGAAAAGTTTATCACAAGGCATCTGGCGCTGGACGGCAAAGACTAATTCGCCCCCAAAACAAGATTAAAAGGTGAACATGTGCATGTAAACAAACTCTTTCATAGCGTAACACGTGCTTCTATGTGAAATACAGTCATGTGCCTTTGTTACCACAAAGACACAATGTTTGTATGCATATGAGGCTTTATGTACGCTTCCTGTGTGTGTGAATGTATGAGGGGCCTGTCAGTCAATCAGTCTCCCATTGAGACGATTGCACACAGAGCAGGGATCTGGTTAAGCAGCCTTTGTTGTCAGCTGTTGGGTTGCATTGTGCTGCCGGCCGGTTGCTTGTTTAAACTGTCGCCTGTATCTCACAGAGCCTCCACGGATGCCCAGCCATCACCACACACACACACACACACACACACACACACTTTTACACACACTTTTACACACACTAACACACACTAACACATGTTGTGCAACAGTAAAGACTGCTCCCGCTGCACTGCACGGCAGGGTGGGGGGTGGAGGGCGGAGTTGTCAGTGTGCTTGTTTGTCCACCTGGAAGTGGTTTGTTTTGCGAAACACCACTCTGTCACGGCCGCTGGCGATGGAGGATTCGGTCATGTCAAAAGAACGAGCGGCGTAACGAGAACCAAATTGTTCAAGGATATTGTCGCAAGTACATTTGACCAGCAGCACTCTAAAAACCATCATTATGATTGGACATCCACCGCAGCACAGAAAGTCACATCTTTAACATGTTGATTGATATCAAACCCCAATTGTTGAAATCATGAACCAAATGAAATACAGTTTGACTTTGTTACGACCCTAGTATCAAGAAAGTTATGAAGTTGTGAAATGTCTTTATTAGTTCAAAAAATAGCGACTAAATATGCACTATATTTTTGTCAGTTTTCTGTATTTTAAAATTTACTGAAAATATATTACATTATATATATATATATACATTAAAATTATGACCAATCCCATGTATTTAAGTGGATGATTCACTTGATATTTGCATGTCAGGTGTCAGTTTTCATCTACAGGAAGCACAACAGCAACATTATTGGCTAAAATTAGCACAGTAATTGTTTTATTTATTATTATTGTGTTTTAAATAATTGGTCTCAACTGAAGAGATGTGCTCAATTTCTTGAGTAAAATAAACTCGAAGATTTGCATGAATTTCATTATAAACTGAATATCTTTGACAGTAAATCAGACAAAGCAAGCTATTTGCAGATTCCTTCGTCAGTTTTTAAACTAAAGACTTATTTGATTAACTGAACAAATTCCCAATAAAGTTACCCCACATGATGTTCTGATCTTAAGGCTGAAAAATTAAATAGCACTTTTGTGGCATAAATATTATAATAATTCCACAGTATTGTAATGTGTTCTGGGTGTGTAAATGGCAATTTGGCATCATCATGGCACAAGCAGAATTATAAAATCATGCCGTCAAGTTATGACAATTAAATGCCAGACTTATTGTGGAATGACATCATTATTTAATTGACATTTGAACATGACAAGTAGGAGTAGTAATAGTAGCAAACAATTATCCATAGTGTCAGGTGTGTTTGTGGTAATTTCAGTAAGAGTATTGTGATGTCAAAGCACTTTAACAGCATTTAGGAGCTATATTAGGTTTACAAAAAGTGGTAATTTCACATTTCGCTTCTTTGCCGTCCACGTGCATTTGTGCAAAACCGTGTGCTTTTATGGACATACTTGCCCTAGCTGTCTTTTTTTTTTTTTGTCTAAATCTTACAAATGTTTTACTAGTATTTCCTTTACATGTTTACATGCATTTGTATCTATGTGTGCACATGTGTTTCTCAGGATCAAAGTGCCGTGTCAGTCCTACTTTGGTGCGTGTGGAGGTGATGCTGTCCACCCTTCCTACGTGGCGGCTGTTATTGTGCACTGGTCTTCATCATGCCAGACCCACACACACTCCAGTGTGTGGAGTGTGTGACAGGCAACCGGGGTCAATGTCTCTGCTTCCACTTACTGTACCCGGGGTGCACTTGATTTAAATGGATCCCCCTCGCATGTCAAGAATCTATTCTTTTTGTTAACGCTGGTCAGGCACATTAGTTAAAAGGGAGCACGTCACATCCATCTAAAAACCTCTGCAATAGCAGCTTAACTCATTTTAACCAGCACCTGCGCTAAGAATGAGCAAACTAATCTTGTGCACCGTGACAGGTTCTCTTTTTTTAGAGGATGACATTCTCCATACACTGCGTTATTGAGGCAGAGAGGATTAGTTTAAGTTTCAAAGCCAGTCTTTCTCTTTCATGCTGTATCTGGTGTGTGTCCGTGCTCCTCTACTCTCACTTGCATAGACAAGAAAGTACACACACAACACACACACACACACACAAACAAATAAACGCACATTTACTGGTAAGTGTACATGCACGTACGGTTGTTTTACACACATGCGCAGACACACAGATGGTATCCCTCACGCCACAACTGTAGCCTTTCCATGCTCCATTGCGTCATGGAATCAGAAACGCCATGTGCGGCTCTGCTCTTGGCTCTGAATGCATGGAGTGCGATTCTTAAGACAAGACTAATTTATGAGGCAGCCGTCAAAATCACAGAGGAACATTGTTGCCGCGGCTCAAAGGCTCTGCGCTGCTGGCTATTCACTTGATTTGTTGTTCAATGTGGGTGGCTTCCTTTTAGATGTGTCATTGTTAGGGGCTGCAACGATAGCTTTGCCAGTTCAGAGATGTCCACTCGGATTTCTTGAATTTCTTTGCACCATTGTTAGAATTTAACAATGACCACATGTGTTGAATGTTTACAAAACATGGAAGTTTAATCAAAACCTCGCTCATTTTTATCCAAACTGTTTGCATGGTGTCATTTGCTTACACTCACAAGTCCAGCTTCTAGACAATAGTTATAGATTTACCTCAGAGTAGCAATGAGGCACATGTTTTTGCCTCAAAGGTAAAAGGACCTTTTCTAGGCAGTTTGACCACTCAAAGCACTGTAACCACTCACAGACGGAAGGAGCAACCTGCTCATCAGTTGATGTGCGGCCATGCAGATTGAGCCACCAATCTTTCGTTTAGTGGACAACCCACTTCATCACTGTGCCACAGCTGCCCAATATAGCATTATTTGATTGAGAGCCAGCTGCACCCTAATTACTGTATGTCTTGATCAGATATTTATCAGATGACCAGATTAAAGCCTTTATTTGGCTTTTATTTCCAGAAAAAATCTTAATCAATGAAGCAAGATAGTCAGTCAGTGGCAGGTGCACATATTGCTACACTCAGGTCGAACTCTTCTTCCAATACACAACATGATGAAAGCAATGAAAAAGAAATGTACTTTCCTTTCATCATTTTGTTTATTGTAAGAAGAGCGTTTAGGATATAGACAGTTCGCTGCCTATCTAAATATACGTTTTTTTTGTTTTTTTTTTAAATGCCTTCAATGCAACATGCCAATTCAAACACATAAAGGCCACAATCAGATGGTTTTTTTCCCCAGAGGTTCTTTGCTGGAAAAGTTGAAGTCACTTAGATGTTAGTTAGGCGTTAACCAAAGTTAGAAGTTTGTCTAAAAATCATAGTAACTTCTAGAAACCTACATAGTATATACAATGAGAGTAAGCAGCGTTTTTTACTGTCAGTGCTCTCTGTGGACTATACAGATGGAAAAAAGGAAGGCTGAAGTCAAGCCACCACTGCCACAATCTTAAAAAGATATAATGTATATCTATATACAGTATAAAAACATATGGTGTGTGTGTGTGTGTGTGTGTGTGTGTGTGTGTGTGTGCGTGCGTGCGTGCGTGCGTGCGTGCGTGCGTGCGTGCGTGCGTGCGTGCGTGCGTGCGTGCGTGCGTGCGTGCGTGCGTGCGTGCGTGCGTGCGCGCGCACACACACACACACGCACGCGCGCGCGCGCGCGCGCGTAACCTGGAGCAAGGCACTCCAGTGTGCTGTGTGTTGCCTTTTGCCCAGTCCACTTACTGAAAGTGTTACTCACTCCTGACTCCAGGTGATTTGTTTGTTTGGGTCGCGTAAAACAAATAAACATGCTGAGCGATGCCAGCCCATCAACACTGGAGCACAGATGCTATCAGACATTAGCCCCAATGGCGTGCACTCGGTCAGCTTATTGTTTACAGCGAGACACGCAAACTCGCTATGTCACAGAGTCGAGGGTGGCTTGAGGTGGACGTGAGGTGGACCCTCTGCTAGCGACCGAGTGGAAGAGAAATCTGGCTGTTGACAAACTCCATCAGAATCCTGTATAACAGCCGGTTCCTGAAGCCTGTTAACACTTCACATGTTTAGAATAATAAGATATAAATGAGATGGCCTTTGAAGTCACAATCTAAATATGTATCACGTCACGTTACAGTTTATGAGTAACTTGAAGTCTACCCTTGGGGCTTGGGCTCAAATCATTTCTAATTTCTCTACTGAAAATTCAACCATGATACATTTGCTGACTGAATGTGTGGTCACATTCATTACATTAACACTACTGTATTTCAATTAAAACACTTCCATCTTATTCGTTACTTAACCGTTTTGTCAGCCTCCCCTATTTTTTTTCCACCTCTCTCTGTCCCTCTCACCTTTTTTTTTCTCTCCCTGTCTCTCCCTCTTTCTCTGCCATTTATGTATATATGTCATTGGGGCAGCAGGTGTTTCAATATTGATCCAGCTCTGATGTCACTGTGGCTGTTTATTCTCTGACTGAGGTCTCTCTGTC
Source organism: Pempheris klunzingeri (assembly GCF_042242105.1). Taxonomy (NCBI): domain Eukaryota; kingdom Metazoa; phylum Chordata; class Actinopteri; order Acropomatiformes; family Pempheridae; genus Pempheris; species Pempheris klunzingeri. The sequence goes on from NC_092015.1 coordinate 21,130,720, forward strand.
AGCCCTGCCTTTTCCTCACACCTACTTTATTTATCTTGCCCGGGGAGGATGAGCGGGCACGAGGCTGAGCTGGCATTAAGGGAGGTGCTTACAGTTTGTCTCGGGGCATCTGAAAGACAAATTGTAAAAGTGGAAAGGTTAACGGTTACCAGGGAGAGCAGAGCTATTCTTGGAAGAAAGACGCAAAAAGGAGGAATGGAGAGAAAAAGGCGGGGGTTAATGGGTAACAGAGATGTCTTGTTAAGATGTCGAGGGCATCTGGGCAAACAGAGACCAGACATGGGGATGGACACCCTGGCATGTAGTCTTGCCCACAGGGCAGTCTAAACAAAGTCGTTGAATTAGGAGGAAAATCGTTCAGGGTGGGGTGGAGGGAGGGCGCTGAACAGATGCCTTTGTTGACTCTGCGCATGTGTGTATTTTTGTGTCTATCTGTAGTTTTGTGACCGTGCGCGTTTCTGTGATGAAGACGGGGATTGTTTGTTTGCGTAAGCCTTACCAGAATTTATGCATTTTTGTGTGTTTGTCTCTGCAAGAGCATGTGCCCGGGTGTGTTCGGGGTGAGAATGGCGGGCTCAGTGGCTTCAGTGTCTACTAACAAGAACGCAAGAATGTCATCTTTATGTAGAGACATTTAATATGTGTTGACTGAGCATGGGGAACTGCTGCCATGGCTGCTATATTTCTCCAGGCCGAGCCAAAAATAATAACCCTGTCAGCTCTATATTCAGCGAGACAGACGTTTAAGTTGTCTGGATATCAGTAGTAGTGCTCAGTAAAAATAGTGTGTTAAAGTCTGTTGGATATTTGTCCTTTGTGACACCCATAGTCGCAGCAGTGAGAGAGTGATATATCACCATTCATCCACACAATCAGAACAGTACTCACTGTAGTACACACTGTGCTGTAGACCCACTGTACACGTGTGTCTGCCTCTTGTCAAGCCAACGTATCACTGTCTAGGCGCACTTTTATCTACTACCAACAATGGACTGTGCCACGTCTAATTTCTTCGCCCCCTTTTTTTTTTTAATCGTGTTTGATAGGAAAAGCGTCTGCTGAGTCCTAGGGAGGGGGAGAGCAGAGGAGGTGAAAAGCAAAAGGGGGAAATTCCTGAGATAACTATATCAGAGGTTAGAAGGGCCAGATTGACAGACGGCCCAGTCCAAACAACCCGATTTAGCCCACAGGAACTCAGTCTGAACTTCATGCGCCGCAGGAAGACACACATGGAGGGAGAGGGGAAGGTTGTGGGTCGCAAATGGGGAAATGGAGGGATATGAAAAAGATGTAAGGGGGGGGGGCTGTCGAGGGGGGAAAAAGAGGGGGAAATGCAGGGAGAAGCCCAGGCACCGATGGATGAGTGTAAGCGAGGACAGACATGGGGATGGAGGGCTTAGATGAGCACACATTAAGATTATGAGCCAGAAATTAGATTTACAAACTTCTCTGACAGCCCCCCTAAACACAAGGAAGTACTCTCTTTTCATAAAGTATATGCAGTAAAGCCCCATTCTCTAGTAACAGTATCATACCCATGCACACATGTACTTGTGTCACCTCTGGTTAAAATGGAGATACCGTTTGTTCACTCTGAAGTTTGCCTTGTAAGCTGGCAGGTTGTTGATATTCCCCCTGTGTGTGCCTTGCAGGTGTTCCGGGTGGCCAGCGTTTGTCTAGGCAGCCCTCCCGAGACCATCTGCTGGGAGTACAGGGACAAGGACAAGAACTTCCATCGCATGGGACCCATCACCCCTCAGGAGTTCTACAGGGAGCACGTCAAACCCCTATACAACATTCAGGACAAAGTATGTGATCTCGCATCAGATAGACCGCGTACCATGTTGTTGTTGATCACAGTGTAAAACTTGAGCTTCTAACTTCCTGTCAGAGGTTGCATTGTTTCTAAAGCTCGTATGCAAACTTTCTGTCCTCAGGTCTGCCTTGTGAACGACCCGCGACCCCAGAACCCTTATGGGAAACTGTACAGTGTCGAGTTCCTAGGTAACATGGTTGGGGGTCGCAGCACCCTGTACAACAACCAGCCCATCCAGCTCCTTAAAAAGGCTGCAGCTGAGTCCATCAAGGAGGGAGAGGTAGGTTGGGGCTAACAGGCATAACTGTGGACACAAGTATGTACATGTCAGCGTGTCTGCACGTGTGAACTTTGTGAATCTGAACATGGCTGCTGTTTTTCTCTTAGGCGGTGTGGTTTGGTTGTGATGTCGGGAAACATTTCCACGGCAAGCTGGGCATTAATGACATGAATGTGTGAGTATAATGATCAAAGATGTCCAGTGTTGCAGTTGAACGAATGTGGCATGGCAGCATTGGAATCATGTGGAATTTTATATTGCAAAGGGAATTGCAAGCGAATTTACCTGACTCCAAATGGCTTAGATCAAACTATATGAATATAGTCTGCCAGACTTCCCCAGGCTCACCCAGATACGGCCTTAGTTTCTTAATTTGTCAAATGTAGCAGGTTCAAGGATGCAGTAGAATTTGGACTACATGCTACATCCTTTCAAAGAGGTGGTTTCTGGGCAAGTGACTTGTAGCGACTATACTATTAGAAGAGTGCAACAAGTGAATACAACATCAGTGCAGTGTTTTTTCCCCACTATTACTATGCCTACTCTTACAGCTCTGACATGCTTGAGATGGCTGAACATATACTAGCCAAGCACTCATCTAAAAGTAAAATAAGTGAATTACACTTCTGTTTGGCACCGTTGTAGCCCAGTGTTGTCTGCACCATGACTGCAGGGTTCACGTAACTAGACCATCTGCCGTCATGAGGTGTCAGTCTCTCCCCAGGGGAAAAGTTGCTTATCTTTGTCCTTCAGGTGCAGCAGCAGCAGCATCTGTGTCTGAGTTGCTGGCGCCAGGCTCAAATTTGACCACTGAACCAAACCAGCATGGTGCCGAATGTCTGGTACCATCTCTGCTGAGGCTCATCCTTCAAACAGATCTTTTCTTGCACTGGTAGATTATAATTGGAATGAGATTGCAGCTTAATGGAGCCTCATTTCTGCAGTCATGCTCATGAAAGGAATGAAAGGCGAGCTGTCTGTTAGCTCATGCAGAATCCCAGACTTATGAAGGTTTTGCTTTTTATGGTCATCACACCTCTTTCCTTGCCTCTATGAAAAAGATGAAGTATTGCTGAGATGTGATATGGGCGATTACCCATGAAGTTAGCAAAACTTTTCCATTTTCTCCTAAAATGAACGGTATGTGGGTGAAATTAAAATCTTTTTTTTTTTTTTCATCAGAGGATGTATTATGATTTGTGTGTGTCCGAACGTACAGGTTCAACCATGAGCTCGTGTTTGGAGTTTCAGTGAAGAACCTCTCGAAGGCAGAGCGGCTCATATACGGAGACTCACTCATGACCCATGCTATGATCCTCACTGCTGTCACAGACAAGGTACGCTCGCACAAACACACAGTACAGGTATGTGGCTGTCCAGTAAACTCATGCAGACGTACATTACATACACAAGCACAGCCAACAGGAATACACACATTTCCCAAGATTTATTGCATCAAAGCCTCGCCGTGTGTTTACGCTGCTTTAATCGGCTGCAGTTTTTCATAGTGATGTCAATTTCCCCCTTTTTAAGTAACCCCAGCTGTTAGGACACTTTCTTTCCTCCACTCTCAGCTTCTCGCTCTTATCTCCCCATCGTCTGCTCTCTCTCTCAGGATGTAAAAGAAGGCTATGAGAAGTGGAGGGTGGAAAACTCCTGGGGCGATGACCGTGGGAACAAAGGTAACACATTATTGTGCTATTCCTACTTTCAGTCCTTTCTTTCAAGATTTTTTTTTTTTTTTTTTTTTAGATTGAACATGTAACGAATTACCAGCAAGTCAGAAAGAAATTGCTGGCTGAAATGAACCCAAAACAGTTGCTCTCACCTGCATCCGGTCTCAAAACGATACACATACAAATATTGCCACAGAGGCTTCCTTCCTCCCCATCTCTCTTTCACATCTTTCTCACACCACGGGGTCTCGTGATAAACCAGCATCCTCCTGCTTGCGTCTATTAAATTAAGACCAGGATTAGACTGAGAGGTTCCCTGTGCTGCTGCTTTATGAACTTATAATTGGCTGTGTCCTGTTTCAGAAAGACTCACAGGCATTAACACAGGCACAGCGGCCCTTTATCGTGCTTTCTGAGTTCAGTGCCTCTGGGTCCAGTTGTATAAACTTGGTTATAGAATGGGCTAATCCTCAAGGCCAGGAAACAGCACAATGAAATTCCTCAAAATGTCTTTTAAAAATATTACAAAATATTTGATTCTACAGGCCTGGCCATATGGCAGGTGGAGAGCTGAATAAAAAGTTCAGTTGAAGGACAGAAACTAAGGAGCTTGCTTAGTTAGCCAACATGTTTGCTTCATCACTAACAGGCTATAGATGATGCAGTTTATTCAAAAGACGTGTTTGTACCATCGACTCCTGTGTCATAATTGTCTGTAAGCAGTTGCTCTTTTGTGAGCAGTGTACACTGTGGTGGTAAAGACAATCAGATGGATCATCACAGCTAAGATAGCTTCTTCCATTTTGGCCTCTCCGGCTCCCAAACGTCAGCGCTGTCAAGGCAGCTTGCTGTTGGTCAACGCTGCAAATGAACCCTCCGGTCAGAGTTCATGTCAAATATCAAACTATTCTATTAGAGGAAATTGATTTCATGCCTCTGTTTTAAATGCTGGTGTAAGTATGGATTGTATCAGAATATAACCATATATAATACAAAGTTGTAAAAAGACTTATTTTGACGTGGAACTTTTGAACCTGATTTTTTTTTTTGGGGGGGTAGTCAGATTACGGACTTCTGTTTGTTTTGTTTTGTTTTTTGTTTTTTTAAAAACCACAAATTCCAAATGAGTTTAACAAACTAACTAAGTCTTGGGCTCACTACCAGTAAGCCATTGGGATGCATCAGGGAAAAATGTTGTCATTAAGTAAGTAGAGTTGGTTTGTCTCCAGGCAACAGGCCCCACGACGCAGCAGGTACTCCTCACCACTGCCCCAGACTTCACTGTCTACTGCTGTTATTCCCCCTTTGCTTTCATCTCTACTTCTCATCTTCCTCTGACCCTCTCTGCCTCTCCTCCCCATCTCTGGGCTCCACATTCCACTGCAAATTATAGGAGAGTATTTTGGGTCAGTCATGCGTCGTCTGGCGGCGCACACATACAGTACAGTACAGCACAGGCACACACACACACACACACACACACTCACAATATTTGCTTGAACCCACAAACCGTAGTGACTGTTGGGAAAACATGTGAAAACCCCTCAGTCAAGTCAAATGTATTTCACGCATATCTTATTCCATAAGCACAAGCAGATAGGGAGGGCCAGGGCCCACAAGCCCGTCCGCAGCCAAATTAATAAAGTGTTTGAGAACAAAAGTTCGAGAAGTGGCGTTCACTTGGGAATCCAGGGGCTTTGTTTGTTTGACAAAGGCTGAGGGGAAAAAGAGAGCAGAGTATGCAAGAGAAAGGACGGAGGTGAAACAGAAATGGAGATGTAGCACAGGTAGAATCCACTAGAAATCAGGAAAAACAGGCAAGTAGACGTAGAGATGATTTTGGAAAGATGATGGGGGATGTATGTAAGGTTTGTAAAGGCTTAATTTCTCCCTTCGGGGCCGTTGTGATATTGAAGGAGTCTCTCATGAGAGGTTTAACTTTCTGCTTCCCTCGCTCAGCCAATGTTGTGGCTCTGCTTACCCCACAGCTCACAGTTTTACACCGTTTCAGGCGAATGTTTGATGTTGGCAGATGTTCTGATGTTTTTATTTTCAATTTCATAGGACGTCAGTCTGAGGTGGACCCCTCAACATTTGTCAAACGTTTTATTTGAGCTCTGAATTAGTTTGACGTGGAGAGAGAGAAACTATTATTTTCCACCAACATGATTCTGTTGTTGAAAAAAATACAAGAAGATGACATTAATGTGGATGGAAGGATTTTTCTTTGTAGCAGATGTAACGGATTCTTGGGAAGAAAAGCTTTATTAGCTTTTAGCATGCTTCTAACCGCAGTTGCATATCTGTCCCTTCACCTCATTTAAAGGTCCCATTTCATTTCCCACGAAATAAAAAAGGAAAAAAACACTCTGAGGTCTTACCACAGTTCTGCGGCTGTGCTGTTCCCCATGCATTCATGTGTACCACATATAAAAGTAAAGGCAATTTTACACATTTGCTAATGTTGTAGTTGTAATACCACACTGTCCTCTGTCCCATCAAGCGACAAAATAGTTTCACCGACTCACCTTGTGCTCTGGTCATAGACCCAGACAACCTCTTTTCAGTCAGGACGGAATCATGGAATCACGTGGAGCCCAGCCTCAACTTCCTCGTGGAAATACAATCTCCTTTAGTCAGTCGATCAACCACTTTGGTTCCGATTGAACCCCCCCCCAACTGTTGGATGGGACAGTATGGAATTTTGTACAATCATGGTCCCATACGATATACACTACTCACAAAAAGTTAGGGATATTCGGCTTTCAGGTGAAATTTCAGGATGAACCTAAAATACATTCTAACCTTTCCAGGTGAACTTAATGTGACCTTCTCTAAACCTTTGAATGTACATGTCCAACTGTTCAGTGTTTCAGTACTTTTTGCACAAGTTGCTGTTCTCTAACAAGGTGATTAACAGCAACATTCACAACAGGTTTGATCCATGAATCGACCAATACATTTCCTGCTTCAGTTAGAATTGGTATTTAAACAGTCCTCCTCATCATGCTGTTCACATTCTGACATCATGAGACCAAGACGACACCTAACAATTGATCAGCAGCACCTCAACACTGGAGGCTTCAAACAGGAAGTCCTCAGACGGAGATGTTCACTGAGCTTAGAGGGTCACAGAGTGTCATCAGGAGGTTGTAACAGTGATACAGAGTGACTGGAAGAGTCACAGAAAGGAGAGGAGTGGACGTCCTTTGGCCACATCCCAATTTATTGAGACTGAAAATTAGATTTTCTACAAATACATTGTTTAAGATGAATAAAATTATCATTGCATGCTTCTACTTAAATGCCCTACTTTCATGATATAATATCACTGTAGCATTCACTTTTTACATTTTCCATATATTTCACCTGAAAGTCGAATATCCCTAACTTTTTGTGAGTAGTGTATGTCAATAACTTCACCATCAGGGTAACAGTTACGGTTTGAAGTGACCATTTAAGTTATTTAAAACATTATGATAAAACTTGGTTCACACTGTCCCTTTTTAAAAAAAAAATTGAAATTTGCAGAATGGAAAAAACCCTTACTTTTTCTCATAGTTCACCACCTTTATTTTGATGACATTTCTGAAAATCATGGTTCTCGCCGGCCAGCGATAGTCCTGCGATGCAGATTGGTGCTCGGAGAGCACGGTGGCTGCTGCACACTCTTCTAGCTTATAGTTAATCCATCTGTTCTGAGGCAGGACAGTCAGCCTATCCCTTAAAACAAATAATGACACCCAGCATTCTCACACAGACACACACACACACCATCATGCCACCCAACACGCGGGTTCCAGGAAGCTCACATCAACACACACACGGATACCACAGTGAGAACCAGGCAACGTGCCATCAAAGAATTGCGTACTTGGAAGAACACACATACGCAACAGACACACCATCCCTGCTACGTTGTTTTGAACTGTGGCACGTTCTTGCGGTTGCCCTGGCGTCTTCGATAAGTCAACGTGACGGCAGGAGGGATGCTCAGCTCAGTAAATAACTTAAATTCACTCTAGAATCTGGTTGGCAGTCCTCATCCACACGTGTCTCGAGCTGCTCTGGTTTCAAATCTTTTCGTCTCTCTTATTTGAGCCGAATTCACACACGCTGACGTATTTTATTTTAATTAATCAATTCAGCAAGGGGCTACATCCTCATCCAAAAACAGATTAGGTTATCCCAACATGTCAAGTTCAAGATAGGCTTTCATAACCTCCCCACATTGGGCCACGCTGACCTTGTGTGAGCACACACACACACACACACACACACACAGGGAGAGACAGGGACATTGTTTTATCAGGGTGGGTGTGCAGAGGTTAAAGGAGAAGTGTTGAATGTGTGCAGCACTACAGGGTGGGGGGGTGTGAACCATAAGGGGTGGGGTTCCTTCTCGTCCTTCACCCTTCTGCCTGTTGAAACAATAGTTTAGTGTTAAATAGCACTTAAAGCAATTAAAATGTGCGTGCAAAGACAAAGTGTGTTTGAATTCTGTTGAATTGTACCCCTCCCCTTTCAGTGAAAGATGAGTAACCGTAGTTGGTTTAATTAGTGACATGTTATGTTCTTGAATCAAGTATTTATCTCTAGAAGAATGTGGTGTGATTAAGGCTTTCTGGAAATTGACTCATCTAAAGGCTTAACCAGCTCTCTTTTGGAGAAAAAGCTGCGTCTGAAACGGGGAATCTTTCTGCATACAACCATGTTGAACTGGTCCTGGTCTTTTTTTATTTAGACTGACAGGTTTAATTATCATTTTGAGCCACACAAATGTCCAAAGCAGTTGTTTTCTTTATCAAACTTGGTTGTGATACAGTCACAAGCTGGCTCAGAGTGTGCGACGAGAGGAGACGAGCCAAGTCCCAATGAACGGTTTCAAATGTAGAAGATTGTGTCTTTGTCTCAACGCTGTTCAGACAGATTTTTTGACGTTCTGCTCAGACAGGAATAATGCAAACATTGTCACTTTAAAATAGTCAAATAAGGTTCCCATCATCCTAAATGGATCTTATTTAGGTGACAAAAACACAGCAACTACCAGAGTGTGATGAAAAAATGATCTACAGCAAGGTTTTGTTTGACCTGAACTAGTTTTTCCCCCAATGGCCTTCTTCACTGCCATCATCCATGCCATTAATCCAGCGTTAACTACTGATTGGTTGTCTTTCGCTGTCTGTCTCTGCAGGCTACCTAATCATGACGGATGATTGGTTCTCCGAGTACGTGTACGAGGTGGTGGTAGACAAGAAGTTCCTCCCCCCTGACGTCCTGGAAGTGATGCAGCAGGAGCCCGTTGTACTCCCCGCCTGGGACCCAATGGGCGCGCTGGCATAACTAAAGAAATCCGGGTTACAGCCCCAACTTGTGGTCTGTTTGACTCCGCCCTATTCCTCGGCTGCTTTTACCTCTCCAATATTTCCCTCACACCTCCTTCCAAAACAGCCTGTTCTTCTAAACAAAACAATAAAGATTTTGTTTTCTTTTTTACTGGACTGCCTGTGTCTTTTGTCTGTCTTTATTTCTTTTACTTCCACACCTTTTTGTGTTCTTGTTTTCTGTTTTTTTTTTTTTTTCTTGGTTTAATGCAACGTTCAAAACATCGTAGCCTGGGTGCGCGCCCATTTGAAGCAGTCCGGTCGTTTGGCCCCAGAAGTGCTCTCAAGAACCGCTGATCTGATCGACGTCGCACTCGACCCTGCGCCCCCTCTGTTATTCAGCAATTAACTCTCCAAGCACAGAGTCGATCAGATGAGTGGTTGTCGAGGAAATCGGAGGACAGAGACCACCTCCATTTTTGTTAAACAACTGCAACCTGAGTTTTTATTCATACTCTTGAAGTTCATGTCTTTGACTTGTGCCTGCGTCTCTTTCGCCGAGCTAACCTCTCGGTCACAGGCAAAACAGCAGTGATTTACTGTTCCTAGAAAAACACTTGCAGAATTTCCAGTTACAATCTTCTCATAACTTCCTCTCTCAGCAAACAACGTAAAGTACACCAGACAAGAAGCATAGGTGCTCACATGTGTACGTGCATTCATCTATGTATTTGTTTTCATATCTTCTGTCTGTATCCCCCCGATTGGGTATCTAGGAATGTTAAAAGCAGGAAAGGGTCAGACTCGCTCACTTCTACGCAGAGCGGCTGCGTTGCCGTGCCAGGTGAAAATCCGACCACTTCCTGCATAGACTCTGTAATCATTCCTCGGTGACGTTCTGACTCTTCCTGCTTTAAAACACTCCTGTCTTGGTAAAGGCGACCTTTGACCTCCCTGCAGTTGGTCTGTCAGCTGAGTTATTGCCGTTCACCCTCTGCAGTGTGGTTGTTGGAGTAAGAGGTGCCCGGTCAGCATCACTGGCTGATTGTGGAAGGGAGACCTGGGACATGACAGCTGTTGTTGTGACAGGAATGTTTGATTAGGTGCTTTTGAATTAAAATTTTGTTTTGTAATGATCCTGCCAACATTGCAACCCAGAGTTTAAGCCTGCTGGTTTAACTGCTCCGTCCTCCCTCCTATCAACCTGCATTTTCTCAACTTTTCCTCCCATTGTTAGCTCCTCTGGCCCACCCTGTGCCTGGCACTCCACTTTCTTTGCCTTTATCTCGTCTTTTTACTCTTCTGCTCTCTCCTACGAGCTTCTCCCCATCCATCCTGGTCCACATACCCCTCAAAATGGCTGGAGATGGACTCGTGCCAGTCTTCTTGGCGGATTCAAACACGCCCCGGAGATTTTCACATGTGATTTATAGCGTCAGTGAAACACTTACGACAGAAGCTAGATAAATGGCGTTGCAGGATTTAAGTGTGGACTGTTGGTAAATTGATTAATAACATACCCAACAATTCCTTTCCTAGAATTCTGTCCTCAGAGGAATGGTATTTTCTTTTATCTGGGTTTGATTTAGAGGAGAGTGAACACTAAATCTCAACTGGAAAATCCATGGTTTTACAATATGTTCAAGAGGAAATGGGAGATGATTTCTTATCGTATTTCACCTTTGCCTTTGTGAAGTTATATAAAGTCTCAGTACTGCGGGTCAAAAGGTGCAGATTGTTTGACAGGTTTATATAAAAGAGTAATTACAGTTGCCATGAAACAGCTGCACAAACAGTTAAATGCTTCCCATGAACTACTGTTTTTGAGTGTTCGATAGAAGAAATATAGATGTGAACCCGAGCGTGTTTGTGTTCGCACAAGCGGGCCTAAATAAACAGCAGGTCAAATAGTTTAACAAATATGAAGCCCTAGTTGCATTTGAATGAAGTATCTGGTGTGAGATGAAAGGCATGGAGTTTATTGGTATGATTGGCAGGTTGTGTGAGCAGCCGGTACTCAGCCTGACCTCCAGCAGCAATTATTCACCTCAGCTCACCGGGGCGAAGCCTCAGAATGAGAAGAAACTATGAACATGTGTCATGGACCTCAACATCAAACTTCAGGAGATTTTTCCTGTTAGAATTTAATTCCACGTATTTCGAGGCTGAATAATCCTTTTGTGAGTGTCTCTCCTGCACAGCCCACAAATCTTGTTGTTTTTGTTGTCAGTGCAGCCCCGCATCTGGTGGATAATGGATGATGGTCCGTGTGTGGACCAAGAGCCAAATGAAGAGTCTAAAATGTAAAAGTAAGAGCAGATGTTTGTGTTGTTTTATATTAGCAGTTCTCTCCCATGTCATTTTTACTCTCCTACGCCATGTGAGACGGCCGTTATACCAGCTGAAAGTTAATTTGTCTTACTTTACTATTTTATTTTGCTGATAGAAATAAATACCCTTTCTAAAGTTAGATTTTTAAGGACTTTTTGTAATTAGGTATTTTATATTTTATACTGTTGTATTTCTACTTTTTTGAGGAAAAATAATGAACTAAATACTTCCATGCTGACAACTAGTTGTATGTAACTAGGGACATGCTTATAGAAGTGTATAGAAGGATTGCATCTGGTCGGTAACAATTAAAGCCGGTGTTATTGTTTTCTAGGCAGGTGTGAGGTGTGCCCTTATTGGTTAATTATCTCAACTGACAGCCAATCAGATCAGAGCAGGCCTACAGGTAAGTTATATCTCCTGAAAGTGTCTGTCATGTGATCTGACTGCACCCCAGTGAAGTCATAAAGGTAAATGAAGGTGTTCATGTAATATTCTCTCTGTACATTAGTTATATTTCTGTCTGCCATCATCAAAACGGTTCATGTCTTGGTCAGTTAACTACAGCAAGCTAAAGTTATTCTGTAAATTAGCCCGATGCTAATAGCTACAATTTAGCTTAAATACACTGCAGTAAAAAAACTTTTTGCTGTCTTGTGTGTTCTATATTAAACTGTTAGCAGTGTCTAAATGAAGGGCTTGTATAACCTTAAAGCTGATGGCACTGATTCTGAATTTGAATGTTTCTGATAAGCTGAAGGATGAAGAGTTCCTCTGCCAAAACTAAGGGGGTGAAAAGGTTCATTTAGAAACTTTAATTATTTAGATACTATTTTTTTCTTTAAATCAGTTGGATGATGCGTCGTCACATCGCTGTTTTGTCTGAGCTGGACTCTTTAGAGCTTTGTGGTTCTCGCAGGACAGCAGCGCTACAAACGTATGATGAACCTACAGAATATGATGCATTGCTGTAGATTCAGTCGTTACAATTTGCACAACCTTAAGCATGTGCAATGCAAAGTAAAACACTCAAAGGGAGCATTTTACTGCAGAATAAGTACTTTTGATCCTTAAGGACTTTAAGTTATATACTTTTACTTAGATAAGGTTGGTGTGGTGTTGCTACTTTTAGGTAAGTAAAGGATCTGCCACCACTGATCTATGGGCTATATCTGGGTCAGATCCTGGTATTACTGAAGGTGCAATCTGTACGTTGTATGTTATCACAGTATAGGTTTACTGTTTGAAAGTCTAAATAGCAGTCCTTTCTTCTCCTGGAGGTATCCTGTTGAGGCTTATTGTGGATATGTCTGAAGGTATGGGATGCAGAACAAAGCAGGATTGTGAACTTGTGAACCTGTCCACCCTGGCTTACAAGTCCTGACGTCAAAAAGTGAGTCTTATGATAGTTTCCATATCCAGCTGTTTGTGTTTGACGGGAGGAATTAGCCCACCGTTGAACCATACAGGCCTGCTCATCATACACCTGGTCTCATTATTCCCTTTGGTTTTTCTTCACTTCTTCTCCTTTTCAGTGCAGTGTGTGTGTGTGTGTGTTTGTGTGTGTGTGGATTTGTGTGTGTTGCAATGAGGATTAACCTAGTACTTCAGCTGATGCTGATTGGAATGACGTTGAACACACACACAGGCTGGCTTTTACATGTAACAAGAAGGAGAGACTGGGTGCTGTGTGTGTGTGTGTGTGTGTGTGTGTGTGTGTGTGTGTGTGTGTGTGTGTGTGTGTGTGTGTGCGTGTGCGTGTGCGTGTGTGTGTGTGTGTTTGGGTGTGACACAAAGAAAGAGGACACAGTGATTCTAGCTGAATGTCAACACGACGGTGAATGTGCTGTCTCACTCTGTCTAGGTTGCCCTGTATTATATCTCTTACATTTCTCTGCTCGTGCACACACACACACACACACACACACACACACACACATACACACACATACACACACACACACACACACACACACACACACACACACACACACCATGAGGTCTAAGTAGACTGACTGTACTACTGTACCTGGCATGGTGCCTCTTGGCCCAGTAGGTTGCAGGTGGCTGTAAATGGGTTAGTTAGACCAGGACACAGGCAGGCTGGGACTCAAATAATCTCTCTCTCACACTCACACAGACTTCATAGAATCTACATTTCACATCATCGCTTTCTTTCTACATTTCGTAGCTTAATTTATGGATCTGCGTCGTCTTACTCCTCTTTGGTCGACTTATAAATATGCATCAAGGAGTCTTGGATTAGGGGCAAGGATCCTTTTCTAAAGCTCAGCGTGTGTGTGTGTGTGTGTGTGTGTGTGTGTGTGTGTGTTTGGGTGAGAGCATGTGTGTGAGCGGGTGCATGAATGCTTATGTGTGTTTGTGTCTTAAGCCAGGCAGAGCAAGAATACGGCCTGCTGTAAGCCCAGGCATGTGTGATTTGTGTGATTGGGTTTAGGCTGCGTCGATAGGCGACGTCTTGGACACCAGATGACCAGACGCTCCATGGACAACACAAACTGTCCTGCTAGAAATATCAAGGTAAGACCACTCTGCCGGGGTTTTTACATCCCATAATGCCATTATTAGCAGTGTATCATTGCAATCACTGTTTACTCCAATCAGTTCTCAGCTATACCTTTATATTGATTATATTATATGTGTGTGAGATGTGTCCATATGTCTTGCCTGCGTGTAAACCAGGGTTCAGTGACACTAGCCGTTATTTACCAGGTGAGAGGTATTTCTTTTGCCTGTCCAAGCTTAAGCGTGAGTTTAATTTCTTTTCGGAGCCTCCCAATATCAGTCATTTCTAATCATTCGTGTTTTTGCATAACCTCTAGGCGTTCGAAATTACACTGCTTATAATCTGTGAGATTTGGGAAACACATTAGAAACTTCCAGATTTGGAGATTAGTTGTTTAATTAGGGATGTTTTGTGTTTTAATGAATTTGGAGCATTTGATAGGCACAAATGTAAGCCCCAAAGCCAAATTCTTTACTTTACACGAGGACTCAATGACATTTGTAGTTTCTTCCTGTATTAGATGAAAAAGAAAATGTAACCAGCACTATGATTCTTTCTCTCCGTTTCCTTTAAAGGGATGTTTCATTTTCTGCTACTTGAACGTCAGTATTGTCTCAGAGAGGGGAGACCGTATTAAAGCTCCCACCACACCTCCTCTGTCTATCTCTCTATCCGGTCAAATGTTGTTGGGTTTTTTTTCACATTATCAGGAACAGTTTCAGAGGTCAGCCTTCACTGTTCACTCGAGTGCACAGAATGTGGGCATAAAGCCACTGACTTCAAGAAATCCCAAAATAATTAAGGCAACATGATCCATAACACTCCACCGCCCCCCCCAAGGGCATGCCCCTTCCACGCTTTATATAGAACCTCTATGATATAGAATTTCTTAATTTTTCCCTCAGAAATCTACTGTGTCATCCTACTAGATCTGTGGGGGGTATTAACAGTAAATAACCTACGCCCTAATAATCATTTCGCAAATAATCTGCGAGGTGGTAAAGTTTGCAGAAAACACTTTCCACTACATCACAGAGATGCTGCTTACAATGTCGCTCCCACCTACGTTATCAGCATCACGTGATTCTAAGGTCATTCGTTCAAATCTATTTGGCAGCCATTAATGTAATGCTAAGAGTATTTTACCTTCATCTGACAGACACCAAAGTGCAATAACACGTTTCTTTATCGTCTCATGATGTATTGTTTTTATTGTGATTGAAAGTTTCTATCTAGTGTCACATTGTCTGGCTTGCTGTTTAAGAGCTGTGATGTCTTGCTCGGAGACACTTGCTCTGACACTTTGATAGCTTATAGCATGTTTGATGTCTAATAGAGCGAAACGTTTGCTCTGTAATCAATACTGACACAATACTTGTGGTTTGTGTAATCGCCGCCAATGATTCTCCTGCTCAACCTGTAGTATTTGAACCCTTTGTCGTCATTAGCCTCAGATCAGCAGCCGTGTTTTAATCAGATGACTATGGATTGTCTTTATTTTTAGTGGCTGCACGTCACTGAAGTTGGAGGATGCTGGTCCAACCCACGGAGAGTTTATGTCAGGTACAGACAAGGATGAGGAGATTTGTTACAGTAATGTTTCTTGCAGCTTGTAGAGGAACTGATGTTAAAAGTTAAACAGTATAATGATAATTCCTACATTACCCAGCAGCTACGTTAAAACTTAAGATCATGTAGAAAGTCCTTTACTTTACTGGCTGTGAGAACATGGCTGTGTGAATGGCGACCACTGTGTGAGAGTGACTGCTGTTTGTGTGTGTCAGAGTAGCCTTTAGGTTCATGACCGGGCCAACAAGCAGGTTTTATACAGTCACTGTAGAAATAAAAGGGCCATAATTTGATACCGCCCACATTAGCATTTCCCACATTTCCCATCGTCTTGTGCAACCACTGCACAGCAAAGGGAAGTAAATCTCTCCTTCGGGGCAGGTTACCGCGCAGGTCTTGACCATTCGCCACTTCAAATGTGTTTGCATGTTTACTTGTCAAGCTGCCCCTCAACGTGGAACACGTGAAAGCCCAAAGTGTTTTTCCTTTCTCCTGGGAGTAGTTTCCTCATAAAGCACCACAAGTTCCTCCGACCAGTTTAGAGTTGTTTGTGCAGATGTGGCGGCGGCGTAGAGGCTTTCAGATTAGCAAACTAATGCGCTGCATGGTTTCCCTCCCTCCCATGTCTATCTGCACTATTTCTTTTTCAATTAGCCAGGGCTCTAGCTGGCATGATGTCAGGTGGGCATGGGAAACTATAGCCCGCACTTGTGGAGCACAGTAGAAAACTAATGCAGCATTTCAAGGATTAAATAACATATGATTCAGTCAGGTTGGTCTCTCTCTCTCTCTCTCTCTCTCTCTCTCTCTCTATCTGCACCGCTCTTGTATGTGTGCATGTCTAAAAGTGCAAAACAAGTGTTTGTGTTTGAGAGCTGATCTATCAAATTCACGCTTGTGTTTGAAGGAGATGCTAAAACGGGTTTACATATAATGTTCAAAAAGCACGTTCTTTTTTCTCATACCAGACATGGCTGCAGCAGTTTTCAGCCTTTTTTCTTCATGCTCCATTTAGAGGAACGGAACAATCCGCGCGTTTTGCTCTCACCTTCGACATCTTCGTGTTAGTGAAGAAGAAGCAATGGCGGACAGCGGGGTGGATTCAGGGGTTTTTTTCAGTGAGCAGGGGCTGCTGACCTGCTGAAGGGCTGAAGGAGGTCACCTGATCAACAGATCTCCTTATGAACTCACAAAGGGAGCCAAATTTAAACGGAGCGTTTTCACACACATTTACTGAAAGACGGGGCAGGAGAAGAAGTGATTGAAGGACAGAAGTGGGAAGACATATTTATGTTGCAAAGACGATACAAAGTGCTTTTTGCATAATATGGGACCTTTAAGTCTGTTTCCCCCACAGTTATATACAGATAAAATAATTTCAGAGGATCCGCTGTTTAATGTGCTGTGAGTAACTTTGTTCCAAAAACTGCACTCTATACATAAATCGCTTTATTTAAGCCAATACCTACTTTATACCTAATTTATTCAAAAATATCTTATGGTTTTATCAAAAATTCTTAAGATTTGAAATGATATTGTGCAGCATAAACCACATACTGTAATACCTTCTTTTACCCATCCCAGCATGGTAACTTAATACTTCTGATGCTTTTTTTAATCCACACTTTCTGTCTGTTTTTTTTTTTAAACCAGATTCTTAGGATTTTGAATTGAATTAGTACATTTAGTAAACTGTCATAGCATGCAACTGGCGAGAGGAAAACATTTTTTCTTTTTTTCCTTTGTGGTGTTTTTGAATGGCAATGATCAGATTCACTAAGCCAGACTGATCGGTGCAGTAGATAGACTCACAGACAGTAGGGCTGGACCGATAAAGTAGCCAGGTCGGTACTGTATATACAGCAGTATTATATTACATTATTATTATTATACATTATTTGGAAATAGTGTCTCCATTACTTAATTTGTCCACCAGAGCGCACTGATAGGTTCAAATTGTCAAAATCCAACATTCAACAGCACCTTCAAAAAACCGTCTCTTGGTCCGAATCTACCGACAGACAGATGCTGCTGATGGATTTAACTCGTTTCTCGGTTTCTTGTTGTTTTTCGCTTACACGTGTTCAGTCACCTGTCAGGTGTTTCACAAAGTTGTCTAATAGAGCTGAAAGTCTACAACTGTCTGAGCCAAAAGCTAGTCAGGAAAGCCCCTGGGGGGGGGGGGGCAGACCCTGATAAACATATTCTTTATACTCATGATACCCTTCCTGATGTCTACAGCCCACACTATACACACTATAGGGTGCTGTGCTGTGTTGAAAAACAGCTACAGTTAAAAAGCTGGCAAAGAACCCAAAGCTGGTTTAGTTTTTTTTTTTTTTGCTAGAGCGAAAGAGACACTGAGCAGGTGTCCTACGGAAGCTTTTTGGGATCGCTCACGAGCTGATATATGTTTCATGATTTTACTCTTTTATCACAAATGACAACGCTGTAGCTCAAGCGTGTGTTTGCACATATAGCTTATGCAACATGGGTATACGTTTGTTCATGCATGTTTATGCATGTGTCTGTCTGGACGTCTGCGTCTGCCCCGGCACATGAAGTATGAACTGACAGACCTCTTGGGGTGCAATGTGACAATGTATAGCAGTTGGATCTTATACTCTACAGCGTATACAACACTTATATTTTTAAACGTTACTTAAGCTGGCAAAAATGCGTACATTTCAGCAATAACCTGGGGGAGTACAGTTACAGGGGCATGATTTGCTAAATGCAGTCCGAGCTGGGAGCAGCCCAGCGCTACCGCAGCCTTGCACTGAGTGCAGCAAGCAAGATGATTCAGGGACTTGACCTTGCAGTAACACCAGCGGCAAGCTCAATTGTCCAACATGACGTGTGGAGTATGTTAAGCGGAGAGAACACATTTTAAGCACACAGTAGTCCCGCTTGCAAATGCAGGCTGCTGATCGCAGAATGCGTCTTTGAATGCTGGCGTCGATCAAGTCTCAAAACTTCTCTGGACAAAACAATAAAATTCTAATCTCTCCACAGCAGGTGTGCCTGATGACACGAGGAAAGAGCCTGAAAAGTTGGAGAGAAACAAACTGGACAGATGAGAGCAATTGTTAAACATAATGGGTTAAGGAGAAAAAGAGGGAGTGTGAGAACTCCTACATGGCTTTACCATGAATGTGTGTGTGTGTGTGTGTGTGTGTGTGTGTGTGTGTGTGTGTGCAAGACAGACGGTAGCGAGTAGCCCCACATTGCCTTACAGCTACTCAAGGGTAGGACTTCCCCTGTCTGCACTGTGTGTGTGTGTGTGTGTGTGTGCGTGAGTGAGTGTGTGTGTGCGTGAGTGAGTGTGTGTGTGTATGTGTGAGTGTGTGTGTGTGCGTGTATGTGTGTGCCTTGATGATAGTTCTGCCATGACCATACTGTGTTGAGTTCATTATTGCTGTTTGTGTGGCCATTGTATGCATCAAACCAAGCTTCAAAGTGTGCATGTCCGTGCTCGCCTAATGTGTCTTCATTATCCTCTGTCTGAGCGCATGCATCCATGCATCCATCTCTGCGCCGCTGTGCGTCTCTGAAACGCGGCATGTGTGGAAGTGTGTGCGGCTGCAAGTCAGTGAGAGAGGGACAACAAGGGAGGGAGAGGGAGAGAGAGAGAAATGAGAGAGGTTTGAGAGCTCAATGGGCAAACACAGTGTCCTGATGTGCTAGTGCACGCTGTTTCTCTGGCAAGTTTTTGCAGTACCACGGGATTCTTTAGGTTTTGGGTAGAAGTTGCCGCCGCTCATTTGTGCCATCTCTTAAGGTAACGTATGGGATGTGAGCTGGGATACTAAACCACTGGTTGTCTTTGCTGTTCATTTTGGTGTATTTACCTCCAAACTGTCACTGGGGTGACTGATGGTTTGTCTAAAGTTTAAGCAGAGTTTTCTTGAGATAAGAGATAGATCAGCCGAGCGTCTACATTTTTAATTTGGGTTGTTTTATCTCGGCTCCTTGACTTCTTCCTTGCGTGTCCTCTCTCAGTCTGTCTTTGCTTGGATCTTGATGTTACTGTCTCCTTTTTCTTTATTGAAGTTTTCTCTGTGGAGCGCTAAAAGATCAAGAGGAATCATGTTTGATATGCAGTGACTTTAAACTTTATACCGCAGGCTCATTCTGTAGAGTGGGTTTTTGAATAATGCATCATGGAAAAAACAGTTTTCAAACTTTATTTGAATTATGTATGTATGTTTCTTCTGTCTTTTTTCAAACAGCGATTAAGTGCGTCTGCACACGCAGGTCAGATTTAGTATTTCATCAATCCATTTACCGGTGTTTGTTTTTCTTGACCTTCTATTGTTAGGCAGTGACCGACAGCTGATACACTGTTTGTTCTGTGGGGATCCGTGTGTAAAGTGTAGTCAAGAGGGTAATATTTTTCTGTCACATCATTTTTGTGTTAAATTAGATTAGAACATATCTGTTTATTCTCATTTCTTTAAGTCTTAAACGGTTCCAGAAGGAGTGGACTGTACTTTTGTCAGTCTTGAGGATTCAGATGGTTGTGAGGAACAACTTATCATTTCTTTCATCAGGAAATTAACGTGTGGTTTATATGGAAAAAAAAAACAAAGTTGGTGTTGAACGAAAGGTTAAGTGTTTCTTTTCTTCGTCAGAGTCCAGGTACGCGACAGGATCTTGGTCAGCTGTTAGTGTGGAGCGAATGTCGTGCCGTGTAAAAGTGCTGGACACTCGTTCTTAATTAAGATAATGGCATTCCACGTAAATTGAGTCTTCCTACATTCTGGCATTCATTACTAATTGAGCTAACACTACAAACAACATAATCTACTTGTAAACGGCTCTCTCAGTTTGACCCGTTTGAGTGTGAGTGAGATTTCTGCTGGAAATTGAATGACTATATTGTCCTGTCAGTGAAATGCGTTGTCAGTGTTCAAGACTTATGTACAGTAGCCTCCTTTCAAAGTTTAGAATTCATTTTAGTGTTTAAAGAAGCCGCTGAGGAACACTTAGTATATTCTGCTGTGTCTACTTTACTTCTTTTACCTTCTGAATAAAACAGACAAAAGCTGTGTATTCATGGCTCCCCACTTAGACTTCATGCAGTGATCTGTACACAATTTCACAGAAGTCATGTGTTTGAATAGCATTTACATATTTTGTACAGTAATTAAGATGTAGCATTTTTAATTAAGGGGAAAAAAGGAGGTAATTCTTCTGCATTCAGCTAAAACATCTGAATTGTACTCATACGTACTGAATATAGTCAAATGAATATTGTAGGGAACTTTGTTTGAACTCATTATCAAACGGCAGTAAGCTAGTTTTCAAGCCGCGATTTAAATTAATTAATAAAAATTGTTTTTTTTTTTACTAACCGGTCTAATTAGTGCATGTCATGCACACAAAACACACAAAAATGGGCAAATCAGATAAACAAATGAGATTTATATTATCTATATTAAGTCATATTGCTCTTGGTAGCAAAAAGAGCTCTTTTTGACCACAATGTCAACATGTCCACTTCTGTTTTTTTATTTTTCGAGGTTTCGTGTCATGTTTCCTGCCTGCAAAAATGCGCCTGGTGCCTGCGTATATTCCCTAATTTCTCCCCATTATTCAGCTTTGATCAGATAAGCTTTGAAACAGGTTATGCAACTAAGAGATAGCGTGAAATGAGAAACATGAGGAAAAGCTAAGTAAATCGGCATGCCCCGGCACAATCCCCTCAATTTGCACCACTGAGGGCGTATTTTGTTGTCATAGTTCAGGCGCTTATGAAAGACAGACTCAGATTCATTTTCGCTTTTCTATATCATGTCTTAGTCCGAGTCATTTGGAGCTGTTTCTTAGCTATTTCCTGTGACTTATCTGTGGATATTTCCTGTGTGTGTTGCAGTTTGCCCCATCACCGAGTGTCTCAGAAGACGAACAATTTGTGGAGAAGATCCAAGATTCTTGTAACTTTTCTGCTGGCCACATCCTGTTCAAACACATCTCTCTTCTCGTGTACCCTCCTCTGTCTGTCCTTGCTGCCTGCTCTTATTCCCTCTTGCTCAACAGACTCTTACACATTTCAGTCCTCTCTCGCGAACACACACACCTCCCCTCATTCTGGCCCCTTTCTCCTCTTTCAGCTCTCCTGGTCCCCATCTCCTTCACCTGTCCAAGAAGGACAATCCCGTTTTTTGCCAAATCTGTCCTACACCGTCACTGCAGCGTTCCCTCAGTCTCCTAACCCTTCTGTTCCCCTAATGGGCACCATATCAGACAGCAGTGCCACATTCCCTTCATTGTCACTCAGAACCTCTCTCCACCCCTAACCGCCTCGCCAACACCAACATCAGCACGATCCAATGGAGACAAAAGATATGATGATGACGAGCATGTTGACAATGGACAAAGGGGAGAATGAGGGAGAGGGGGATAAAGGGAGAGAGGAAGTGGGGGGAGAAGAGGAGGGAACGCAGCAGGAAAATGGTAGATTGATGCTAGCCGATGGTCTCGCAGAGAGAGGACCCAAGAACCTGACCTCCGGCTCTGGACAGCAGGTGTCCAATGGCTTCACCACATCCACCCCTCAAAGCCCCAGGGAGGGACCAGGGAACGCTGCTTGCTCCGGAGGTACAGCCTCCGGGCCTGGAGGAGGAGGCTCCGGGTCCTCTGCGCCGCTGGGAGGCCTCAGGACTCTGGTGGTCCAGCAAACCAGCTTGGAGAGGCCCAGAGAAACCTGGAGCAAGAAGATGGACTTCTTGCTCTCTGTGATCGGCTACGCTGTGGACCTGGGAAATGTCTGGCGCTTCCCGTACATCTGCTACCAAAATGGAGGAGGTGAGGAGGCGAAAGGTGTTCGAGCGAGGGCGAGGGAGATAAGGGGCGGGGAGGGTTGGGGATCAGCGGACGGGAGATCCCATGTGAGAGTAAGCGGGATTTCAAATTGGAGAGAAGAAAAGGCTCTTGTTTGAATTGTAGCACAGCGTGTACTGTGGGTCAAAGCAATAATTCACAATATTTGTTGCAGCTGATATTTGCAAATTTACTGCACTGGAACTATTTCCATCATTAAAGTTGCTGGCACATGGGGAGACCATCTGCAAAACAAATAAATAAAAAAGGGCGTACACCTATAAGGAATGCTACAGTTAATACACTTGTTTATGAATAGCTTTTGATTCAGCTCATTTCTTGCACAATCTAAGGTACAGAAAGTTAAGCTTGTGTTTTCACAAAGTCTGCCTGCGCTCTGTCAGTGCACAGTCCTCACCTTGCAGCAAACAGGGCCTCCCTTTCCACTTTTATTGAATTTGCAATAATAAAATCTTTGCAATTTCCTGTGTTCTGTGTGTGTCTCACAGAGCGAGCTAGAGATGGGGACTGGGAGACACTTGATAGAGGCAACAGTATTAATTGTGGTTTTTATGAGAGCGCCTTCAGTCTCTTTCTCCTTGCTTAATAACCTGTCTCCCAGGCAGCTGCTCAATCAACCCTTATCTTCGCTTTCATGTCACAAAGACGCGAGACGCACGGCGACCCGCCCACATACACAAATGCACATATGCACATAGAATAAGTTGATAATCAGAACAGAACAGAAAGAAAGAAAGGAAGTAAGAAGAGAAAGAGATGTGTTATCAAACTCTGCACGTTAGGTTGGATCTGGCGTCCTGCAGCTTCTCAGTTCCTCGGTGTTTCATCATTTTTATACTTTCCTCACTTCGCAATAATGAAGCCAACTTTGCAGCAGCCCTGATTTGTCTTTGTAGAGTTTCGACAAAATTGCCCACTTACTGTGTTTCCACAAATGAAATGCAGCGTGATGTGAAGCTGGGAAAGCATGCACTGTTGTTTTTGAATGGACTACGGTACTGTAAATGATAAGGTACTTAGATATTTAATGATTTTTACAGAGTGCTTCTTAATGTTCTTGGTTCTTGCTCGCTGGGAGTCATTGAGAGGACGACTGAGATTACAGATTGAGTGTGAACCAGTTCTCATGAGTGTAATTGACTTTTTAGCGTTCGTCCATAACTCTCTCTTTCTTCCAATTATTCCCCTCTTACTTTCCCCATTTCATCCTCCCAACATTTTTTCTCCCTCTCTCTCCTTACTTGATTCCTTCTCCTAATGGCCACCCTTAATCTCCCTCTCTCATCCCCAAACTTCCTCCATCCCTTGCGTCTCTGCCCAGGTGCCTTTTTGCTGCCCTACCTGTTGATGGCGGTGTTTGGAGGCGTCCCGCTCTTCTACATGGAGCTGGCTCTCGGCCAGTTCCACCGCAGCGGCTGCATCTCCATCTGGAAACACATCTGCCCCATCTTCAAAGGTAACGGAGCAGATGGAGAAATGGCTTAATAGCAATAGCTTTTTGGATTGAGAGAGAGATAGGAGGAAAACATGAGAGAACGGCGCTTATAATAACAGGAAAATTGGCAGTAAGAGAACAAAAAAGACGGAGACAGACAGTGGCGAGCCGTCAGAGCCCGAGAGACGGCTCATTTAACCTCCTGGTCCCCCCTCTGTACAGCTCCCTTGAAGAGCATCCCCAGCTTCTTGTACATCTAGTGAGATGCACTGACTCTCTGTAATGGAAATTGTCACATTTCCATGCCAAATGCCAGATGCTCAGAAATGTGATAGTATGTAAATTATTGTTGTTAGGAAATGTCACCCACTTACCCAATGGCAACTTGAATAAGCTTGAAAACACCACTGAAGTCTGAGCGAGTGACTGATGTCAAGCTAAACACATTCAGTCTAATTTTTCTTAACTCTTTTGTTTTAACAACTATCACCCAGGGATCGGCTTTGCCATCTGCATCATCGCCCTCTACATAGCCTTCTACTACAACACCATCATGGCCTGGGCCTTGTACTACCTACTGTCGTCATTCCGGGCCACCCTGCCCTGGACCACCTGCACCAACAGCTGGAACACCGGCAACTGCAACCGTTACATGTCCACCGACCACAATGTGTCATGGTCCAACTCTTCCACCTCCCCCGCCGAGGAGTTCTATACGTAAGTGCATGTAAGTCGGATGTAGAGGCGTAGGGGGAGAGCTACGCAGGAGGGAGACGTCAAGTGGAAGGAGGGAGGATGACTTCCAGGGAGCGATTACAGGGTTGGTTCTGGTGTTTTAAGAGCCCCGGGAGATGTGCTGATAAAGAAGATGTGCACAGAGAAGTTCAACACTTGTGGAATAGTTTAGGAATTTAGGTAGAATCAAGTTCAATTAGGAAAGACAACACTTGTTTGCGAGGATGTACAAGCTTTATTTGATAGACTTTGTCGTTGACTCTGCTCTACTCGCCCTACTGTGTTACCAGCAGCCAATCAGAGGTGGTTTGATGGAGGCACATGGACACAAACTGATAGCAAAGCATGAAGAGTTTAGAATATATCAGCGTTAGTGTGCAGATAATCAAGGGTCAGTCCAGTCGCTAAAAAATGAAATTCCGTTTTCACTTCTGTTTACCAGCCAACAAGTAGTGCTTAAATGGACAGTTCACTCTAAGTTAGTATGCCATGATATGAACTAACCCTTTAGTTAAAGGAGCAGGGGGGGGTGGGGGCTCGGGTGGGGGCTCGAGAGGAAAGATATAAGAAGAGAGAGAGAAAGCTTGATGGCTTTTTGGATTATGGGAAGATAAAAAGATAGATGAGAAGGTAGTGAGAAAACTTTGGAGCAGAATTGAACATTTTTATACCAAATTGAGTCCCCTGATTATAAATAAGCTCTTTTATTTAAAAAAAAAAAAAAAAGACTTACACGATTTTAAACTTATTTATGTTAAGATTATCATTATTATTAAGTGTCAACCAACTTTTGGCCTGCTGCACTCACAGTAAATCAACTCAACTCAGTCAAGTTTTGTTCGCTGTAATGTAAAAAAAAGCCGAGCCGTGTCAGAATAATGCCTTTCTTATTCTTGCCTGCCATGGGACTCTGCAGTCTACCGGCTCTTAGTCTTATCAGCCGCTCACTAGACCGTGTCCGTGTCCGTCCACTGAGACAGATTCAGGGTTTATCCGTAGTTGACTTTTCCTAATGCAGGTTTAAAAGTAACAAAATTCCCCAACTCACTCTGGCGCCAGAATTTCCTGTTCAGCATAAATCACGTCTCTGTTTTATCGTCCGAGCTCT
Organism: Pempheris klunzingeri; assembly: GCF_042242105.1. Taxonomy (NCBI): domain Eukaryota; kingdom Metazoa; phylum Chordata; class Actinopteri; order Acropomatiformes; family Pempheridae; genus Pempheris; species Pempheris klunzingeri. The sequence continues at coordinate 21,156,367 of NC_092015.1, forward strand.
GTGTGCTTAACCTGTGACCAGATGTTAACCCCACTGTTCATTTCAGCCTCCTCCTTTTTCGCCCTGTCATGCGTTTTTTACCTCGGCTTGTGTAAATGTTGTTTATTGACATAAAATTGCTATAAAGTCAGCCAAGCCCCCCCCCCCCCTCGTATCTCTCAAAGTTCTCCTTATGTGAACTTTCATTACTGCTCATTTAATCTCTGTGCACAGTGTGATGTATGTGTGTGTACGTGTCGGGGGATTAGACTGTGTCCTTCTCAGATTTTAACGCAGACTTTAAGTTTATACTTCGATAGTTTTCCCCTCTCTCCTGTTTATTACTCTTTCTCACCACCTTATCTTACCTCCTGATGTTTTCCTGCTTTCTCATTTTTCCTCTCCACAACACGTCTCCGTCCTTTTTCTCGACTTTCCAAATGTCTGACATCTCTTCCATTCGTTTCATCTTTGTATTCTCACTTTCTCTTATCGTCTCTGTCACTTCTTATTATTCTCCACATTCTTCTCCGTCTGTTTACCTCCCCTTTCCTCCCTTGCTCTCTTCCTTGATTTCCACGACTCCCCCCCCCCCCCCCCCCCATCTCCTGTTCTCTCCTCCTCATATGCAATCTTAACCTTTTTTCTTGTTATCGCTGTATGTTTCTTCACTTGACGTCTTTGTGCCTCCTTCGACCTCACTTCAACCCCAACACCCCGCCCCCTCCTCTCACCCTGTTTCCACCCTGCAGTCGCCAGGTGTTGCAGGTCCACCTCTCCCCAGGTCTGCACCAGCTGGGCTCTGTCAGCTGGCAGCTGGCCCTCTGCCTGCTCCTCATCTTCACCATCGTCTACTTCAGCGTCTGGAAAGGAGTCAAGACGTCTGGAAAGGTATCTGGAGGGGCGCCTGCATGGCTGATGGGGGTGTCAGTTAGAGTGTGTGGATGGATGGATGGATGGATGGACTGATGGAGCCAAAGAGGCGGCTGTTCTCCTGTCTCCATGTCTTCAGCCTCTGTATCGTTTGTCATCACGGGTAGAAAAGTTAGTTAGAAAGGAGTTGAAGTTAATAGGTTTGTGGTTCAGAGCTCAGCAAAGACCAGACGGGCCTCTGGCCCTCCAAGGCTTAAACGCTGTACATTTTGTTCCCATCCATACATCCTGTTTACCGTGGTGAACATCAGGGGATGGATGGGGAGTGATGGCTTCATAGAACACGGTATAGCACAATAGCTCACCTAACATCCTAACTGTGTTTCACAGGGCTGATTTCATTTGTGGTGGTCTCTAAAACCCCGACTGTAGCTGTTTTATCCAATATTGTCCTTACATTGAGCCACTGAATATAGTTTAAAGGGGAATTCCACTGATTTTACACATAAAAGTCTGTTTAGCAGCATTGGGGAGTGCTGCTGCGGTTTCAGGGGAAAATGAATTGTGTTGCTTTTCCTCTTTTCTCTTTTAGGTAGTTTGGGTTACTGCTACCTTCCCCTATCTGGTCCTTCTGGTGCTGCTCATCCGTGGGGCCACTCTGCCAGGGGCCTGGAGGGGCGTCGTCTTCTATCTAAAACCTGATTGGGAGAAACTGCTCAGCACTACAGTGAGTCAGTCGGTGCAATCTAACAAATGTGTCTATTTTTTGTCTCCATTTGACATTTCCATGCTGCTGTTATCTTTTAACAACCAAACTTGTGTTGACGTCCAACATTCACCATCACCAACCCCTCTGCACTCTCCAAGGTGTGGATTGATGCAGCAGCTCAGATTTTCTTCTCACTGGGTCCGGGGTTCGGCGTGCTGCTTGCCTTTGCTAGCTACAACCCATTTCACAACAACTGCTACAAGTGAGAATTTTTCTTATAGTACCACAATGAAACCTACGTGCTTAACCAGCCAAACTCTCCTTCAGGGGCTCCTTCCCAGAATGCTGCAGAAATTTTAAATGTTTTAATCTTTTAATAGAAAATGTTTATCTAGAAATAATTGTGTCAGGTAGAACCGTAACCTGACAGTCTATGATTCTCAAAGATTAAATGTTTTACAGACATTCCCTTTAACCATTCAAACCTCTCCTTTCTCCATCTCAGAGATGCTTTGGTCACCAGCTCTGTGAACTGTCTCACGAGCTTCCTGTCTGGCTTCGTCATCTTCACCGTGCTGGGCTACATGGCTGAGATGAGGCAGCAGGACGTGGATGCGGTGGCGAAGGATGCCGGTAGGACAACACGCCAACGCAGTCCCAAACACAATCCTTCTGTTTAGTCGGTCTCACGTTCACGAAACGCGCACCCAAGATTGAATTTCCTGAAACTTGTTGAACGAAGCGCCTGCTGCGCAACATCTTTAGCTTTAGGACTACAAAATAAAGGATGAATTCATCAAAATCTGTTTTTAACCTGCCTCTTTTTGCCCTCTCCAGGCCCTAGTCTGCTGTTCATCATTTATGCAGAAGCCATAGCGAATATGCCTGCTGCTACTTTCTTCTCCATCATCTTCTTCCTCATGATCATTATGTTGGGTCTGGACAGCACGGTTAGTTTGCTGATTACTCATTTCAGTGCAAAAGCTAAGACACGCGGGTCAGTGCTCTGTTTGCTAAATGCTGTTGTATCCTCACATGCTCTCATTGCTGTTCACCGCCTGATTCTCTTGTTGCCCAGGTCCCCGCTCTTGCGTGCGCTCTCTCAAAACCTAGAAACAGAGGTTTCCTATTTGCCAAACGCCTTGGTCTGTTTGACTTGTGTTTGCCTGTTGTGCTCGTTGCTCCATAAAGGTGTCGGGTATTATTTGTCCTCTCTGCTTCATTTTGGATAAGAGTCAAACAAACGAAAACAATGTGATAGGACTTTCATATCACTGTTGTGTGGTGATCTTGTCTCCACGAGCCTGTGTTTATCGGCTTCGAAGGCAGCCAGCTGGAGAGACCCGTAAGGCTCTTATCGCGTACTGATAATCAGTGTAGAATCAGCATCGGGGGTTGCTTTGCTCCTCCATTTTATGACTGAGGATATTACTGCAAAACATAGCTGTATACCTGGAGTCATGTCGGATTGGATTTTTTTTTGTCATCGTGCAACAGTTGTGGTACACAAGACATCTGCTGCTGCTTGTCTGATTGGCTAAAAGCAGCATCACGATAACACTTGATATTTAGATTCTTAAAGATCTCAGCTGAGAGTTATACGTCTGTATCAGCTTTCTCCATCTTCTGCCTCCTTTTTTTTTTTTTTTTTCATTCTTCTCTGCTTATTTCTTCTCCCCCTCCCTCCCCCGGTGTCCCCCTCTCCAGTTTGCAGGGTTGGAGGGGGTGATCACAGCGATGCTAGATGAGTTCCCTCATGTCCTCGTTAAGAGACGAGAGTGGTTTGTCTTCGGCCTGGTTTGTGTCTGCTACCTCGGGGCTCTCTCCACACTCACATATGTAAGTGAAATAGCCACATTGCATACTAGGTTGCTGTTGTCATAAAAGCATCACCCTCAATGAGTTCCCATTTAAAAATACCTCTGATAAAGTCAATTGTTTATCCCACCTGCAATTAAACATGTATTCAAGGCCAATAAAGACCAATAAAGTAGCTCATATTGCTCAAATATATTAATGTTACTGCTGTATTTTAGGTATTGTGACGGAGTGCAGTTAACAATCAGCTGAAATCAGATTAGAGCCGCCTCTAGGCAGGCATCTGTTTGTTTCCAACCCTCTTTATAATAAGATGGTGACCAACATATGTCTCGAAGGAAACGCGCCCCCCCCCCCAACAAATTTCCCTAATAATTGTCTCAGACTTTCTAGCTAAAGCCTCTTGCATAAGAGGAATTTGTAAAGAGCTTTACAGACATTCCTCCTCTCTCTGTCCCACGTCTTGTCTCCTGCGTCAGGGAGGGGCGTTTGTGGTGAAGCTGTTTGAGGAGTACGCTACGGGCCCTGCGGTCATCACCGTGGTCCTGCTCGAAGTCATCGCTGTTTCCTGGTTCTACGGTGAGTTTGAGCGATGCTGGTCGTGCTGATGATGATGATGATGATGATGGCGATCTTATTCTGAATGACAGCAAAGTGACTGTGTCAGCGTTTCTTTTTTGAGCGCAGATGGTGAACTGTGGCGGCGACTTAATGCGATACTGTAATCCTCTCAGCTTTTTGTCTGTTTTCTCTTTGTGTGTGTTGTTTTAGCCACAGACACATAAGAGAAAACACAAAGATGCACTCCTGATCTCTGGGACTTTGTAGTGATTGTGTGTGTGTGTGTGTGTGTGTGTGTCCAGGCACCAACCGTTTCTGTAATGACATCCAGCTCATGCTTGGTTTCTACCCGGGTTGTTTCTGGAGGGTCTGCTGGGTGGCCATCTGCCCCTGCTTTCTGCTGGTGAGGCTCATGTACACTATCTGCACACACTCTTACAAGGGTGATTAGTTGTGTCAAATGCAGGAAAGTGCTAATTAGAGAGCGCACACGTGAAGATACAGTACAGGAGTTTAAGCTGCTGTCGTTGTCTTATTCAGAATAGTTTTGTCACCTTTATCCTGATGTTTGGTCCTCATTATATCTGACCTCTGCTTTTGTTCCTGTGCCCAGTTCATTATCATCAGTTTCCTGGCCTTCCCTCCAGAGGTCAGGTTGTTTGACTACCAGTACCCACCATGGACCACTGTTCTGGGCTACTGCATCGGCGTGTCCTCATTCATCTGCGTGCCTGCTTATATGGTCTACCACTTGCTCAATGCCAAGGGCACATTCAAACAGGTCCTTTCAACATTTCTTCTCCTTTTTCTTATTTTGCATTCGATGTCAAGCGTGTTTGCTTATATGGTTTCCCACATGTCCTCTTGCTCGGTCCTTTGTTCTCTTACTGACACCTCTCCAAGGACAGGGATTGCCTCACTTTCCTTTCCATGCACTGTCAGGGTCTGCCCTCTGCAGTGAGCACATGACTGGAGATCAGATCAGATCAAAGGAGCACGGAGGCAGCGCAGGCCAGAGATTAGCGGGAAGAAAAAAAAAATCCATGACAACTTCCAGGCCCCATAATACGCACGTGCATACAGGGCATTACCTGATGACACACACGTAACACTCGCCTCTCATAAAGACACACACACACACACACACACACACACGCACGCACACGTCCACATTCTGCAGCGCATGTCTCGGCTGTCATGCTGCAAGATTTGAAGATGAAGGCTAAAGCTACAGGAGAGCAGGCTTGTGCCACTTTAGTGTAGCCAAACCAGCAACACAGATTAAATGTAAGACAGGTTTGAGATGTCTTGTTATTTCTAAGCTAAGCTTTAATTATTTACATAATAAATACAAATACAAAATGTCTGTATGTTATCATCATTATTATTATTATTATTATCATCTTGTTAGAGCTGACAGAAGGTAGGCGGACATCAAAGAGGCCAGTAGACAGACCTCCTCTGGCTGTTGTCCAGTATTGACAGTGCTGCCAGGGCACACAATGAAACAGACACACTGTCAACACACAGGAGTGTTTTTGTGTGCAGGTGAGTGTAACTCGTGGGGACAGACGAGGCCGAGTGACGTCAAAGCGTTGCAGAGTGTGTGTTTGCCATCTGTAATGTTTGTTCGCTGCCCTGTGAACTCACTACAGGCGTGGATACCCGTGTCATTCCTCCCGATTCTGAGGCAAACAATGTTTTGAGCAAGTCAGGTGTGTTTCAGATTAGGCCTAAAAGGAACAGTCGATCATCAAAAAATGTAATCTGTAACAGTTTTGATAATTGATTTCTCATTTAAGTCATGTTGTCAAGCAAAAAATTCACTAGTTCTTGGGTCAAACTACTATGAAATAGTACCTATAATCTATAGAAATGCCATGTTTTTGGTCTCCTACTAAAACAATGCATACCATAGAAATTCAGCACCAGTTAAATAAACTTGACTACATTAGTCCTTGAATATTTAATTTAAGTTCATAGCTCTTCAAAGGGATTAAGGCTTTGGTCTGTAATGCAGACATGTCAATCAGAACCCACTGAAATAATGTCATGGGCATAATAATAATGACGCCTGCTCTCTCGTTTAATCCTCGTCAGTTTCCAGGTTAAGTAGGGTCTATATCAGCTTCATTTTCTGACTCTATCCCTTATCTTTCTTCACAGCGTCTGCTGAAGAGCATCACTCCAGAGCCCAGCAGTGAGCAGCACAGAAACTTCATTGTCACCAACGCAGTCTGACCAAACCCTGACCAAAAGGTGCCGCTCTAGCTACATAGAGGGCCCTCTTCTGGACAAACTGCTAAACTACAGGACAAGGGGGCTACCTTTCACCGTCTTTGCCTCGTTTCACACATCCCTTATCATTGTTTTTTAGCTGTTTCATGCCAAGACGCAGACGTAGAGGTGAAGCCAGGCTGTGGTGGTTGCGCTTGGTTTAGTTTGGTTCCTTATGCCGGTTTAGCTTTGAAGGAGTTCTCTGGTGTTACTTGCAAAGCCCAGAGCTTAGTTTCAGCTTCAGCATCAAACATGGTCTCTCTGTTTTTCCACTCACAAGTGTCACCTAGGACATTCAGTGACTGACCTTTCTTCAGGTTATACAGTTGTAACAAATATTTTATACAATCATATAAAATCTATGTTCACGTAGACAATAATCTGGAGATACTGCACATTAACAAAAAGAGAAAACAAGTTAGTTACATCTCAATCCTCTCTCACAGATCATGGTTGTATTTGCATATTATGCCGTTAAGTTATGCATTCTTATATGTAGCAAAATTCAGGTATTTTTTTACTTCTGTTACTGAAGCCAAATATATATGATATTTGTTCTGTTCATATTTCTAAAGACGTTTCAATATTGTAATTGGCGTTACGTTGTGTTGACTGTCAGTCTGTGTTCATTTGGTGGCATCTTGAACGAACGACAGATTTGCAATGCGTTCCTTACACTGTGAAGCACTGTCTGGTAGTGGTGTGAGTGTGTGTGTGTGTGTGTGTGTGTGTGTGTGTGTATGTGTGTATGTGAAAAAAGACAGACTGTTATAATGTCTAGTGGAAAAACAGATCACAGACAGAACCAACCAAGTGTATCATTCTATAACTGCAATATGTGTATTTATTTTATAATGTATCACTGCTGTCATTTTGACCTCCCACTTGTCAGTATGACACAAACACAACATGACTTAGTGCTGATGGTCCTTGTTTCATCACGGCGACATTCTGCACTCTGTTATCATATAGCATCACTGTCAGTAATAGAAACCAAATATGGATCAGAGCTAATAACATTGTCACTGGCATAGTCTGAAAATCAGCGTTTCTGCTCTTTACTTTTTACCAAAAAATAGTGTGTTTGTGTGTGTGTGTGTCTACACATGTGCCTGTGTGTGTGCGTGCGTGTGTGTGTGTGTTGGTGAGAGTGTATGTAGGAGCAGGACTTAAAATATGGCGAGTACTGTACATCATGTGTATTTACTAGTCAGTCTGGTATCGGTGTAATCTATCTGTCTCCTCTCTGAATGCATGCATGCATGTGTGTGTGTGTGTGAGATTGTGTGTGTGCACCTTGATTAGTGTGTTGGTGCACATATGGGTGGTTGTGCAAAAAAAAAAAGGACTAGAGGTGTTCGGCCCCTTTATGTGTGCATGCCGTGATGTGTGTGTATACTGTACTTCAAGTGTGTATGTGTGTGTGTGTGTGTGAGGGAGGGTGTGTGTGTGTGTGTGTGTGTGTGTGTCTGTAATGTGATCTCCTGTTGTCTTGTTAACTGCCAAAATATCTTATGAAGGAAGTAAACTCCCTGTTGCCTCTCTATCTCTCGTACCTCTCAAGCTTATGTAAGATCTGTGTATGTCAATAAAAGACTGTATTGAGAAATACACCTGTATAGAATAAAGATATATAAATATATGGGAAATAACAGATAATAAAGATATATGGAAAGAAATGACCTGTCAACTTTGGTTTCTTTTTTATTTGATTCTTTAAAAGATCACCGCATTTTTTTTTCATTCATCTAGAAACATGAACTTCCATGATGAACATCATGGAAGTTAAGTAAACACAGATAGACATGGGACACCATGAAGGATCCGAAAAGTTTGGATGAAGGGAATATTAATTTTGTGAAAAGTATTTTATCTTGACTAATTATTAGTATTTTATCTTAAATAATTAAAACAAGCACCGTGAATATATAAGAATCAAAAAATTGCAAGTAATTTGTCTCAAACATTTGAGATTCTCAGTAATTATGTGACAGAGGACACCTACTCAGGGCTACAGCTTTTTAAAGGGTTAGTTCAACTGATTTGCCCGTTACCCCAAGTAGAATCTGCTCATGCAATAATGTTCTTTCATTCTTTTTACTTCCTCTTTCAAAACCTCAGAAAATAAATCTAAAACTATCAACATGGCTGCACACCACGACTGCTGAGCGATATGCCGTAGGTTCGGGGGTTTGGTGCTGCAGCAACAAGACAGAAATTAACTGAATCTGCTGGATGATCTGCAGCAAAATCCACCAAAACATGCCGGACTGAATGCTTTTCAATACAACAGCTACAGCACCGCCAGATCGAAACTACTAAAACAGCGGCCTACGTGTGGCAACTGGCAATGCTGTATCAAGTGGGCACCGTGGGGCCCGTTGTGAGGTTTTCTCAGTGTGTCGCTGCTTCCTGACAGTGTGTTTATAGAGGTAACAACTCTATAAGCCTCTCTGAGCGACTGCATAATGAGCTGCCAGCTCTGATTTAGCACGCAGCTCGAGTGAGACGGGACAGCATCTGGAACGCTATGTTTTTATCAGCGATAAACATGTGAAAACAATTACGGCGGTCTCATTTAGGAAAAAGCGTGTTCTGTCTGCATTATGAGCCGAGTGATGTAAAAGTAGACCGACACAGCAGAGTGAAGCGAGAGTCACCTCGATGAAAGGCTCCAGCAGAGGCCAAATGATGCATCGCACTGAGCCTCTTCAACCGCTGGCTTTCAAAACCTGCCAGGACAATCTTTGCTTTTCTGTCAACCTGAGTGTATCTGCGTGTGTGTGTGTGTGTGTGTACATATTTGCACAACACAATAGCTCATGTCAGCACTGATTAATCCCACAACTGAAATATATAATCAGCAGCTTTAGCAAACTTTAGCAAACACACACACACACACATACTGGAGAAGGAGGTAAAAGAGCATGAGTGTTTGATTCCAGTATCACTGAGAGGATGATTTCCAGCCACCGTACAGCAGACGTGCAGTCTTACATTATGTAGCCAGTGAGTACAGTGTATCCTGAGGCAGTGAGGAAAAACTTTTGGAGACGTGTCATCATTTCAACACGTGCTCGTTCTCCGTCTCCACACATCAGCGGTTCTATCTGCCAGGTTTGAAATGAAACTCAAAATGGACTTTTTTTTTTTTTTTGGTTTAATTGCACCTCCCTGAAGTTTCATCCACACTCTGAGCTGGGTGCCGGGGGTTCCTCCCACATGTGTGAGTCTGTGTGTGCGCTTTATTGTGGTAATTTCCTCTGTAAGTTCCCCTCCTCTGACTGATGGACGCATCCTGTGTTCTCTGTCTTGCCTTATCGCTGCAGATCTATATTAAACAGCGCAGCACAGCCAGCGTATCCCTCTACCTCTGCTGTACCTGTCATCTCAGCATCTGTCTAGCTGCCTGCCTGCCTGCCTCTCTCACTATCAGGTGTCTATCAAGCCCTCCAGCTCATTTCATCTCTTTTTCCAGCTCTCATATCTTCTTATTTTTTTCTTTCTTATATTAATTTGGGGCGAGCTGACCCGGCCTGTATATGCATACTCACTTTCTCAAATATGACTACGGATGCTGTTGAGAAATCCCTCTTGGGTTTTGTTTAGCCTTTTGCTCTGTGATAACTCCGGTACATCATCGCAGCAGCTCACTGTGACTTTCCACTTTCCAGAGAGCAGCTCAGTTTGACATATCTTTCAACTCTGTTTCTGTCTGTCTCCCCTCAGTTCTCGATATAAACACTTTTTGACAGCGATCCCGAGGGTCACTCCCTTTTCCTGACAGAAAAATCCTGGCATTTACCTCTCTACCTTGCTCCATCTGTCCCCTCCCCGTCTCTCCATTTTTTCCCCCCCTACCCAGCCTCTCCGCTGATCCCCTGATACTGCCGCTGCCTCTGAAGAACAGGAAATGAAACTCTTTTTTTCCCTTCAATCTGCTGCTCCCGCCCTTTATCACACCGAAACCTTGATTTCCAGCTATGGCTGTCTCTCACTCCCCTAATGAACTCATTTTGCACGAAGGGAGAATACCATCTTATCTCTGCAGAGTGGGCCCTCTTCTCTCTCCGACACACACACACACACACACACACACACACACACACACACACACACACACACTCTCTCTCTCTCTTTTCTCCATTGCTCGCTTCTCCTGCCTTCTTACTTCATATAATTGTTGCCAAGATACACTGAGAGGTCCTTGATCTGTTGTCTTCTCATTAAAGGTGAGGAGATGAGAAAGACAGAGAGAAAGAAATTGTATTTAATAGTAACTCTGACACACGTCGGCTCCGTTATTTATGTATTTTAAAAGTGTGTGTACAATGATGTCGTGTCAAAGGACCTCCATGCGTGCCCGGAGAGTGCAATAAAAGCAGAACAGAACAACACTGTTTTGTTCAGTTCAATGTCAGCCACTAGTACGAATTCAAAATGTGTTAATAGATGTATATTTGTATTCAGTATAAAAGGATTTTCTTCAGTCTTTGGCTGCAGGGTAGAGATCACACTGACTGTGGAGGCCATGGCACATCATTCACTTTCTTTTTGCATTCATCACACCATTCAACGAATGGTGCGACGCATTTGTTTTGTCTCTCTCGTTTTTCCATTTCATTTGCACACATGTGCAACCACACCAAATGTACCTCAGAGCTTGGGGAGGGGTGAAAAGGCATCATAAGCCTTAAAACAGCTGAACCAGGTGGATATTAGACATATTTTAGTGTAATGTTCTCACGACGTATTGCAGCAGGCCTCAGATGGTGCTTTTCCACCTACAATTCTAATGATAATAAAGATAGGGAAGATAAGGATGGAAATGAGTGGGGCTGCAGAGCTGTCCTTTGGCCTCTAGTTGTTTGCTGCACATCTTTGGCTAGATCTCTTCATCATCTTTCTTGGCCTGCCTGCTGTGGCTCAAAATAACTGCTGTACTGATGAACAGTATGTACATTTATTTTCTTACTCTGACTGCAATAAAGGGATAAGAGATAAGATACAGCACTGTAGAAGGATACAGCAAGTCCACGTGGTGCATACTTTTTCAAAGCGGATTATATTACTTCTCCAGTTATTCTCCAAGCTTTTGCGTGTGTGTGTGTGTGTGTGTGTCAAAGTTACCTTATTTCTACATAGTACAACAACTATACAGGCTAAAAAAGTGTAACCAACTGATATCATCTGTTAACATGTAACAGCTTGTATTTAGAGCACAGTCTTGTAAAATGTAAACTGTTCTTTAATAAAGTGACAAGGTGCTCAAATTAGTGTTCCAGTAGAACGAACCCACTAATCATTTAGCTTGGTCTGGGCCCAGTATCATCTTCCAGCATTTCAGACTAACCTAACGACTGGAGCACAAGCTCACTCAGTAGGACGTGGAACTGCAAAGGACACAGCAGGAAGAACAAAGCTGTAACTAATAGACAAACATTGGATTGAGGCATCGGTTGCAAGAATTTTGCCAATTAGAAAAAGTTGACACGCTCATTGTCTCCAGTGAGATACTGTATGTTGTTGCAGCCAAATTTCAAACGCTTGATATCAGAAAAACAGCAGAAGCCACTTGGCTGAACAATCTGTAGACACAAAATTAAAATATCATCAACATATGAAGCTGTTAGTATTACCAAACAGCTGCCCAATCCAGGATTCCCACATATTTCCCCCCACACACACTTTGTAAGGACCCACACTAAAATATTCATGTAATGTGAGGCTTTGACTCTGAATCAATATCAGAAATTATTACCACACTGAGGACATTTTTATATTGGATATTAATACTTTATAGTCACTCTAAAGCACTAAGAAAACATTTTCCATAAAATATATTTATTATACACACACACACACACACACACATATATATATATATATATATATATATTCATATGAATAATGCAAAAAGAAGCTGTAAAATCCATTATAAAAAGGTGCGTTCTATGTATTGATTTATTTTGATACTGATTTGGAGTCACAGCGTCACATTACATGGAAGCTACTGAAAGGGTAAATAAAGGCGACTCATTCACTGTAATGGATTAGCTGGTCTCAAGGCTGCCCATGTTTATTTTCATGCTGTGGTGAAATAAATGATCGAGACATCAGAGAATGTCTGGAAGACAGGAAATGATTCTCGGAACATTTGCTTTGGGAAATGATTGTCTTAGAGAACCATTTTCCAAATCATGTTGGTACGGTTAAGTTCGATGGTAGGCTCAAGTGCAGAACACAGTGAAGTTTAACAAGCTTATGTCTGCATGTGTCTATTTGTGGAGATCAGGTGGCTTGGGAACAGTGGGGTGAATGGAGATGGAGGGTGAGTCAGCAGACAGGCAAACTGGCTGGAATCCTGAAGCGCAGCGAATGACAAGCATTAGGAACAGAAACAGGAGCACAGGAAAGCTTTGGCTTCCCTTTTCAAACCGAGCCCGAGCGTGTCTCACTGTGGCTGGATGACAATGATCTGACAAGCAGTGGGAGGAAAGCCGGGGTTGATACACTGCAGGGCTGGCGAGCTGATGGGTGGCAGATGAGTTGGCTTGAGGAGGGTGATGAGCTGATTGCAGGCAGGCTAGAGCAGGAACACACACACACACACACACACACACACACACACACACCAGGGACAAACACAAGAGTGAAGAACACACAGTCTGATGTCAAGTTCACTATGAATATGCTGCTTTTTCATAAGATAGTCCATGTTGAATTCTTCTGTACATTGCACCTTTATGTCCGTCTGCCTTACCTTACTACAGTCACAGAACTGCAGATCTAAGAAAAAAGATAACACAGTATTATACAAACAAATCACACAAACAGCATTTTAACATCTCATGTGGTATAAAGTGGTATCGACAGGCATCTGATTCCTCCATCTGCCATCAAGAGCCTTTTCAATCAAGATCCCAGTCTGTGGCGTAAGCTGATTTCTAATGGGGTCATATCACCCCCTGTTGGTTTTAAGGGAAATCATGTTGTTGCAGTCAGGGTAGCTTGTTCTGACCGAAGCTGACCACTAGGGGGACTGGAGCTCCACAGAGATGAGGTGTGAGGGAAGGAGGGAGGGAGGGGGGGACAGGGTGTGGACTCACGGATGCAAGAGGGGAGAAAAGAGTGATTTGAGCAATGGGTGGTGACGTCATCATTGATTTACTACTAGAATGGAGGGAAAAGGTATTGAACTGATAGAAGAGAATGACGGAGTGTGTCTGTGAACATTTTACAGATGCAAGCAGGGATGTTTTCACTGTACATTTATTGTTCATAATGTGATCACCATGTTCACAGTAAACTGTCGTGGGTAAGTGATAAATGGGGTCAGAATATGACTTTTGCTTTTGCCTGTTGCATTTACTCACACAATCTACCATATACAGTAAAAAAAACAAAAAACAAGTAACCAACCTTTCTCTCACACACACACACACACACACACATACACACACACACACACTGGTAGTGATGCAGTCTCTTGTGGAGAGCAGAGCTTTAATTACAGGGAGGATTGTATTTAGTCCCACTGTCTGTGTCCTGACACTAAGTCCCTGAAGTAGACTCATCCACTACTCTAATCCTAATCTTGTTTTCTCCTACACACTCACTTTTCCAGTCTCTTGCAAGCATGTTGTGGTTACCTGTCTGCAGAGGATCTATATCATTTTCTTTCCTCCTCTCTCTCTCTCTCTCCCCCCCCCCCCCCCCCCTTTCTCTTTGACTCCCTCTACAGCTGCTCTTTCGTCGTCCACTTTGCTCTAATAAATGTGGTCTGGATATTGTGTTATCAGCCAAGAAGGCGAATTTACGAGCTCTGCTGAAACGATCTGCACGCACAGTTTGTCTCCACTTTTAGCCGAGCGGGGATATAACCCCTATAATCGAAAACAAACAGAGGCAGATATGCACAGCTGCTCGCTCGCGCACACACATACAAAGTAAGGAAGCCCTGATGGGCTACACCCAATCTGCAGGGATGGATGTGGATGGGGGAGGATGCGAGAAGGACAGGTCATCAATCATCCTGTTACTCCTTTATTTGCAATCATTTTCTATCATTTGTTTTTTCTACCTCTACTTTTGCTGTTTTATCAGTCTCTTCTCACTCCATCTTCCACCATTTCCCCCCTGTCATGCTCTTCAAGTGCAATGCAATCACTGCTTTTTCTCTCCACACCACCTAAGTACCTCCTAATCAGTTTTGCTCTGATTTTGTCACTCTCTTTCTCTTCTTCTTTTTTTTTTAAACACTAGGGTAGTTGGATGATCAATAAAGGGACATTAGGAGAAAACGGTGGAGGAGGGGAAGAAATGCTGAGAAGGACGGGGAAAGGAGGAGGAAGAGGAGGAGGCATTGACCCAGATAATGCAATGAAGGGAGTCAAAACGAGCCTCCCATCCCCGTGGAGACCTCAGCTTCACACCCATCCTCACCCTCCTTTCTGTCTCGGACACTCGCTCCAGTGTGTGCAGCATTATTTTCTAATTGCTCATTCAAAAATTGCAGTGACCATGAGAAGTTGAGGGAAAGGTAGGTTTATTTGCTGTTTTCCTGATTTGACACTTTCTTCCAGGATTTTCAAGGCTCCTTGACCCTAACAGTTGTGTTATGGTGCTGTATATCTCTTCTCATCTTTCCCCTTCATGAACCTCATCTGACTCTGCCTTCACACCCCCACCCCCACATCTCATCTCCCAGGAGAGGCTGGTAACAGGAAAGCACGGAAGCACGGAAGCACGAAGATGTAAGGTCAGTTGTTCTCCTGCTGCAGAACCTGAGAAAGAACAGAAAGAAACAAGGTTTTTAATTTCTAATAGAAAATTTCTATAATATATACATATATATATATATAATTTCTTTGTAATTTCTCAGTCCACACACACACACACGCCACAGCTACATTTAAGTAATGTTACCTACCTTATTGATCCATATTATTTTCAGTTTAATTGATCGATTGCTAGTGACCTCTGCATGAATGAGGGTGCAAGTGTTCATCAAACAGTCAGCAAACCCGTTTGACAGCTGGTCGCTATGGCGCATGCGCCGGACACCGGCAAGGCAGCCTTACCATATGCCTTACCAGAGCCTGACAAGAAAGCATGCGGCAAACAGTAGGGGAAGTTACGAGATTTACCTTTCAAATTAAAAGCATAGAATTGCCTGCTTTAAAAGAGAGTGAAATATAAACTACGAAGGCCTATAAAACCACAGGGTTGATTGATTGATAATTTGAATGTCATGCGAATGCTTAGTGAAATCATATCTCCTGCACAATTGTAATAATGTTCATTCATAATGTTCATTTTAGTTGATGCAACGCTTCCTGAATACAAACGTTTATTTTGAAAAAGTAAAAAACCGGATATGCGTAATGACTCTGTTCATCTTGACAGCAGCAGAGCAACTAAGCAACGACCAGAGAAATAACCTCGGGAGCTCGGCGTACTGTAGTTCCTGCCCAAAATAATGTCCGGTGTGCCGGCGCTTCACTCTCCGAGGTGACCGAGGTCTGAGCAGCAGCATCCGGGATGGCGCTGGTCACCGTCCAGCGGTCGCCTACACCGAGCACTACCTCCAGCCCCTGTGTGTCTGTGAGTATCCGTGAACTGGGTTGACATTTCGGCTCAGTTTCTACCGTTAGCCCGCTCCTCTCTGCTCGGGGTTTATGTACTGTACATGGGTGGCTAATTTAGCTGCTAGCATCATACTGTAACCTAAAAGTTACCTCTCAGTCCTGCACAGGGAAGTTATTTAGCCTTCCTCAAAGTAAACAGGACCGGTTGCAAATTGAAGGCGTCAAGTTTTTGCAAAGTAATTCCAACTTAGCAAGATAATGTTAGCAGTGAGAGCTCGTTTGCTAACTCACTTCCTCCCTTGGAGCCTAAAGTCATTTCAGGGGAGCCGCCAGATAGACTGGAACGGGTTCATAAAGGTCACTATTGGTCATGTTTGTTCTGTGATTATAAGCATGGAATATGTTGCCTTCTGTGTCTGTGTCTAAATTGCCTGTCATGGCAGCACCACATCTACACATTGAGTACTATTACCGCAGGTTAGTGGAGTGACAGTGAATCGAGAGGATCTGCCCGGAAAGCAGGTTAGTGTGACAGGCCTGTCAGCCCCTGTTGGAGGCAGTGGGGCACTCCTCTTATCCCCTCTGACACTTCGGGGCTTCCCACGTCTGGCTGGGGAAGAGAAGACCCATGCCTTCACCCAAGGCTATAATAAATTGCCCACAGTGATATTTGCTTGTGTGTCAGATCGCCCTCTGACAACACAGAATGTTAAAAAAAAAAAAAAAAAAAGACTCATTGTCTCTGAAGATCCTGAACCTCTGATAAACACAAGGCTGTGCAGAGTTCAGCCACATGCAGCTCAATCAGACCTCAGTGCTCCTCAGCGGCTGACTGTGCTCCAGGTCAGTGTGATGGAGAATCACATGGGACCGCCATGCAAATGATGAAGAATGGTTCAGGAAAATCCCCAGCAGAGTACGTCGACAAACATGGTAAAACATATAATGGCTGGAAGCGGTTGCAGAGAACTATGCTTGTGGTGAGGACGTTTTAGAAAAGCCTCAAGAAAAATGATTACTGATTCATGAACCTAAAAACACAAATGGGGATGTTATTAACACAGCTGTTGACAGCTTTCATTTGATTATGGCGTTTGGAGTCATTTGAACACTCAAAATGTTGACCAGCCTGTGCCACATCAAAGACACGCTGCACATGTGACTTATGTTTTAAACTGAATTTATAATTCGGTGACCCAGCATTGAGGGTTTGTAGCTTTGAGGCGGTGAAAGGATCCCAGACTGAGGTTACCAGCTGCTTGTCATGAGACCCGTTTATGATGGGAAGCAGCCATGTGAGAGCTCTTGTGAGATGTCTGGTGCTGGGGGGTGGGGGGGGGTAGGATAGAGGGCAGAAACCTGGGAAAAGGAGAGCAGAACAGAACAGTGCACAGAGGAAAGAGCTGACAATGAGAATAGAAAGATGATGATGAGAGGCACAGTTGGAATGCTATATCCACCTCAGCACATCTGTGGCAGGCTGTTTCCAATTTGATGCCCCCTAAATCTGTCATCTTTCAAAATCAAACACAGTTTTCAGATTATTGACCAACCAATTCATACGCATAGCATTTAGCCTTAAACACCGTGGGGAGTAGCCACCTTATAGTGGTATTATACAGTAATCTGCCTAGCAGCACAGCAGATCCCCTGTTCTCATTGGCCGTCGGACCACTCCCTACACATCCATGCGGTGGAATGGTAACCATGGTGATCCGCCTGTACATTATGGCCATGGCCTGGCTTATTATGGTCTGCTGTTCTAATCACATATCAGAAGTATACAGCCCCTGCATACATCAGTAATGTGTGAGTGAGTGCTTTGCAGAGGCGTAATGGGATACTGGTATCACATTTGCCTTTGAAATCTGCTGAGCTAGGCATTTTGTCAGGTGTGCGTGTGTGTGTGTGTGTGTGTGTGTGAGTGTGTGTGTGTGTGTGTGTGCGGGAAGTGTTTGAATCCGTGCATGGACTCCTATTTCTCCCGTGTCACCACATTTTGTTTTGAAGGCTGCTGATGCAGAGAGCATCATTCAGCCAGCTGCCTCTCCAGGCCTAATCACATCTGGGGAAGTGGACACAGAAAATAGATGAAAACTCTATCCTTCCTCCTCAAGCTCTGCACCTCCTGGCCAACTGCATCCAACTCTCTCCCTAATCTTTCTCATTCATCATCATGCGACATCATTCATCAGCCCCAGCATTACTGTAGCATGCCCATGACTGCTCAGTGTCCCATGTGTGGGCCCATCCCTGTGTGTTCATCCGCACTGTATGTATCTGGGGTTTTGCTTGCATGTTTTGGCCTGTGTAGTAGCCAGGATTGACAGATTGATGCCAAACAGAAAGTTCCCTCAGTTTTGCGAGGGATTACCCAAACAGGCTGGGATTAAAACTGACTATGTGTGTGTGTGTGTGTGTGTGTGTGGCAAACTGTGCTGGTTGCAGTGGTGGGGAAGGATGATTGCATTTTGAAAAAAGAGGGAAAGGCACGGACACTGTCTGTTTCAGCCCCCTTGGTCCCCGCTCTGAGCCTTGGTTAAAATACCACGCCGGCCCTGCCTTGTGACCGATGTCACAGATGAAAGGTTTGACGTAGCCGCCATTTAGCACTCCTTTAATGCAAGGTTAATTGAGTCTGAGTCAGCGTGCGATGGAAATGGCCTCCCAAGTCTCTTTGGTCAATGTGAAACAGTTCTTTCTGAAATGCTAGCTGCTGGTACAGGACTGATGTGAAGTGATGCAGGTATTAAATTAACATTCCTTTTTCTTTGGTGTTGATTTGTTTTTTTCTGTCCTTCTGCCTCTGCAGGATTCAGGCAGTGGTGAGGATGACCGCCGCTCCCAGCCCAGGAGGTGAGACTGCTTCCTTTTTTGTCATTCTCTTTCTCCAGTTTCCTGGAATAACTCTGTAGCGTCACTGACTGCCATTCAATAGCTGTACAAGAAACTGTCATTTGAGGCTCGGGCCACTAGGGGGAGGTGGTACATCAGATTTACTGTGCTGCTTCTTCCTCAGCCACATTTTCTGCTACAGTTCCCAAAGCATTCATGCAATTGTTGCATTAAGTTTACATAATGTGGCACAAAACTTCATTTTATCTGCAAAAGGTCAACTTTTATGCCCAAATAAAATCAGTTAATCAGAACAAAACCACTTTATTAATGCAGTTTATACCCTTGACCTTTGCTTAGCCTTAAACCAAGACTGTAATACATAACAGGGAATAATACCACAATCTAACAATGGCTTTCAAATAGTTTTCATTTAAATTTTTGGTCTGCTGGGGTTTGATTTGCATGATCCTACCCAGTGGTTGTGGTGAAGTGGATGCTTTGCTTTTGACGAGTGCGTCTATGTCTTCAAAAAAGGCAAGGACATCAGTACAGCTTTTGTCCTTTTGTTTACGACTCGGCTGCCTTTGTCTTTGTGTCCTGTGCCAAGGCCCTCTACAGAATTTGAACGAAATTCATTCAGAAAAACAAGCTGATCACAAGAGCTTTGTCCTTGTGTCAGTGTTTGACTGATTTTTTTGCCTTTAAGCAGCTACTGCTGAACACAGAACTTTGTCTTCATTGTGCTGAAGGTTCACGCAGAGTCTCCTATCACTTTAAATGTTATCCTTGCATTACAGTCTATCCGTGGACACAATCATTAAACAGGGAATGGAACATCAAAGCCATGGCCTTTCCATCTTTAAGCTTTGAAGTGCAATCTATAGTCTAGATTTGTCATTTGATTATCGGTTTCTACGTATTATATATTAGCCTATGTTATCAGCAATAACTGATATTGTTGAATTACTACTTTTATTAGTGTCGGGACTGTTTGATACTGCAGGTCATGAGGCGCTGCAGTAAGACCTGACAAGTATACTCTCACAGTGTGCAGCTAAACTGACAGACAGTTCATATCTTAGTTCTATATCCCCTGTTAGGCCAGTGCAGGCAGTACAGTGTTCTGTCAGGAGTTTGTAGACATCAGATATAGGGTCAAACTAAATGATTGGCACAAACTATAAGATGTTTGTCAGGTCCACCGGTAACAACAGATAATCGCAGATGTCAACCAGAGTCCCGCCCTGACTGGAAAAGAGCTACCTTTCAGTCTGTACCAGTGTTGGCTTAGCCTTGAAGGCTGAGGCTCAAAAGCAGACAGTTCTACTTTGTCACTGAACCTCTCTACCGCGTCACTTCTTTTTCTTCACCCTAGGGCTTTAGCTGTTGCCCAGTATCGCTCAGATTTCATTCATACGTGTCTTGGAACTCTTCACAGCACATGAGCCCAGCTAGACCCTGCCTGGCAAAAACAAATGCATCTGGAATAAACTGGTCCGGCTCCGACTGGTCTAGAGTCCTTGGGAGGGTCGGCGCTTCCAGTGCTGAGCTCAGGCACACAGCAGGATAATGCGCACTAACTGTGAGGCTAAAGAAATTTAGATTCTGCATTAATGCATTAGTCAACAAAGCCATAACACGAGTGAGGTGATTCTTTGCGGCACCTTGAACTGGTTACATCTACAACTGACTCATAGTCACAGCAAAGTAAAGACCATCTTTGTGGGTGTTTTTGTAGGTACGTATGTTACCTAAGGTCGCCTGTTTAGACCCTCTGGTGGAGCAGAGACATATAGGGATGGGTAGCAATGTGCTTGTGCTCAATCTACTCTCTTGGATATGTAGCAAGACAGAAAAGTAGTGAACACATGAATGTTTTATACTCTCAACTGTTCAATGGGAACATTTCTAATAAACTTCCTGCATCATACTGCATCTAAAACTAAAACCTTGGTTAATGCTCTAACCCCCTACCAAATGTCATTGAAATTTGCTTCCAAGTTTACAAGATTTCTTGCTCACCAAAGTATGGACAAACTGGTCTGAAAGCATGACCTCACTGGCAGTGGCAATAATGTCAAATACCCATACAAACCATATGACAGTATTCAGTTTATGACAGCAACTGGCCCCAGATATTCCAAGGGCCTCATGTTATGTTGTGCACCTATTGTGCATGAAACCTGGACCAGAGTGGAGTTTAACCCATGGTGGAACATCCTAGAAAAGATTTTATGCCATGTCACACATATTTAAAAATTGAAACTTGGTGACATCACTCTTGCAAGCCTTCAACACACCCCAATGGTGCCAAGAAAGACATGTGGTCCCAATTATCTGTTAGGTAACACAACAAAGCAGCAGCAGCAGCTGGTGAAGTCATACTCACACACACACACACACACACACACACACACACACACACACACACACACACACAAACATAGAGCTTACTCCCCATACGCCTAACAACATTATAGTCATGTTTTACCGTTTGGCTCAGTTACCCAGCTCGCCATTTGCTCAGCGTTAGCACACACACACACACTCCCACAGACACGCAGGGTGCAGCCAGGGGCCTTGCTGAGTGACCCCTAATGCGTATTACATAAGAGCTGAGGTCCAATTAAAGGTATGCTCCCCACCCAACATATGGATTTGAGTAACAGTGTGGGCCAATATGCTGTATAGGGGCCACTGGGACACAGAGAGGAGCTTTTGCAGTGCAATGTTATTGCACACAATATTATTTTCGCTCGGTCTTAATTTCTCTTCTCCAGAGTCTCCCTTCTCTTTCGGCCATTCAGTTGCCTACTCACTGACTCACACCCGTATCTCTCCCTCTTATTCTCTCCCTCTGTCTCTCCCTGCTTTCACACAGACACACAAACAGCTGCCTGCACTCTCTGCACCACACCAATGAAGTATAATGTTACTGCAGTGCAATAATGAATCTCTGCCACACACTGTTGCTGACTGTTGCTGACACCGACTGTCAAGGACGCTGTTGGAGAAACTTTTTTTTTTTTTTTTCCATTCATTTATTTATTTATTATTTTATCCAGAGTTACGAAACCAACATTTAAAGGTTTCGTTCTATTCAAAACCAATCTTGACATGGTTGTAAAAGGCTGTTGAAATTAGTTCTGCTTTGGCTGCTGAATAAGAGAGATGCTCCCTGCCCTTCTTGTGACTGTCTGCAGAGATACCATGTGACCTGGCATGCCAGTCAAAGGTCGCAGCATCACAAGATTGAAACATTCCGCTTATATGGTCACATTTGTTTATTATTTCTAGTAATATATAGCTTTTTTTTTTTAGATAAAGCCCACCTGGACTATGAGTATTTATTCGCTATAAACGTTGTGCACACACATGCTCACCATAAAATGTCCAGTAAAGTGGAGGACTTGACATTACAGATTGCTGCGCAAACGTCCCTATGACGAAAACTAAAATATAGGCCATGAGTTAATGTATCCCCATGAATTTACATGGTCCACTTTTTACAGCTTGCATGTTTCCTGGCCTACGAGTCTTTTTCAAAAATGTAGTCGTTTTAAAAAAAAAAAAAGTTCATGCTGTATACCTTTACTGACCCACTCGAAATGTCAATGGCAGATTGTTTGGTTTGCATTTCATAGAATTTCTGTATGAAGAAACACCACTGCTACTGTAGTTTGAACTATGTCAGTGTATTGTCCCTCCTTAAGGCAAAAGCAGGCTGTGGGTGAGAAAAGCCCATGAGAAGAAAGAGGGGTGGTGTTTAGCTGTTCTGACCTTGTCTGTCCATTGTGTCCCTACAGTAGAGCATTTCCTTTTAAAGAATGCAATACAGGTCATGGTATTGTTTGATTTGAGCTCAGGTTCGTGGTATAGTGTGTGCTGTTTGTTTGGGGTAATAATAAAGAGTTATATACTGCATGAACCATGACATGAACCACTTCTTATCAGCAGCAACCTGTACATTCTTGATTGCTCAGAATCATTTATGGTCCAAGTCTCTTCCTGCATTGTTAAATGTCCGTGTTATGGACTCAGCTGTGACCCAGATGCACACAGAACAGGTTCATCGGACCAAAAGAAGTTAATGAGTCTGCTATTAGAGAAACAAGAAGGGCAAGTTGCAGTAACGAACTCCAAGCTGGGGGCAAACCATCTCCTCATGTGGAGACATGCCTCTTTAAGTTTATAAGCTCTTCCTCTGTCATTTACACTCAACGGTGGATACCACACCTGCCTCCTGTCTTCCTAGATTACACCTGCTGTTTGAACACAGATCCAGATCCAGATGTCCTAGATTAGTGACTGCATGGGCTTATGTGTCAGTTTCCCATCACTAAAAAAGAGAACAATTATATATAGGGCGCATAGGTGTACATGCAGTAGGCACGCACAAAATGCAGACTGTGTGGCACTTAGGGCATTGTGTGCTCAAAATTTGGTACCATTTTTCTACAGAATTCACAAAGATGCATGATGTGATGTGTCTTGTGTTACACATAAAATGGTAACATAACATAATATTTATGATCAGTCCAAATTCATTCCCCTCATTTTGTGGTGTAACAAGTGAAATGTGACAAAGTTGCCATAAAGCACCAAGTAAGTGACTCACACACACTGAGCCACAGAATATTAATTTGAAAATGCAGCATGTGTCTCTGTGCTCTCCACAGTGGAGAAATACGATTATAAAAAAAGCATCTTTTCAAAAACAGTATTTGATGCAGCATTGCAAAGATGACTCCTGTAAGGTGTCACACACAGGTGCAGATTTTCAGCTTGTGCTTCCTCGTTACAGTACATGTTTGGTTTACTGTACACAGGCTACTTTCTGCTAACAGGTCTGTCTTTGTCCGTCTTATCTGGCTGCTCAGTGGGCTCCCTGTTTCTCCAAGGTTAAGTGCTCCTATCGCAGCAGAGTGGGCTGAGTACTTAGCAAATATTTGAACTTCAGGCGTTGTAGTCCAGCTGTCCTTTGCATTGCTTTGTTCTTAAATCACGAAAAGTTGTTTGTTTGGAGGCTTTTGAGGCAAGTGTTCTTAGCCACCGGTGCAACTCTATCACACAACATACTGCAGGTTATATAGTTGCAAAGATGAAAGCACAGACTCAACTGGTGTGTCCTCCCCTTATAGAGCAGTATGCTAACAGTAGCCCATTTGCAGCTCAGTATATAGTAAACAGCTGGCTTCCTGCACTGATCAAGGAGGCAGCAGGATGGTAGGGCTCACTCTAGGGGGACTCCCACACACACACACACACACACACACACACACACACACATACACAAACTTTTAAATCTTCACAAACAAGCTACAGCACCATTGACATGCATGTTTCTGCCCATTCCAATTAAGACCAGATGAACTCACACGGCAGAAGATGATTGTGCAACTTGTCCGGGGGCTCAGCTAAACACCACAACAGACTCTCATGTTACCAGCCCACAGACAACTGAGTTCCCACTGAGTGCTGGTAAATTTGACAACACTAAACAGAACCACATGACAAGAGCACTAGAGCTGGTGTGTGTGTGTGTGTGTGTGTGTGTGTGTGTGTGTGTGTGTGTGTGTGTGTGTGTGTGTGTGTGTGTGTGTGTGTGTGTGTGTGTGTGTGTGTGTGTGTGTGCATGCACATGTGGATGTTGTGGTCACACTTGTTGGCAGAGCTCATTGGACAGTGTGTATTGTAGCACAAGAGTTATCTATTGGAAGGTGAGACGGAGGAAAACGTTGTGTGACAGCTGGAGCACAGGTGTTGGTGTGTTTGCTTCATATATAAGTTTAGCTCCAGGCAGAGCAGGTGGAGTCTAGTGTTAACAAAATACACACTGTCACCTGGTACATGTTTGCTATCTACTTGAATCTGTTCAATAAAATAGTTTATAATAACCCCCAGAACTGATTTTTATTAGTCATTGTGGTGGATATTTAGACTATAGAATATGTTTTCCAGAAATGTCTTAATGCAGGACCACTCCACCTGGTTAGATCTTAGCTAAGGTTAAACATGAAAACTACAACAGCATCACTTAGTATAGTGTACATTTCTGTTTAATGTCACTGTATCTCAGCTCAGTTAAAATGATGCTCAGTTAAGACGTGTTAACAGAAGACTGAAGTTTGAAATTCCTCACTAGGTTAGTTAGGTCTGGTTACTTTCCAAGCCTACAGCACCTCGGTATAGACAGTCCTGTACTATTACATATACATGTTCTGTGTCTTTGCTGCTATTGTGGGCTCCTGTATTACAGAGGTTTCCAGGTATACAAACAGTCTGTTGTGACCACAGGAAGTTGGCACAACTTCATGGCACAACTCTTTTGATACAATGTGTAAAGGAAACTCTGCTTTTACAAATTGTCCCCCTTTGGCCATTATTAAAAAGACTGCAATCAAACTGATTGGCCGCTGGCCAGAAACTAACCTGGGCATGTGTGAAAATATGAGGTTTGCATGCTGGACAAGGTTAGGATACATTAGCTAGAAACTATAATCAGATCTATCCCTAGTCTAGGCCTTCATGTACTAGATCAGTGTTAAGTTCAGCTACAGTTTCCCCACAGCATAGAACACAGGTATACTGTGCAGATCCCAGTGGCTGAAGGGTTTGTGAATACTGAGCCACTACATGTGCTGTATAACAGCATTCTTAATAGTGCCCTGTATCTCTCATCAAGCTCCCTATTGATAACTGCTATGCTCTGGAAAACAGCCAAAACAAAACATGGCAATAAAGTTTGGATCCACTGCATAGAGGTCATTTGCCACAGATGTTCTAGTTTTTTTGTTTCAGCTGGTGTGGTTATGATGAGGGAGGGGGGGAGTGTAGTTTTACAGTGTTTTTCAAATTGTTGTCAGCTTACATAGAGCCCTACATGTTGGCACGCCAAAACAATATAAAATGTTTAATAGGCTATAAAATGAACCAAAACACTGTGTCCATCTCACAGTGTGTTCTGCGATACTTGATATCCTCAGAGTACCTTAAAGCGAAGGGCCCTGGGTCTCTCCCCCAGACTCTCTTGAAAAGACAGGCTCCGGTGTATCTCCGCTTTGTGGAGATACCACAGGCCCGCCGCCGCTGCAGCTCAGTCTGGATCGCTTCAGCCTGCTTCTCGTTTGTCCTCGCTCCTTGTGTAACTCAACCACAAGCTTTGTGATGTCGGGGGGAAAAGGGTGGAGAGGAGACAAGTGAAGTCTGCTTAGTGAGCAGTCTGCCAAACCAAAAGCCCATATGGGTTTAATTGACTCTATGACATTAGCTTAATGAACACATTCCCTTCTAACCCCGTTGTAGTGGGACGCTTGGCTGTTGGACAGCAGATGATTCCAACAACGTTACCATATTATTAATACTATCAAAAGGTATTGCTCTATAGTCTGGCCCACAGTATTATATAATCAATCACAGATGGGCCACCTCGTGCCACGCAGTACGAAGAGGTTGCAGCTTTTAAACAAACACTAGAAGCACTGAATGAACTGATAAGCACACCCTGAGCCAGAGACAAGGAACTAAAGCGTCTAATCAGCTGCTGGAGTAGGAACCTCCACGGTGCCAGCGCTCTGTTTACAAACTGCCGCGCTTCAGCTGGTGTCGCTGCAGAAGGGCTGCTTGATGTGGGCAGTCGTACTTCCCTGCTGTCCTCATTGGCTCCCCACGTCTCCCAAACCCACATGTTGTCCAGCTCCTCCCTCCTAGAACTTGTGCGGGGAGAGTTTGACCCAAGTCATATGTGTCAGTACTGTACAGTGCGGCGGAGACTGGCTTCAGGAACGGGCGTGGATGATGTTTAGAGAACCGTATGGAAACGTACCCAATATGAGACTCGTTTTCGCTGTATTGGGAGATCTTGGGCAGCCGGGCGCTGCTGTCAGGACCAGGGACACACCGTGCTAGATTTGTTGCCCTGATTACTCTATTACAACAGAATTACGATTTGGAAACATCTCCTCTTTTTTTTTTTGCAGTTCCTATTCCGCGGAATATTGCGTCATTTACTACTATATTACGATCACTAGCTCATAAGGAAGGCTGCGGTTTTGTCGTGTTGAAATGACAGAGCACATGACCGTGGGAGACACTTAAAAGTTTTCTGTCGGGCTGACGCCACCTGACACCCTCCGCCCTCCGCGCTCCCACCGCCGGCATGACCCTCGGCGCGGTGTCCGGATCCGACAGCTCGTCGGCGGTCAGCTGCTGCTCGTGCTGCGGGGCCAAGATGGTGCCCTACTTCAGCGACGACGCGGTGGTGTCCAAAAATCAGATCAACCAACTGTAAGTTTGAAAAATGTCAGATGCTCTCTGGGATAGGCTGTGCTTTGAGAACACACTGATACATTGAGGATCTATGACAAGGACAGACAGTTAAAGGTGACATGGGGTGACAGGGTCTCCATTCAAACTCAAGACAACTACAGCACCAGATTACAGTTAATACAGTATTTAAACCCAGACACAGTGTGGAGTGTATCTGTAGATGCTATTAAAGTGGAGAACCTTTAACATTGCAATGCTGTGAGTAAGCTGGCAATTTAGTTACAGTTTTGCAACATCCGTGTTGAATGTACTTCCTGGTGATGTGTTCGGGTCTTAGTCATCCCAGCGCTCCTCTTTGACCTTACTAAGACATACGGCTCTGCATGGAGTGTGAGTCACCCTACCTGCTTCACAGGTCCAGACAGACATTTGTTGCATGGAAGCCACTGTGCTACTGACTTACTGATGCAAGCATGCATCACCTGATCGCCATAGAAAGAGCTCTTGTGTGCCAATTTGTCCCTCCCTGTTTTGTTTGTCCAAGGCTGGTATATTGTTTGTTTGAACATGCGGGTTTTTGGCGTGACAATAGTTGTTATTAAGTTGATCAAGCTTTAAAGAAACATTCTGAACCTAAATAGCCCTGAACAATAAGAAAAAGATTTCTATATCTTTGCACATAATGTGGTGTTTAACCATATACCAGCAACTCTAGATAATGTCTGGTTTCTCATAACGCTTTTTTTAGAGAGAGCGACCCAAGAAAACTGACCTTCCTCCTCTTGGCTTCTGTCACTTAGATTAGAAAACCAGGAAACGAGCAAGTGATTGTCACTTTTACACATCCAGCCCTTAGCGATGATGCCAACAGATCTCCTTCTAACCCTGTAACTACACTAAAAACACTTACATGATTGGCCACTGATAAGATAGCATTTTCTGACCTTAGACACAAAGCTCTGCATTATTTTTATTCCTCTATCCCACAGTTCAATAGACTGATTGATTAAACTAAATATTATATACGTTTCTGTCTTTGTTAATACTAATGCAGGGACCGTCTTTGTTGTAATGCAAGGCAGTTAACATCAGTGTATCTTACTAATCTCATCTGTGATCTACTGTGTCTGCACACTTCAAGGCAAAGCGAGGTAAAGGCTTCCTTTTGCTTGCGAGATGTTAAAGGATTTAGTTGACTTGTACATGCAGTGGAGACAAGTTTTGCCCTTCAGGACAGATCAAAGGCTTGTCTGTTCCAGTGTTTCCAAACTCTCATTTGGAGCTGGCTCAGATAAGCTCAGAAAATCAATGTAGAAATGACTGTGACTGGATTAAAAGATGACGAAATCAACATTACTCAATTTTCCACAAAATCAATTTATAGAGTTTAGTTCCAGCATCTGTGTTTTCCTGTTGTTTTGTAACATTTTCATGCAGTCGGTAATTGCTTGTGCCCTGTTTGAGAATCGGCCCTCTATCGTGGTTCTCGGGAAACTCAAGGACAACCTGCGTTTTGATTGCATAGTTTTTCAGCTGTTTTACACATGATTGCACAGTGAGGTTATTGAGTAAACTGAACATTGAGTCTTGATTAGGGCTGCACC
The DNA here is from genome assembly GCF_042242105.1 of Pempheris klunzingeri. Lineage (NCBI taxonomy): Eukaryota > Metazoa > Chordata > Actinopteri > Acropomatiformes > Pempheridae > Pempheris > Pempheris klunzingeri. The sequence continues at coordinate 21,184,884 of NC_092015.1, forward strand.
CAGTCTTTAAGGAAATGCATTTTTTTTTTTTTTTTTTATTCTGTGTTTGCACAAGAGGTTTATGGGAAGATATTACTGCACCCTACACACAGTGCATGCTGGCATTCGCGTGTGTCTAGTAAATAGCGGCAGATGTGAGAATCAGCTGACTTCCTGGTTTTGTTGGTCGCATTGCACGATGTTTGTTGACTGTTTTAGTCACCGCTCCTTTGTGTGGTTCAGGATGGAACAGGGCCGTCATCACTACGCAGGAGAGTTTAGCATCCTTTGATTTATAGCACCTAGCATGTGTACATGCGTGTAAGTAGGTTTAAGGTTTGTGTACACTTGTGTGTTTGTTTATAGTGTGAATACCTGTCTGTGCCAGGATGTCAGCAGGACTCTAATGTTTAACCAGGGTTTGAATGAGTGATTACAGGCCTCGAGGCTGTCTGTGCAGCTAAGTGTTACCTGTGGCTAAATGGCACCTAAAACGCCACTGGTGTCCCACCAATTTTAGCAATACCAGTAAACCTCTCTTAACCCCTCTCTTCCGCCGCTCTTGTGTGTGCGTGCTTTCCAAATAAAGCAGATAAGACTGAAACGTGACTAACTGTAGTGTGTGTGCTGAAGTCAGGGACTTCAGCAGCTGAGCAGGGGGAATGAGCAGCTGGATATAGGTCACTACTTATGCCTGTGTGCTTGTGATGTAGCTAAAATCAAATAACCCACATAACATGGTTCAAGTTTGTATAAATAGCTTTAGTAAATGGTAGGAGATCAGACTGGCTCACAGCTAGTCCTATTCATCTGATAGTGTTTAATAGATGCGTGTCCTGCAAATTCCACCTTATAAAGCACAGATACATTTTTTTTTTTTCTTCCAAAAATGGGAATGGAACCCATATTCAGCCATTGTTACCACCATCACTATTTGACCGGCATCAGCCTAAATGATATTTTATAATCAGAACTGTTTTTCTGCCTGTAGTTAGTGAGTTAAAATGTAATCTGAAGCCTTCTTAGAATAGCACTGCCTGTCTGGGTCAGGTACGATAAGTTCACCAAGGTGGCTGGTGTTTGAACCATAGCATGAACACTTGATGGCCAAACAAACTGTGATTGCTGTTCATGCCGGTGGATGAAAGTCTGTGTTTGTGTGACCTGGAATCCCTTTCTCTTCATCAGTCCTGAGCCTCCTCTTCTGTAGCTGCCCCCATCTGTGGCCTTCTCTCGACTAATTCTTTGCCTAATGATTGTAATGAGTCTTGAACTCAATTCTAGGGGAAATGTGCCTTGTATTGGACTGTTTGGTGGAGAGCGAGACAGAGGACCCTGGCCAGACTCGAGTCGAGGATGTTGCGGTCAGGCCTCTACTTCATGATGCCCTGTGAACTTAGCTTTTCTCTCCTCTCATCTATCTGTCACTGTCTTCTGCTTGTGACACATTTTCCATGGCCATGTGTCCCAGCAGCAGGGCCTAAACGCACACCTGTGGACATGTAGACACACACACACACACACACTAGCTAACTCCCTGTCTTTCCCCTGGGCTGTATCTGTCTCGGGTGCAAACTCATAAGGCCTTAGTGGGGCCTGCCCTGCATAGAGCCAGGCCCTATATTTATCCCACTCTCCTCCGAAGAGTGACTAATATGGGCATGGGCACGAGGGGGAGGGGGTCACCCAGTTATCTGCCCACTATGTGGAGTGGTCCTTACATAGTGATGATTGTGTCTGTAACTGTTGCCCTAACAAGTACCTACGGCTTCACTTCTGCCCAAAGCCTGGGATGGCCGAATGCCAAAGGATGACCCACCCCACTCTCTGCTACAAGCTCAGACTGGGTCATCTCGCTTTCTCTTTATCACCCTCCACTGCCCACTCCTCATTCACATACTTTGTGAAGTTAAATTTAGTATAACTCGTTGCCCTCTTTCCCCACTTTGTATTCTACATCAGCTAGTCTGATTGAAAGAGCATCTTTCCAGTTGACTTGGCAGTTTTTTCTAATGTTTCTTGACACTGAGGTCAACGTTCACATAATGTAGTTCATCTGAGCATATTCCAACAGACTGGCTAATGTTGCTATCAGTCTTTGAGGTTGCATTACAATGTTACAGACTTGTTATTCCAAATCAATCCAGTCCACGGGCAGCTGCGTTGCTGCTGTCATTATTGATTAATCATTGTGATTATGAAATGGCAGAAAAACGTGAAAGCTGTGTGATAATAATTTGCCACAGCACAAGAAGATATAGTCAGATTCATCGTTTTAATTAACCAACAGTCCAAATATATTCAGTTTATAATCATTTATGGTGAAGAAAATAACAAATTGTTGCAGGTTTAATGTAGTTTAGTTTTGCCTCTTCTTGGCTATACCTCTATGTATGTGTGATCCTGTCCATGTAATCAAAGCACAAGCAGGCTTCAGTGTTAAACATCTGCAGTAAGCTATCACTGTGCCCCATCAAAGAGAAGCTTCTATGTACAGTAAGTCAGCCATGCTCTTCTGAAAGCAGTCTATCAATAGCTGAGACTTTTAAAGGACTACTGTATTTTTAGAGCCTGTAGTTGAAAGTCGTTGACAACCCCCCCATCTTTCCAGCCGTCAGGCTTAGATTCCACTTTCTCAATGTGTGCAGGCGTAAAAGCTCACAGTGCTTGCATGCATGCACGTGCATGGCCTTCCATGAGTGATTCTAAGAGAGTACGAGTGTTATATTACAGATGACACTGTACAGTAGCACTGCTATACATGGTCATTGCCAAGTACAGCACATTAGTCTGTGTGCGTGCACAGTGGGATTTGATGCAGCAGGAATCGAGGAGAAATGAAAAGTAGGACGAAGCTGTGGAGAATGCAGAAAAGAGGAAGCGACAGAGGGGAGAGTGAGAGGAAACAGCTGGGCCAAGGGTGAATGGGTTATGGGAAATAAGCTCAGCACCAGGCTGCGGTTTTGTTTTCTCTATCTGTCTCTGTTGTCTGTGTCTCCTGATCCTGCACATCCATGGTCTCAGCAAAAGTCAGAAAGGGCAGTTGGGTGGCTGGAAGGATGGAGAGATGAAGTTACATAGAGAAATGGGGTGAACAGGAAACCTAAATGGCAAATGGCACCAGCCTTTTTTTGCCCCCAGTGTGAAACTGAAGAACTGTAGAACCTGATGAACTGTGCAAGTCGGGTTCAGTGAGTGTAGACCTGCAGCCTGCTGCCAAGGGCGAGATGGGTTATGTAACACAAAACAAGCATATTAAAAAAGTGTTTGCATAAAAGATATACTTGGCTTTGATGTCATCACCTCCCTTTGATTGCTCTCACTGATCTTCACTGTTTGCGTGTGTCGCTGTCAGTTCCTTGTTGTACTTTCTGTCCCCTGAGGCTGCGAAACCACCCATATTCTAGTTTAGCAGAACAGGTCGACCAAGTCCCTGGTTCATTGTTTTCTCAAGTGACACTCAATATCTGCGGCGTTTTATTATGGACAGACGAGCGAGCTCAAGCTTTCACTGACAGTTACTGCGTCAGACCTCACATTAGCTTCTTTTAGCTAATGTACTGTGTAAAATACTGAATGAACAACAGCTGCGTATATTCAAGTCAAGGATAATTAGAAATACTATTGAAAGGCAAATGTAACAAAAAGGGATTCCTGCAGAAATCTGTTTAACATTCACTTTTGGCGAGGCTGCACATGTTCCTGTTCTAATATAGGCTAAGATCTTGCCAGCTTGACTTGTGGTCTCAGTAATGGCAAAAAATGCAGAGCCAAAACACCCGGTCTGTTTTTGGTACTATGATGGCTTCCTCCTTGGTCTGCAAGTGCTCTCTCAAATCCCGATTAAATATTTAAAATGCATAGTTTTCTCTAGCAGTAGTCCTTTTTTGTGCTCTCTGCATCCACTGGATAAATGGAGATGCACTATCGCACAAACACACCCGCTGGGTAAGTTGCAGACCTCTTGCTCAGCATCATAATGGCTATGGTTTACTGGTCCCATGGCTGTCATTTGACACTGATATAAGCGGCTGCAGAAGTGGGTTCCAACCTGTTTTATTGGTATATTGTATGACTTAGGTTAGTGTGCCACCGAGACTCTAAACAAAAACCTAGTTATTCAAACATACAAGCGCAGCAGAGGTGCTCACACACTCTCACTGTTTGGTATCCAGTTGAAACACTGACCTCAGTTTATTATGTGTCCTCCTCCTCAATGCAGTGACCTCAGTCACAGCTAATAAGATTAAGTGTTCCAGAGAGGAACAGAACCCCATTTGATACGACCTGCTTTGGTGTTTTGCGCTGCGTGCTGACCAGCTCTTATCTCTGCTGAAACACTGTGGAGGAGGGGACTCGCTCCGTCTTCCCTCTCAGACCCCCAGTCTCCTCCCAATCCCCCCATCCCGCCCTACTGGCAGCTGTTAGTGTGAGTAAGTCTGTGTGTGTAATCCAGCTGTGTGGAGGAGCAGAGAACATTGTGTTCTGAGTTCACATTGGGGCTTGGATCTTGGTTTACTTTCATCGGCCTGTCAGCTCAGATTTGGGGAGCCTGCAGTCCAGAGGTCAGCTGAATGGAGCATTGTGACACTGACATAAGCCCATGACAGCATTCGCCTGTTCCCTGTCCTCCTCTTGTGCTTATTATGAGGAACTGGGGTCAGCATATGCAAGCGAGTGATAACAAATGAAGAACATTTTTATAATTTCACAAGTAACACAAAAAAATCAAACATGATCAGATAACTTGGCAGAGGTCTCTGTGTTTTAGACTTCTATTCATGTCTCTTTCTTTTCTTTTCCCTTCCAGTATCAGTGAGAGTTTCCTCACTGTAAAAGGTGCAGCCCTGTTCCTTCCCAGGGGAAATAGCCCGACCCCAAACTCTGCACCTCTTATCAGCCAGCGCAGGAACAAGCACACAGGTAAAGACTTGTACACACAAACGACAGCTGCAACATCTCCCAGCGATTCATTCCACTCCGTTTGACGCTCAATGTGAGAAATGAACTCCACAGAAGAACTAGCACACTGTGTTTTCAATTGAGCATTCCTCTGCAGCATCACCAGGAACAGCTGGTGTTAACTTCACTGAAGCTGTTTCACAACAAGGCAGATAAGCTCAGTGCAGTCAGTTCACCACTGCACGTCGTCAAAGAACCCACACTTAAAATATCTCAACACTTTTAGACACCACAAAAGTCTGAAAATGTGAGTGGACAAAGACAGCCCGTGTAGTTGGAGGTGTGGTTCACCTTTGTGATTTAAAATGGGCTGATTGCTATAAAAAGCATCAGAAACTTCCAGAAATAACTTTTTTCCCTCAGATGTGTTCAGAGATGGGGATGAATGTAGGCCTAAGTGAAGGAGACTCCAGTGTGAACGCACTGGAAACTTGCCATAGGGTAAATGATACATTATTGGGGGTGTTATGTCAGCCTTTGAATGCTACGGATGTTCAAAAGAAATTGAAACTAAATGAGGATGTTGAAATCTTTTCTGTCCAGGCGACCTCCAGAAGCATCTCCAGACCATGTTCACTGTGCTGCGGCCAGAGGACACCATCCGATTGGTTAGTAACACACACACACACACACACACACACACACACACACACACACACACACACACACACTGACTCGAAAAGGTCAGAGGCGAGGTGGCAGTGAGTTTATGTTCCAGACAAAGGAGCTGGTTTCAGTTCTTTGTCTGAAAGAAGAAGAACTGAAGCATGTTAGTTTCTTGCCATTTTCACTTTGGTAAAGGGGTGTTCCAGCAAATTAGTATTGCACTTCTATAAAGTCAGGGGACTCGAAATGAATCCCTTGTAAGGGGGAAGCTCCAAAATCATTTAAGTTCCACAATCCAACTCAATGTACTCACAATATATTTGTATTCTTTAATGCATTCAGAAACCTGGCTCTCTTCTTTTGGCTCACGTCTCCTTTCTCCCCTCCCTTCATGTCCCCATTCCCTCTTGTCTTGCAGGCTGTGCGCCTGGAGAGCGCCTACCCTCAGGTAACCCGCTACATGGTGGTGGTCTCCACCAATGGTAGACAGGACACAGAGGAGAGCATCGTGCTTGGCGTGGACTTTGTCTCCTCTGATAGGTCAGTGCTTTTAGCCGTCCATTTGTTGTGTCGTTTGTTTACGTCTGACTTCCTTTACCGTATTGCTCTTTAATGTTGACCCGGACACATCCCTGTATTATATAAAACCAGTGCGTCCTGTTGTGCCGTGCTGTTGTTCAACATGTTGATCTTCCTACCAGCTGCTGCACCGTGGGTCTGGTTCTACCTCTGTGGAGTGACACTTTGATCCACTTGGATGGAGACGGGTAAGACACCACACCTAGCTCCTGCTTCCTCTTACTGCTCCCTGGGGGGGAGCTGACAGACTTCTCTCATGAACTGATTACATGTTGCTCATATTTAGCCGTTTTGTTGTAAGTTTGTGTTGGAAAATGGTTGTAAGCTATTATTGTGTATCCCATTTTTAATCTCTCTCTGTCTCTCTCTCTCTCTCTCTCTCAGTGGTTTTAGCGTGTCGACGGTCAACAGGGTTCATGTTTTCAAGCCAGTTTCTGTCCAGGCCATGTGGTGAGCAACCTTTCTTTTGTTTTTTTGTTTTCAACAAATGACAGCTGTGTGAAGTTGCACTAAGGTTAAGATTGCACTCACCCTTTTGACTTTGACCTCCAGTCTTTATCTTTGCCTCTGTGTCTTATCTTGCTTCTCCCCTTGCTTTTTTCCATCATTATCTCTCTGCCTTCCAGTCTCCTCTTTATCTTTGCCTGCCTCACATGCCACCGCTGCCTCTTCATTTCCTCGTTTTCTTGTCCCTTTGTTGCTTTGCTCTTCGCCTGACCTCCCCCTCCCATGAATACCCTCTAATACCTTCATTTATCTGAACCAATATCTCTGTGTTGTCTCTTTGTTGCTGTAATGTTTCTGTTCTTCTCTTCTCACCTCTAGTCAGCCCACCATGACATCCATGTGTTATTATTTATCCCTCACATTTCTCACTCCATCTCTCCGTTACAAATACTTCCTCCCTCCCTCTTACCTTTTCATTCCTCTTTGCCCATTGTTGCAGCCAGATTTAAATCATTTTTACTTTCAGCCAGTCATTTGAAGAACGCAGTCATGTTCTGTCCTAATTTCACTTCAGTAGTTTTTGTCTCTTTGCGCATGAGACAACCTCTCAAGTGTGAATCCTCTTCCCCTCTCACTGTCTGCCTCAGGTCAGCCCTCCAGTCACTCCACAAAGCATGCGAGGTGGCTCGCTGTCATAACTACTACCCAGGCAGCCTGTTCCTGACCTGGGTCAGCTACTACCAGAGCAGGGTCTCATCCAACCAGTTCTGTATCAACGAATGGGACGCCATGCAGGATGTCGAGTCGCACCGTGCCAATTCACCGGTGCTCTTCACAGACCTGTGAGTAGAGAAGGGTTGGCCACATGAATGCACGCACACATTATGCGAATCCACAGTTGACACTAATGATGGAATGTGTGGTCTTTTGATGCATTTCAATCAATCAATCAATCTTTGTTTATATAGCGCCAATTCACAACAGCGTTATCTCAAGACGCTTTCCATAAAGAACAGGTCTAGACCAAACTCTTTAATTAGAGAGAGACCCAACGATTCAGGAATTCAAAATTAAGGATTCAAGAATTTCAGATATTATATTGAGCAACAGTGGCAGGAAGAACTCCCCTTTAACGGGAAGAAACCTCGAACAGACCCAGGCTCAGTGTGGGCGGCTTCTGTAGGGGTCCGCGTTGGCATTTGTATGCACGTCCCCCATATTGATGTGTGGCGCAAGCATTTCTAAGTGGATTCACTAAAGTACCCACAATAAAACACTATTTTTCATTATTATAATCATTATTATTATAATATGTTAGCCACATAATGTATAATTCATAAACTAAAGTAACTAAATGAGCAGAAATTCACAAAACTGTTAAGTCTGTCAATAGTTGTCGAAGACCTACAACTTTCCAAAATGCCAAATTACAAAAAGTAGCTGTAACACAAGAATTCAAAGACTTTCATGTGCTGTATTTGATGGATCAAAATGTAGAAGGTACGACCAACAAGGCAAAAGCTTTATCCCTTCCTTTTTTCGTACACACACTCTAAATGGTAAAGTGACAACAGTTGTGAAGAGAAAAAGCAAGAAGAGATGTGCCTATAATTAAAGCTTTACATGACCGGGATGGTGACAGGGGCACATGCATTCCAGCAACACGTGAAAGGGATAGGAAGAGCATGCATGCACACATGTGGACAGACATATGTGTACCCAGAAATCCACAACAGTAAAGACTTGAAGCATATCTCACACACAAACGCACACACTTGCATCACCGATTCACAGAAAGCCCAGTGTGTCTCACAGGAGCTGGGTCAGAAATAAGATGCGCTCAGTGGGATGTTCATGACAGCATTAGCCAGCCTGTCCTCACGTGCCGGCAGTGTTGTTGCATTTGTGCAGCAGGATATTGCAGGCGATCAGTTAGCTCTGACCTCTGAGAGCTTGTGACCCCAGCGCCAGGCTAGTAGCAACACAGAGAGGCACTAACAGAGACAAAAGTACACATGCAGGCAAATGCTGAATGATACACACACACACACACACACACTCACACGCACAATGAATTTTCATCTTTGTGATATAAAGTTGTCAGTAGAACCACAAGGGAGCATTGAAAGCACAGGGAACGACAAGAGCTGCAGGATTTATGTCCTTACGAATGGAAGGGAAATTCCCCTCTCTGCTGCTTAGTCACGTGCCTCGCTACCTCTTTGGAGCGTCTCTCTTTCTCACACACACACACTTCAGAGATTCTCCAGTGTCCAAAATAGCTGAGGCTTTAGCCGGCTTATTTTACATTTTGGAAAAATGGAATCCAGACAGACAAATAGGTAGACCAACACCAGGACGGACAGAAGCAGGTGGCAGGCAGAAAGAAGGAGGTGGAAGATGGGGGGGGGGTCTTTTGCTGCTGCATGCACCTGATGCCCCAGGATGGAAAGAATAGAGATGTGTGAACAGAAAGAGAAATCAAGCTCCTCATAAAACGAGACAATCAAGAAACACTACCGTCTGCCTGGAGACAGAAATACTTTGACACTCTCTTAGAAGAGGTGTGTTCGCACTGGAGTGCACCCATCCTCCATATTGCCACCCACACTTTATGAGCTCCAATAAACACATCCAAACACCTGACGCTCCTGCTTGTCTTCTGAAAAGCCACCTGATCGGCCGGGGTTTGTTGTCATGGATAGAGGTAGCAGGAAGTGGTTCGATGTTGGCGTGTTTTCGCGTTTGATGATCAGCGACAATTACTGTGAATTCCCGATACTCCTCTATCAGGGATTCAAGGAAGTGTTAGGGGATTTTCATTCCTCATTGGCGCACCGTTCCATGTGTTCCATTTATCACATATCATGCTTTATTGTTCTGTCTAATCAGTCAGTCCTCCCTCTTTTGGGAAGTTGAGGCTCGTCATGAAGTTAAACTCTCTAACTGGTATTTGCTGGCAGGTGTAAATATGTTATCTTTCTCTTTGCTCTGTGGACTCATTCTCAAGGGTCATTAAGGTTTTCAGCATTGAGATAAACAGGCAAGGCAGATTCCAGTAAGTCTGCAGTTACGCACCTGAAGCCATCACACTGCTCCTCTTTGTGACTGCTGACCCACACAGCTGTGTACCATAATGGCTCGGATCCAGTTAGAAGCAAAACAAGAGAAAATTAGACGAGGTAAGAAGGGGAAGCTCGGAGACAAACTGAGCTCTTCTCTCCAGAGAGGTAATTAGGCCACTTGTTGGTGTCATCGGTGTGACGTCCAAAGGCTAAATGCGTCCCCCAGCAGAGTGGTTAGAAACAGAGCCAGGCACAACAACAGGCACACTCTACAAGGGGACTTTGTTGTGGATCGCTGATGGGCCACGCTCTCAGATTTTCTGTTCCCTCTCCAGTTTCTGAGAATCAGACAAAGTGGCAATTCTCTCGTGGAACAAGTAATCTCATTGAGACTAAAGTGAAAATGAGTCAGTGAACAGAAGGAAAGTGTGGTTAGCATGACATTGAAGGTGGTACTTTGTGTCCAAAATAGTTTTTTTAAGGCTAAGAAAAAAAATGTGTGGAGGGCGCTTTTTCATAATAGTGTTTGTGTCTGTGTTGTGTTCAGGCCCACAGAGAGAGAACGCACAGAGAGGCTGATCAAGATGCGCCTCAGAGAGATCATGATGCAGAAAGACCTGGAGAACGTCACCTGTAAGGAGGTGAGAGGCACCTAGTTCAATAAGTCACAGCGAAGTTCGGTTTACATCACGGACAGTTTTTCACCATTTACACCAGAAAAGTCATTTGAATGAATCCCAGTGTTTGTCACAGATTTAACACTGAAGCACGAGTGAGTAGCGCCACCAACAGTCACGGTGCTTCCCCTGAACTGTTTCTCGTCTTCTTCCCAGATCCGAACAGAGCTGGAGATGCAGATGGTGTGCAACTTGAGGGAGTTTAAGGAGTTCATAGACAACGAAATGATAGTGATCCTGGGACAGATGGACAGCCCCACGGAAATCTTTGAGCACGTCTACCTGGTAAGAAGCTCTGTAGTCATGCGGTGTTAGCCAAGCGAGTTTGGTTTGGACAAGGCGGCACTCTGGTGTGCTGCTTGTCAAATCCTGCCTAGAATAATTGGATGTGTTTGTGTACACCTTGATACTGACCCGACCTGTGATGTCTGCAGGGCTCTGAGTGGAATGCCTCTAACATGGACGAGCTGCAGAACAGCGGGTAAGAGCTCAGACAGTAAACCGAAGGCTCACTCACCAGTATCACCGTCTGAATCTTAATCAATGGAGAGACACTTCTTCATGTAGTACATATGTTTTGTAACTGAAGTTAATTGAAACGACCTTCAAAATATTGCTGCAAAGGGAATTGTTGTCTGACACAATAATCACAAACACAGCCCACAACATTACCTCAGTCTTCACTGACATCATTTTGGGGTGATGTTTTTCTGTTTGCACTAGTTAATCAAATCCACAGTTAAAATATACACCTACGAGCCCCTATAAGGAACCAGCTCCTTGCTTTTTTCAATTCTTGTTACTCACATTGAACTCCACGAATAGTTTGCAGCAGTGTCTGAGCTGTGTGGTATCAGCCAAGCATTCATTATCTGAATCATTTGAGGACGGTTTAACTGACATGAACAGCTCAGTAAGTCGCCCTTGCCTCTTCCTCGTCACTAATGTAGAGTGCGCTACATCCTGAACGTGACCAGGGAGATCGACAACTTCTTCCCAGGCATGTTTGAGTACCACAACATCAGAGTGTACGACGAAGAGGCCACCAACCTGCTGGAGTACTGGAACGAAACCTACAAGTTCATCACCAAAGCCAAGTAGGCTTAAACACAAGCTCGTTAACTTCTCCTCGGGCTCTCTCTCACTCTTGTAATCCAACACACACTCTCTCTCTCTCTTGCTCTCAGGAAAGCCGGTGCTAAGTGTCTGGTTCACTGTAAGATGGGCGTGAGTCGTTCGGCCTCCACGGTGATCGCCTACGCTATGAAGGAATATGGCTGGGACCTGGACACGGCCTTCGACTACGTTAAAGAGAGACGGGCCGTCACCAAACCGAACCCTTCCTTCATGAAGCAGCTGGAGGAGTATCAGGGAATTCTGCTGGCCAGGTGTGTGTTCATGTCGAGGCTTTTGTACAGTGTGAGCGTTCTTCACGGCGTCCCGGTGCCAATAACCTGTCGTCTGTCTTTGCTTCCACAGCAAACAAAGGCATAATAAGCTATGGCGCTCCCACTCTGATAGTGACCTATCAGATCGCCCAGAGTCCATGTGTAAACCTTCCTCTCACTCCCTGGGCCGCTCCGACTCCCACAACAACAACAACGCTTCCTCCCCCTCCTTACATCACTTCCTGGGCGTGGCCGTGCTGCAAGCGCTCGGCGCTGAACCCGAACACTCTGCCAAATCAAACACCGCACACACCTCTGACTCACACGCAGACTCCAACGGCGTGTGTGACTCACCTGGTCAGGGGGAGGTCAGATCGGACTGCGGAGACCCCCCCGTGCCTCCCCTCCCCAGACCCCGAGCGGCCACCGTCGTCCCAGAGGAGAGACTGGACAACTCGGCGAGTGTGGCCGTCACCGTGCCTGTCGCTCTACCCCACCCCCCGCCGTCGCTCCACATCTTACCTCCGACTCCCGAGCTCCAGCGCGCTCACTGGGGTCCTCCCACACATCTGTCCATTTCGGTGCCCAAACACAAACCAGCGGAACTGTCTCTCAATTTGCCCGAGGGAAGCAGCTCGGAAGAAGTCTCTCCTCTCACTCTGGACTCCACAGACTCAGACATAATAGATCAGTCATTATCAGATTTAACAAGCGACAGACACAGCCCGCTCAGCCCTGCAAACACCACCCCCCTCGCCCTGCTCCTCTCCCTCGCCCCCAGCGACGACAACAACAACCCCAGCGAGTTACAGTTAGGCAGCGCGCTGGACGGCCGCGGCGACGCCGATGGCTCGTCCGACCACAGCGCGGACAGCATCGACTTCTTCAGCGCCAGGGAAAAGTTTCTGGGCCTGGCCCAAGATGGCGGACCCCGGGCACTTTCTGAGCAGGCGCTACAAAGGACGCCTCTGTCACTCGAGGAAGGCGGAGAAGATGAGGCTCAGGAGGAAGAGGAGCCGGGAAGTGGGACGAGCCAGGTACAGGATCCTCCAGCTTCATCACTCTGTCAACATTGTGTCCTTGCTAGCATGATGTGCTCCATGCAGAAAGCCTCATAACTTTATTTTTTTTTTTCCTTCCTTTTATTTTCACCATTAACATGAGCACATTAACGAGCAGCATCCTTCCTTCTATCAGTAATAGGTAGGTCGGTATACTGTAGCTGGTTTTAGCTTCACCCCACGGAATATTCATGTAAAAGTCTCATTTCAGGTTCACACACAGTTTCACTAACACGCTAGTCTGTGACATAAGCAGCATATAGCTGGTCAGTGTGATAAGTATATGATACTAATCAGACTGGAACTGAAACCAGAATCTGACTGGACCAGCACTTGCATGTAGGGGCTAGAGAGCCTACTCATAGTGACACCTGCTGGAAGATGAGGGAATAGTCCAGATAATAAGAAGAACACTTGGCTGCTTTTCTATTACACTGTCCGAGCCATGGTGCTTTAGGAAGTTAAGAAATCTAAAAATATGAATATGATTACGGCTATCACTGTGACTCATTTTATCTGTGCATCTTTCTCTTGTCCCTCAGATGTCTCCACAGTCTGAGGACGGCCCAGACAACAACAGCCCTGACCGAACTCACCATGACAACGGAGTATCAGTCCGCCATATTGTCACAGAGATCGAAGCCATATGCCACCCCGCCTCCTCCTCCTCCCCGTCTTCCTCTTCGTCGCTACCACCGTCCTCCCACAGCCCTCAGCTCGTCCGACCCGAGCATCCGATGGAGGCCGAGACTTCCGGGGTCGCGAACGGCTCTTTGACTCCACCCTCGCACCCGCAGTCACCCTCCATGCTGCCGAGCGACTGGCCGGCAGGCTCAGTGCGGCGCGCCACCAAGCAGCTGGAGCAGAAGCTGAGGCAGGAAATGGAGATGGCGGCGTCTCAGCGATCCCCGCTGCATTCCCCCAGCGCTGAACATCCCCCTGTCAGGCTGTCCCTGTGCTCCCTGAGCACTGAACAGCCTCCCCTTCGCCCCCCGCAGCACTCCGCAGAACAAAGCATCACTCAGGGTGAGATCACGGCTGTATCTGCTACGTCCAAAGACAGAGAGAAGCACGCTGGGTCACAAACAGAGCTTCAAAGACTCGACTCCTCAGGCAAGGACAACCTCCCAGACCCTTCATGCTCCCCTGACTCAAATATCAGCCAAGTCTCTGGTGCTATACCGACCATTGTGGACTCATCCACGAATAGCCATATGCTGACATCATCACTGGCCTCCATTAGTCAGTTGGAAGAATCATCTCTAAATACCTCAGCCCAGTCCCAAAGACAGAGCCAGCTCCACAGCCAAAGCCAGCAGTGTCAGACCCACCCCCAGGCCTGCTCAGACCAAATCACTCTGGAAGGGGTCACAGTGCAGGAGTCAGACACTGATGAGAGGCTGGACTCCAGTTCCCAGCGGGGGGGAGGGGGCTGCAGCCCCAGCTGTGATGCCCAGAGCAGGCTGGCTCGTGGCAGCCAGGAGCTGGAGAGGATTCAGCAGACACTGAGAGAGCTGCAGGCTTTCCTCCACGAGGGCGTCGGCCTGGAGACGACAGACGGCCAAGAAGAGGAACTGGGGCGCCCTCGGGGGCCCCGAGACGTCATGGACACAGAGCCAGGACCTTGTAAAGGGGCGAGTTCTGAACAGACCCCTCCAGGCCTGGAAGTAGGGCAGCGGCTCCGAGAGAGAGAGGAGGGGAAGAGCTTCCTGGAGCCAACAGTGTGGCTCAGAGCCATGGAGCTCGAGGCTCGTATCCGCCAGGCAGGCCTCACCCCCCCGTCTCTCATGAAGAGGTCAGCGTCCTTGGCTAAACTGGACTGTCTGGAGCTGTCAGCCAACGACCTGAGCGACTTGGACCTGAGGCCGCACACCAGGACGACATCGTCGCACTCCCAGGGCTCTTTCTGCATGTCCCCGTCTCACTGTGACGACACCTGGAAGAAGCAGAAAGTGTTGTCTCGAAACGGTTGCTTTGAAAAGACTGGCTTGTCCCCGGGGGGCCGCGATCCGGGCGACTCATCCTCATCGCCACCCACCGGCCTCTCCCCCGCCCCTCAGCGTCGTCCACAAGATGACACCGGCGAGAGGGAGCAGCCAGACGGCGGCGGCAGCTGCGCGCCCGCTACGGCACGTCAGCAGGGGAGGGGGCACTCATCGAGACGCTCTCGCGGAGCGTCTGCCGAGAAAAAGCAGCGAACTGTCACTGTGCTATATAATACCATGTAACCTCAGTGCAACGGACTGGAAGGGACACGACTGGAGCTGCGTGGACGTGCGAGAGAGGCTGCATGATGCGTATGACTGTGTAGCAAGCAAATCGTAGACCTCGTGTAACCTCTGATGTGCGTATCGTGTGTAAGAACTGAATGATGAACACAAGTTTGCATGTAAACCACTGGATGTGTTGTTTCAACTGGAGTTCAGGTTTGTATGTAGAGTAATGAAATATGAATGTCCAAACTAAGACTGAAGCAGTGCACAGCGTACGCACTCCCATGTGTCTGTCTCCCTTTTATTATTATTATTATTTTTTTTAAAGAAGCGTTTGTTTTCAGTGTTTGACCCTCGTTGCCTGTTCGGAGTTTCTAAAACCACAAGAGGGGCTTTTTTTCTCAATACATGCACTTTACTATGTAGATTTTCTTTTATTTGAAATCTTTTTCTTACCTTGGGGAGGCTTCTTTTGCACTGATCTCAGCAGACTTGTCTCTATATGCGTGTTTTTGTTTTCAAAGTGGACAGATATGTCTTTATTCAGATTTTTAATTGAACCAGGACAAAGCTGATATCTTGTTGTTTTTTTTTTTATTCAGTGCTTTAGCAGTAAATAAATATGGTGGGTTTGTTTTGACTGCACTGACTCCTTACTTTTTCTTGCGTCTAGTTCTGCTTCGTTTGAGAAGAGCAGAGATGACTGAGCCGCAGAGGCTAAAGCGTTTCCAAACGTATCGCCGACTTTACCGCCACCTGCTGGCCAGACAGAGAAGCACAGTTTTAAACACGCCTCCATGTACAAGAGGATGTGGTTTAAAAAAAAGATGAAATGTGGTAAAAGTGTGTAGTTACAGGAGTTACATCCAAGCTATTCCACATGTAACCACTTTTAATGGGTGAAAGTCAAGCTCATTATTGGTAGAAATACCTCCTGTCTGTCGTCTTTATCTGCAAGTCTGTTCCTTTGAACAAGTCAATCCCGTCTCCGAGGGGAAATGATTCCCATCGGCGCAGCTTATTTCAGGCTGACATTTTACCTACTGTTTCATGTGGGTAATTAAACACTGAGATGTAGGCCACCGGGGCCCCCTGCTGAGACACACACACACACACACACACACACACACACACACACACACACACACACACACACACACACACACACACACACACACACACACACACACACACACACACACACACACACACACACACACACACACACACACACACACACACACACACACACAGATCAGATAGCAGCACTGACTGGGAAAAGAGTGACATTAAAGGACTTGACCAGGCACAGAGCAGACATTTAACTCACAAGCTCTGTATTTTCTCATTCTCCGTGTTACGAGTGTTAAAACGCCGAAGTAAGTGAATCAAGAAGAAAGCTCAGATCCCTTTGATGATTTCACCAATTAAATCTACATCAGTAGAGCAGATGGGTTAAAGAAGGACTTTTTTTATTTTTTTTTTATTCGGTGTGTGTTCCAAATTGAACTGTCATGAACAGGGAGATGGTGAGGAATAAAAGAAGTGGAGCAGAAGAAAAAGGGGGTTTGTTTGTCTCCCTGGGTGCGGCGGCTCAGATTGGCATCCTTCCTCTTTGCATACTGATGCCCTCGGCTTCTCTGTCTCTCGCTCCACACACACACACACACACACACACCTTGTGGGTCTTTACAAATTCACTTCACACACACACACACACACACGCATGCAGCTTGGTGCTTCCACCGTCCTGATGTTGGTCGTAACGTCGGCTGACTCGGGGGGCCACCGGAGAAGTTGCAGCTGCTGATTCACTCAAATGATTTCATTTTCTCCTCTCCCATTCTCTCCCAATCCACCACCAAGCACGGGCGCTTTGAGTGGTGTTTCTTAGAGGGTTTAGAGTCTCTAAGCTGTCCTTTTCCTCCCCTGTCAAGCCCAAAATAACTACAGGCAAAAAAAAAACCCTTGGATCGGGCTCGAGGTGCTGGGAATCCATGTCACGGGGAGGATGATGGAGGTGGAAGCTGCTAAAAACAGATCCGCTCTCTCTGGCGCCGCAGCAGCTCTCCCCATCTTGTGAGAAGTTAATTGCTTTTGTCACCATCCCTCACTTGAGAGGACTGGAAAACTAACTTACAGGTAAAACCGGGGTCAAGGGATTTGAAGCACGTGACGGCTGGAACTGATTTTTTTAAAGAAAAAATAACCCACTCACGCTTTGCTGCTCCAAAAGATGTCTCTTTATTAGAATCCATCCACAAACACATCCTGCTGCATCTCTTTTCAGCAACACTTTTTTAAAAAGTAAAAAAATGAATATTCTGGTTGGTTTTTTTTTTTTCCAGGCAAGCTTAGTTATGAATCAGAGAGGAGACACAAGGTGGTTCTCCTCACTTTGTGCTGATATTGGAGTGTGAAAGTTTTACATTTCTTTCAAACAAATGATTAAAAAAAAAAGAAAGGAAAAAAAAACCCAACAACAACAGAAGAAAACCAGCTGTCCCTGTCCATCCCAGTGTTGCTCGCCTTGAGCCCTGCAATATGAAGTTACTTACAATTACGTGAGGCAGGATTTGAGCAATCTTTCCAATCCAAGAACCGAATGCTTCACATTTGTTGTATTTTGGGGTGGTTGCTGTAGTTTTCAGCATGTTTTGTTGCAGAACCAGTTTGCTATCAGGGTGCAATGAAGCCTAAAATTGCCATCAATAGCCTC
Organism: Pempheris klunzingeri; assembly: GCF_042242105.1. Taxonomy (NCBI): domain Eukaryota; kingdom Metazoa; phylum Chordata; class Actinopteri; order Acropomatiformes; family Pempheridae; genus Pempheris; species Pempheris klunzingeri. Next base: position 21,202,580 of record NC_092015.1, read on the forward strand.
TACAGTGATTCTACCAGGGTTCTGGTTCTTTTTTTTCTTTTTTTTTGTCTTTTTCCTCAGAGCTATTGCAGGTCTCCGGGCTAGACTCGGACAGAATGAACCTCACACGGGTGCAGACCATGCTGAAATATTGTACACACACTTGAACCGTGACTACACAGAAATACAGAAATCATCCGCTCATGTAAGGTGAGAAGATGCGAATATACAGAAAATCTCTTTCGGTTACATTTATATTCCACGATCCACTTACTATCATGTCCCTTTATTGTTTGTATTACACACAGGCCTTGCCACACACTCACTCACGGTCACTTACAGGTTAGTTAGTACACGTCGTGTCTCGTCGCATCTGTGCTCCTGCAGACTAACGTCAGGCTAAACCTACAGCAGATCTGGCCTGAGTGTAGTTTGTGCTCAAGCTCGTCATCTACATCCATTAACAGTCATATATAATGTGATCCACCCACAAGCTAAGTACAGTACATCTGGATTTTGTGCAAATCAAATAAAATGTACCAGTCTGTTTGTTTTTTTGGTTTTTTTTTTATTCTTTTTATTTTTTTTCATTAAAAACCGAGGAAGTCAGATGGTTTGTCGACATTCAACTCAACTCGACCGAGAAGGTTACTGTATCCTCCGCACTGCTGCTCCCGGCTCGTCACTGCACCTTTCACGCAAAGCCGTGTTTTTTTTAATCGCAAGACTGGAAAAAAAAAAACACGACTCGGTGGCAAGAGGACTCAGTGAGTGTGTGTGTTAGTGCTGGAGCAGAGAGTTGGCCTAACACACTACGTTTTCAGGACAGAGGTTGATCTGTTGACCCCTGTGCAGAGAGCTGGTTTTGAAACACACACACACACACACACACACACACACACATGCACACACACACTCGCACACACTCACACAGATACATACATACCTGCACACACACAGAAATCACTCATCCAAGGAGGCATTCCACTAAACTTGTTGTATCAGATGTATTGTTGGTTGTAAACTGGCACTGCTCAGGACAGTACCATGTGGCACCAGACAGAGAAAGCTGGCGTCCCCCTCTGGCTGTCTGAGGCCGGACAGCTGCATTGTGGGTATGGCTTCTTGGGAAAGGTCTGGCTAAGGTGTTTGGGAGAGAAAGGAGGAGGCTTTTTGGACGCAATATGATGATTTATTTCCAGCCACTTACAGAGTGTGCTTTAAATTTTAAAGTAGCCTCTATTGCCCTTTTCTCCGACACGACCTCGGTCCAGACCCCTCCCTTTAGAACCCTGCCGGGCCACTCAGCTCTCATTTCTCCATGAGTGACAGCTGGATGATGCGCTGCAGTTCCTCCTCCTCCTGCCGCCGCCGAAGCTCCGCCTCTTCCTGCTCCCGAGCTGAGATCTCCATGGCGATGCGCAGCTGCTCGTCGTAGCTGCAGTTGGTGGGCTTCTTCTTTGAGGGGGTAGAGCAGAGGCTGGAGGGGGCACGGGGCTTGTGCTGGGGGGTCCTGAGGTGAGGAATAGTGGGGGAGGTGGTGGAGGGAAGAACACAGGTTGACGTACCTGCTCTATGACTGAAAGTATGTCACTTTGCGGATTCACAAGTGTAAGTTAAAGGTCCCATATAAAGCAAAATGCCATTTTAATGTCTTTTCAACCTAAATATGTGTCCCTAGAGACCTAGAGACTGCCAGACTCTGGAGAAAAGAGTGTCCTTTCTCTGTTTTACCTGCTCCATCTTTCAGGAAATGTGTGTAAAAACACGTGGTTCAGATTTAGCACCCTTTATGATGTCATAAAGGGATCTGTTGGACATGCTGAAAACCCCCTGAATCCACCTCGCTGTCCATTATTATTGTCTCCACTCCAAAGATGTCAAACAAGAGCGATGTCAATCTGCAGCAGCCATGTTTAGTCGGAGAGTAATAAATAATGAGTTTTTTGAACATTAAACTGTATAAAACTATTGTTGTAGGACCTCCACATACATTTCAATTACACATTTTTATTTGTGCTATTTTCTAACACAGTCCCCTTTAAAAAGGTTTTATAGAATTATCGGTTATATATATAACATTTACTAAAGGATTACTTTGGATTGATCAGTAAGATCCCTCCAATTATGGCTACTTACAACTCATTTCTGAACTTCTTTTCCAACTGCAGACTGGCTTATCATTGTTAGTTGTAGAATTAGTTTTACGTTTTGCTGTCGGCTTATTAGAAACCGAGAAGCCTTAGTGATGAATTTAATCACAGTTGTAGCCGCGGTATTGGTGCAACCATTAAAGAAAATATTGAAACATTAAGCATTTATTCTACTTTTACATTCCAGATCTGAAAAGCCAATAAAAAATTCAGTTGGACATTTATTTATATTAACAGCTTGCTGACTTTGACATGCTGAGCTACCTAAAGACACATAGCGAGTGTCATGCTGGCCATTTTTTACAACCTGGCAACCCAAACAACAACTATTGATCAGTATCAGCTAATAAACCCACAATACAGAGACACACTGGCCTCATTCTGTTTGGATTATTTTGTTCTTGTTACAAAGAGAAAAGTTTAAAATAACAAGAAATACAGTATAAGGACTCTAAAATAGTTAGAAGTCTCTACAACACATGGAATTTTTTCCATTTTTTTTTACAAACTATTACATTGATTTATTAGAAAAAGTTCAGTTAAAACAGCAAAGATTGTGCGACTGAAAGGACGCCATAAAAACGTGCATGATTTTAGTTTACAATGTATACTAAAGGTTTTAGTACACTATGTATCCTAAAATTTAAGTATGCAAGTTGGGTTTAGTGTTTTTATGGTCTGCAGCAATGTTTTCGACACCTACTTTTCCCCCCCAACAGAACAGAGGAATATACTGATGTAAGTAAATGCTGCTGCAGCACGACTGTGCAAAAAGAGGGAACGGGGCCGTCTCCGTCTATCCATCCACTCATCTACAAACAGGGAAGACTGTGGGAGTCGAAGTCTGTCTAAAGATAACAGGCTAAAGTCAACAGCAACTCTCTCACACACACACACACACACATACACACACAAAGCTGTGCACGGCAGACAGGAGATGAGAGGAGAATAGCAGGATGGATAAGAGAATAGAGAGTAGGAGAGGACAAGAATGCAGGATGTGAGTCAGGGATGGAGGGAAAAGATCTGCAGGATGGAAAAAATACAATGGAAGACGCCGAAGAATAACAACACAGAAGAGGAGTGAGAGGAAGCCAGAGACAATATGGGTGAAGGAAATACAGCGTTGGTCCTGACGGTCATCAGATTTAGGCTTTTTTGAGGATTCCAGCTCCTTTGAACATGAAAGACGATTAAACAGCTGATGCTGGTTGATTCCTGGTGAAACAGGGACTTTGGATGGAGGGCAGGGAGATGTGGAGAGGGTGCAGGACGGGGAAAAAAAAACAGAAAAAGAAGAGTGGAGAGCGTCTGACCTCTCCACACGACTTGGGTCACAGGACAGGGGGTGCGTTCCTGGCTTGCTATTGGTCAGCGCCTCCCAGATGGTCACCTAGACACAAAGAGGAGGAAGTGAGTGAGCGAGAACAGGACGTGGGCAGATATAGAGGTGGTGGTGGTAGAGAGTGGCTTCTTCCTGTTTAATGTGCGCTAAAGTAGCTCTCACACACAGCACAGAGGCAGCCAGCTGGTTGATTATGAATTATGAACAAGCTGAGTGTAATCTAGACTGAGCTTGGCCTTGTTTCTTTAGTACACACACGCCAAATATTAATACCGCTACTGATACCGCTTTTAATATCGCTGAGCGCTCAAAAATGAAGTTTTACCTTCAGCCGCTACACTTATAGCGCACGTACACACACATGCACAGCACCTTTGAACTCATTCGGTTGTTTTTCATGACGGTAACAACTAACGATCATTTTGAACAGCACGTCACACATTTTCAGATTTATTGTAGATTACAGAAACTGAAAGAAACAGAACGTCGTTACTCTTGAGGGCTGGTTTTTTTTAAATCTAGTTTCAACACCTTTAGTATTTTACTTCATATTATGCTTATGTGTATCTAGGGGGGGGCTCAGTTGGATCATTCTTGCCCCGAGACCACCATGACCCTGATCCTGGTTTCTAGTTTTATTTCAGTGAATGAATCTTGATTTTCCGTGACTACGTTACTATCTGGTGCTAATGCCGCACTAGCAGTGCATTTGTGGATGAGGGTCGACTGGAGTTCTCAGAGAAGCCCCTGTCCGCTTTACCAGACAACAAGGACAGAAAATAATAAAGTCTTCCCGGCGTCTTTGAGTAAACTTTGAGTAAAGTTTCATTGACACGACATGTTATTTCGCACTGTTGTAAGATTAAATGAAACTGTGAATGAAAGCTGGCAATTTACAACCTAATGGGATGTTTTAGAGGATGTCAGGCTGTGATGGAAGCTTGATTTGTACAGCAGTTAATGCTGTAAAACATGCGCTGTCAGCAGTGCAGTCCTTTAACACCTGTCCTGTCTTTAATTAAAAGTGTCATCACCTTTTTCATCGCCGTTCGCAGCGGCAGTACAGCGGCTCGGGACGGCGGGCTGCTGAGGGTGATTGTACAAACTACAGCACGAATCTTCAGCTGCAACCTTGCCTCTGTCTCCTCTGCATTCTCCTCCTGCATCCACGCTAAGAAAACTCTGAGGATGTTCTCTAACCTTTGCGGCTGAGCCTATTTATACTTCTCTCTCTGTACCTCTGGAAGAAGGCCAAGGACTATCAGGACCAGGATCTCAGGGATTTCAGAACAGCACCTATCCTGAGGCAGTGCTGAATGGAATGGGTCCGGGCTCCACACATCACAGGCAATTTATTCTACTTATTGATTTTACTTCAGTATCGATTGTTTTTATTTTGAAACTGGTCGCTTTTTCCCTACTGCAGTGTGTCTGTTTGTCCTGTCTTGCTTGACTTATTGGTGCATTTATTGCTGTAATTTGTACTGGGTGTTTCATAGGGGGAACACTGTGCACCTCGGTTGATATGGCAACATGGCTTTGTGAATCTCTCTGAAGACTGTGCTCTTTTAGTACTTCACAAGGAAACAGTAGAAGCATATATATTCGCGTACAAGAGCAAGAGCCAAAGTATTCAACACTATCAAAGGGGAAATAAGGGGCAAACTGACTGTTGGTTAAGCCCCTCCCCTGAGCAGCGATTGTCCAATCCTAGCTTAGCAACGATAACTAGGCATGGCAGGTCTGCCAAGCTTTAGATTTCTTAACATGTTAAAGCGCTGTGCATGTTGCCGCATGAGAGATACTCAGCATTTAAAGAGTGTGGAAGATGCCTTTTGTTAAGGTTCTCTAGAAGAAGTGGGTGTAGCTACCTTGATGTCACCTAATGGTTTGTGGAGCACTGTTTTGAAGCCTAAAGTTTGGCTTCAAGGGCGTCTCCATCTTGGTTTTTGTGGAGCCAGAAGTGATGTTCATTCCACCTTTGATTTGTAGATCATCTGAAGATAAAGCATACCCTGCTTCATAGACTATTTTTCTCTAAAAGGGACCGTAATTTACAAAATGAACATCATACTCTATTGAAGAAACTAGAGACTAGGAAGATGTTTACTGAGATAATAAATCAAGTGAGAAGTGGGCTCATTTTCTCGTAGACCAATAGAAGGAATCCAGCTTTAACGTACTTTCGCATTGGCTTCCCATTTCAGACCCAAAAGCTACGTCTACTTCTATCATATAGTCTATTTCTGCTCTACTGTAAGCTGCAGACGTTAGCATGTGCAGCTAACTAACCTACTTCTTACAGTAGTGACTGAGCATCATTTAAAGCTAGTGGAGCATTTGATTAACTATCCACATTAGCAAGGTTATCTTAGCACAGGGGTGCCCAATACGTCGATCGCGGAGGTAGTGCGGGTAGATCGCGTGACATCAAAAAAAAAAAAAAAAAAGTTGAGTTTGCGACTTGATTGACGCCAGTCTGAGATCTCTTCTCTGCAACAGGTCGCGGGCAGGGACCTGTACGCTGTCAAACGCGCTAGCTACCGCAAAACTCTGTGATCAGAGTAAGGTCGTGACCAGAAATGTATTGAATGTTCCAATTACTCTTGTTACTTGTGTGCAATATTGATGGTTCCATCACTGTTTGGCACCCATGTGCATTACTGCTGTGTAATACCACCAAGGGTTACATTAGTTGCAGTGTATGCCAACATATATTGTATATTTAAAGTATACTCAGTATATATAGAAATGAATTTAGCATTTTTAATGTAGGTAGATTTTGACCTGGTCATTTTAAAAGTAGCTCACGAGCGGGAAAAGTGTGGGCACCCCTGTCTTAGCATATAAATAACTCCCATCATGCTTGTAGTACTGGGGCTAACCAGCTCTGCTTTGCAAGACAATTTATTTACATGGATCATTGACAATTTAAGACCTTTTTTTTAGTTCCGGTTTAAAACATTTTCCAGACAGTAAATCTGCCACTGACTATGATCATTGTGAAGTGTTCATGTAATGGAAAGCTTGACAAGCGTATCAGCAGTAACCAGGGGTGGGCGGGGCTTCATGAACAGTCAGTTAATAAAGGTCTTGTTCTAAGATGTCTGGGGATTCTTTCATTTCAGAACAGAAGATCATCTCTCAGCCCACCTGATCGAATTCGGAGCCGGCCTCCAGCAGACTCTGCTGTATGGCGAACTGCAGCAGGTCCTCCTCCTCCTCCCTCATGCTGTCTCTCTGTTTGCCTCCGAGGATGGTGTATCCAGGCGGAGGCTCAAACACACATGGGGGAATCTCTCCGGCTCGACATGACACTGCAGCACACGGGGGGGGAAGGCAAAGGGCAAGAGATGGGAGGGAGCGTTATCTAAGAGTAAAGGAAACTACACTAGACTAAAGGAGAAGAACAGGAAAGGAAACAAAACAGTCATTGCTGAGTGGAAGGAAAGAAATCTGTATTAAGCTGTGTCACTTCATTTTCCCCTCCACACTATTGTTGCCAAAATATTTCCAATTCTCAACTACATTTATTTTCACGGCGCTGTAACTCTAAGTAGAGCATTTCTGCATGATAACATCAAGGATTTCCAGAGAGGTTCCTTCTGAGCGGTCACACAATAAATTGTATCTCCCCTCCGCATGGCTGCAGATTTAAACGTGGTTGTTGGGATTCTGATCCGGTGATAGGATGATGAAAGTAAGTCATAATCTCAGGCTCAACACAAAGAACATAACTTTGTATCCAACAACAGTGATAAATACTGATCATAACTCTATCGCCTCACTGTAAAGTGTTTGAAAACTAAAATACGGCCCAGGTTGAGCAGTAAATGTTCATAAAACAGCTTGTTGGAATGGGAGCGTGCTCTCACTGGTGGAGCTGGAACTGGAGACACTAGAGGAGTCACTGCCAGGGGACGGGGTGTCTGTCCTGGGCGCGTCCCTCTGTCCGTCCCCCTCCACCCCCACCTCGGTGTCAGCACGGACGCCCGTCCCCTCCTCGCAGCCGTTCAGGTTGCTGAAGGTGATCCTGGCGTTCAGGATGTGGTAGAGGGGGATCTCTGCAGGGAGAGAAATGGAGCAGAAGATGACATTTTTCATTGAAGTTATCTGCTAACTGTTTGCGTCTTTTGGCTTCAGTGTAATCCGACAGATAACTGAGCGTTACCTCTCATCAATTCTTTTATTTTCAGCAGGCAATTTTGCAATTTCTCTCTGTCCTTCTTGTTCACCTTCTCCCTCTGTCTTTATTTCTCTCCATCCATCTGTGTATTTATTCACTTTTCATTCTCCCACCATCCCCTTTATTTAACCGGCCACCATTTTTACCTCCCTCCCTCCATCCATCTCACTCTCCCAGCTCTCACCGATCTTGATGGGGAAGCCAGGCGGCAAGCGCAGAGTGATGAAGTCACGCAGCTTAGCGAACAGGGCGTTTGAGATTGCCATGAGATCGATGATAGGCACCACTTGTTCTGCCAGGGACAGCGGATGGGACTCACACAACCACAACTTGGCTTTAAACCTGGAAAAAGAAAAGAAAAACACACACGTTACACACATACACACACACACACACACACACACACACACTGCGAAGATGCTGATAAGCTGATTAGAAATAAGGCAAGAGCTTTCTGATGAATATTTCCACATACAATTCTGGCTAAAGCACAATTGAAGCAATTTATGTCCTCATTCAAGTGATTACTTCTCCAGCCAGAGGTACACAAAGACATTGATTACATCAGCTAACCGTGACTGGCCACAAGCTGCTGAGTCGTGTTCAAATTGAGGCCAATCAATGCTTATAGTCTGACTTGTCTAATGAACGCAGCTTTGAGAGGCGGCCCTGAAACTTCAAGCACTTCATCCAGATGATGTCCTGTCATTTTTTATTAAGTGAAACTGAATACTGAAAACGGCAGGCTGATATTCAGCTACAGGAGCACAGGGCTGATGATGTAACAGGCAGGTTGGCAGGTGGGTGAGAGATGCAGGATATTGAAAACCAATACCATTAGCTATATTACAAACAATAACAGAAAAAACAAATCTCCTAATATCCTGAGAGACACTTGCAGGATTCCTTCATTTTCATTTTCTGTTTTGCTTCTTCTGGTACCACAGTGAAGTGAAGACGATGTGTCGTGAGTCATCAAGCCACGGCTGTGTGACAGACTGCAGAGACTGGCTGTGTAATTGGTACACTCTCCATCAGCTTTACAGAAATCTGCTCCTCAAGTGTGTGAATATGTGCGTGTGTCTATTTTCCCATTTTTATTTGTCCTTGTTTTACCTCAGGACCTTGGTGGTCGGCTGTCATGGGCGGCTAACTTTACTCTGCCCGTGTGTGTGTGTGTGTGTGTGTGTGTGTCTGCCTTGTCTCTGCCCATCAGTTTGTCAGCTGTGGCACTTGGCGGTGGGTTTGGAGGGCGACTTCACTGTATGCACGGCTGCCTGTCTGTTTTCCTGTCTGCCTGTCTGTCTGTGTCACCTCTGGGTCTTGGTGGTGAGCTGGCACGGGTGGCCGATGTCCCTCTGAGTGGGTGATGAGCTGGGGTTGAAGTATTCCTCTGCCGTCAGTGCTGCGGGGTTGGTCACCGCAGGACACGACATCTGTGTCACCAGAGCCTGCAGAAAGTGATGATGAAGTTTTAAAGTCCTGATGTAACCACATGTCGGCATTTTAAAAACAGATCAGTAAAACAGAACAAGTTTTTGGCTCTCAAGCCGAAACTTGAACACAGATGACAAAGCAGTTTTCTTATCCTAACATTTCACATCATCATAGAAGATAGTAGCCAGTTTTTACCCATTTTAGTTCATTTTACTCTAAATTATTATTGCTGTATGTGTTTTTTGTGTATTTTATTGTAATTCCACATCTGTAGTGTAATGTGATTTTACTCACATCTGCATATTTTAGCTACAGCGTACATGTAAAAGCCCAACTTAAGGAAACCTCTTAAAGGTAGGCCACCATTACTGCAGGAGGTGGAGGCTGCCAAAGACTTTGTAATCACAAGAAAAAATGATTTCCGTGTTGCAGTCATTTCATCACAATCAATTTAAGGTTTTGGCAACATTGGAATGAAACAAGATAACAGCTGTAGTTGCACAAACTGTCTGCAGAAACTAAAACAAGAAAAAAAAAAAAAAGAAGCTTGTGCTGAGCAAACACTGAGGGTGTGTGCCTCAGTGCTGTGCAGAGAGGATAAAGAGGCATAAAGTCCCAAAGAGCAGAGGCAACAGCGAAGGGGGGGGACAAGTGAAAAGACAGAATACAGAAAGAGGAGAAGAGGGGGGGGGGGGCATGAGTCATAGATGCTCTCCAGCAGAAACCAATTAAAAAACATAATCAATATTTGAGAGCAGGTTGGAGCCTCTGAGTTACTGTTTCACTCTGCAGGCGTGCTCCGCTGTTGACAGAGTGGATTCATACACTCAGTGTGCATCCAAACAGGGGCGCTGATGGTGATGGTGCTAATACTGGAGATGAAGATTCACTCACATGCTTTGATTATCACATTACTGTCGCTGTTATCGCCGTGACGGCTGTCCACAAAATATCAGTTCATCCAAGTCCAATCATAACGTCAGCACCGTTAATCCATGCATACGTGTTTCCAGCTCACCGCTATGCTTTTTCAATCCACTAGATTAGGTTTGAAATTAAATCTATGAAATGCTCTTAACCCATAAAGCAAACTAAATTTCGGAACCTCTAAATACACTGTGGACTTACCCCATTGTTGGGCCCCATGTGCTGCTCAGCAATCCCGAGGAAGTTCTGCAGTGGAGTCTTCCCACCTGCTCACAGGCACACAGCAGCGATGAGTTACACCGAGAGAGTGCACTTGCACAGTCACAATGTTCAAACTCAAACCGTTCTGTTAGTCTGAGTTCTATAAACCCTCTGGGGTTGAGGTACACTACAGAGTACTCAAAGCTGGCTTAACTCGTGTTTATCAAGAGATGATGAAGCGTGGGCTCATTAATCTCTACTGAAACTGTCTGCGGTGCCACTTTACTCCACAGTGGTTTGCTCAAGACAACATATTGCATTATATCAAGCTTTTGTGCTGAAATTAATGAAACTGTAGTAAAATATACTTTTTAAGCAGCAAAATATGAGCAGAGTGAATCTAAATTAGGCTCTAAATAGTTCAGAGTAGTTTCTGAAACTGCCAACAAAATGAATTTCATGAAAAACAAAATGCCTGAAAGTCACATCTAAAGATGTGTACACTGTTCAGTCTGTATAACTATCTTCAATGTATCTCCAGACCTTAAACATCATCTTTCCACAGCTGAAATCATATTACAGTCCACTTCACCTGAATGATCACAGCATTATACAGTAGATATTCATTCAGCAACATGTGTCAGTGACTGTCACCGTTAGATTGAACTGTAATAGCAACAAGTACAGTATGTGATGAAAACCCATACAATTCTTTTAAAAGCCTTTTGAGATGTTAAGACTGCAGCGGCTTAAAGAACCACAGTAGGTATTGGAGGAAGAAGGTGTTTTTTCTGGGTGTAGAGCTGTCCTCCTGGGATCTAAAAGATCCCCTCAAGACTTGTTTTAACAAAAATACTCTGCTGTGAATGATACATTACATAAAGGAATACATCATCCACTCCCTCTCACACATCGAAACATCCATAATCTATAAATATGCAACTGCATTGTTCATTTCAAAAGCTTATGAGTGCTGAAAGGTATATTTAGTATAATTAGTACTAGTATAATTCGTTTCCAAACTAGCTGTGATGCCACAAAATCCCGCCCATACGTAAATGTATTCAACTGAGATAAAAGGAGAGCGTGAAGAAACTTTCCTCCTTCAGCGCATGAATGTGAAAGCAGCCTTTTAGTGTCAAACTCTGTCCACACATCATTCTGCACAGTGAAGTTCTAGTCCTAGTCAATGTTTGAGTGGACGTGTCCCTAAAAAACTGGCTCAGATCTGTTGTACATCGCTACATCAGGAATTCATTACTAAATAAGCAACAATCAATTTTTCAAAAACACTTTGAGGCAATACCTCATAAGAATTTAACTCTCAAAAAGCAGCACTGCAGTTAGCACTGTCGCCTCACAGCAAGAAGGTTCCGGCTCCAGCTTCCTCCCACAGTCCAAAGACATGCAGGTTAGGTTAACTGGTAAACTGGTGACTCCAAATTTCCCCTAGGTGTGAATGTGGTTGTCTGTCTCTGTGTGTCAGCCCTGTGATTGACTAGCGAACAGTACCCCCATGTCAGCCGCCCCCGCAACCCTTAAGGATAAGCGGTGTAGACACTAGATGGATGGAAATCTGCTTCATTAGGCCTGTATGGGTGTGACAGTGATTGACAGTGACCAAACAACCCACCCACTGTCAACACATTTTCAGTTAGATGTTGCCTGGTCCTGATTGGTGCACAGAATGCAACGCTTCCACCTGAGCCTTGCCTTCTTCATACCAGACAGAAAAACCACATAGCAACAAAAATAATAGGATCCCATCACTGATAGTAAAAGGCTGATTGAGAAAACCATATTTCTAAAAGAAATATTTAAAAGAACCCACAATGAAGGCACCCTTTCTTTTTATTGTATGTGAGATACCTGCTACTTATTTAGATGTGAGAGAGAGATGAGCAGCAAAGAGAGCATCACCAGCTTGTTGGTGTGTGGCTCTACATAAAGTATGTAGGCTATGCATCTCTCTTGGGATATATACACACACACACACACACACACACATACACACACATATATACATAGTAGTAGTCAATTTCCCATCAGCTCGCCCTGGTTCTCCAACATCTGACGCGGATGTCTGGGTCAGTATGACCAATACGAGTATAGCGATATGAGTATATGAGAAAATATGGGTGTATGGCGCCCAAAAATTTCAATGTAATAAAATAAAAAGTAGCACAAGTGAAGGGCAAATGAAGTGAGTCACTGATTCAGGAGTCAGTGTAACACTTCCCTCATGCATATTAGCAGAGATCAGGGCTCTGTGGGGGCCACACCACCACTTCCAGGACTCCTTGTTCTCCTTTACACTGAAGATAGTTCCTAATGACATTGGCTGTATGTTTGGGGTCGCTGTCCTGCTGCAAAATAAGTTTGGGGCCAATCAGACGCCTCCCTGGTGGTATTGCATGATGGATAAGTCAGTGTAACGCTTCCCTCCTGCATATCAGCAGAGGGTAGATGGGAACTGCAAAGCGGGAGAGCGAAGCACTCGGAGGAGCATGTGATGGTTGATCCTGGCTGACAGCGACAGTCCAGGGAGGGAAGCCTGCTAATCCTATTTGATTTATGATTTGAACCAGAAAACGAGACAGAGCCACCGAGCGAACGTTACGGGCTGTTAGCTGGAGCCTCGGGGTGATCTCATCGAGCTCAGGTGAGAGGGATTACTCATCAGTGACTCTTTTATTAGTCATGTCGTAGCACTTGGCCCAGGGTTTACAGCGGCACAGAGGGGATGATGGAGAAATTCAGGTGCTGCATCTTATGGTCTGAGAAGTGACAATATCTAATGCTGATTTGGCAGTGAGCACAGTTGACAAATTAGAAATGGCTGACCTTTTGTCTTGTTCTTGTTTTGGTCTGACAGATGGTCAGTTCTGGTCCTGGTGATCAGCTCCACATTGGATGCTGCGTACACCTGAAAGAGGAGGAAACTATTTAATTTTGTGTTCTGCTGACATTCATCATTGTTTAGAGCCCCATTGATGTACATGTAACAATATAATAATTAAATAAAATAAATAATAATAATAATAATAAGAAGAATAATAATAATTCTGCAAAATCAACCCTTTAAAGATCCAATATGTAGAGAAATATTGCTAGTAGAACTAGTATGGTCAACACCAATCGCAGATATGGAGCAGATGAAACTCCATTGTCTTGACCCGTGTTTTACAGCCTGGGTCTCCGAGACGTACTGTAATCCATCATCTTTTGTAATGGATTTGTGAAACACATCATCACTTCAAAGTTATGAAGTACAAATGTGCTACAATAATGTTCTGTATGGTTCTACAGTACCGCTTCTACAGGAGGTTCCAAAAAAGTTATAATTTGGATCAAAACAGACACATTGCCTTTGTATTCTTGATTACTTATGGAGCATATGTGAATATGTGTCAGAGTGCCTTCATTTTTACAATAAAATGGCCAATAAGTTACTATTTACATTTTCCAAATCAAGAAAAAACATGTATAAAGTATATAGAAATGTGGTACAATAATGTTCTGTATGTTCACTGACAATGAATGTTTTTTTTTTTGTTGTTGTCACAATGCCAAAAACATGCAAAACTGTGAACTGAAATCTTGTTCCTAGTCTGTAGCTGAATGATGCAACCAACTTCCTCAAGCTACACTCCATAGCTGAATACTGGAATTCCTCACTAGTGTCCACAAAAACCGATTAAAAATTAAGCATGCTGCTCTTTCTAAGTTTACACTGGACGACCCGCAAGTGAAAGGAAGAGCTAAAACGCATCCAGGAGGAGAGCAGCTCAACAAGAGTTGTCTGTTTATGTTTACTCTAAACCAATGATGCAGAAAATAGATGCTTTTCAGGCAGCAGTATTTTACTGTAGAGCCTGTCTGAAGGGCTTTTAAACCACCAGTGACAGATGGTCCTATGTGTCTGACACTTGTCTCCTATCGATCCCTCCAGGGGGTCGTGAAAACAAATGGGGTCAAGGTAATGCATGCGTCTGCACGATAGATAGCCTCCTTCTTCTAACTTAATTTGATAGGCCATCTGGTCTTTTCTGTGCCGAGTACCAGACGAAAGAATTCATACCTAACTGCTGCATTTAAATAAATATCATGTCTGGTTCCAGAAATTCACTGTTTAAAAATGTAGAAGGTTATGTCCACAGATGTCCGAAGCAAAGGTTTTAACATAACTTTGGAAGTGATACGTTTTGGAAATTGAACTCTTCATGTGAAGTGGACTTTCAGGAAATATCAAGCTGAGCTCTGACAGCAGTGGTCTCTCTGGACAGCGTGAGAGATCAGTGAGCCGTCTGAGCAGCCTGTGCTCTACCTTGGCTTCATATCCATTCACCATCTCGGTCTTCTCGCTCCTCCAGCCCAGTATGCCCGTCTTATTCCTGCAACAGAGGTTCAACACATCCCACATAAGCTTTTTCTGGTCTCGACTTCCAGTTTTATTATAGAATATTTCTCCATCCAAAGCAATCTGCAGACATGAACCTGAGAGAAAATCAAAAATGCAGCACACTGGAGAGTGAAATCAAGCATTTCCCCTTAGATTGCAAGTCACGGCCTCTGTTTTTTTCTCTATAATATTAGGACTGAAAACACTGCAGCCATTGTCCTTGTGTGTCGTCAGTGAAGATCAACAGTTCAGTGTGCAATTAGGAAGTCTGCCCAGAAGTTAGTGAGGCATATCCCATCTCTGTGATCTGTTCACATCACTGAACTCCTTGTGGACCAAATCGCAGAAAGTGAGTGAGTCAGTCTGTCAGGAAGTCTGCCACTTTGGTCCAAACTTCAGAGTTATATTAACAACTACTGGGTGGATTGAACGTGAAATGTTGTAGAGACATCTGTGTTCGTCTCAGAATGAATTGTAAGAACTTTAGTTTCATCTAACTGTTAGTTTCATCCATAATCAAACAACACTATAATCAAATCAAAATTTCAAATTTGTCCAATACTTTGGTTTCTGACCAAACACCAACCAAGTACCAGCGAGAGGAAACTTCTTAGACTGGCATCTGATCTCCCTGGGAGGGCACAAAAGACTCGCATGATGCCTTTGCAACACTGTGCATCATATCTTAACAGCACCATATGATGTTATGTCAGCACCCCAATCAATGCCCCATATTAGTGATGGAATGATCAAATACCTGCAAACTAATTGCATTCCCATCAGCCTCGGCTGTACTTGTGTTTTGTGCAAATTACCAAATGTTGCCATTCTAACGCGCTAAACTAAAATGGCAATCATGGTATAAATGCTAATCTTCAGAATGCATGCTAACATTAGCTTTTAAGTACAATGTCATAGAATTGCTATAGTATGGCTGCAGAGCCTCAGTCCTGTTCTCCAAATAATCTAATGTCAGACAAAGTTACGTCCGCCTGAATTTTGTAGTTATATTATGGGTCAATTACTGAAGCTTCAGTAAACCTGTTAGCCTAGCCCCGAAGCAGCAAAACTGCAGAGCTGTAGTTTTTGTGCATGGCTGCATAAAGATTAACTCCAGAGGTGGATGTCCTGTCTGCGGAGCTTGACAAAGTGGTTCGCTCTAAAGCATCATAAATAGATTATTGGCATGTAGACAGGAGTGCTGACCAGGGAAAATGCACAGAGGTGACACCAAGGTACAAGTCTGACAGGGAGATGATTACACCTCCAACCACCACCTCTCCCCGCTCACTTCTCCGTGCCAATCTCCTCTCTGTCTTCTCGCTTTTTTATCTGTTAACATTCACTTCCTGTCTCCAGGTCTCTTTCCATAATTCACAATCTATCACTGTGTCTGTCTGCTGTCTATTTTTCTCCCTTTTCGCTTCCTGCTTCCAAAACCATCAACACCCCCTGTTTTGGCTCATGTATTGTGGTTTTTTTTTTTTCCCCCGTAGTCTTGTGTCTCATTCATCTTTCTCTCTCCCTGTTTCACTCTGTGTGTCTTCTGTTTCCCCTCATCGCACTCTGTCCCATCCCGTTTTCCTCTAAATCTTTCCCTCCGTCCTCTTTCTTTTCACTTTCGCCCCTCTATCCTTCTCTGTCCAAACCTTCCCTTGTTCCGTCATCCCTCTCTCTTTCTCTCTGTCACATTAGTCTTATCTCACCACCTGACCAGAATAAGATGAGTTTTGTCCTCTATGCCCCCGCTCGGCCCAACTCTCCCTCCCATCTGTCCTCCTTTCCGCTGCTTTTCATCTCTGCGTCTATGTCACTTTATGTGAAACTGAGCTGTAAAACTGTACCGTTAGCATAATAAAAAGCTCCTAAATTGACTGCGCACAAGCCAGCTGCTCATCCAATTTACTTCTTCCCCTCTCTCCATTCTTCTCCATCTTCCTCTAGTCAGTTTAAGTCTTGTCTGCCTCCTCCGTGTCTTTTTGTTCTGCTATCTGCCTCTCCATCTCCATGTTCACCGTTGCATCTTACTTGCACTGGAGTGAGCTTTTTTTTTTTTTTTTTTGTTGCAGTGGCGTGAGCCTGATTCACACAGCCTGAAGCTATTTTGTGTCTCACTACCTCCACATCACGCTTTGCCCCTGACACTTTTTTTGGCATTTTAGCCACTCGAGTTCACAAAATTCACAAAAGATCAAGATTGAGAGTATTTTTGGTTAGATTAAAATGCAATGGCTAAAAGGGGGCCAGTGCAGCTTTTGCTGAACAGTTCCAAATGTTGCCAGAAGAATCACAAGATAATAATTTTAGTTTTATGTGTTTATTTGTCCCAGAAACACTGGAGTTTGCCTGAAGAGATGATTTTCATGAGTTTCCCCCTAAAAATAGTATATACTAAATCAGTGCTAATAGTGTAACAGTGGCACAAATAGGGGAGAATCATAAGGGCAACAAACTGACTCAGTAAAGTCAGTTACACAGCAATAGCTATGTATATATGGCTGTGGCAGCAAAGCAAATAAGTGTATAGAGATGAGTAAGGGTGTGTTATACTACTTATCAATTCAGCTTTTCTATTTTTGTTCACTTTTTGAACAGGATGTTTGAATTAACTCAATAGCTTACTGTAATTTCATTGCCGGAACATTTCCCCTTATCAGGTTTAACGGTAATATGTGGTGTTCAACAAACTCTGGCAATTAGTTCCATTTTGCTGTCTCTGTTTCTCCTACCACTGCCGCTTCTGTTACTGTTTTCCTACAGTGTGCGAAATGCATTTTGACAGCCACCAGAGAACGTGCCTGAACTTGTTCCCCTCAGCTGTGGGCTGTAGTGTAGGAGACAGAAACAGTGAAAGAGTGACAGAAATTCAACGGTAACAACAAAAGAGCGATTTTCTCCACCAGAGGAAAAAAAAATAAAATCCAACACTCAGAGCAGCACATGTCCTGTGGCTGAATTGTATCATGATGTTGGAGAAAATAGTTGTTTTTGGTTCCTCTGTGGAAGATTTCCTCCTTTGTGATTGTTGAACATGGTTGCAAAATGTAGAGACTAGAAAGAAGCCCCTGCTCTTTGATTCTGAAGGCTGAAATCCTTCTTGATGTAGATTTTCTGTTGGATTTTGTGTTACAGCTGCATTGGAGATTTAAGTTTGCTTAGTTAATCACAAAATGAAAAAGTTGAAAAAGAATTTCTGCACAGAAACCACAGGTTCCTTGATTTCCAACCAACTCAAGGTATTTTGTACCACTTACATATCAAGGTAGACTACTCAGTATGTCGCTCTGATTGAGTTTATAAGAGACTATAGGTTAACATTCTGTATATTCATATTCTGTGTATGTCAGTATTGCATCTGACCTCTCAAAGGCGATGTTGCGGGTGTCCAGCTGAGTGGTGACTACGGGGGCTGACAGCCTGCCTGCTACCTGCTCGTCGCTGGGCTGCACCGCCCCCAGAAGGCCCAAACAGGCAGCATTGCTGCTGCTTGCGCCGCCATTCACCCGGCCAGGTGAGAGCGCCGTGAGAGACGAGACGCACAAGGTCTCGCAGAACACCAGCTGCCTGTCATGGTCAACCTCCATCACCTCTGCGCTGGAGTCTGAGAGGCATGAGGATGACAGGCAGGAGAGAAGAATTAGGGCCATGTTAGCGAGCACGATGAGAAACTGAGAGTGGAGTAGTATAGTAAATAACTATAATACAAACAGGCTGCAAGACACAAACATACAAATGCACATGTAAAGAAAAATCAAGAGAGACAATGATTGATATCAAGGGACTGCAGAATGCTGCAGATAGATCGAGAAATGGAAAGAGCAATTTAAAGATTCACAGGCAGGACCAGACCAAAGTAACACAGAGGGAGAACATTAAAAAAAAGTCCAGGCAAAACATCATATGAGGGGGAATAATCAAAAGCGGTGAGGGGGGAGAAAGATAAAAATAAAAGAAAAACTGGGTGAAATAATGCAGATAGGAGCCGGTGAAGAATTCACTGAGTTGAACCAGCTGTGCAAAATGTGGCTACAAAGAGGCAGAGAGGAAGAGAGAGGATCACCCTGGAAAGGTGCAGTCACACCTGCACCAGTCTTTGTGAATATTTGCTCCATCTCAGAATCACGTCAAATGAAAGCCTGTGTGACATATACAGTAAATACAGGACTGTGTTTCTGGGAATGGAGTCTTGTTCAACTTGGACTTGTGAATTCATATGACTGGCCTGTGAGGGTACATTCTATCAGAACTGGTGCTTACCATGTGCTGTCTGACTGTAAATACATGATCACAATAACAACCGTGATCATAATCTTTCTGCTTAGTGTTTCTTTAACACCTACATCAGATCAATCATATCACATAAGTATATTTTGGTGGTTATTGCATTGGACTGAATGCAGATATGAAGAGGACACAGGGGACTAGAAAGGATAGGGATACTTAGCAATGCATAACTTGGCGTCATATGTTAAAGGATATTTTTGAGAAAGAGGCATATTCACTTTCTTGCACCGTGTTCGATGAGAAGATTAATACCACTCTCATGTTTGTACAGTAAGAGCCTGCGAACAGTGAAGTAGCTTAGCTTAGCACAAAGACTTAAAACAAATGGAAACAGCTAGCCTGGTTCTGTCCAATGGCAAGTAAAGATCACCTAGTAGAACCTCTAAAGCTCACTAATTACCATGTAATATCTCATTCAATTAATCCCTATGAAAGTCAACGCTTAAAAAGTTGTGGTTTTATGGGAGGTCATGTATTATGTGTCCTGTTTGGGTCGGGTGTGTTGGCTTTGTGTAATCTTCTTATCTAACTCTTGGCAAAGAAAATGAATATTAAGGGTATTTCCCCAAACTATTCCTGTGCATTTGTTCCCATAGTTCAGTCAATGTTATTGCTTTTGTTGTATTATATCAACTACTTAAAGACTCGAACTGATTTATAACTAAATGTACCCTGTCACTCACACACTCGTTCACACACAGAAAGTCTAAAGTTTGACCTCTGACCTTGACCCCTGAAAATGAAGCTCCGGTTTCCCCTCTGCCAGGTCATCTGCTCAAAGCCCATCAGAGTGGTGTCAACACGGAGACACTGACCACTCTTCCAAACTCTGTAGGTGTCGCTGGGGCAGATACGAGACACCAGGGGCACTAAAGACAAACACAGATACACTTTAAGTCAAACGTTTCTAGCGGAGAAGTGAATGCAGCAGTTCTCAGTTTTCTCTCCAGTGTTTTCATTTGATTCATGTTGGCAGTTCTTGGGCTCAGTGCTCTGATAAACCCAATTTCAACTGACAGATTTTTACAGTTGTATGTGCACAAAAACAAGCAATTAGTCACAAGTCGCAAATACATCCACTTGTGGTTTCAGAAAGCACTTTAGATCAAAACCACGAGCTGTTTAACTCTGAAACCGAAGCCAGGCATACATTCTGATTCTGCCGGGGCAGGAAGTGTGTGAGCATCAGTGTCCAGTGCAAGCGTAAGAAACAGGCCTCTTCAACCCCAGAGGAAGAAGATAACGTGATTAGTTCTGACTGGTCGGCACTGGACCCCTTTGCTGACTGAAATGACGCAAAGACTGAACTCACCCCAGCTGGTGAACTCCCATTTCATCTCCACGTAGAAGTCCTGGGCCTGGGCAGAAAGAGGCAGAGAGAGGACGAAGAGACAGTAAGGGGGAGAGAGGAAGACAAATGAGAAAACAACGGGCACTGATGAAGAGAAAGATAGAGAAAGAGAGAGAGAATTAGGGAGATAGAGAGTGACGAATTTAAAGATGGATAGACAGAGAGAGAGGAGGATGGCGAAGTGGAGAAAAAGACAAATAGGGAGAGGGAACAAATGCGGTGATGCTTCTTCATTGTCTGCTCCAAAGATGTGGAGACTGGCACAGAAAAGTGTCTATGTGTCTATGTGTGTGTGTGTGTGTGTGTGTGTGTGTGTGGGTTAATAATAGAACTGATAGATGGCAGGATGGAGAGGACGATGATGTGGATGAGAGCGGCAGCAGACGAAGAACTGCGTTATGTGCGCGATGTTTGCGAATGCTCGTGCGCTGGAGTGCGAGTACTCATCGTCGTTTTCAAAGTGTGAGGGTGTTGTGTCTACCATGTGGGTATGCTGGAGTGTGTGTGTGATTGTGTGTGTGTGTGTGTGTGTGTTTATCAGGGAGCCAGCTGGAGCAGAAACACAGGAAGACAGACTGTGTGAAGGCAGTTCCCTGCATCTCTGCCACTGTTCTATGCAGCTCTAATGCTGCAGCAGCTTCAACACGATCTGCTGCCCCTCAACGCTTTCCTGCCAGGATTATCAACCTTCAGGCCCTCCAGTCTCAGCTTGCCCATCAGTCCGTACCCCTTCAGGGAGGAGCGACAGCTCGAATTTAGCAGAGGCAGAGGGTTTGCTACATGGAGACATCACTTGAGGGTATTTCCCTTGTCAAATGGTAAACAAAGATATTAATACCTTCAAACAAAACCAAGAATATTTTTATCCATTAAACAAAGATGTAAATATCAAAAAAGATGAATCTACATTTCAAATGAAAGCATCTGTGCTCGCAAACCCCCTGATGTTTGATCTTTGCGTCTGTTTGTGCTTTGTCTCATGTATGTAATTTTTGTGTGTGTTCTGCGTACATGCTTGTTTGCGTGTGGCCATGGGAGTATCTTTTTCCACATGTGCATCAAAGTGTTGTTGCGTGTGTCTGAGTCTGTGTGTGTGTTTGTGTGAAATCCCACTTGGCGCAGTCGCTCGAGCAGGACGGGGATGCCCGCCAGCCTCTTGGCAGTCCTCTGGTAGTCACGGTAACGAAGCACGAGACGCACCAACTCCGGATCCCTGGTACTCACTGCCTCCTGAAGAACTGCGAGAGGAAGAGTGAGAGTAAAACAGAGCCAATCACTCAGGCCTCATCTAAAATTTATGTGCATGAGCAATTTAAGGGGGGCAGCGAGGATTGCCGAAACTGAAGTAGGCCAAAGGAAAGGCTGGGACGACCAATTACTGCAGCTCGCCCATCATTCATCAGACCGCCACTTTGCTGTTAATCTTACCGGCCGTTCTGCACTTGAACAATTATTTAATAATTACCTTTCTCTTCTGTTATCAGTAAATGTGAGTAAAGACAGACACACACACACTCACACACACATAGACACAATTAGTTTCTAATAATGTGATAGTAAAAACCCATGAGTGTAATCTATTGCTGACAAGACACAGTAATCCGATTAAGAGAAACAAAAGAGGATTACTTAATGATACTCCACAACCAGAATCCCAGAAGCATTCGTGACATTGACAAAGATTGCACTTTTATGGCGCTTAATCCATCATCATCAAGACAAAATGCCTTCTGTTACATGAAGTGTTGCAAAAGTTAAGATGACAGCACAAACAAAAACCTAAGGATGAGGGCGGGGTATCAGACAATATAATTTCAAGGTTAAAAAATGAATTCATTTCATGCTCCATTTGTCTCCCATTGCCTCCACACTACATTAGCATATTGCCAGCAGATAGATGCCTGGTAGAAGCCACAGTTGGTCTGCGAAAGAGGTTGGTGAAGAAAATAATGACTGGTTTGTATTTTCCACACCAATCACATGACACATCATTCATTATGCATTACTATTACACGGCTTTGTTGAATACTCGATTCGGATTGGTCAATATATCTGTATAGCAGGCCGTTTCCATCTATTACGGCTCATTGCTATGGGCGCAGTTCTGTTAGCGGAAGCAATAAAATTATTTCTAAATGAATAAAATCTTTTTAAGTCAGTATTTTGTTTCAAGACTGCATCGCCCTGTCGGGGTTCATGTTGCAATAATGACTGGATCGTTGTACATTATCCCTTACTTACAGTCCTCTTGTTGTGACAACCAAAAACTGCAGCAGAGCATTTGTGACTGGGTTTTTCACTGGGTTACTGCAGCTGACAGGCCATTTTGGGCTTGTTATAAACTCTTCTGGCTGGAAGCACGCATCAACGCTCTTCATAAGCAGAACATTTTCTGGAAATATTTTTTTTGAATAATGAGATAAAGCGGCCTCTTTTTGACTTCCACTGAGTCTTCATGATCGGACTGATGCCACTTAAAGAACTTGTTGATATCAATGGTGCTGCAGGTAGCATTTTAACATCAGTAAATGGAGGCACTGTACGATAAAGACGCACACATTCCCACATTCCCTGCAGTTACTGTACTTACACTTGTAACTACTCATATATTAATTAGCGGTTAGTCCCTGGTTTGTTCGTTGGTAACTATTCTAGATTTTGTATTTTTGTGATTGTATAATTTACAAAATTAGTAAGTGTTCCCCATAAATCATTTCCACATTATTTTGAGATATAATGGTATGAAATAGATGACAGCAAGATTCTGGGCCACATTGTGTGAAATCTCTTCTAGTGTAGAGAGGCAGTTAAGGAAGGATGGCACCGTTTTACTAGTGCAATTAGAGCTAGTTTTCATGTTTATTTGCAATGATAGATAATGTGAGGAGTAGAAATTCAATTCAATTCAATTCAATCGTTTTATTGTCATATGCACAGATTAAAACAAGTTTCACCGCGCAATGAAATTCTTGTTTTGCCTTTTCGCCTTCAATGCCCCTTCAGGGTTAATAAATAGATAGATAAATAGATGAATAAAAAAAGAAAGGAGATGAATAAAGAGTAGCTATACAATAAAACCTATATACAGTTCAAGTGGTATATGCAATTCAAACAATAATAGCACACGGATATGTCTATTGCACATAAGGTATATCTATTGCACGGGGGAGAATGTCTATGGCATACAGGGGGTATAGTGGTGTCAGGGGTAGTGGATTGCATCTGTAAATTCATAAACTTTTCATGCTTCAAAGGAGGCAAAAGGGTTCCTGGGAAATGTTTGAATCAGTGGTGTGAGATACAAACGACCAATTGTCTCCACTATGGTCTCCCTGTTTACAATTACTATACTGCAGTGCCATAAATACTTTTTACAATGATATATCATTGTATAAAATGCTGCTTGTAGCACATTTATCTAGAAACACACACCAACTCACCGCCCAATGATGTATTGTGTATAATGCCCATTGCACATGCAATAGTATTTGCTTACTCCCCAAAACAAACACACACACACACACACACACACACACAAACTCACCAGTCCATCCATTGCGGTTCTCCTTGCTAACGTCAGCTCCTTGCTGCAGCAGGACCCTGGCGCAGTCCAGGTGGCCCAGCGTGACAGCCAGGTGGAGAGGAGTCCGACCACGAGGGTCTAGAGACTCTAAATCAGTCTGGAGGAGGAGGAGAAAGAGTAGGAAACAGATGGGAGAAAGAGGAGGGAAACAAGAAACATTTTGAAACAAGCGGTCACATATAGGGCAGAGTGTGTGAGAGAGAAGGGAAGAGGAGCAGACAGAGAGAAATGAAGTAGGAGGAGAGAGGTTAATTGCATATCAGTGCAGTGCTCTTTTAGCTCAGGCAGAGGGGAAGGGAGAAACAGAAAAATATGATAGAGACACAAACGTGAAGATGACATCAGAGAGACAGGGACAGGTGCTAATTGATCTGTCACCACTCAAACATGTCTGGGTACTACACTCCTGTATCCCACTTATTTTCTGGTCTGGGTGGATATTTGAGCTCAACAACAGACAGGACTATCCACTCCTTTAAACAGGCCTCCACGCCTCGAGCTGTTTAAGCCCCCTGTCTGTTCTTCTACAGGACTTCCAACATATAGGTTCAAAGAAAAGATGCCATTTTGAATCCTGGCAGGGAGATGTGAGCATGTAAAGTAAATAAGGAGAAGTACATCACCAAGTTCTTTTTTCTTTTTTTCTTACATACATTATCATCTGTAACTGTGTGAGTCTGACAACAACTTTGAGAACCAAAAAGCAAAATTAATGCTTCAGGCTTCACTCAGCTCCACTCTGTATTTAGAAGCATGTCAACAAGACCTCATTTATCAGCTTTATTACATTAGTGTTAAACTGCCATATCAATCAGACCAGTGGATTAAAAAGAATCATCGCAGGGGGCCTTTAAAACCCTCTGAGACATATCAAAAGACATTTGCTAGGCTATGGATAATTTTAGATGTTAAGAATGCTGAGTTAATGATGCGTCTGGTTTGTGGCGCATCTCTAAACCAAACAAATAAATCAAAAAGGGGGTTACTGAGCCATGCCAGGCTAAGTTTTATTTTAAAATAGAAATATGATGAGCCCTGCATCAAGCTTTTTTTTGAGTTAAACAGTTTGACATGTTGGGGAAAAAAACGCTCATGTAGTTTAAAGACTGGAAGCAGAAGCTAGCCTGGCAAGTAACACTTGCATGTAACCAGCAGTAAAACCACAACTACTCAAGTTAGCACAGATTTAACAAACATGGTAGACAGTGTTAATAAGTGAGCTTAAGAGAAACTTGTATGCAGATCTATTTTTTTTTTAACTTTGACAGGCAGGCTAACACTTTCCCCTTGCTTTCAGTCTTTATGCTAAGCTAAGCTAATTGCTGGCTGTTGATTCATATTTAGCATACAGGTATGAAAGTGGTATTAACCTTCTCACCTCAGTCTCAGCAAAAAAAAGCACTGAATGAAATAATAATCAATCGTATTAAGGACTCATTTAAAATGACAATGAATGACTGACTTGCAGGCTATATGTCAAGGGGAATTAGTCCCATTCCACATCATGTATCATCTGATTGTACATTTCAGACTTGAATAAATAAAAGTGTTGTTGTGTTGCTGGTCTTGCTGTGCTTCATTTTTATGTTGGCATGTTGAAAAGATGACTGGATGAGTCACTTGTTATTGGCAGCCTCTGACACAGATTCTACAGTATCACATAGAATAGCATGTCATTATTGATCAGGAGGACTTAGAAACCTACAAGTGCTGCCACGTCAAACAGCAACAGCAACCACGTTACTTACTTACACCGTTTATTACCTCACCAGCTGTGCTGCTTGTCCACCTGATGAGATATCATATCTCTACACAAATCATTTGGCTGTATTGCTGTGCATGAAACTGCCCATCCCTCTCTATCTCTATGTCCACTCCCCACACGTCCATGTTTCCTCTCTCCTTCCAAATATCAGCAACTCCTACAACACTGATCTTAGATCTGTCATCACAGTCGCCATTATCCAGAGCGTAGGCTGATCCAAGGTCAGTTCTGTCAGTCCCTTGTGAGCTTGAATTGTAATTAAGGATTACTCTTGAAGATAAGTGCTGCGCAGCTCAGAATCAGCACTTTAATAAAGGCCTTAGAGGAAGTTGTGGAGAGTTCTAGGAATAAAAATGAACCCATTGTGTGGATTTCAGGTTTTTTTTTTTTTTTTTTTTATGGTGCCTTTTCTAACATTAATATTTGCATTATATCAGAAATATGGCTGAGCAGGTGAATTCAGTGAAGAGGCCTTTGTGCATATTGATCCACGTGACTTTCTAAATCCAAGCAGTAGAGGAAGAAAAGCGTTAAAGGTGAGTTCTTTTAGCAACTAAGAATAGATCAGACAACAAAAGTGAGACATAATACGAATATAATATCCTAATGAAAAGTGATTGGCAGCTACAGTCCAACGCAGGTCAGCTGTTACACTCCAAGAAACCAACATTATTAGCAGAGCCACTCAGACTCAGCAGTTACGTTAGCAATCAGTTACTGAAGCCCTCTGTTTCTGGTATTTGCAAGGGAAATGAGGAAAACCACATGGGGTACACACAAACAGGGATGAGTGTGTGAATGCAAGTACAAAACAGAAAGATACATGCACAAGTTCACATATACAAGGACACTGACATTCACGTATTTTGCAAGGCTTAATACTGGATTGAGCTTGGGATCATGGTTCCAGTGTGTCTCTGTATGATCTCTAACCATCCCCTCTTTGTTTAACATTTCTCTGCTCTCTACGGTTCTTTTAAAAGCAACCCTGAAGAGAAGGAGTGTGAGAAAAAAGAAACAGACATAAATAATGTGGCAAGAGACATTTCTTTTGTGAGAAACTGGCTGTCAGCAACAACTGTAACATGTAAGACGGGCTAAGATGGTGAAAGAGAGAAAATGAAGAGATCGACAGATTGCCGTTGCAAGTGATGGCTGTGGCAAACAAAGATGTGGGGAGGGATGAGGAGAGAGAACAGAAGGAGAGAGAGAGTTAGTAGGGAGGAGGCGGAGAGAAGAGCTGAAGGGGACAACAACATGTGGGAGACGGGGGAATAGAGGGAGGCAGCGTTATAGCAACGCAGGGGGAAGAGAAGAAGAAGAAGAAGAGAGCAGCTTTGTTTGTGTGTGTGCATGTGTGTCCAGGTGTAGCATGCAAATACAGCCACCGTCAGTGCTGTGTGTGTGCATGTTAAGCACATGCAGTGTCTCAAAGGACGCGCAACACATGCTTAGACAGCACAAATATGAAGAACTGTCACTGTCAGAGGAAGAGAAGTCTAACGTAAAGTGTCCATCATTTAAACAACATGGGAGAGAGAGACTGTGCAAGCAAAGCCCACAGCTGAATATTAACACTGAGTCTTGGAAAAAATGTCCAAATGGAAAGGGTATTTTGGAAAGATTCCCTTCGCATATTGTTGTGAGCACATGAAAGGGAGGAAAAAGAGAGAAACAGAGAGACTGGAACAAAGCTGATGGTAAAAGAAAATCAAAAAAGAGCAATAGAAGAGAAAAAAGAGCAAGTTGTCTCTTTCATTTGGTCTTTTTTCTGGCACTTGTATTGTCTCACAGCTGTCCTTTCATGCATTGCCCCCCCCTTTAAGTGGCTGCGTGTCATGTTGGTGATTATCAGTTTAAGCTTATTTTACAGACGTACTCAATTTCAACTACTCCGAACGCTGAGAGCTGAGGGCGAACGCCTGAAATGCAGCATGAAGACCCGAGGAGAGCTGGAGAGGCGGGAGGAGAAGGGGTGAGAGAGGGGGTGCTAATAAGGGCGAGGATGAAGAGAAACATGCAGCGAGGTGGACGGAGACAGAATGTGAGGGAGGGAAAGTCAAGAAAGGATAGCCGTGGGGTAATTACAGAAGAGAGGGAGGATGCAGAAGGAGACAGGTCGGAGAGAGAGCGCAGGATGCTGCCAGAAAACAGTATGTACAATATATAACACAGGGTGACAGGGAGACAACAGAACAACCCACTGAAGAGTACTTTCTGCAGCTGCTCCCCCTCTCCTCAACTACACCGGATGCAGCTCCTGTGTTTCGTAAAAGACGGATTAAAAGAGCAAGAATGGGAGAATGCATTTCATCCATCTTCCTGGCTTATATTTACCCCTATAGCACTGCATTATACTGCACACAGCATTGTTTGCTGCATCTATCGCCACTGCAAGTCACCTAAAGTATGGATATGAAATGGATTAAAGCCTGTAATGTTACTGAGTACGTGTCAAAAAAAAAACCTTTTGGACCTTTTTCAAGGTTCCTTTATTTCTTAATTATGACTGGTAAACCAACACAATGTCAAAATGTCAAATTTTCAAATCAATACGAGTCAGCGTGCGAGAAATGTGTTGCAATGACACCTTCTAGCTGTGTCAGAAAACAGTCAGTCCCAAACTGGAGCCTCAGTGATTTGCTGTTGGCTCATTTGGTCCAATTTGCATCAGAAGTAGCTGCGACAGACAGAAATTGAATATGGTGGCAGACGGCGGTCAGAGTTGACAGAGCACACAGAGAGCTATAATTTAGTCTGTGAATTCTGGATAAAGTTGGAGACATTGCAAACTTGTTTGATGATAAAATGGAGGGGGGATGTGAGCGAGCAGCGGAGACACACAGCGACATGCTAAGCTACTCATCGAGCATTTCAGTGTGCCGAACAGCAACACAGTGAGTGGCACACACACACACACACACACACACACACAGCAGAACCACTCAAAGCTAACGTCCTCCCACCACTACACGCTGGCCTGCAGACATACTGACATACTTACTTATTCACATGTGAACAATGTTCAGCTGAAAAACAAAACACACACACACACACACGCTCATGTGCACACACACAAACACACATATACTCAAAACTAAATCATGATGAGCATTGCATTCTCCTCCCCCATTAACAAAAATACGAACTCTCTCTGGGAAATAGCTGTTTACAACTAATGGGCCATGTATTCACACACACACACACACACACACACACACACACACACATGCAGTAGTGGCTCAGAAGTTACAGTAGGGACATTATGTCATCCCGGCTCGTCTCTTAGTGCCCACACTTCACTCAACAATGAAATCACAATGGAGGGCATACTGCGGTCACATAAACTCTGTGATGACGGGTGGGGCACAGAGGTGCTGACACTCAGTGGAACATTTCTGGTGAAATGACGTATTTTTCTTTTCTTTTGTGGTTAAATCCAGAGCTGGTAGACCAACTAAAGAAAAGTGTTAAATCATTAAAACAATTGCGTTACAGACTGACAACAGATAAATAGCGGGGAATGTGTAATACACAGAGTGAGTTAATCATTTTAAAGGACAGTATAACCCTTTAACAGTATGAAAATCATACCATAACCATAACCTTAGGGATGGCTCAGTTCAAATAAGCCACTACAGAGCGACAAGAGCCAACATGCACAATACCAGAGCCCTAAAACTGCTTCAGCCAAAGGGAATTCAGCCATCATTAATCTTATTATTTACACCTTTGCTTTTTCTACTGTGGCATCTTAAAATGGCTTTCGTAAAAATGCCTGTAATGACAGAAATGCAAACTGTTTCTCTGTTAGGAGAAAAATTAGAACAATGTATTGTCATTTTAAAAAAGGAAAGCAATAACAAGAACAAGAAGAAATCTAATTTTATTTTTGATCCTAGACTGTTGTTCAAGTGTACTTATTTGTTTTCTACAGTTCAAAAAAATAACGGAAATAAGATTATTTGCTTTCTTGCTGGGAGGCACATAAGAAGACTGATACCACTCTCATCTGTTGAGTAAATCAGCCGGTTATCTTAGCTTAGCACAAAGTTTGGAAAGGTTAGCCTGGTTCTATGATTGAAATCTGCCACAGAGCACCAATAAAACTGGGCTGGGCAGCTTACTTTGGTGTCACTGGGCCAAAGGTCTATCATAACATTACATATTGTAATTCACGTAGTCTGAGAGAAAACTAAACTTCTGGATGTATGAAGAGAACTGGATACAGCATTGAAGACGGGGTCCCATTCATTCCCATAAATGTTGGGCCCGGTGGCGTCATTGGCATAAATTGGCTTCAATGCATCGCAGAAAGATTCAATGGTGGAAAGTCCTGCAGTTTAAGTTTCTGTTCCAGTATTGGCAAGAACTGTCAACACTGCAAAGCAACCCAAACAATGGAAGGCGAAGAGTCAGACAATAAACACAATAAAACATGAGACAATATCTGCGAAGCATTCAAAAACATTCTGCCTCTTCCAAATTTCTGTCAATACAACAGCTTTCAAATGCTATGTCTTTATTATTATATGTTATTTATCTATATAATATGTTATTTATCTGTATGAAAAGCGAAGTGTAAAAACGTCTGGTTTTGCCAGACCCTACTTCTCACTTGATTTATTACCTCATTAAACACTTTCCTAATGCTTTTATGATCACAGTTGGTAGATTCAAGTCTTCTCCAATACAAAATGATGTTCATTTAGTAAATTATAGTCCCAGTTTGAGTAAAATAGGTGATAAAGCAGGGATAGGACAACCTTCTGACTAGCCAATCAGAGACGGTCTTCTTAGAATGAATGAGAATGTCACTTCTGGCTCCAAAAAAATTCTTATATACCGTCAATGACAAACACTGAAAATGGGTAAAAACATAGACTGCTTATAAGATAAAAGATATAAAACGCTAAAGCTGAGTCAAATTAGGTGCTGGCTCTAGCTACATATTTTCCATATAGACATGAGATTGGCATCAGTCTTCTCATTTAAGTCTTGGAAAGAAAGTGCACAAGTGAATTTCCCAAAATGTTGACCTACATAAGGAAATATCCAAAACCTCAATCAGAAAGAGAAATGAATTGTAAAGGGGGAAGACGTGTTACTGCTGCAACTGCGGGGATAGCTGTGTGTGTGTCCATTTGAACGAATTTACTTTCAGAGCCATTCTAACCTTTTGCTTTTCAAGTAATATGGATAAGACTCTCATTAGTGTGCAGACACTACTAAGCACTTTGTTTGCTCTGTTGTTCAACCGGAGAAATAAACGACACTATGATATTGTATTATTGCTTTAGTGTAGTTTCTGAGATTCTGTTGTCTTTAAGAAAACGGTCTCAGCATCAGCATCATAGCAAATGGTTCTGATAATAAGAATCATCTCATTATGATGACATAGTTCCTCATTATAAGAAGAAAACTTTGCATTTATAATGGGAGGTGAGAATTTCGTTTTTCTCAAATCTACATACAAGTTTGAATTCATGAAAGCACACTGTTCATGCACTCTCTTCCTTGCCTCCATTTATCTTCTTTTCATCTTTATATACCTTCTTCCTTCCTCTCTCCAAAACTTATTTAACACTTTTCTTTTCATTGTCACCCTCACAATCCATTCCATCACACTACTTACTCTTTAATATGTATAAATCTCTATGTACCATTCCTCTTTGTCTTTTCTTACTCTCCTGAACCCATATCTATGTCTTATAATCTTCTAAACTCTTTTCTAGTTTTCCTCTCCTCCCCCCCCCATCTCCTTTCCTCTCTCCCTCCCTCCCTCAGTTCCATTCGCCCCTTCCCATCTTGCCCTCCCTCAATAGTGAGCTCAGTGGAGGCTGCATTATTGATAGGCATCTCTATCTGTGGCATCTGCTCCTTCTCTCGCTCCTCCTCCCTCCCTCTTCCCTCCCCCCCTCTCTCCCCCTGCTCAGTGTGTGCCTGGCCTGATGCAGCTTGGCAGGTACTTAGGCCAACATCAATCTTTCATACAAACACCACACACACACACAAAATTGTGCATATACACATCCAGCAGCTTTCCCAAAATGTTTGTGCATGGGGCGCACAGGAGCAGAGGGTGGCGATGGGAGGGAGGAGTGTAAAAATAACTTTTCCTCCCCTCAGCCTCCCTTCTCGCCTCTGTGATTTTACATTCAGTGGAGACTTTGACAAACGCTATACCGCCATGAAACCCTGATCCATGTTCAACGTGACACTGCTTTAGAAATAAAAGGACAGTGCAAAACCTGTCTCAGATGATGGAAAGAGCAGAACAAATGGCAATGATAACCCCAAAGAAGTATAACAAAACCTCTCACACCGTCTCAAACTCATCTTAGCTCCTCCATGGCTCATTTCTACTTGTGCAGGTGCAATAAAGTGCAGTGAATTTGAGTCTTCCAAGTGAAAATGCTGACCTACATTCTAGCATATGTAATGTTTCTCCGTTTCACTGCACTTTATTCTGTTTACTGTCATCCCCCGCTCTCGACAGATAACTAGGCAGACAGACAGAATGACACGCGGAGGTAGAGGAAGCCCAAAACGGGTGGGATGCTGATGGGCCTGTCAGAATAGCATCAGAAGCAAAGAGAGAGTTTCTCTGATGTTTATCTGAAGGTGCTGACACCTGTTTGTTGCGGTGAGCTGACAGACCTCACCAAAAAAACGTGGGGGAAAGACACGAATGCAGGTCGAAGGGAAGAAGGAGAGCACTTATTCTCACTCCTCACACTCACAAGACTGCACAGATGGAAAGAGCAAATCTTTTGTTGGAATGAGGCACACAGTGCATACGCTATGAAAGAGCATAAGCACATAATGTAGCTGCTGAGGCCTATTGGAGTGAAACATCACAGCTGTCACTTTCTCTCTTGCGTTTGTGTGTGTGTGTGTGTGTGTGTGTGTGTGTGTGTGTATGTGAGCATGTGAATTATGTAGCAATTTCAGGTAAACCCAGTGGTCTGGCAAGAGGCGGCTGCACTTAGCCTAGGTTGATAATGAAATCAGAGGGTGATTTTCTCTGGGACACTGAGCATTTAACTGGCAGAAAATGTGCTGGGCAAATTAAAGAAATATCATGATGGCTTAAAATGCACTTGTTTACATTTATTCATTTAATGCTACTTGTCAATTAGACAAGTTTGAGTGCCTCGAAATGCTACAATGGGTTCTAACATCATAGTTGGCATTTCCCCTCGTGACCAGGGGGTAAACCATCAAGACAAACCCCTAAATCTTTCAGTAAATTGACAATTTTGCTTGCTCAAACTTGTTTACACTGGACAATTGGACTCAATTGGACAAATCTTATTTATGTGCACAAAAGCCATAAGGTATATTCATGGGTTCATCCAAATATAAAGAGACTGAAGGAAAAAGCACCTTTAAAGTTCTCTTATTATGCAAAATGCACATTTAAATGTCTTTAATGTGTCTAGACACCGCCAAACTATCAGAACAGACCACACTCTCTCTTTTTCTCCTTTATCTTTCAGTAAAGGTGTGTGATAATGGGGAATCTGTTGATCATGTGACCTCCTCTAGCCCTGCAGCAGGCCCACTGAAACCACACACTGAACACCTCCTGAATCCACCTCGCTGTCCACCTTTGTGTGTTTTCCTCACTAACACCAGCTCCTGGTAACACAAAGATATCAAAGGCGAGAGCAAACCAGCAGATCTGCTCTGTTCTTCTGAAGCGGAGCGTTCAGACAGAGGCTGAAATCAGCTGCAGCAGCCATGTCTGCTAT
Source organism: Pempheris klunzingeri (assembly GCF_042242105.1). Lineage (NCBI taxonomy): Eukaryota > Metazoa > Chordata > Actinopteri > Acropomatiformes > Pempheridae > Pempheris > Pempheris klunzingeri. The sequence goes on from NC_092015.1 coordinate 21,235,950, forward strand.
AAGAAAAATAATGTTGTTTTTAACATTATACCATTATACCTCCACCACGTGAGGGTCTTTCCCTGTACACCTTGTCTTATCATACAGGAGAAAAAGAAAAGTTCAGATGTCTTCCCAAATTGCTGAGCTCTGCATCTGTTCCTAAAGAACAGGCAGCCAATGACCACAGGTGTGGACCGCGACAGGAACTGACAGATTAATCACAAGCCACATCTTCGGGCTTCCTCTTTACTACCTTGGTCCAGAGCAGCATCAATATTACTGCAGCTGATAGAACCAGCTGCGCTCATGAGATACTGGAAATGTTCCACCTGGGACAGCTGCAAACCCTGGTACCTCAACAGGGCAAACAAACTTTTCCCATGAGGTTAACATGGCTTCAGATTTGGAAGAATAAACCCTCATCTTAGTTGTTGCTGCTCAGACGCTGCAATGTGCAAACAGCAGACTGCTGCACAGTGGAGTGCAGGCAAATGAGGCTGGAGAAATAGCATCATCTGTGAATATCAAAGACATGTCTCCGAGCTGATTATCCTCATTTGAGGGCTGCCGTGCTTACCCAACTCTGAATCATGAACAGGAGAAGGAACAAAGCCCATAGTATCACACCTTGAATAGGTCTGACAGACTCCTATGAAGGGGTAAAAGGTGATCCACTGTCCCAGGGCTAGAAAGCTGCATTGTTCCTTGGGAATCTTAGGCCTGCCCCCAGTATCCTGTATACATTTTATACTGGGTGACTTTCCTGCGAGTTGAATCTGACTCTGGCACCCTTTTTTCAACCACAACAACCATCCAACATCCACTGGATGTTTTAGGATAATTCATCATCAGTGCCATGCCATCATGAACTAATGAACTTGACTTGGACTTAGCTTTTCCACATTAACCTCCTCAGGATAAGAATCTTTCAGCGCCGTCCTCTGCATGAAAGGCACGATTACACGGCTCAAGAGCTGCCAAGAGTTTTGATAATATTACCAGGAGAAGTCAGGACATTTGCGCTCATGCTGAGCACAGCCTGGGTGATGACGACCTCTTACGATGTGCTTGGCTGGCTGACAAAACCGCTTGAAAAACTAATACAGCGCATAAAATCTACGGTCAAACAAGGTGGTTGAAATATTCAGATGTGGGGATGTTTCGCCTTTTCTGGAGGTGGTGACGCTCACAGGATCAGTAGCACAGCAGGTGTGAAATGAAATAACTGTGGTACATCATCTATACTGGGATTAAGCTGTGGCAGAGAGGATCCAGTGACCCTAAACATGAAGCATAATTATGCCTGTTTCTTCCGTGTACATCAAACTAGAACTCTCCAAAAAGGTTTTCATTTACTTCTATCAGATTCCCTACAAAATTGTCTCCCTTCCTCATCAGTATAATTTGTTTCCGTTATTTTATCAACAATCTGCCTGTCCTCTTACATTTTACTGTCAATCTGTGTATCTTTCTCTCTGTTAAAAGCTTTCAGCAACTTAACTAAATCTGATCCCTCATGGCTTCTCGTTGTGGCTTTGCTGTGCTGCAATTAGGACTTGGGTTTCATTACATCGAGGAAAAGTAAAGAGGGGTGAGGGTGGGGTTGCTAGACGGATGGTTGGAAGTAAAGAGGGACAGAAGGCACCAGGAAAGAGGACAAGGCAAACTTTATACGTGGGTGGATGTGATTAAAGGAAACAGGGAGAAAGCAAGCTGAGAGGAGAGGAAGAGAAGCTTGTAGTTGACAGGTGCAAGCAGATAGCAGATGGTTGGCGTAAATATTGGGGCCTAAAGTGAGGGCAATGAACCTGTGAGCCTTAATTCATGCCTCCGTTCCCTCATGCCAGCTACCCAGCATAAAACTTCATAATGCTGATTTAACATTAGCACCTTGCCGAGGGCCCCATAATCAGACACAGAGACACGCAGAGGACGAGAAACAGCAACGGAGGAGAAAGAGCAGAGATCGTCGTGTCATTTCCTGTCTTTGTCTTGAGACAGACCATCACTCTTTACATGGCACTGTTCTTTTTCAATCACACTGCTATCGTGTCTGTGTGCAACCCTGACAGACTCTGTTCATGGTCAAAGTCTGTCATTATTTCCTCCCCCACCTCCTCTTCACTTCTGTCTTCACACCCTTCATCGTCTTATGTGTGGCTTCACTACATTTGGTTAGGTCCGCCAACGTCGCCACCTCACTCTCACTATTTTACCTCTCTTTACCCACCTGGCTGTTAGTTCTCTCCTTAACATCTGCCTTGTTTTCTGAACCTGCTAAACACTGATTTATCCCCCACTGCTTGCTACTCTTCCTATTTTACCTCTCCTCCCATATTTTCCTTCCCCTTTGTATTTCTATCTGTGGTCAGCTGTGTGTCTCAGGCATTTATTCAACCACTGTTTCTATGTTCAGTTTCCTCTCTCGAGCTTTGCATCGCAATATTGATATCCAATGTGCCATTTACTCCACTATAGCCTGCTGTGGAAATTCTGCTCCCGTCCCTTCCTCCTTACCTCACTCACTCACTCGCTCGCTCGCTCACTCACCATCTTTTATGTGCTGCATATGTAAGATTGGGCAAACATAGGAGTCTGTACATGTATTTATATAGTTTGGAAAACATACATTCAAAAAAACACAGCCGTGCATCAACCATTCATTGTATTTTTGTGCCAGAAGGAAATAAGATCAGACACAGTTCTGGATATTTGGTGCATGTACGTGCTGAAATGAAATGAGTCTCATCATTTCACCAAAGGCTGGGCAGGCTTTAAAAAGCTCTGATATGGAGACGACTGTAGATTACCTTTATTTTACTGCGGCATCATGCAGAGGTCAGTGATATTATACAGTTCTTCCGAGGCTGAGTGGGCAATTTATCACAGACCGAAAGTTATCATGCGATATCTGCACAGTGATGCTGTTGTTATTTGGGCCCTAACAGCATGGACACAATGTGATATCCTAATGCCTATAATGTGATATCATAGGAACTGTCAGAACACACTGTATTGTAATAATATATTGTTGCAACAGGGTTATGCATATCTCTTTCTAATATTCTCCTTGTTCTCTTTGCTCCCCCTGTCCTCTTTCTGTCATGGTCGATGCTCACAATAGATATCTATCTCTAAGAGTGGATTATGAACTCACTTCAGTATGCCAAGTGTGTATGTCAGCTATCCAATCACAATCAGGATAGCTATAAAAACAGTACTAGACAATCAGGTTCTGTGTGAACTGGATTTAATCAGCCAGACACGTCTCCTCCTTTTGGCTTCACTCCTTCAGTGGGCTCACTGCAACCAAATCCACCACACTTTCTACTACAGTATACGCTGAAAATGATGATACAGTCTCTCAAAAAAATGTTTTAACTCCAACCACAATTTTCCCCACAATATACTGTTAATAAGAAACACGACACAGAGCTGGTTTGAACCATTTGCACTCTTTGTTGGCTCCTTGATGCTAATAGAACACTGTCAGTACAGCTACATGGTTTACCTAATCTCCAATTTGTTTTTTCATCTAACTGCTGCTCCATGCTTTCTCTCATTTTGTCAGCCTAGCTAGATATTGTCACATAGATCAGTCACAATGTGGGTTGGTGGGCTTGCTTTTCATGTGAGTAATATCAACATTTTAAGTGCAGGTCAAAGCATATGATACAGTGTCCTGAATATGCACAGCAGGTACGCCAACTAGGGCTTGGACATACTTGGCAAGGTGATATTGGAGTCCTGATTTACTGGAGTGGACATTTTGGAAGCTGCAGAGAGATTTACATTTTACATTTTAATTACAGTTAACTTTGTTCGCTCTTCTTGCAGCATTCACCTTCCATCACTTGCCTGCAGCCATAAAAAAAAAAGAAAAATGCCCCTGTGCTGTCAAAATGTGTTGAACCGACCACAGCCATGGGAGTCCACCAGTTACTCAGAATGCCTGTCACCTGTCATCAGTATCACGCATGTATGCATGCGTGTTTCATGTGTGTGTGACTGACTGAGAAACCTAGGATTGGAGCATGATGACGTGTGTGTGCTGTCCTAGTTTAGGCGGCTCAGTTTAACATATAAAGTATGTCATTAAGAGGGTGCCAAGTGAGTTCTGGGTTGCGATGCTGACATTATTACTTTAGTAGCTGACTATAAATTCACGTAGAGTATAAAATGTTTGACTATGCAAAAACAAAACAAACTGGTGATACAATACATGCAAAACCACGATATATATACTTACATGTGCTTGCATAGACCCACGCACATACAAATACACACAATAAGCAAAAGAGCAATTGGCCCAGAGGTAGTTTGAATAGTTGTAGGTGAGGTTGAGCAGAAGTTCATCGAAAATGACAGGGAACAAGAGAGGAAAGAAGTGAAGCTCTCGTTTGAGCTGTTGTTTACTACCTGTCTCCTCACAACTTGCTCTGATCTACCATCAAACACAGATCGCTGATAGCTGAGGTTTAAGGTCTAGGAGAGTGCTCCTGGAGCTGGCAGGAAAAGAGCAAGGAATAATGGTCGCTGTGAAAAATGGAAGAAGTCGTATTCTCTGCCTTCTTCCCTCTTTTCTATTTTGTTGCCGCTTCTTGGAGGTGAACAACGTTACACACTATATCTGTTTTCCATTATGGTTGGTCGAGATTGCACTCTAGATCTACGTTGAAGCATTACAATAAAAATAAGTCCTTATCTTCGACAAGCACAACAGGAGGGTGACTAATCAGGCTGACTTACTCAGGATCACCATCATTTTTTTTTTGTTTCACTTTAGTTGAGATGTTCGACAGATTTGTGTTGGTTCCCATGCAGCAAAAAGAACTACGAGGCAGGTTGTCGACTCAGTTTGTAAAAAGACCAAAGTTATAAAGGTCCTGGGTTCAAAGGGACAGCAGAGGGACAATAAAATTTGCATTGTGAAATATTTATAGATACAAAAGTTCCTGGAAAAAGGATGGGGTTGTGAGTATTAGTTTATTGAGTCTATCTGTGTAAACCAAACACACTAAAGTTCAGTTTAAAGAACTTAAATTTGATCTATTCCCCTTTAAATTATTTCTGTTTTGGTAACATTTTAGATTGCAGCCCATAAATTACAATTTTACTGTACATGATAAAATACAGCATCATTACAAACTGGTACAAACATGTAGTTACAAGACTAGTCAACTTTTAAGATGGATGTGGAAATAAATTAGACATTAAAATGTTTTTTTTAATTACCAAGTACAGCAATAGTCATCATGTTTCAAAGGTGATGCTGTAATTACTAAAAATAAATCAAAAGATTATGTTAAAGGGTTTATCAAATACAAGGTTGCCATATAGCATATAAAGCAGTACAGAAAATAAAGTACAGACTGCTATTATGAAAGCATCTTTTCTTATTACTATCATTATTTTTTTAATAATAGTTAATTTATAGAGAATTTGGTGTTCCCAGAAAAAGACACTATAATGTATTTATCATCCAAGCAGAGAAAAACATATATACTGTATGGTGGGTGAGCCATTTTCATAAATGGGTGCCAGTTTTGAACTGAGATTCTAGTTGTAATAATAGATTATCATGCCACTTTGTGGCCGTCAGACCTGCTGTTGCCAATATATGATGGACAATTACGTTTCACAAACTTGGTAGAATGCTGCAGTGCCTCTCTGGGGCAAAGACGGGCTGGTGTAGCACAAGATGTCCACACTGCATCGGCTTGAATCACAAAACAAAGACGGAGCTTTTGGGAATTTGGCCATTCGTTTTAGAGGCATTCTGCATCAGCAAAAGCGTTGGGCCAACTGGTGGTACTTGACAAGCCATGGTGCTAGAGTAGCTTCTGGCTAAAGATTGATCCTTCTACACTGAACCCATGAAGTTAATAATTAATTCTGAACCAAAAAAAACTACTGAAGAGTCATCTGCTTATTTCAAGTTAGTGTTGAGCCAGCAAGGCATGAAAACAAGTATTGAACACGTGCAAAACTACATAAGTTTGAAAAGGTTTTGCAGTCTCCTCTGCCTTCCCTATCCCCTTCAGACCCTGGGTCTTTATGGGTCTAGACCCATAAATATCTGAAATTTCGTCATCTGAATAATGCTTTCTTGCTGATTGGTTCCTGATTATCCAGTCACAATGAAGTTATGACTGGTAATTTGATCTAAGAGAGCTGCAGACATCAGACAAGACAAGCATGGCTCTGAAGCTTGACAGGACGAGGAGTAAGCACCTTTATTTTCTTATAAATATGCATTTATGATGATTGTAGCCTAATCAATTTGCACTCAGCATAATTCAAACAATTCAAAGTGATGATATTCTATGTTATTCTGAATATATTTCATAACTGCAAAGTACAGGATTTTTTTAAAGTTCAGTGTCCATTCCAATGGACATCAGGAGTTGGGTGATGTTAGCCAACAGTGTCAGTGTCACATTATTTAGTGTCACTATGCAAAGTCATGGAATATCTGTGAGCATTTCATAGCTACACTTTGACAGTTTATTTATATTATTTTTATTTATATATTGAAGTCCAACGGTGGGACAAAAAGCAGGCCCGATTTTTGAATGTGCCCCGTCCAGAGGTGGTCAAGTTGTACAATGAAGCAATGGGTGGTGTTGACCTGCTCGATCAACTTGTCAGTCTATACTGTACCGAATGATCACATATGCTTTTGACCTCTCTGTGGTCAACAGTTGGTTGGAGTATAGGCTGGATGCCAAGAGTGCCAAAATAAAGACCAAAGACACTCTCGATCTCCTCCACTTCAAGATGAATGTGGCCCAGTGTCTAGTGAGGATCCACAAACCAGTGGCAGCAGAACGTGGAAGACCCAGCATGTCTCCAGAACCACAGCATGTCCACCACAGACCACACATTCAGGATGTAAGGCCCCTACCTGAAGTGCAGTTAGACATGGTTGACCACATGCCAAATTATGACGATAAGAGGGAGGCCACCACATGCAAGAGGCCCTACTGCATGGGGAAAAACACACGTCTTTTGTGACAAATGCAATATCCACCTGTGCTTTGTGCCACACAGAAACTGCTTCAAGGCCACTCATCGGAAATGAGTGACTAGATAAAAGTATCCACAAGCTGATGAATGTTCCAATTCTTTGTGTGATCAATTTCTACATGCAGCCTACTATGTTAAAAAGTACGGCAATGCATTCATGAAATGTTACTGACAAAGACATCAAAACTGTTGTCTTGATTTTGTTTCCCAAAATCATACACAGGTTGTTCAAATTGTTCATGTCCAGAACCTGCACAAAGACATACACATAGACATACATGCAGACATCCACTTCTAAATGTCAAAAACATATCCTTTTTCTCTTAAGTTTTTATGACATTCAGTGGTGTCCATTGTAATGGACATGTAAAAATACTAATAAAAAATTGACTTAGCAAAAATGTCTTTTTCTCCCTGCATTTCTATATTGGAGAAGAGTAAAAAGCAACTGGATACAAAATTTTTTGCTCAGCAGAAAAAAATCAGGTCCGAAGGGGCTATGTATGAGATACAGTGTGTTACCTCTGACGCTGACCTGAATACCAGAGGTCTTCGTCTGTTCTCACACAGTCGTCACTGTGAGGTGTGCTCTTTCCTTTTACTTCCCATTAGTGATAATTAAGGTCAAGGGGTTAAATGGTAAATGTCACTACCACACTCCCTCACTGTAAATGCAGGGGATTGTGGTAAACTTATTGAGGGCTGCCTCACTTGCTGACTACTTTGGTGTAAAGAAAAGACCTCCACGGTTCTGATTTCATAACCACAAGGAGGTAAGAGTGTGCATGTGTAGGCAACTGCGTGTACTTGTGTGTGTGGAAGTGTGATATCTTGAGACCGCTGCATGATGCATCCGCTCACAAATCTGTTTAGTTGCAAACCTGCAGAGGATCTCTTACATAATGGAAAAGTGCTTCAATTTGAAAAGAAAAAAAAAAAACTGAATTCACACGCATGCATGCTCTAGCACAGTCACCCTTCTTTGTCTCTCTCTCTCTCTCTCACACACACACACACACACACATAATTCTTATCACATTATCGAGTCCCTCGCCATAAGCTGAAGTATTCCAATTTTGTCAGTGGGTGAAAATGATTTTCCATGCTTTTGAATATGACAACCATCTTCTCTGGAAACCTAATGCGATACCTTAATGATTCCATTACTGTATTTACTGTGGTGGCTGGCAACTGTTTCGCCCACATGCTCGGCATCTGCATTGTCTCACCCACTCACAAGCGGTTTAGGTGCTGGTGGGAAGGTAGTGAGCCTACAGTTTTGAGGAGATCACGCAGTAATTCTGCTAACACACAGGCATACAGCACCACTGAGTCAAACACACACACACACACACACACATATATATACACACACATAGACTTCAACTCCATCAGGATCTGCAATTATAGTCATTTGCACTTATATACATTTTTTTTTCTCCCAGGAATAAACTCCAGCTACAACTTCCCATGCATATTAAAATACCTGGATGAATATTTCAAGCCCCGATGCAGTAAATAACAAAGATCCTTGGCATAGCTGAATGAATCTGTTATGTCACCGTGATTTCAAAATGTGAAGAAAGAAAAGAACATTTTGGAGAAGGTCTACAAGTGTTCCCCTCCACCCCTCCAGACATCAATTAACTGCGCTATCCCCAGTCATTGTCCAGGTTCCTGGATGAGGTGCTCCACGGATGGCATCTGTATCACCACCTATGAAATCCACGCACCTACACGCCCATATAAAACGCTTATGATCAAGGCACAGGCCCGCTGTCTGTGAGGAGAGATGTGTTTGGTCGCTCTTCGCTGTCTCACCTGCTCGTTCGTTGCCAGCTCTTTCTCCAGCTGTCGGTGTTTGTTGTGCCACACCAAATAGTGGACAGGATAACGACTCTTCTCCGGAGTTTTCTTGGCAGAAATCATCCTCGGATCATACTTTGCCTCCTCCTCTGTCTTCACTGTGGATTGTAAGGATACTTTGTTATTAATGCGCGCCGTATAGCCTAATCAAGCCTATCATCCTTTATCGGCGGTGATGCCCAAAGGCGTATAGGGGCAGCCTCACGCGTCAGAGACCAGTGAATGATCCCCGGCTCGCTCTGCTCACAATCAACAGCAGAGCCCGGCGAACAGCATCCCTAGAAATAAACTCCTCGCTTGATTGTCTCACCAGATCAGGCTACACCTTTGTTTCTTAACCACCGGCTTCCCCACCTCTTGCCTCCCTCTCTTTTTCTTCTGCCTACTCTAACACATCTATCCTCCTCCTCTCCTCCCATCCGCTGGTGACTGAGAAAGATGCGTTGACAAGCTGCAATGAAGTGTGCGCACACTCAGCCAATCCTCTGTCAGGGATGTTGTGATAAAACATATGCTTCGTGAAAAAAGAACCGCAGAATTCAGAGACAAATGTGTGAAAGGAAACTACATAGCATAGCCCCCTACAGGAATCTATTAGTTGTATATAGAAGTAAAAAAAGATATATGTGTATATATATATATACTGTATAAATATATAATGTCAAGTTTAAATTTGAATCAGAGCTGAATCTTTACTGATTTAGTGTTTTTCTATTCCATGCTTCCGTTTTAGGAATAATACCTTGTTTGTGTTACATTCTATTTAAAGTTTGGTTTATTTATGTTCAATGTATAGTTCATGGTCTCTCCTAGTATTGTATTTTTGTATTTGGACAATAATAATAATAATAATGATGATAACAATAATAATAATAATAATAACAACAATGATAATAATAATAATAATAATAATAATAATAGTGATAATAATAATAATAATAATAATAATAATAATAATAATAATAATAAATATATTATTATTATTATCACAGCGACATAATTATTTTTCTACATATTTCTATGCGTACAATGCGTTATTGATCCGGTGGCAACCAAATCTACAAATGAACATGACCCTTATTAAATAAACCAATAGATAGATACATAAATGATTGATAAAGGAATATGCTCTTCAGTGTGACCGCTACAAGCTCGGACAAGGACCCTGATACTCTCATCTGTTGCTTGTTGGCTTTAATAATGACATGGGCGATTGCTCTAAAAGTTCCCAGATAAGAAATACCCACGATAAATAACACGATTCCTTCTGTTGGGGCTTCAGGGAGACACCAAAGTAGGTCTAGGTCAATGGGATCCCCTCTATTTACATCCTGTTCATAAACATAAACGTTTTGGTCAGTGGATTTTAGACACTGGTGAGCTGACTTGTTATATGTTTCTCAGTTTTGATCTGCCTGTGAAATCCTCCCCACCTTTAAAAAATGACAGGATTATTTTTGCCCCGTCACCCCTCCCTGCCCCTCCATAGGTAGGCTGCAGGGATGCTGGGTGTGAGTGCGGAAACTGACAGGTAGAGAGCTGCCGTCTCTCGGTGAGTTGCAGGCAATGCAGCGACGAGATTTAGTAAATATTCCGATATGAGGTTCATGCAATCAGCCGGATTGACTATGTCCACTTAACTCGGCTCTAGACTTGACTTCAGTGGTGAACGTGGGCGAAAAGACCGCAGGAACAAACGGGAAATTCAACTGTCAGCTGGCCGGGAAAGCCGATCACACCACCCGGCTTCCGGGGATTCAGGGGCCGCATCGGTTGACGGCAGACGTCGGTCGGTAACTCGGGGGGAAAAAGGGCGAACCACATCATCGCCGACATCCACCTCTCGATTTCAGCTGATTTCGAGATGTCAAGAAAGCTACAAAGGACAGAAGTCTGCGCCGACTGCAGTGCGCCAGGTAGGGAGGAGGAAAATAAATCAAAAATAGACCACCACACTGGAACAATACGTCGGAAGGGCGACACGGTGGGACAACAGGGCCGAGGCTGCTGTCACTGTCAGCGGGTTCACAGAGCAGGAAAACGGCCAGGGCTCCCAAGCGTCGCTTAGGCCCAAAATAAACAGTGTAAAATAGGCGTGTTATCACTACGGGAAATATCTTTGGCTAATAGCTGCCCAACGTTAAAGTGCCCCATTGAGTAGCCTGATATGTATATTTATCTGACCGAGGGCTTGTGCGGCGGCTAGCAGTTAGTTTGCTGCAGTGGAGAAATCTGTGTGTCAGATTTATGTCGCCTTCCTACTCGGAGAGACGTTTGTTTTGATTTTTGTGACCGGGGCTGACTTTTTAACACGTTAGCTTAGCCTGGCTAGCGAGCAGGCGATTTTGACTCTCTGCGTTGCTGTCTATTATTAAACCCCGAGAATACACCTAACGCACTAACAAACAATATCATATTTATATTTCAAAACCGTTGTGTTTTTGTTACCACCTGCCTGCGGCTCTTTCAGATACTGTACCAAGCTAACGCTGCTAGCTTAGCTACGTTAGCTAGTCTAGCTAACTTTTGCTAAACGGCAAGTTATTGCTAAACCGATTCAGCTAACATTTGGCGTCAGCTACCGGACAGTCTTTAACGGTCCCTGGCATTGATTTTTGGTGATTTATGTAGCTGTTGCGCGAACCCCGAAAGAGCTTTCATACTTAAATGAAGCTTTCTATATATTCAGCTCACTGGTTTCCCAGTGTATTTAGCCTCCTCCACAGTCTACCAATGGAATAGTTGCTAAGGCTGAGGGAAAACACAGGAGCAAATTCATTTGAATATCCAACCTGAAGTTTGTTCAAACTGTCCCTGTCAGATGAGAGTAATGTGTTATTCATACAGGTGTGCACGACATATGACCACTGCAATGGACGTTTATATTTGTGTGTTAGTTTCATGTGTTTGTCGCAAAGTGAGGCAGAGGTGATGCCTGAACAACCTTGGTGTCCCCCCTCTTGCCTCACATGACCTCATGTTTGGTCTGAAGCACTTGACTGTTTGTGCTCCTGTGCATGTGTGTGTGGTGCCTGTATTTGTTCATGTGTACATGCATCACAACAGCTGCTCTCTTCACAGCTGACCCCCCCCCCCCCCCACAAGCAATTTGTTTTCAAAACTCTCTACAAGCTTTAGGGCCTCACTAAGTGTTCAAAACCTTGCTTGCTACTGCTTTATGACCTGCACCTATTCCCTGCCGCTATTACACACTTAGCCTCTGTCATCCTCCTGCCCCCTCAATCACTTTTCCCACCTCACAATCCTCCCAGCACTGATCAGCGCCATCTGAACGCCCTTTTTTTCACAACTCACAGTATGATTAATGCCTAATGTCTCTGATAAATTAATCTTATTTGGAAAAAAAAGGAAGAGATGTGTGTTTGCTGTAAGGCAGTAATCTATTTACATAGGTTCTCTGAGATAAAAAAGAGATAATGGTGGTCCACTTGTTTGTGTTGGTGTATCTGTTACTGAATATTTCTTCTGCTACCATCAGCTCTTTGCTTGTAGCCCCTCCTTGTGATGACATACACACACACACGCAGTGTGATCTGCAAAGTGCTGACCTAGCCGCTAGTGACAGGCCACCTCCCTACTACCCAGCTTTGTGTCATACTAGGGGATAACTCGATGGCATGGCTACAAAGGACAACTGATACTTCCAGTCCTAGCCAAGCCTCGGGAGGCTTTAATATCACGCCGTGGCAATCTGCAACAATGAATCATGTTGTCACGATAGTAAACTCTTTATTGAGCACAGATGCAACTTTATAAGGAACTGAGACTCTTTGCAAGTGTTTAGAGCAGTTGGATCATGCCATATTGTCAAGTCTTTCGGGCGATGTTGCGACCCGTGTTTGGTAGACTGTGTCTATGATCTGCAGTCAACCTAGTGGAGACTTGGGCCAGTAGGTGGACCTATAGGTTGCTCCTAGATGGTGAAATGAATATTTAGAGGTGTGTGATTCTTCAAGTGTAAAATATGAATTCACCCGTGAAGTGATAAGATTTATCACTTGTAGAAATGTAGCAGTCAAAGTATGAAAAGCAAGGACCACTGTTTATATTAAGAGAGCAAGAGTTTTCCACACTTTAGGCCCTAAATATTAGCATTCACCATTGATACTCATTACAATACATGTTTATGCAGGCTTAAGCGACAGTTCTCAAAACAATTGTCTATGTTGTATTGATGAATTAGACCAACTTCAGGCTGAATTATGTCATGCTGCAGATTTGGCCAATATGCTGCTGCCAATAGTCTAATAGCTTAATGGTGTAGCCTCATATTGATCCAGCGAGCCAAGCAGATAGTGTAGCCTGTGGGAGTTCTTATATTTATTACGCAGATTAAGGAATTAAATTGCTGCAGTCCAGCCTTAAAGCCTATGGGCTACTGTTCTAAACTAGGCTATAGCTCTTATCAAAGCCATTTTGCATTTGCTGCTACTTTTTTCTGCAGGCAGAAAGACTTACAGCATGTCAGTTCATCTGATGATGGACTATTTTAGCTCCATTAATACCCTAAGCCCAGACAGTTTTTATCCCAGCCTGAGAGTGACTAAAGCAGATTGTAGATGTTTGTGTGTTAAGGCATGCATCATGTGCATCTATTTGTTTTGATATTTGCAGACTCTATTAGTTGTGAGCTGCTCATCACATCAGAGGCCTGGGGGTGTGAACATGACCCAGACTCTGTGACTCGTCTGCCTGTGTCAGGAGACTGGCATTGGCCTTAGCTGCCTTCCATCCTCATCTCATTCACGCTCATCTGTCCTATTTAGAATTTTTAAAAAAAAAGGTACTTGTCTTTGGTAGAAAAAGTGATGTTCACCACAGATATTTCTATCTATATATTTATGTATGTCAGTGCACTATCACGCTATGTACAGACTAAAATAAATGCCAAATGCTCTTAGAAAAGACCTCAATCTACTGTCAAAAACTACTAGATCTGACATTTGGTGCAGCCAGTGAGGCACCATTGTTCTTATACCAAGCTGATTATGAATGACTTGAATGAATCACTCAATTGTCTTTAATCTTCAAATATTCTACTTCCCCCTTTTTCACATACAATATTGCAGTAATATTTAGTCTAACCAGTCAAATCTAAAATGATGATAAATCTTCTGGACTCGTGTTGCCTTGACTCTCAGTTTGTCTTACTACACATTGGTTTTGCCGCACTTTTGTACAACACTTAGGTTTGAGCCCTGTATTGATAAGCACTCTGTGCATGCATCAGGTCATTAGCGAGTAACAATTCATGGAGTGCGCTGGGATAAGGGGAATTATAGCACAACCTAGCATACACTGTCTGCATCATCCAGCTTTAGCCGACATCACATCCTTTAACTGCAGCAAAGACACCTCACAAATCATCATTTGGAGGATCATTCAGTGTTATTGTGTATATAACCTTCATATAATCATGTTATGACAAAATACCCGTATTAGAAATTCACATGTAAATATTGTATGATTAAATATCATTATAGAAAAATCCAGTTTGTTCTAATTGCCTATTCCTTATACTAACTCTTTTGTTTGATTCATTATAAAGATACATATCCTCTAAAGTGAAAGCCTGTTGTCCTGTTGATGTGGATGATACAGTACTATAGTATATATAATTAAACATTCATTTGTAAAATGTAAAAGACCTACCAACTTAATTGGAGTTAGTGATAGGATCATGGCACTCATCTTCATGTTTGTCACCATACGGATACATATCCACATATTTGATTAAACCCTTATTACTGCAGGGTAGCAGCTGAGAACAGAGGACTAAAAGGAGTATATGTTTGATTTGACCTTGAATGAAGCCTGAGCAGGTCGGCAGCGTAGGTAGAGCACGAAAAATGGCACCACAAAGTCCTGTGCTAGTACACTGTAATTAAGGCCCCCCCCCCCACATTATACTTCTTGGCATGTTGAGGGGTTTATTTTAAGATGGAGAGCACAGAGCTGGACTACAACCTGGACTAAAGCGACTGTTGGAGTGAAGCTGCAAAGTCTAATCATCAAACACATTTATTATGTATGTTTCTGATCACATGTGCATCTATATTTATTTATCTGTTTATCTATTTCTGTTTGTCTGTCAGACCCGGGATGGACCAGTATCAACCGAGGGGTCCTGATCTGTGATGAATGCTGTTCAGTCCACCGCAGCTTAGGCCGTCATATCTCCATAGTCAAGCACCTGAGGCACAGCGGATGGCCCCCTGCATTATTGCAGGTAAGGCTGAGAAATGAAGAGTGACGCAAGGGGAAAGAGGAGCAGGGAAGGGCTGGTAGAACGACAGGAAATGCAGTAGCTGAGGCCTAGAATACTACCACAGAAGGATGACGACTTGTACAGAAATCTGACTCAGCGCTGAGGATGCAAATCCATTCCCACAGTTTTTACCATCTGCATTAATATATATTTTTTTTAAGTTTGTATTTTCTCAATTAATGTGAGATCCTAAACCTGCTCCTGTGTCAAAGCAGTACATTTAAAACAGTGTAACGGTAGGGCAGTAAGGTGGCTTACTCGCTAGAGGACTGAAGGTGGTACATTTCTTGCAACGTGGTGAACCATTACTGAGTCACTCGTGTGTGTGTGTGTGTGTGTGTGTGTGTGTGTCTCTGTGTGGTTTCAGATGGTTCAGACCTTGGCCAGTAATGGGGCCAACTCCATATGGGAACACAGTCTCCTGGACCCTGCTCAGGTGCAGAGCGGTCGTAGGAAACCCAACCCCCAGGACAAAGTCCAGTAAGTATACTCCCTGCAGGCTCCAAATACACAGACCTTAACGATCACACATCTCCCAATCACCTTTGCTGGGGGGAAAATATTGTCCTTGCTGCACAGGAAAGTTATATAACCTTCCTGAACATAATTGGGGCTTTCCACTAGCGAAGAGCAATTGCACCCAGTTGTTCCTTAATGCTCTGTAAACCGTTTTCTCCTAGTCGTGGATCATCTTCCTAATGAATTGTTTTCTGTACTCGTAGGGTTTTTGTATAACTAAAGCACTGCAGGATAGGTTCGTAGCGCTTGTTATGGGTTGAAACGTGGCCATGGAAGGGTCAGGAGATAAGGAAGTGGACCTTCAGGAAGAAAAAAATCACTTACATGACACAAATCTGTAGAAGCATATTGTGCACAACCTCTCATAACGTACTGTGCTGTGTGTCGTGTTTATGTCTGAACTGCTTTTCAGTCAAAATACAAATTCGCTTTTTAAAATTGTGACATTCAGGGAAAACAAATAGGATTTTTCTGAAGTTTGAATTTTGTTAACCGTCTTACCTTCTCCTCCCGTGCAGTCCAACCAAGTCAGAGTTCATTAGAGCCAAATACCAGATGCTGGCCTTTGTGCACAAGCTGCCCTGCCGCGATGATGATGGCGTCACTACCAAGGACCTCAGTAAGGTGGGCGCTCAGTGTTTTACAGGCGAGGCATAGAGGATTTATGGGTTCATGTTAATTAGCCTATGCGGACATTGTAGAAGTGCCTGTGTAAGCACAGAGGATGTTTCATTTCTAGATGCCAGCAGGAGACTTCATATATATATACACACGCACATTGGCATATACGCAGGCACACTCACACAAACACACACTCATACACAATTACTGATGAAACCCCCCTGGCAGGAAGTGATCCCAATGACACAGCGGGCGGTAATAATGATCTCTAATGCTGTGGAGCTCCGTTGGGCTAATAAGGGGATTCTGCCTGTTACTGTCTCTCACTGATGTTTAATCTTTCCACCTCCCACACTTGCTGTTCCTCCCTACCTCCCCTTTTTCGTCTCCCTATTAGCAACTTCACTCGAGTGTGCGGACGGGGAGTTTAGAGACGTGTCTCCGGCTGCTGTCCCTCGGCGCTCAGGCCAACTTCTTCCATCCGGTCAGAAAAACAATCTACTTGCTGACTCACTCCGTCTAGCAATTAGCCGCACTGTTCGCTTACTCTCTTTATGGCAAGCCTCGCGTCCTGACTCTGTTTGTGTGGCTACTTGAACCTCCAGGAGAAAGGCACCACCCCGCTCCATGTGGCAGCAAAGGCAGGCCAGATCCTGCAAGCTGAGCTGCTAGTGGTGTACGGTGCAGACCCTGGAGCACCCGACATCAACGGACGCACACCTATGGACTATGCAAGGTACAAGACACTGAAATCTGATCTCAAATCAAATCTGCTGTGAGAAAATGGTGAGGGTAAGAGAGAAACCGTAAAAAAAAAAACACAACAAGGAAATGGAATACTTTGTTTGTGTTGCAGGCAGGCGGGCCATATAGAGCTAGCAGAGCGGCTGGTAGAGTGTCAGTATGAACTGACGGACAGACTAGCCTTCTACCTCTGCGGACGGCGCCCAGGTAACCCACTGTACCAGTTTGTGTGCTCTTCATTTGCCCTTAGGCACAGCGGTTAACCTCAGTGGCGCACTATGGTAGCTTTTTAAGAAGTTTGCTCTCCTTGCCTCTCCTCAGATCACAAGAATGGCCATTATATCATTCCTCAAATGGCGGACAGGTACGGACCGTGACGTCACTGTGTTGTTAAAGTGGTCGTGAGTGCCCTGTTTTTGCATGCTCTGCATTGTTTGATTGCATGAAGTATCTCTGTTCGTACACTTGAACTTCGCAGCTACCTGACTTGCCGTGCTTCTTTTCACCGAGTCCTCCTGGCATCAATTGAATAACAGTGATGCAGTTTAGTGTTCTGACCAGAGGGTGGCAGCATAGTATGTGCAACCCCTCCCTAAAAAGATGAACGGGATCTCTATCAAAGCTGGCTGTTTACTGTGACTGGCGATCTTTAGCCAGCACAGGTACCTGCAGTGATTTAGATAGCTGAGATGGGTTTGGTTTATTAATCCTAAACTGCAGGTTTGATTTGTGAGGTGCAGAATTGCACAGTCAGGTTATGATGAATCAAGTTCAGTATTACTTGGCTCAGCTTCTCTCAAATATTTGATGGATGCTGGGTTTTCTCACCTAAGTCAAAGAAAGCAGCTTGAAAAATACACTCACAAATGTAAATGTTAGGCAGCAAAACAAATGTGCATCACCTTAGTTACCTCAGTGGGTCCTGCTTATGAACTGCCATCTAACTCCACTTGCATCTGTTCTGTTCTGGTGAATGGTACCTCCTGATAATAACAATTAAAGCTGTTTTGATGTGGCCTCCCTACCCCTCTTTCTGTCTGTTTCTTCCCTTTTCTCACTCGTCTTCTGTTCTCTCCATTTCGCTGCGCTTGGTGGAGCCAGAGCTCGTCCTAAGTGCCCGACACAGAGGTATCTTTACTTTCCTTGTTCCTTTTTTTCCAGAATCTCTTCCTTCATTTCAGTCCCCTCTCTCTGCTACACCATCTCTTGTAGATTCCCCTGTTGTAAACCAGAATAAGCCTGTCTCTTCTTCATTGGCTTTGCCATTACCAAGATTATTAAGCCTTCGTCTGTTATTACAAGAATATGGAGCTGTACAGTTAGCTCTTTTAGGAAATAGAGTTTCAAAGTTCCTCCTGCAGTAAGTAAGATGTTGCTGTGCTTAGGAGAATCACACCAAGCAATTCCATATATTCACACTGTGCAGTAGCATATATCCTTACTGAACATCTCTGTTCATGGTATATACACATACTAAGTTAGACAACCTATAATAGTAATTCAGATGATGCAGTAAAACATTTGACATGTCACATCTGTAATAGGAACTGTACAGAGTTGCTCTCAGGCCCTTTTGATCTGACACCCAACGCATCTTAGCCCACATGTTCCCTTCCTGTCCCTGCTCCCCCTCTCTTGCCAAGCACCCTGCTCACCTTCTCACCTCTTGCTTCCATCTCCATATCCACATCTTCCTTCCTCCCTCCCTCCCTCCCTCTCTCTCTCTCTCTGCTTCTTTATTCCACTTCATCTTGGTGGTGCCCGTCTGACTGTTGTCCTCTGTGTTTTTTTCTTTAGTCTGGACCTCTCCGAATTGGCCAAGGCTGCCAAGAAGAAGCTCCAAGCGGTGAGTTGGGTCAAAATGTGAGATTACAATTTTATACACAGTGGTAATAATTCTCTCAGGTCAACGTTACAGTTGTGAGAATAGATTGAGCCAATTTTCTTGTGTCCTTGAATGTAATGTAAAAAGATAAGTAGTTGATTTAAAAAAAAAAAAAAAAAAAAAAAAAAAAAAAAAAAAAAAGAGCCAAAAAGTTGCTTGGTTTAAGATTTTCTGTTCCCTACCAAAGTAATGTCTGTCCTATCCAGGGTCATCTGTTTAGCCCCACAGAATATTAGTAATCCCAACTCACTGAGACCTGAAGGTCAGTTAGCAACATTTGGAAGACTTGAGTCACAAACCTCAACACTTAGAAAAATGTCAAAAGTGTTTTCACACTTGGGTTTGTTTCACTGACGTGTACACATGTATGAATACACCTGTTAATATATTTGGGGTCAATTTGTTTGTGTGACAGCTCAACAATCGCCTTTTTGAGGAGCTAGCGATGGATGTCTATGATGAGGTAGATCGCAGAGAAAATGATGCAGGTGAGCATCATCTCCTCCCTCCTCACTTCTTTCTTTTGTCCTCTAAGAGGTAGAAATATCTCCGCTTTTTCCCTCTATGGAAAACTAGGCGTTGAAAGAAATAGTACAAGCCCCCCCACAGACACCACTGACATGAACTTTGAGAGAAAAAGGACAGAGAGAGAGAAAAAAGGAGAAAATCACAAGGAAAGTAGACGGTGAGAGGACAGAGAGTGGATTTAAGAGACAGAGTGAGGAGAAAAGGAAAATGAGTGGTGAAGAGGAAGGCCAAATGGAGAGAGTGAGTGAGTTAGGGAGGAGGAGGAGAGCAGAGCGAGGAAGTGCCTCAGAAATTCTTGAGTCTCTCTCCTCCTCCTTGGCTCTCTCTCGCTCTGTCTCCTTCTCTTTTCTTCCCTTTCTTCCCTCCCTTTCCTTCAGTAGCAGTAGCAGTCAAATTTGTGCTTTCTGACAGAAGCACCGCAGGTAAGTGGCAAGGATACAAAGACACACACACACACACACATACACATGTACACACTCGGCCATACACAAAGGGGAGGCTCAAAGCACAGCAGTGGATTACAGAGGGGTGGAATTTAATTTTAGGATCTCCTGTATGGCTTTTACTGTGCTTTGTTGATGTCTGTACGCATGTGTGGGTAGATGGACGGGTTGTTTGCCCATGCTTCATGTCAAACACACACACATGCAGACTCAGAGACTTCATTTTTGCTTCATATTTCTGTCCATAGTTTGGCTTACGACCCAGAACCACAGCACTCTGGTAACAGAACGCAGCGCGGTCCCCTTCCTACCAGTCAACCCTGAATACTCTGCCACACGCAATCAGGTATGGGTATACACACTCACTCACACACAGAGCAACAATGCAGATAATCACAGGTGGCGTGCATGCACTCGTATACATTTGAGTTTCAAATTGCTTTTACCTGATGACGAAATTAGGAAATATTAGAAACTAAGGTGAAAACCCTTCCAAGCAAAAAGCCAAAAAACATCCTAATGATATCTTAGACAGTTACACAGTGTATATGTTTGAGAGAGATGCCAAGAGTGAGTGTGAAATTGACAGGGGATGTTCTTCAGCTGTGAAAGAGGAGGAAAGATGTAATCCATCTGCCTTTCTCCCCCCCCCCACCCTCCTCTCTTTCCCTCACTCTGTGTGTGTGTGTGTGTGTGTGTGTGTGAGTGTGAGAGAGAAATCCCCTGTGTCCTCTCACATAGTTTCTCCTCATCTGTGTGGCTCATTAGTGTAAACATTGACTTTCATACACGCTCAGAAAAAACACACACACCGCCACGTTCGCTCTGCCCTGATTGGGCGATTCACCGCGGTCAGGAACTACTGCCTATTTATGGTGGGAAACAGAAGAAAAACACACTGGCGCACAGAGTTGAACTTTTTATCTTCTATTGTTTTCTAAAGCAACGTGCTCTGAACAGCACGTCTCTCTGCGTAGTAGTTCTCGTTTGGTTCTGAAACTGGAAATTGACCTTTTTATTCTCTTATATGCATGCCAGCATAATTGCATGGTTTATGTCTGTCCTCTTGTTTGTGTATGTGTGAGCACACTTGTGACGGTGTGTATTTGAGTGTGTGTGTGTGTGTGTGTTGCGAGTGTTAAGCATGACTGTGTTTTTCCACAGCACATGGCCGTCGACCACAGTAGTCACTCAGGCAGCGAACCACTGACTGTAGGCTGGATTGTATCTGTATTCCACACAACTCATGATAGAACTTTTTGTCAAGTCCTCACTCCTCGCTCCTCCTCTCCCAGGGCCGTCAGAAGCTCGCCCGTTTCAATGCTCGAGAGTTTGCCACGCTCATCATCGACATCCTGAGTGACGCCAAAAGGAGACAGCAGGGGAAAGGTCTCAGCAGCCCTACAGGTGAGACACTGGCAGGAAGGACAATTATGAAGCGTTTTAAAGAATAGCAAAAGAGAAGGGTGTATAACTTAACCAACTATGGATGCGTACATGTCAGTTTATTGCCTCGTCCCAATACCTCTCTGCACATTGTGGTGGAGCTTTAATGTCAAGAGGCTAATGTGATTATCGTTTCAAGCAGCCGCACAGTGAGCGGGCTCCAGTCCAGCAATTTAATGATGAAGGGGAAACAGGGTGATTTCTTTAGGATTTATTGTCAAAGAGTTACATTTGTGCCAGACGGTAGATTTTCATCCGTACAGAAATTTGACTGCATCTAACATCAGGTTCTTCTGTGAAACCCACGTGAAGACCGCCGTTAATATAAGTCGGGAAGAAAGTAAGTCATCTTTGTTGTCACTCTGAGCATTCGATAAAGACACACACTTTTTTTTTTTCCCCCCCTTTGTCAGACCCATTGGATCTGGGCATTGACGATGACCAGCACGACTACGACAGCGTAGCCTCTGATGAAGACACAGACAGCGAGCTGACCACCCAGAACAACAACAACACACAACGCAGCAACCGTGCGAAGGTACAGCACTTTAACACGCTACTTCTTTTGGAAAACCAGTGCCCTGCAAAACATTCTAACACACAGCTCTGCACACGCTGACTGACACACTAGTAGTCACAGGAGCTCCTGAAAATCTCAGAAAAGCGGTTGCATCAGCTAGCAGTGGCGTCCTCTTTAGTACTGCTTGTCCCAGCATGCTTTGCGGGGAGTGGCCACAGTCAGAGCTGCCACATAGTTCCTGAGTGACATCATCAGCTATTCTGGGTCCCTGTCAGAGAGGCATTGTTCATGCAGAGAGAGAGAGAGAGAGAGACAGAGAGAGAGAGTGTAGAGAGATTGAGTGAGAGAAAGAGAGGAAAATGGTGCAGAGTGCTAGAAATGGCCAAGTAAGCAGCAGCCAAACCAGTAACTGTCTCCTTTTCTTGTGGACTTGTTAAACTCAGATTGCAAAACTTTGTGACAAAAACCACAAGTCAGAGGTTTCACCCCCATCTCATCTCTAGAAATATGTGCATTCAATTCTTTGTTGTTCCCGTAAGATTAAAGAATGTCATGCTGTCAAGTGGCATTGAATTCAGTTATGTGTGGTGTCATCTTTAGTAATAAGACATAAAACACAAATGGACCGGGAAAGAGGAGTCAGTGAAAGTGTCTTGGATAGTTCTGTTTTAGGGAGTGGATTAGAACTGGTTGAACACGCTCCAGAGCCACAGGAAGTGGGGGCAGATGGTGGACTGAGAATAAGAACTAAGGCTCTACTGTCTACATCTGTGTGGTCAGCTAGTGCAGGCCTCCAGACTGAAGGCCAGCCCTCTTCCTCTCACACAGATGTAAGCTCTGTTTTATCCAGCTCAAAAAGCACACATTCATATTTCCCATGTCGACTTGGCTTAAAAACAGCATTAATTACTTGAATGGCGATGGCCTGCACCAGAATGGATGAGTTGCATTAATCAGTGAAACACTAAAGAAATGAAGTGATCCACATTAGCTTCACTTGATGTCAGTTTCCTCACCTTGTCCGTGCCCGTCTGTCTGCCCGCCCGTGTCTTCTACCAATCCAGAGCATGGACTCGTCAGACTTGTCAGACGGTCCCATCACCCTGCAGGAGTACCTCGAGGTGAAGAAGGCTCTGGCCTCCTCAGAAGCCAAGGTGCAGCAGCTGATGAAGGTCAACAACAACCTGAGCGAGGAGCTCCGGCGGCTCCAGAAGGAGGTAGGGAGCGCGGAGGGGGGATGAAAGGAGGGGGACATGTCAGAAGGGGGGGGTCACCATATACAGAACCTCAGTCGCAGCAGAATGCTGAGAAATTCAGAGCAGGAGAGAAAGCAGGAAGTGAGAGTTGAGCTTGTATTTTATTTCATTTCTATAATCTTATTTGATAATAGTGGAGAGCAACAGTGGATAGGAAAGAGATGAAATGATGCAAGAAACGTCAGCATGAATCGTTTCTTAAAAAGATAAACATAAAAACCTAGAGTGGACAAGCTGGAATATAAAATCAGGTAGAGAGTGATGTCTAAATGAAGGCGGGGGGGTTATTGAACAACACAAAAGACAAAGTGACAAAGACAGGTGGGCAAAATGAGAAGGACCAATTGATTCAGACAGAAGGAGGCCAGGATGATGGAGAGACAAGTGAATATTTTAATATCTTTGCAAACTGATGTATTTTTCCTGACAGGGTGTCATTTTCCTACACTGTTACTGGTATTTGGTGGCAGATTTTCACTGTTATTTGGTAACTAATTCTCACGTGGAGCCAGGGTGCTACAAATAACCGCTCTCATCTTACTCAGTCATGTTTAGTTCGGACACTTAATGATGCTCATTTGTTCATCGCTGCTTCATTTGGCTTCCTGTGAGTCATCATCGCTTAGCTCCTTGTATTCTTTAGTGGCTGCCAGTGTCGGCTTATGTGACCCATTTTATGTATTTATTTTGTCACTTAACTAAGGATTTAGTGAAAAGTCGAGGCAGGCGTGCACTTGTACAAGCAAACACACACACATACAAACACACAAATGCTGTGGTCAAATTAGATGGTAGTCAACAGTATCTCAGTGCAGGTGAGCCCTAATTTCACCTCTCTGACCACTGAAAACAAATACAGGTATGTAGCCCTGCACCCCATCCCCAAGACCTAATCCCTGCCTTGACATGAAACCTATTGAAGTGTGACATTCCCTCCCCCTCCCTCCCCAGTACTGATATTCGTTCATACGTATGAGCCTTTTACTGTACCTGTGATTGTGGATGCTTGTCTTTGACCATTCAGTTGACACCCCTTCCCTTCCCTTTAACCTCCCCATGTCCCTCCCTCCATCCCTCCCTCCATCCTCTCATCCCTCCCTGCTCCCTTCCTCCTCTCCTGTAGATCACGCGGATGCAGACAGAGAACAGCGCGCTGCGGGGGGGCCAGCAGGCTGGGGGAGCAGCTGGCCATGGGGTAGGGGGTCCTGGCGGAGGAGGAGGAGGGGGAGGAGGCCACTGGCAAGGGGGTGGGATGAGAGGAGGAATAGGTGGAGGAGGCCTAAGTGGGTTTGGGTCAGGAGCCGACCCCCCGGGGCTCTCGGTGCCCTCCTCGGTCGCCCCCCACTCCCATCCCTACCGGAGGGATCGCCAGGCTTTCTCAATGTACGAGCCAGGGGCAGCCCCTGGCCCCACGGCCCATGGTCCCCCAGCCCTGGACTCCCTGGCAGCCCGCCTACAGCCCCTCAACACATCCAGCGTAAGTTAGAACTCCCCCGGCCCCTTCTACCTCCCACCATCCTTTTGGTGGCCCTGATTGGCTCTCTTTGGCCTGATTGACGGGTGATAGTCCAATCCTGATCTCTTTCACTTTCTCCCTGCATCTCCGTTCCCGATCCTTCTCTTTGAAAGGTCCAGTTGTGCACGATCCTCATTTAAATGTTAACACGTAGCACTGATCCGTCTCACCAAAACAACAAGATTTCAATCTTCATGTATAGTACCAGAAAGGGAAACTGCACAAGTGTGACATTCAGGAGAAAGATGGAAAATTGTGATTGAAATTGGATCGTGTTGTCGGTTCGGTTGCCTGGCAACGCCTCTGATTTCTCCGCTCTAGCCTGCTCTGCACCCTTTGACTTTTACATTTCAACCCTTTTGACCTCCAAGATACTGTAGCTCTTCTGCTACTGGACAGCTGCTTAATTTAAGAGTTGCTATGAATGCACACATGTACGAGCACACACACACACACACACACACACACACACACACACACACACACACTCACACTCACACACTCTCTAAGGGAGCGACATGTCTGGTGCTGGAACAATGTTTTTGCTTCTGGTAAAGTGGCTGATACATCAGACTACTAGGTGACCAGTTACAGCATTACATTAACACCTAAGCTACCTCCAACATGTACGTAGCTCCGGTATGCAAGCACACAACCACTCAGCACTACTGTCGAGCTTTCTGGAGACCTCCGTGGAGTCGTGTCCTATTCACCGTCTCCACACACAAAGATTTACCTGTTTGTCTGTTTTCTTTCTGTCTGTCTGTCTCTTCACCTGTCTGTCCCTTGCTCACTGCAGTGCAGCCGTGCATCCTCTGGATGTAAGCATTCTGTCTGTCATTGTCATTGTTTGCCATTTCATCGAATGTAGGATTCTCTCACACGCAGCTATGCACCACTTCTGCTTGTTATGCTTTCTAATAATGGAGATCAACATTAGGGTGAACCTTGTGCGTAGCCATTTTTAGACGCTCTGTGTGATGTATAGCATCACCAGTTAGTTCAGTTGACCGTGTGCTTTGAGTTTCAGTGTTAGATATCTTTAGAGGCATGTAGTCTCGATGGGATGATGGGTGAGCTGCCGAGTTGATCTGCCGCTGCTCTCACTGGCTCATTCATCTTGTTTTTCTGCTGTTTATAAAACACCTCTTCTCTCTGTCCTCTCACTCCTTTTTTTCCAATTTCTTCATCCATCTCTTCCTGCTAATCTGTCATTCCCTTCTCCATCTCTTTTGTCCACGCATCTCTTTCTCCTCTTACCTCTATCCCTCCATCTCTCTCTCTCCCCTCCCTTGTGTTCCCCCCTTTTCACAGGTGAGGAAGGGTGGCACAGGGGGTCCTGCTCCTTATGGAGGCCAGCATCTGTCTGGATCTACAGAGATGGGCAGATACATGGTGAGCTCTCACAGTTTTTGATTCTAGACTGATCTTCCGACGTCACACAGTCCATTTAGGGACTTGAGATTATAGGCTTACATAGTTTTGTTTCCAACAAGTACTGCAAGGGCTTTGAATATGGACCCTGATTCTCAGTGTTTATGACAGAAACCCTCTCACCCCAGA
Source organism: Pempheris klunzingeri (assembly GCF_042242105.1). Lineage (NCBI taxonomy): Eukaryota > Metazoa > Chordata > Actinopteri > Acropomatiformes > Pempheridae > Pempheris > Pempheris klunzingeri. Next base: position 21,262,157 of record NC_092015.1, read on the forward strand.
AAGGAAATTCCAAAATTATTTGCATTTTGCAGAGAAAGAACCACAATTCAACTTTATCCAACTGATTCAGAACTATCATTCATTCAGTGGACTTCTTGTTGAAATCATCATTCATCATTTACTGGGAATAAATGCTTGAACTTTGTGGGAGGAGGTATCCACTGTGCTCTGCAGGAGTGAGCAGCTCAGCAGGTTTGGCAAGGTGGATGATTGTTGCACTGGTGGATTACTGTCGCTGTCTTTCCCTCCCCAGGTCCCTAAACCAGAGAAGCACGGCAGCGGCACCGACAGTGACTACGACAACACACAAACATACGACCTCTCACTAAGGTCAGATCCACCGCACCTGCACTATATTTCAGATTTTTAAATTTGGGCCACACGCTGATAAGGAGGTTAATTATCTTTACTAACAGTTGTTAATTAGAAATACTGAACAAACGGTCTCTTACGATAATGAATCACTTACAGTGTTGAGATGCCGAAGTCCCAGACTGATAAATGTCCTCTGTGACTGACGGTCAGCTCTCCGCTCTAATCTAAGGTGCTAACTGAAGCGCGGTTATGTGTTTCTCTTCTCGGTCAGCATGGGCCGCAGCAGTGAGGAGGAAGGTCGCGGAGAGCCCGAGGAGGGAGGAGGTGGGGAGCCGGGGGAGCCGGACCCCACCCTGCCCTGCACAGAGGACGTCATACTGAAGACTGAGCAGGTGACCAAGAACATCCAGGAACTGCTCAGGGCCGCTCAGGAGTTCAAACACGACAGGTGGGTGTAAGACAGGCACAGTGGATAAAAGTGCCACAGTAAATGACAGGTCATGTCAGACATTAACACTACTAATTACACAAGTGATTGGATAACACATTCAGAGGAACATTAGTGCCAAACATTTTCTTTTCCTCATGTTACATTTAAACACCCATAACACTGGCCACTGTTGAGAGGTTACAAAGTTGTGCACACATGTAAATGTAAATGATGTAAAGAGTCTATTGAGATTAGTTCAAAGTATAATGTAGTATAATGACAACCTTGTTGCATCAAACAATTTTTTTTGAAAAACAAATTTTGTTCCTCTTTAGCTTTGTTCCATGTTCTGAGAAGATCCACTCCGCTGTCACTGAGATGGCTTCACTCTTCCCCAAAGTAAGTATTTATATTTCATTTCTTTCTTTCTGTTTTATCTTCTTTGGTCGGCTTACATCCTTCGCCCTCCACCGTACGATCGAGTTTCGATTCCCTCCATTTCTCCGCAGCGCCCGGCGTTGGATGCGGTCCACTGCTCCCTCCGCCTGTTGGCTTCCAGTGCCTCGCGGTTGCAGGTGGAGTGCCGTAAGGCGGCGCCCTCGGATCCCGGGGCCCCTGCAGTGGACTACCAGCTCCTCACTCAGCAGGTCATCCAGTGCGCCTACGACATCGCCAAGGCCGCCAAGCAACTGGTCACCATCACCACGCGTGAGAAGAAACAGTGACCCCGCAAGTGCATGGACGGATGGAGGGGGAGGAGGGAGAGAGAACGCATAAACGCATGGGTGGGCTAATAGGGATGGGAGGGGCTTCTAAGGAGAGGAGGAAAGAGGGAAAGGATGATTATACTAGAAGTGGCAGGATGGGGGAGAGGGAGCGATTGAGAGAATGATGAGCGCAATGAGGAAAGGAACAGTTTGGAACATGCATGGGAAAGGAGTCAAACGGAAGCAAAGAGGTTGATTGTTTAGTAGAAACACTACAAAAAAAAAAAAAGGATAAATTCCACAGGAGTGGAAGTGAAAGTAGGGAAGGACAAGTGGAAGGATCCAACGTGGAAACTACAGCCTGCTGCAACCTAACCGAACTGTTGGAATCAGATGTGTATAATAAACCGCTTTAACTGTGATGAGCATACGTGACATACGACGGTGGCGATGTACAGTGAACTGGACCTTGAGGTGTTACCGCTTAATTTATTCTCACCCGTCACTCGTCGTCCCTCCCCCCCCCCGTGTTTACTGGAAGCAGGGAGGGAGGAAGCGTGCGCTGCGAGAGGGAAAAGTAGACCGACCAACCAAACGACGTACTCCACGCCATCTCCGTCCCGCCGTCCCGTGAGTCGGGACGTCTCCCCTCTCCTTTCCTCTCTGGCCCGCTCCTCTGCCTCTCTCTCTCTCTCCTCCCCTCTCTCTCTCCAACCAGACACGACGCCCCGCCCCGCCCCCCCCTCTGTCTCCCATCCCGTCCCAGACGACAGGATGAGCTCGTGGCGCAGAGAAGGATCCATCTAGCTCCAGCCCCACGCTCCATTACCCCACCCAGGACCTCAGACGCTCCCCCCTGGGTTAGCTTTCAGGGGGGGCTCCAGCTTTTCTCCGACACCCCCTGATGTTGGTGGTACACAGCATGACCTGGCATGTTTTCATTTCTTTCCTCTCTCTCTTCTTTTTTCTTAGTTCTTTTTTTTTTTGAATATGCAGATTGGTTTGGTCTGCACCTGAGGACAAACATGACTGACTCACACAAACAAAACACTTACACTGGAATAATTGTGATTTATCGTTGTTGTTTATCATGCCTATTGTTTTTTTTTGTATTGATATTTTTACTGACTGTCATCTTGATTTAACTGTTTTTCCGTATGTTTATTTTATTGTTTCAAATATGATTCTCATTTAGTGGAATAGGGAGACCGGTGGTGAGCGCGTGCTCGACCGCTTACTGGGATTTAAGCGAACATGCACACACACACACACACACACACTTGGAAAAGAAACAACCTGTGAAACGGTTCCTCGACATTTCTCAAACACTCCTTTTCTGGGTGACAGTTGGGGGGTGTTTTTCTCATGTTGTGATTTACTCTGTGGCCAAGGTGTTGAATAAGTTGCCAAAGGCGAGAGGGTGCAGAGGGAGATTTGTTTCCGGTTTCGATTCTTCAGTCGGACTGAAAGCCCCTACGTGCATTATGACAGGACCCGGATGGAAAATGCTCCGCTCACGTGTCCTCAGCCGTCTTTTTGGGCTCGATTTAGCTTACGAATTGCCTCATCGAACAGAGAATCATCTCAGAATCGATCCCATATTCATTTTTGTTGTGCCAAGCAGGATAATAAGATCATTCGGTCCAGTTTGTTACGTGAGGATTAGCCCCACCCCCACCCCCCTTAACCCCCAAGTCTTGCTTTAAAGCAGTATGCTACTCACATGGTGGGTGTGCTCCCTCGGTGCTTGTACAGCCATTATTTGCATGCATGTTAGTTAGCAAATGTTCAAGTCACGTTACGTTGCTACACATGCTGATATGTTGCAGTCAAGCTTTAAGTAGTCCTGTGGGAGAGCAACCTGGAAAGTAAATACGGCGAGAGATGCTTTCAGTTGAGAAAACATGCTAATTGAACCACCTCAAGTGTGCTTGATTTAGTTTGCTATGTATTATTTTTCTTTTTCTTTCTCCAAACTGTCTGGCAAGCACAATCAAGCCCACGACCTGTTTTCTGACTCTCTGTCGCGGCCCGTTGATCTGGGCCACAGAAGTTCTTACTTCTAGCTCGCTGTCTCTGAACTTCGCCAATGAGGAGACAGCAATGGGAACAAAGATGTTTTTGTTTGTTTTTTTTCTCCTTCAAAAAGATCGCGCACTTAACCTACCGTAGGTCTAAAGCTCGTCGTACTGTGCCGAACAAATGTGGTCTTATCTTTAACAAAAGGATGCACATGGGATCTAAAAAGGCTTTCCTAGCTGCCAGGAGGAACCGTCCTCTTCTAGTCTAGATTCACGTCTACTCCTTTCCCCCCGTGACTCTGATCCTGAGTTTCTCAAAGTGTTTGTGGTGTTAATGTCTCTTGCTGTAGTCGAGCTCAGTGCTCAGAAGGCATCTGCACATTAGATTATCTCGCCTAAAACATTGACCTCATCCTTTAGACATCAGTCGCATCTCATTTATTTTTTTTTTTCCTCGTGTTGCTGCCTTTTAGCGAGAAGCAATTAGACCTTAATTAGCCCCAAACACTTTGAGAGATCGACGCGACACCCCCCTTCAGCACTTCTCTGTCCACGTTATTCACGTTCTGTTTGGAACTCTTCCTCCCTTATCATTACTTGGGGTGGCCGACTGTCAGTGTTCCTCAGTATGTCACACAGTTACACACATGCCTCTGTAGGGGAGTTTGGACTGCTGTCAAAACAAATCGTGTCCCGAAGACTCATGAAATGTATCGTTGTGCGAAATCGAATGCCTTTTGGACATAGTCGTCGCCTCCTGTTTGGCTGAGTTACAGTGATGTACTGACTGCTAAAACAACAGCAATACTTCCACACACACACACACACACACACACACACACAGGCAGGGCCGGCTGTCCCTTCAATCATGATTGCCCAAGTTTTAGAGTAGAGCCATATATATGAACATATATTTTCATGCTATATTTTATATTAAGCTATATGTTAGGGTTGTGTCTGCAAGATATTTATGTCTATTCGTTGGCCCAAGTGGGCTTCAGGCTTCGGGATCTATTCACCAAATCTTCACTCAACTCTTCCGCCTCGACACCAATGTACTTGTAGATATTTTAAGTCTTGTGAGTACGGTTATGCTGTGGTATTACCCCCCCCACCCCGCCCTAATGTAGTTCTATTGTACATATTAACGATCCTACTGGAACCTACGGGAAGCAAAGAGAGCGGAGAACGGCTCGATGTAGGTGATATTACTCAACAGTGTGGTCTAAGTTGCACTATTTTCAAACACCAGCTGGGTGAAGTAGGATCTGCATTATGTACTGCACTCCCCCCAAAAGGTCTTAGTTCAAGTACATTAGGTGCAGGACGCAGGGTTTGATTTGTGGAGGGGGCAAATAGGAAAGGTCTGAAGCGCACTTCGGCTGAGCACTAGTCATCTCAAAGTGGCGGGAGGAGGGTCTTAAATGCACACGGCCTCGTCCCTCCCCCAGGTAGTAGACACTACGTAGGGTGCCTCTAGTATGAATGTTAAATGCTTCCGTCAGTTCAACACACTTTCTTACACCTTCATCATGTTTCAAAATTCAGCACACACTTCCCAACATCAAACACACACACACACACCCTCAACTTATCAGTTGGACCAAGCCTTGTACAAGTACAACCATGAAACTTTGCAGCCAGTGAATTCTACACACACTTCTGATACTCGGCGACGGGCAGCGCACTGTGGCCTGTGCTGTCGCTGTCCCTGTGTTTCTTCACAGCTCTACACTTTGGGAGATGGGTGACGGGAGAGTTATCTTTTATCAGAAGACGTTAAGAACTGTATAAAGTAGAGATACAAATGACAAAGGTCAATCGTAATGGAAACTCATAAGCTGTACATTTGTAATAAAATAGTAAAACAAGTTCACTGACCTGGCTCTGTTTGCATTTAGTATCTTCCTGCTGTAGGGACGCTCATTCTACAAGTGTGTATTTACATCTCTCTGATATATGAGCACAGTTTCAGACAACACGGAGCGCCCAAAGCTCTCTGTTAAGGCAAGAATCTAAGCAGATGATGGTGTTTAAAAAAAAACCTTAGCAAAGAAAAAACCTTTTGCGTCATGCTGAGGTCATTAAACACAGTTTGGTATAAGGTGCATTTAAGTCTTATCAATTCACAAGTAATGATCTCATAAATAATGAAAACATTGATCACATCTTTTTACTTTGTCCCGCTACCTGAATTGAAGCCTTTAATTATTTCCTGCCCTTAACCCACATTGTTGTTTGTAGATTTCTTAAATCTAGAAAGTGTCTCCATTACACTGAGCACTGACACGTTCTATTGTTCTGCTAAAAAAGGTCAGGACATAACCGTCATAATTCTTTAACACAACAAATTTAAGGGATCCTTATCAATGATGTTTCTGTAAAAAGAGAAATTGGCTCATGTTATCTCTCAAATATTGATATTGGCAGCCGCCTCAAAACTCCACTCATCGCTCCGGCTATGACAGCTCAGATAGTTATATTTGCTTACGGCGTTAAACATAAGAGAAAACATCCTCAACAGCCGTTTCAAACAGCACTACACACACACACACACACACACACTTCTGTCAAGGGATTTATTGTCTCTGTAAATTCTTCTCTAAAGTCTAAAAACACCCTCAAAATACAGCTAATGACATGTTTGTACCTTTGAATGACAACACACAGCGTTGCTTAGAACAGCAACTTACATATTCACAGACTAAACCTTCACAGGTAAAAGCAACACAGTACTAGAAAATTACCTATAAAAACAAAATACAGTCAAAAAGTAACAAAATAAAAACCATCTTCCAGTAAAAAAAAAGATCAGGACTGAAGACTTGATATTGATGGAGATACATGGAGTGAATAAAACGGGCTGTGGGTCACTAAACAACCTGAGGGCTTCTCTTTGGACTCATTGATGTCATGTTTCTAAGGATGTCCTCGTGGGTCAAAGGACTGATTCAGAACCTCATGACTGTACTAGCTTCATTTGTAAATATGTTCTGGGCACAGTAGCATCACAAAAACTAATCAGACTGGAAGCTCTCGGTTCATTTTTGATTTCAAGGCTTTGGGAAAGTTTTACAAAGATTAAATGGCTTAAAATATCAAATACTGACGGCGTTTATAGCAGGAGGTGTCCTGTCGTTGGGTGGAGAGTATTTCTTTTAACCACATTACATGGTTTGTCTGTTAGTCTGTATTACATGGTGAATCATCAGTCACCTGCCAAGCATTTTTAACTTGCCTGCCTCTTTACCAATAGTTTCTACTGAGGACTTTGCAGAAGGTTGTGTGTCACAAACCGTCTTGGTAGGTTGGTTCAGGGTGTCTCTCCAGCTTTGTGAACAAAGTCATCTGTTCATAATACAACAGAATGTTTCCATGGCAGCCCCCAATCTAAATAATCCACAAATCCAATGAGAGAGGTCCAAGGACAAATCACACTGTGCCCAATCATTTTGGACCCCTGATCTAAGTGACTATTTCAAAGCTGTGTGGGATTTCAGCTTTAGTTTCCAGGTTACACAGCAACACCTCTCCTCTTTTGATAGAGGTGGTGCAGCACAGGTACTGATAAGACACCTCCAACATACTGTATGCTGTGTCATGGAGTATAGATAGGAAAATAATAGGAATGCTGCCCTAATAATGAGTGTTACCCATTTTGCTAGCCCAGGTCTGATCTGTTCAGACAGTCTATTTCATTGATAAGCTGTTGGAAATATTTTGAGGAAATAAAGTCCCCTCTTCACCTCTTCTGCATGAAGTGAGACTTCTCAGAGAAGAGGTTCCTTCTTGGGGGTGTTTCCTTCCTTCTTCTACTGATGTTCATCCGAGCTGGAGGAGCTGGGCAGAAGGACACACTCCTGTCTTCTGCCCCTTTTCCGCCTCCTCTTTGCAATTCGTAGCCTCCTGCGGATCACATCTAGAGACAGACACAAAATAATGAGTTAACTGCTTAAGGCATCTTGTCTCTCTACCTAAGATGTTATGTTTGTCTGTGGTTATTATTGCAGGATCGGGGGCACAGTTACGGCAAGTAGTTAACTTGACGTGATCAAACTAGTTAAGAGGATTGGTCAGAGGGTCAGAACAGCTCTCTGGTGCTAGAACCCTGCATGGTCCACCCACCTGCCACACTGTCATAGTCCTGCTGAGGGTCGTGCCAGTAAAGACTCGGCGTGGTCCTCCAGAAGCGGTACAGGCGTGTGTGAAGCACCGACAGGGTCAGCAGAACCAGCAGGAAGCCCAGTGCTGCTGCTGCCCACACAGCTTCGTCTGTCCTGGGGGTCCTCGGCAGCCCATTGTTCGCGACGGCGGCTCGGGCCTCGGCCCCCGAGTCCTTGCTGCATTCACAGTGGTCGCCTTCTTTGCAGCCGCCACAGTCGTGACTGCTGGGCAGGTAACTTGCTGGCTGTGGGATCGGGTCATGTCTTGGCTGGGGTGGAGACTCTGGTTGGGATTTGGAGACAGAATCGAAACCAGTCTTATCACTTTTGTGGCGAGAGTCTGTGTCGCTGTGTTTCTGCTTATGCTCCAACTCTCTCTCTTGAACATCTACTACTTCATTCTCCTTCATCGTGCCATCTGCTGTCTTGTCTTTATCAGAATGTTCCTCTCTCATGCTGTGTTTAACAGAGGCTGTACCTTCATCTTTGGACCTGAGGGCCAGGGCCTCAGGCCTGGCAGTGTGGTTATGTTCACCATCTGCGAGGACATCCAGCCCCGCAGATGGAGTTGGCTGGAGCTTTCTGAAGTCAGTATGTTTAGGACCGGGCTGCTGTGCTGCCGTCTGTAGTGATTTCTGAGACTCAGAAGCCTTGAATTCTAAAGAATCAGTTCTAAGCGTCGTCTCAGGCATTTTTGGCCCCACAGGAGTAGCGGGCCTGGGTGTAAGGCCCTGATTTATGTTTTGGATCTTAGACTGAGAAGGAGCCTCCCGTGGACCAGGAGGATCTGAGAGAGTCCTGTTCCCTGGAGGAGGATGTGCTGATGGTCCAAGCCTGCTGTTGTAGCTCTGGGCGTCCGCTGTCCTGTTAAGAATGGTTTTGTTGGTCTGGTGAGACAAAACGCTGGAGACATGTGTTGCTGTGTTTCCTCTCTCCTTCTCATCCTTAATACTCTCCTGTTTTTCTCTAATGGCAGCTCTTATCCGCCTGCTTTTGCCTTCCTTTTCAATTTGCTTCAAGCTCTCCGCCTTCATGTTGGACTCGATGGCCTGCTCACAGCATCGCCTCAGAGACTCCTGGAAATGTAGAGACATCGTAACACATGCACAATTACTGATAACTGACACTGTGTGAATAAACAACATCGGGAGAGTCGCGGGTCAAGTCTCCCAACCTTCATTTTAGCCGAGGGTTCCTCAGGGTGTGCGTGCTGCTGCTGCTGGTGCTGCTCAGCTGACCAGGTTAACAGCAGGTTGTACTTCCCGCTCTGGCTCACACCGCCAAACGTATTTCTTGTGGATGTTGTGGTCTCCAGCCAACGGCAGACATCCGAAGAGGCGGCGGTGGACAGCTCTAAGGTGCGACCCCAGGACACCAAGGCTATTGGCTGAGCACAGAGCAAACGGTGAACATACGCTCGCTCTGTTAGTAAGACATGGAACACTAACAGACTGCAATAGCTTAAGTAATTCATACCCCCGTCATCAGCAAACAGCATGTAAACAGAAAGAAAGCATGCTGGAAGTACTTCCTATAATGTAGCAAATAATAAATTAAGGATTTAGGATTAAATATGTAATAAATGAATGGAATTTAGCACAGAAATGTTACAAATAACTGTTTGTATTTGCAAAATGAATAATGTTAATGATGCTGAGGCTATTTAACGAGCTTGGTTGAAACAATAGAATTGGCTTGTGTCGCATCAGAGCGTGTTTCACACAGAATCAGTCAAACTTCACCAAAATAAAACCACAAGAGGATGTGAGGAAACACGACAATGAAGGTGTAGTGTTTTATTCGGTAATAAGCACACACAATCAGGGCTGCATCAAGATTTAAGAAACGTACATAGCAGCGCAGTAATAGTGGCGACAAGAACCGAGAGAACAACAGCTGCTTTAAGAGCAATTAGAACTTATTTTCTATCTTCAGCTGAGAAATAAAGAACATTCACTGCACAATCTTCACTCAAATGAAACCTAAAGCTTCAAGTATCTGTCTCACTTACATAAAAGGCTGATCACCCTGGAACCAAACTAGTCCCTAGGTCTACTAGTGAAAGAGTGGTATTGAGTTACACCTTGCCGAGGCGTCCTGCTGGAGAACAGAGATGAAGGGCTTGTCTCACCTTGTGCTTCTGAAGCTGTGGGTGGGGGGTAACGATGAAGTCTGGCAGACAGGAGCGGGCCAGGGCAGACAGGAGTAGACGCTCGCGGAGAGGAGCACAGGGATGGTAAAGCAGAACAGTGGCTGCGTGCTGGAAAACACACAAAGACACAAACACAAGCACACGTGTGACCGTCCTCTAGCATTACCACAGGGGTTCCAACCATTTGGTTTTCACCTAAAGACTCAGTGCTTATAACAGTGTAATTATTGTAACCCTTCCGTGTTTGTTAATAATGTTTTACAGCTAGCGGACATCACCAGGGGGAAAAACAGCTGACAACCACCAACTAATGTGTTTCATCAGCTGTGACCTATAGTATACTCTGCCACGGCCCATTACTGTTCTGATAGGCTATTACTGTTTGTTAAATCTCTGATAATCAACATAAATCCGTGTTCAGTGGCAGCCCCGCTACCAAGGACCCTGACAGGTAGAATGTGAGTGTTGGCAGTCTTTTCCTGTGTTAATCGAGGAAACAATGCACCGATTGTGTCGAAACTCCACAGTCTGATGCATGTCTGGCTGCAACAGGATGCTAGATTTGGGAAATAACACAGAAGGGACTGTGGGCAGTTTGGTAACCGAGAGGAATTGGTTGCCAGTCTGTATTCTCCTGCCTGCAAACACTAACCAAACTATTGTGTCTGGAGGAAAATAAATCAGGAATTCTACGTGAATCCACTGCAATGCCGCGCTGCCACTGCAAATGTTGTGAAGTTGGGGCTTTTAGAAACTAGGTGGGCTATAAATATGGTATTATTAGTTGCATGTCTTGGTGCCTATTTGATATGGCATGAAGAAACTATTTTAAAGAATCATGCCAAAATATAAAAGTGTTATTCTAAGTGATTTTGCTGTACAATAGATACAAAAATAAGAATTTATTTCTCATCTCTCTGGAACTTTAAAAGACCCGCCGTACTTTACCACCTGACACTTTCACTTCCACAGCAACAACCTCGATGAAGATGTCTAAACGCTCACATGACTGAGCGCTGAATGAGCATATAGATGTGTGGCGGCTGTGGTCGCTGCCTGCCTCTCACTACTGTAAGAACTGTAGCGTCTTCATGTGTTCCCTGAACACAGATATCTATTCATTTACTGTACGGTGCAGTGATTCATATGAGAGCGGAGACAGTAGCAGAAGCAGCACACAGAGATGTTTGATGTTGCAACTTACATGCAAGTTATTGAGCCACCGTTGAGGAGGACAGTACAAGTATTCTCCACTCTCTGCCTTTACTGGTCTGTACGCTCCACTACAACACACACACACACACACATCTTCATTTCCTAAATAGCTTTCATATGCAGGACAAAATTACATCTCGTGATAACGTTATTGCAGTGTTAAAGTGAAGAACAGAAACCAAGAGTAGATGAGGACAATAAAAGACACCCCACCTCCTCGCGGCATTTGTATTACATGTGTGTCCAAAAGGCCTTACCTGTTGGGAATGGTGTGGTTGTAGGAAATAGATTTATCCATGCAGACCTGCCTGGCTGGCTGCAGTGGAAAGAAATGACAGTAAATTCTATTTCTTCGCCCTCCAAACACTGATCACCTGAGACAAACAGTAAGTTAGCGGCTGTTTAAGGTTTCACAGATTGGTTTTAGACAGCAATTACAGAAGAAGGCTTCAACTGAGGCAGTTTAAAACAAGATTTTATTCTAATGCATGATTGGTTTCATGCATTAGAATAAGATTTGTCAGCTTTCCACTTGGATGCGTTGCTGAGCGATTGATGCCTGAGGGTCAGAGGTTGGGGAAACCCCTCACATGAAGTGCTTCACTGTTTACTCACCTCAGGATCGTACACCGTGTCAGCACTGGGGAGTCTCTGCAGATAAGATACAGTGAACGCCGGTTAAACCTCTGACGGGACAAGCCGAGTAGTTTAAAGGGCAAATTTACACTGCAAGTACTTTCGCATTGACTGTTTAAACTTCCTGCCACCCATTGTATTGTTGCACGGCCCACCCACAGGAGCCACTGAGGCTTTGGAGAGAATGGGTGACACAGATGATGAAGATGATGATGATGATGATGATGATGATCTGTGGCATCCATAGTTACCTGAGTAGACTCTGGCCAGGTAGATACTGGACAGTGCCAATGAACGGCATCCACAGACAGGTCCATATCCAAATGGAGCTATCACACACACACACACACACACACACACACACATACAGAGAGAGAGAGAGAGAGAGAGAGAGAGAGAGAGAGAGCATTTTAACGCCTGCAGTCACCAAGCACAGCAAATGTACTTAAACCCAGGAGTGTAACACACACACACACACACACACACACACACACACACACACACACACACACACACACACACACACACACACACACACACACACACACACTCAGTATTAACTGTACCTTTCCATTGTCACACCCTGGCCCCGGAGACTCGGACACACCGCACCGACCCAAACCGACCCACAGCGCGGCCAGCACGGTCACTGTCAGCGGCGTGGACGTCGTCTGGCTCGGCATGGTGGCAACCTGTCAGTCATTTAAGTGCACATCCAGCTAGCTGTCATATCTTCCTTTTAGCTACACGGAGCCCGACTGAGAACTGACCTCTCATAACCCCCAAACTTCCTCTGGCGAAGGTCCATAAGAGAAGAGCGCTGACCGTCCACCAGCGCTATCTTTCCCCCAGTTATGCTAAAGTTAGCTTGTTGTTCTGCATTCTAAAGTTAAGAGCTGGCAGCTACATGTCGCAGAAAAGAAGGAATCAAAACTGTTTTGTACTTCCACAACTTCTCCACCACTGTATGATACACAGATGTTAAGTTGACTACATTTTGGTAATATTACGTTTTCCTGATACATTTCAAAATACAACCGTTGTATCAATTTCACCAGCTTTATCAGCTGTGTTAATATCTATGTTCTTTTTTTCTATATCTAAAGAGCCAGCTAGGTGTTTTGTATTATATTATGTAGGTATGTACGATCCAGTGTTTGTTCTTTTATCTTTTTCATTTAAATTGTAATATCCTTATTTTTATTTTGAAAAATAATTACTTTCCGGAACTACGTTGATTCTCTGGTGTTTCTGGCTGACTTTATTTATATGTTAAAGTACGGAAGCTGGAAAGGAACAGAAGAAAGAAGTTTGACTAGTAGGTAACTGCCTGTGGTCTTAACTCTGAATATCCTCTGGGAGGCGACAGACCACCATTATATCTTAGTTAACATAAAGGTAGCATTAAGTTTGTTGTAACTTTGAGAAGAAAAGCTTCCATCTCTGATACCCAGTTCAAATGTTTAATATTGCTCCTGAGTTGCTCAAGATCAGGGACAAACAAGTTTAATTCTGCAGGTGGTATCGGCCCTTTGTATAGTAAAACTTCCCCCTTTTGACCTTCTGGAATTTGTACTCAGGCAACATGGTAGATTGGCTGCAAAACTGTCACTGCAGACAGTGAAACAGGCTGTTTCACCTGTGCCAACAGGTAAAACAGCCTGTAGATCAGATATCACAGCCAGAATAACCAGTGAGAGATGTTGTTGCTTTCAAAATAAAGCAGACTGTATTAAAAAAAAGTCAGTGCACACCTGTCAGTTGTCCTGTCGCAAAGAACAGAAATGATTAATGAATACAGTGATTTTGAGACATTAAATATATAGAGGGTGCATTTTCAAAAATGTTAAATATTCACTGTCACAGTAGGCTTAATTTTGAAACTTGTGAAGGGAAGTCTGTTTCAATTTGGTTATTTGACACTCCCCTTTTCCCCACCCATAAAAGTCTCTTACTTTCACACACACCCACACACACACACACCTTGTTATAAAAGTACACAGGTGGCTCAGTCAGAGCAGAAGGGGGCGTCTGAGCAGAGGAGAAGTCTGGACCTACATGGAGTCCACCCTCACCAAAGGTTTGCTCTTTTTTTTCCCACTATGGTTTCTTTAGCAATCTATTTGGTTTGCAGTTGGATGAGTGAAGGCTTGGTGGCATTTTTACAAAACAACACTCACCCCAGGAAGAAAGCAAATAGTCTATTTATTGATGTTTTATAGAGGCAGCTCTATGACTAGTATAGTCTATTTACACAAAACAAAGACTTTGTATTCCTTCCTTATACTGTTTAAGGGTGTGGCACTGTTCTGAATAGTGGGCAATAGGCAACTGGCTGGATTTATTGCAAAGGAACCAAAAAGTAATCTATCCGCAGGCATCATTTCATTCACCTTGCACCGTCTGTTTGATTTCTACTGTGTGTTTAAGGAAGAGGGACAATAAGGAAGTGTAATTCCAACCAGAATGATAAAACTAGTTTGCGGCAACAGCTGATCCTCCATAAAGATTGCACACACTGGTGGCTCCTCAGCTGAGCTTTTACCTTTCTAAATGAAAAAAGAGAGAGATCAGAGTAACTGGTGTCAGACATCTCTAATTCTGTCCCCCTGTACTGTGCAGCTCCAGGTGGAGCAGGCGCCGTAGGTGTCCAGGAGCCAGCGGCGACCCCTCGTGGTGGTTTGCAGCCCCTTGCTGAGGTTGCAGAGCCCATAGACCTGGGCAAGGTGAAGGGAGACAAGAGTCTATCCGGAAAACCCGCAGGAGCAGGAGATGGACAGGTAAGCCGGAGAGATATTTGAAAAACACAGAACAATTATTTGAATTAAAGGTGCATGGACTCATGTTACATTTTCCACCAATTACTCAAGAAACCGTATGTCTCTAGCATTCATTTGTTCATACAGATATAAAATGCACCCTCAGTGCAAAATGACGAATAGCATTAAAAACAAGAGCGAACATAAACAGCGCTCTGCTTATCAGCTCTGTTTGTGTATAATTTATTCCAGGATCCAAAAGATTGTGACACAGGACACGGAAGATGATCTCTGCTCTCTCTTTTTGTCTGTCACCAGGAGATTTACTCATTTGACAGCTCTCTGTCGTCCTCGGACAGCGAGGACGAGGGTATAGGCAAAAAAGACAAGAAGAAGAAGAAGAAGAAGAAGCTGAAGAAAAAGAAGAAGAAGAAAGTATGTCTCTCAAAAAGCTCACTGTTAAATGCTTTTTGCCATTATTGATTATTTCCTTGACAACTCTCTATGAAGCGTCATTGCTGAAAACTGGACATACTGTCAGGAGCGACTAGTGTCTGACGAGATGACATCGGGTCATTGCTCATCTGTCAGTTGATCTCGTGGCTTGTTGAGGGTGTTTTCCTTGATTGGAGGCAACATGTGTGAGGCAACTCTGTCAGAAATCATGAGTTTTGACTTCTGACAGAGTTGGGAAGTCATTGTGGGCTGCGCCTAGCAACAGCCAGTCAAACAAGAGGCAGCTACGGATGGTTTTAGTTTGCTTGTAGTGCAGATCAACTATCACTTTCCCAACGCCTGGCTCACACTGTAGCTGGGATGTGTGTGTGTGTGTGTGTGTGTGTGTACGCTCCTGTGTGTCTTTTGCAGTTTCCTTTGAGTGTTGCTAAGTGCTTGGAGGACCCCTCCCTTCTGCTGCCTTCCCTAAGCGGCTGTAACAAAGCCTCATTCCAGTGACTCATTCGTTTAGATTCTCATTTGTCACTTTCACCAACAAAGGCGGGTTATAAATAAACCTGTCCAATGTGTGCACGGAGTTGAGCCATAACTCTTCCCGCATCTTTCTCAACAGGATTCCAGCTCATCCTCATCATCTTCATCCTCCTCTTCCTCTTCCTCCTCCTCCTCCTCCTCTTCCTCGAGTAGCTCTTCAGACAGTGACAGTGAGGTAAGTTGTGGTTATGGCACGGGGCGCTCCTCAAGGATTCCATAGCTATAAAGAAGAAAAGTGCTTCTATGTGACTCCCGTCATGCTCCAACATGTCACCCACTGTCATCACATACCTCTGGGTACCACACAGCCCTGTCCGAGCCTTACGCCAAAACAAGGAAGTGTTTGCATCGATCATTTTGCATGGACTTGATGTTTGACGCGCATATTTCCCTCAGAACAAATGGTTTACAGTGCAGTTGTGTGTTTATGTAAATCCTTCCTGCAGCATTGCTAAATTAAGTCCCGAGCCACAAGCACAAACAATTTCACATCAGCTCACCGGAGACTGATAGTCCCTTCTAATTGTGCCACTGCCTCAGGTGAGGATATTGTCAAAGCTAACAATACAGCCTGTTCAGACCACATTTAGGGTGGAATGGCTGTCAAATTGGCTGTTTTTTGAAATCTAAAAACTGAGCTTTTATCATGTCTTCCGGCAAGTTGGGGGATAAGCACATCAATCAGGTTTCAAACCATTTTTTAAAAAAAAATAACTCTAAGAGGACACAGACGCCTAAAAAATTTCAGTAGTTGTTTAGTCTAGTATCGTTTAGCTTTGAGTAACTGCAATCACGCGGTGGCGTGGTGTGCCGCTCGCTCCCTGAAGGCACGGGTGTGGAAAAACAGGAGGCTCAGGAAAAGTGAGAAACTCGCCTCACTTCAAGCTGTCAAGAGACAGAAAAAAAAAAAAGATTGCATTCCACAAATGTGTAACCCCCCATTTGTCTGCTCCTGATTGAACTGGCTTGAAGCCTTAAGGGCAAAAAGAAAAGAAAAAAAAAAGCAAAAGAAAGAAAGCAGAGCAACAAGCAACAAAAAGTATGTGTACATAATTCTTGAATGTATTTATGCATTTCACCCCGGGCTCTGGGCGGAGGCTCTGATGCCCTGGATCTGATAGCAGGCAGTATCTGACAGGACGGGAACACACCCAGAAGAAAATGTGTGAAACACCTTCTGTATCTACCACAGCAAGTCATGACACTACAGTCATGTGTGATCCTTAGCTTATTATTCACGGTCATCATTCCTCGTGTGTTGGTTTTGGCTGTATGTCCACAGTAGGTGTGGATGTTGGTTATTTAACTGCAGCGAAAGCAAGAAAAAAGTCTTACTATGTGATTAGCAGGCGACACCCAACCCTGATCCTGTTGACTTTTCTCTTTAATCATACCTGAATGAGTACATGTAACACTAACTGTGCAAGCTGGCTTTCGTGCATTAGCACACATACAGAAGAAATGTTCGAAAATCTTTAAAAAAAAAGTCATGGAAGTATCAACCTTCCTTTGCAGGATGACAAGAAGAAAAAGAAGAAAAAGAAGGAAAAGGATGAGAAGAAAGAGTATGTCTGGGACAACGTTAGCATTTCTCAGGCTGGTGAGTGAAACACAGCATTTCACATTGGCATTGTGAAGCAGTTTTTAGATGTTCACAGAGGCCTGCTGATACCAAGTCTCCTGAGGTTAATGCATTTCTAGGCTCTGCGCATCCTCTGTGCATGCTTTTACCGACGCACACCATATCCTACCTTTTGTTTAGAAGTATTCTTCGATTGCAAAGTCTTGAAAAAGCATTTGTAATGTTCTGTTCTAATCTCTCCTCCTTAGATTGCCTGTGAAGCTCTTGTGCCTCTTTCATTTACTTGAAAACATATATTTCTGGCGTGGTTGTCTATTAATTTCCTTTTCCTGACAGCAGCTGTGATTAAAATGTGACTAAATGTGACTATTTGACTACAGAGACGTCCCTCAGCTGACAATATAACTGATTTTTCTGCTTTTTTTGTCATGAATTAAGCAACTGCTTTAGGCTTTTCTGCATGTCATGTGTTTCAGGTGAGGATGACCAGATGGAAGAGGGTCTGAAGAAGAAAGAGGTGAGAGCGAAATCCAATGATGTCCCATTTTTAAACATGCTGTCTCTGTTAAACGTGCCATTGTTGAATTTCCTTTTCTTGCTTAAGGATTTCAGCTCAGATGATGAGGATGACAAGAAGAAAAAGAAAAAGAAGAAGAAGAAGAAGAAAAAGCAGAAGAAGAAGGTATGTATCAAACAGAGCAGGGTTATACTGTACAACAATAACTAACTGTTTCATTGGACCAGCACATGTTGCTAGATTAAATATGTAAATGAGAATTGGTGAAACATTAATATATGAATTACACTTCTAACCTTTATGCCTCTGAATATCTGCTGTGCTTCCTCTGTCCCAGGAGTCCTCGTCCTCATCTGATAGCTCATCCTCTGACAGTGAGGATGAGAAGAAGAAGAAGAAGAAGAAAAAGAAGAAGAAGAAGAAAAAGAAGAAGAAGAAGAAGGTATGATTTTTATAACAGCTGTCTCTTTAACATTATGGAGCTACAACATTGGGAACATCCAGGCTGTCGACTGTCTGCTCTACAGCTGTGGAAATGCAAATGATCAGAAATAATACGTAAATTGTTGCTGTCCTTCTTTCACAGGCCTCCAGCTCCTCTTCGTCAGACAGCTCTTCCTCGTCATCATCCTCCTCGGACAGCGAGGATGACAAGAAGAAGAAGAAGAAGAAAAAGAAGAAGGACAAGAAGAAGAAGAAAAAGAAGGACAAGAAAAAGGTAAAGCAATGCCGGTGCAGTTTTACCAAAGGGGCCTGTGCTGCTATAATTTACTGAGTAAATTAAAATTGGAAGGATTCTGCAGAGAGCGAACGGTAGTGCAGTGGCTGGTTTTTATCTGTGTAGTTGAAAAGATTTTAAAGGATTTTTTTTTTTTTTTTTATTTGACACAGGATTCCAGCTCTTCGTCTTCATCCTCGTCTTCTGATAGTGAAAAAGACAAGAAGAAAAAGAAGAAGAAGGACAAGAAAAAGGTAAAAATGTCCCCTCTTTGAACCTAAAGCCTCGAAATGTCAGTAAGTATTTACGAGTCAAGCTGCTCATCATGGGAACCCCTCACAAGGTATTTCGTTTATTGTAGGAATGGTGAGCTAGGTCATAGATCTCGTTCTTCTTTCTGCATAGAGAAGGTTTACTTTTTACCACAGTGTGCATCCAAACTGAGCAGCATCTGGGTGACGCTGCATTCCTTAATGCACTACAGCTGAGCAGCGTGTGTTCAGTGTGTGATAAAGAACAAACCCAGATTCCCCACCAGTGCACACACCCTCCGAGAAAATGAGTAGCAGCTTCGGTACCTCAGGGGCCGGTGAGAGAATGGCATGAAAAGACACTTCATGTCATTCATTAGCATTATTCATATTGTATTCTGCTGCAGAGACAACGAATCGGTCTGTGCGCTCGGATCTGTTTAC
The DNA here is from genome assembly GCF_042242105.1 of Pempheris klunzingeri. Lineage (NCBI taxonomy): Eukaryota > Metazoa > Chordata > Actinopteri > Acropomatiformes > Pempheridae > Pempheris > Pempheris klunzingeri. The sequence continues at coordinate 21,281,057 of NC_092015.1, forward strand.
AATCTGTCAACAAGTGTGTGTGTGTACTGCACGTATCCCTGTTTACAGTGTGTGTATTTTTAGCGGAAATACAAGGCACTGGATATACAGCGTGCCTGATTACGCTTGATTATGTTTGTGCTTTTTCCCAGGATGAAGAGCAGAATGAGCTCAGCAGTGCTACTGCTCTTTCAGCAGCTGGTGAGTGTCTCCACTTTTTATTGACCTGAAAAAGGACGGAATAACTGTTGGAAACCTCAACAGACCAACAGTCATCCTTGTAAGCAGACCTGTTGATGAGGTTGATATAGAAACCCTGCCCTCTGTCCTTCTCTGCAGGCGCTGAGGCTGCAGGATCAAGTACTGATGGAGATAAAAAGAAAGACGGAGATGCTGACAAGGTGAAATGCTCACACGTGCAGCACGCACGCCACACATGTGTGCATGAATGCACGGAAAATCAGTGCTTTCTTTTGTCATCACAGGCCAAGACAGAGCTTAAATCAGCAGAAGAAGGCAAACTGTCCTCCACATTGGCTGGTATGTGTTCTTCTTCATCTTCTTCTTCATCTTGCAAGTGCTGCTGGTGTGGTTGTAACGGTGTTTCATCTCCAGCAGGCGGGGCACGGGCATTCCCTGATGGCATTGAGGAGGGCCACCTGAGCGATGATGAGGGAGAAGGAGGGGAGGAGAAGGATAAGAAGAAGAAGTTGAAGAAGAGGAAGAAGAAAAAGGTAATCGCGCTCTGTACTTGCAGCTAAAAAGACAGTGGATCAGCCTTCGCTCCCTTTAAACAAAGTGATGCATGTACCTTTTTTAATGGGCGATACAATAGTTATAGTGCATCATCACCACGGTGTGCTGATGCATGATATAGTTTTGTTCCCGCATAATCAAGATCCACAGTGATTTAAAAAAAGAAAAGAAGAAGAAAGAAAGGGTACACAGGGAGTATTTGTGTGACACTGCATCATGCTCTACTATAATGTTTCCAGATGTCAGTGTGAATATTTGTGTTTGATTTGATCCACAGGACTCGTCCAGCTCCTCTTCTTCTTCATCCTCTGATAGCTCTTCATCAGACAGCGAAGATGACAAGAAGAAAAAGAAGGACAAGAAGAAGAAAAAGAAGAAGAAGACAAAGAAGAAGAAGGATAAGGTTTGGTTCTTCACAACACTTGTGTAAATTACCTTTATTGTAATTGTGCTGTTTAATGATTCTCTGTTCTCTCTTCACAGGACTCCAGCTCTTCCTCCTCCTCTTCTTCCTCCTCTGACAGTGAGGATGATAAGAAGAAGAAGAAGAAAAAGAAGAAGAAGAAGAAGAAGGTAAAACATGTGAAAACTTGGTGCTGTAATATTAATACTTGAGGGTTAACGTCACGCTCCTGATACTCACGACTGACATCCTCCCTAGAAGTCCAGCTCCTCTGATGATAGCTCCTCTTCTTCCTCATCCTCATCCTCCTCTTCCTCTGATAGTGATGATGACAAGGTGAGACGGGCACAAATAGAACGTTCTCTACTGAGTAAATTATTCATTATGCGCCTTAGTTTGCAAAGTCAACAGATAAAGGGCTGCACAATTCATCAGCAGGGCGTTTTTCATTTTCACTCTAGAAAAAGAAAGACAAGAAGAAGAAGAAGAAGAAGGATAAGAAGAAGAAAAAGAAGAAGGTGAGAACCTTTTATCATCTGTTTGCTATTCCACATTTTTCATTGATGATTTGAGTTACAAAGTCTTGGATAAAAATGAAATGTGAAGTGGATTGTCATTGTTCCGTTTCCTGTCCAGGACTCTTCTTCTTCCTCTGACTCTTCCAGCGACTCTTCTAGTGATGACGATAAGAAGAAAAAGAAGAAGAAGAAGAAGGATAAGAAGAAGAAGAAAAAGAAGGTGAGAACCTTTAATCATCTGTTTTCTATTCCACGTCTTAACTCAGTTACAGATTATTATTATTTTACATAATAATTTTACGGATTATTATGATTACATATTATTATTATTTTACATAATAATCTTACGGATTATTATGAGTTACAAAGTTTTGGGCAACTTTTGAGGATATTAACCATAATTAAAAGTTTTGCTACCACTGTATGAATGAAGTGATGTGTATTATTATCATTATTATTATTTTGTTTCCTGTCCAGGATTCTTCTTCTTCTTCTGACTCTTCCAGCGACTCTTCTAGTGATGACGATAAGAAGAAAAAGAAGAAGAAGAAGAAAGATAAGAAGAAGAAGAAAAAGAAGAAGGTGAGAACCTTTAATCATCTGTTTTCTTTTCCACGTCTTAACTCAAACTTTTGAGGATATTAACCATAATTAAAAGTTTTGCTACCACTGTATGAATGAAGTGACGTGTATTATTATCATTATTATTATTTTGTTTCCTGTCCAGGATTCTTCTTCTTCTTCTTCTGACTCTTCCAGTGGTGATGATAAGAAAAAGAAGAAGAAGAAGAAGGATAAGAAGAAGAAGAAAAAGAAAGACAAGAAAAGGGTAAGGCAGTGTAGAAGCAATGCTGCTTCCTGCTCACTATGTCTGTAATTGGTATTTTCTCTGTATGATCAGATTGAATGTATCTTCAAGTAACACGGTTGCCATATTTACATCCAAGAAGGACTCAGATTCTTCTAGCAGTGATGATGACAAGAAGAAGAAGAAGAAGAAAAAGAAGGACAAGAAGAAGAAAAAGAAGAAGGACAAGAAGAAGGTATTTAAGGGGTGTGATAAAGCAATACATTTATTCTCATTATTTGTCTCGACATAAGATAGATGACGGAGTGCTGCGTGCTTTATATCTGAACAGGACTCCAGTCCATCGGGTTCATCTGATAGTTCCAGCGACAAGGAAAATAAAAAGGAGAAGAAAGACAAGAAAAAGGTGAATTACACATAAAATAAGATTATTATCAGATTATGTCTCATGTGAAGGTGAAATAAATCTGAACCTTATTGGCTGCCGCCTTGAATCTTCCTCACACTCTGTTAGGTTAACTTGCTTTTTGCATTCACAGCGTCCTTCATGTGGTGATGTTGGTTTCATTTCAGGAGAGCCCTGACGGTGAGCAAAGCAACAAGCCCAAAACAGAGACCTCGGGCTCAGGCGGCGGCAAACTCTCTGCTCCCAGTGGCAGCAGCTCAAAGCCCGGTGGCGCTCCTGCCGTCTCCTTCGCCTCGTCCTCCGCCAAACCCGTCGTGAAGATGGATCCTCTCCTTCCTTCGACTGTCACCAAGCCCTCTGTCGTCATCTCCTCGCTCAGTATTGGAGATAGGGCCCCCATTCGCAGACCTCCCAGCCCTATGGAGTCCCTGCTGGGGAACCCGAGGAGGTATGGAGATGGAGCGACCGGCTCCCACCTCACCTCTAGTGACCTACTGAGAGGACCCAGGCCTTACCAATAATGTGATATCATAGATCAAGACACATGTTACTGATTGTAAAGAAAAAAAACAATACATGACATTCGAGGAGGTTGAAAGTGATGATGAGATATGCTCTAATGATGCGCTCTGTGCCTCCTCATCAGGCAAAATAAAAGCTTTTTGGTGTGTTTTCTGGTGAAATACAGAGGTTAGTGGTTAAGATGTACTGTGACATGATGAAAATGAGGATAATTATTCCATGAAAAATGATGATTTCATTTGAATTGGTGAGAAAAGGCACATTTGCGGTGGACACGTGAAATAATTCCAAATTCTTGCTTTGTTGAATAAAACAACATGATTTTGTTATTCTGTCATTCCTGTTGTTATTTCACTTCACATACTCCTTCATTTATGAGGCAGGAACTAACATGATGGCCAGTGTAGCAGTTTGGTAGCTTTGGATGTGTGTATTGAGCTGTGCTGAGCTCTGAGTGAAGAAGAGCACAGTATACGGCGCGCACTTCTGACAAACTTTTACAGATGCTGGATCAAAGAACGAACTGAAGATCGGCACTCTGCACTGATCGCTCCCTGCAAATTTAGCCGAACTGAGCAACATTTCACTTTAACGGAGTTCTTCATAAATAAAAAAAAAAAAGCACATCTAGCAATATGCGGACACAAACAAATCCATCACTCAGACGGCTGTGATCTGCATGAGTGAGAGTCAATCAACTGCCTGGCTAATCAATCAGAGCAGAGCTGGACAGAGCTGTCTGAAGCTCCCACAGAGGGGAGGAAAGCATGCCTCTGTGGAAGGAGCAAAGCACCATGTTAACAGGCTGTAGATAAAGCACAATCGTCACCCATCTGTCCTAAATATCAGGTTCAGCTTGTTTGTCTTCACCCATTCCTTTCAATGAGCCAATGCTGATTAAGCCTAGTAGGTGCGTGCAGTGTGATATCACACATGCTGTCATGTGATTCTTGTTTCTGGGTAAAGAAAAGAAAAAAAAAACTTCCATTCCTTTTATTGACAGTGAAAATGCTTAAATCTAAAGCATCATAATGTCATTTAGTCGAATAGAAAGCACGAATCACATAAATAATCCAAAGGGAACAATTGTCATAATATAAACTACCATATAGATGAATACAAAGGCTGGGCCTATTAAAAAATAGAAAACAGTAATACATTACTTGTCCAAAAGCATTTAACCAAGAGGAGCAGGTACAAACTAGCAATGGGCAGAACAGAGAATAAAAAACATGTTCATATTCAAATCTTTAAAAGGAGAGTACAAACTGTTAATCATACTAATATTTATTACAATTCTAACCACTTAGACATTCACAAAAGATTTAAGAATAGCCATAAGTTCTAAATTTCATCCCCAGAGACAACAATAATAATAATAATACTGACTCAGTGCTGATAATGAGAAGAACTCCATATTTAAAGAGATCAACTTTATGTTGGAAATATATCAACATTTCTAAAGAAATGCGACCATAACCAGTGGTAAAAAAGGTACTGAGCACATTTTCTTCTACTTTCTACTCCCACTCCACCATGTGTCATAGAGACATTTAGTACTTTTAACTCCACTACACTTATCTGATTGTCTTCGCTAACTTTGTAGATTTCCATTGTGCACGGTGGAAACACTGATCCTTTCTTCTATCTGTCAGCCTGTCAAGATTATCACACACACACACACACACACACACACACACACACACACACACACACACACACACACACACACACACACACACACACACACACACACACACACACACACAAATCTTCAACTAAACTTTTTTTTTGTCTGGAACAGGTTGAAATAATCTAACTAGGCTATAATGGCAGATTTTATCACAGATTTTTTTTTTTACAGTGTTTAATATTAAAGGCTATATTTCTATACTCTGAAACTCTCCCTTCTGCATAATGAGTGATTTTTTGAGTACATGAGTACTTTTTGCTGACAATATTCACTTCTAGGCTCACTAGGGTGATACTGACACCTTTACAGAAGCATCAGAACTCTTCTTTCACCGCTGACTAAATGAGCTGCAGAATAATTCATGACACAATTAAAGATAATAATAATGACAGTATAATTTGAGCCTGAATGTAATCTCTGCAGTAAGTGACATAAAGGTGAATAGTTACCCAGAAAAGGGGGCGGGGTTATGTGCGGTCACGTGCTTTAGGTGCGGTCAGTCCAGGTTTCCTGCTTCAGTCTCCATTCGGTCACTTGTTTGGGAAAGCGCACGAGAGCAAGAGCCAAAATGTCATTCGATCTGTCGTCAGGTAATTCCCTGCATTTAGCTGGAATGTGAAATGATTAGTGTTCGTGTTTGTTGTCCTGGTAACTGGAGCTGGAGAGCAGCAGGTATTTGTTTAGAGCGCGTTTTGCACCTTCAACTGGCAACTTCATAAGAGATCCAATAAAATATCCGTCGTGTGTGTCCGAGAAGCAAAATTAAAAAATATGTAAAACAAAGAAACAACAGGCAGCAAGCTGTATTTATTTTGTAGCTGAGCTCCTGCTGCCCTTGGTGACAGTAATTCACTTTTACACATCACACATCATTCCAGCCTGATGCTGAAAAGCTGCTCATTGTCTCTTTTGCGCCTGTGCAGCTTTAGGTCGGGGTGATGAGGAGGTGAAGAAGGAGGAAGCTCAGAAAGATGAGTTTTCCTGGCCCTGGAGCAAGGACAAGGACAAGGACAAGGACAAGGACAAGGACAAGGAAAAGGAAAAGGACAAGGACAAGGTAGAAGCTTTACATGTGAACTCCTGACAAAGATGCTCGTGGCTCGAACTTGAGCAGGTGCTGAGAAGCAGCATGTGGTCTTTTGTGGCAGGAATCTACTTGTGATTTTAGCTTTTTGAGTGGCCAGAAAGGCTGATATCAAAAAGCTCTCTGCTGCATCTGTTTGCTTCATTTGCCGCCGGCTCTTCGGCACAGCAGACTTCACACCAACACAGTTCTCCATCTGCATTGATCAATTATGATTACTGGACTCAAACACAATCACAAAATTAAGACTTAACCAACACAATCAATGATGATTTACTCACAACTTTTGCTTTTTTTTTTGTGTGTAGGGAAAGTCTGACGGTGAAGACAAGTCTCACTCTAAGGACAAGTCTCACTCTAAGGACAAGTCTGAGAGCAAGGACAAGTCTCACTCTAAGGACAAGTCTCACTCTAAGGACAAGTCTGAGAGCAAGGACAAGTCTGAGAGTGGAGATGACAAAGATGGCAAGAAGCACAAGAAGAAAAAGGAGAAGAAAGAGAAGAAAGAGGGAGATAAATCAGGAACCTCATCCTCCTCCTCTTCATCCTCCAGCAGTGATGAGGTAGATATCTCTCTCCAGCTTTATTCTAATGAACTAGGATTTGCTTTGTCAGAGATTTGGCGCATCGAACGCCCACAGACCCACTTTTACTACGCCTCAGTGCTCAGTCTGTGAAAGTGCTCCCACGTTCCACCTCTCTAGCTCGGAGCTCTCGAGACTATTTTTTTTAACAGAAAAACGCAATAAAGCTACATACCTGTCACGCCTTCACTTCAAAGGTCAGTGCGTGTAGAACATCCACAACAGGTCTTCCCAGCAGTGCCAGTTTTGATCAGAACACACCACGCCCTGCTGCGTGTTCATTTATAGCTCATGCTGTTGTCAACTGACTACTTTCCAGATTTGCAGGTTCATTTTGAGTTTGTTAACCTGCAGCCAATCCCAGAGCAACTTCTACCGTCTGATCACCTGTAGGCTAAACCCCTCTCACTTTGTTGCAGCTTACTGCAGAGGAAACAGAGCAACATTCGTATGAATAACACGTTTTCCACGCAAAATGACTAATGCGAAGGAGGAACGAGCCAAGCCCAGGGTGGGAGAGGAGAGAAACGGGGTCAGATAAGGGAGCCGTAAAAAGAGCTGTTGTTGTCTAATCACATCCGTGGAAGTGAACACGCTGCTCTCAGACCTGTCCTGGCATGACAAGACTCCGTAACATTCCCGCCCCAAAGATGAATGTCATCTCGGCGCTTGTTAGGGCTCACGCTGCTGCCACAACGACTCATACATTAAAGATACAGAAGGAGCCGCGGCGCTCAAGACGTTCTTTAATAAATCATGTTTCCTGTCTGCAGTAACAGCGTTGTCCTTTTTGTCATTTCAGGAATGATGCTTCCTCGGGGACCAGGCTGCTCTGTTATTCTCTTATGATTTAGTCCATTGGCAAAGTCAGTGTGCGTGCGTGTGTGTGTGTGTGTGTGTGTGTGTGTGTGTGTGTGCGTGCTTTGAGTGTTCAGTAGCTCCAAACTTTTCCTCCCGCCACAGAAACACGCCGGTCTTGTGTAAACAAATCTGCAGATTCCTAGAAGTAAACAAGCAAAATGCCTGCGTCAGGTTGAAGCAAAGTGAAGCGTGTTCTTCACCACAAGATGGCAGTGCAATGTCTGTTTTTAAGGTCAAAGTGTGAAGCAGATGATTCAATTAGTCTTATTTTCATGATTTATGTTTAAAGAAGGCAAGAAAATACAGACAGTGTGTGTAGTTTATTGTTGTAACTGTAATTAAAGGCAAAAGAATGAATGTGTTAAACTTCACGTGGGTAAGAATCAAATCGTATTGTCTCCGTCTTATAGAAGCTCTGCATACACAGACATTATCAGCAAAATGTCCTTAAAGCATCAAGTGGAATTTTGCAGAATCTCCCTCTTCAGAGTTCCATTGTTCTGTATTCTGATGCATTCACGTGTAAGCAGCATTTTGATGTTCTAACTGGTGGAGTTAGAGTTGTAGTAAGCTTTGCTGTGTAGTTAATCCTATAAAAATGCATCATATTAAATGATGTAAAACCTGCAGCCAGTAACTTTTAACAGTCTGGTAAAGGTAATGGGCTAAAAATGACAATATTTCCTTCTAAGATGTAACAGGAGCGGAAGTATGAAGTTGTGTACAGTGGGAATACTCCACTGAGAACAGTACTTGAATAAATGTGCCGAGTTTACGTTGCAGCTCCACAGTAGACGGACACTGTGTCGGGTTGAGCTGTTAAAATGATCCCTGCAGAAAAAGTGAAGGCCGTCTCAACATCGTCTCCAGTAATTCAGAAAACACATCATGCAGCATCAAACAAAGGTTCGGCCGTTTATCTGACATCAATATTCAAGTTCTCGTCAACTCCTCCAGCCAGGGCTGAGAGGAAAAGGGGAATTGCAACATTTAGCGCTGAGGATCTACTTCAGGTCTTGTTAAACTTTTATGGGGTTGCAGAAGAAAAGAAAAAAAGAAAAAGAAAAATGGAGCGGTTTCATAAAGGAATCAATAATAAATCAAGCATGCATCTTTTCGGGGGGGGGGGGGGGGGGCTGAAGAAACCCAATTTAACCCATCCATCAAGTTCCAGCCTTTATTTTATTTCAACCTTGGAGGGAATAATGACGGGAGAAATCAATGGATGATTTTCAAGATTTTTTCTTTTTTTTTTTTTTTTTATTATTCTTGATGAATTGATCTGGACAAACAGCACATGTATGAGGTTTAATTCGTGCCTGAAATGTGTCTCTCTTTTCAGACAATCATATGTTTTCCATCCTTTTTACACACTTCCTATCTTTTGTCGTGACTTTTGTCCCCTCTGCCATGTGATATTCTCTAGTAAATGGAAAACAAACCTCACATCAACAAGTCGGTAAGGACATCCGACACACATCATTACATGCTATACAGTTCTTAAAAGGGTGTACATACAGGTGCTGAAAAGATTACAGCTTTTTTGATATTTGATTAATCATTGAAGTTGTTTTTTTTACAGCAAACATCTGGCTCCAGCCTCTCAGGTGGGAGAATCTGCAACTTTAAATAGTAAACTGAGTCTATTTGGGTCTTGACCTGTTGGTCAGACATAGCATGCAATTTGAAAGTGTGGGTTTTGGCTTTAGGGAATTGTAATGGGCAGTTTTATACTCCTTTATGACATTTTGTAGATGAAAAGCGGTTAAAATGAACAGAACTTCATAAATAAAAGAGAAAATCAAACAACAGTGGAAACATGTAACAGAACCTAATACCTGTTTGTCTCAGTAATAATCAATCAGGACTTTTGTGTTGTGGTTTTCTGCCATGTGTGACACAAAGACTGTCTTTCTTATTCTGCGTTGCATTAATACATTAGTGGAAAAACCTGTTTATTCTCAGAGAAAACAGCCTTTAAATGTTATGCTGCATCAAGCCACTCCGCCCTTTAGACATCCTTTAGGTATACTGGAACACCAAACACTGTCTACCACGTCAAACTTTTCAGATCTGACCTGGTGCAATGGATGTTGTTTCTCCTCTGACGCAACTCACACACCGAAGCTGTATGATCTTCTCAGGAAGGGAGCTGAAGGTGCGTCTGAAAGGAAAGCTTGAAGTTCATGTAGGAAGAGAAAGCGAGTGAGACAGGAAGAAAGAGAAGAATGTGGAGACCTCGGGGGCATTCTTAAGATCCTCTAACTTGTACCTTATTGGTCTGCAGTGACAGCTGACATTCTTCCCTCTGCCAACAGAGGGAAGAATGGAGGGATGGACGGATAGATGGATCTTGGATTTTCCCTAATTCTGTAGTCAGAATGTTCAGTGTTTTGATGTTTCGATGCTTTATTGGCAAACAAACAGAGCAGATAACCTGTGAGGCAGAGGAGATACAAGCAGCTATTTAGTGAGTATGATCAGTGGATCAGCATGACTGGAGGCCTTAACACAGGCTGTTTGATGCAGCTGATTCTTTTAATCACAGAGTATCTTTCACAAAGCCACAGCATCCCCCCCGCACACACACACACCCACACATACACACACACACACACACACACACACACACACACACACACACACACACACACACACACACACACACACACACACACACACGTGACTCTTTTGTTTCGAATCACATGCAAACTCTTTGATTCAATAAGATTTTTTAATTATTCCTACAGTCTATCTGCGGTGTGTGTTGTAAATGGTAAATGGTCTGTATTTGTACAGCACCTTTCTAGTTATTTCAACTACTCAAAGCGCTTTTACATCACATCCTCATCCACCCATTCACACAGGAGGGATCTAATTTTCATACTCATTCACGCACTGAAGCCATGCTTCAGGAGCAAGTTGAGGTTCAGTGTCTTGCTCAAGGACACTTCGACATGTTGACCCATAGGAGCTGGGGATCGAACCCCCGATTGAGGGGGGACGATGATTGAGGGACGACCCACTCTACCACTGAGCCACAGTGTTGTGTGTGCCCGCTGTGCTGGGCCTGGTGTCTGACAGGCTGAGCGAAGAACTCACTCATATTTACATTACAAATGATGGAGCTGACTCAGATTGTAGGGCCTGATGCAGCAACAGTGCATCATTATGGCAGAACATTTAATGATTCAATATATCATGCTATTGATTATGTATCAAAATGTTCCAAGTGCCATTTATTTCTGCATAAAGTGCACCGAAGACATTCTATTCTGTTCTGTTCTATTCCACTCTACTCTTTTCTATTCTGTCGGCCGTTCTGTGATTACACCGCAGGAGGGCACGAACGTCTCTCTCTCTCTCTCTCTCTCTCTCTCTCTCTCAATGGCGTCAGCGGTCTCCCAGCAACAACCAGATCTCAATCATCCTCCGCTGAGCGCCGTCAAGTCGCACATACGCACAGAGGCTGAAACCGGAAGCCACGTGGATTTTTACCTACAAAATAAAAGCACACTGAGTCGAGGTGAGTTGTGTCCTGGACGCCGTCTTCCAGTCTGCAGGAAGGAGAAGTGAAGTGAAGCGGAAGGAGCCTCCCATTTGAAGTCAGATTAGAATTTACTTCATTGTATTGTATTTATTTCATACATGATTAATCGAATAGTATTTTTCATTTTTCCTTAATTTTCTTTTATTGTTGAGAAATGACACCTTGAATGTGGTGGAGTGTGGGGAGCACACGTGGAAAGAGGAGCGGAGCGGCGTCAGGCCTGACAGCCTGTTCTTTTGCCGCTCGATGACACAGTTTTTATCAGAACTGTTATTTTTCTTGCCATCCTCAAACGCTTTTTTTTTTTCAACATTCACATCAGATTAAATGAAAGATAGCTGCTCCAGGTATGTTTTATTTTGAAAAAATATCAATCGGAAGTAGCATTGCTTCCAAAGCTCGGTGATTTGCTCCCGGGTCCGCTCGGCCTCAGCAGAACGGACGAGAAACCATGGAGCGCAACAAGACGCGTTGGAGAGACTCACCGAGCGGACGGGAGAAGTGCCAGTTTCTGATCAGTTTGTAAGTCACTTTGCGCCGCAGTGGGCAGATTTCCGTTCATCGGCAGGTGGACACTGGGCTTTTACATGCGTGCGTAAACTGAGTGGAGAGGTCTAGGAGAGAAAACAGTCTTGGAGTGACCGGCAGCGACTGAAGACCGGGAGGAAAGGAGGAGTAAGACGCGCCCGCTGGATAAGACATGCTCCTCGTGTCATTTCTTCCTCACATCTGAACATTTCACCTTGTTGTTTTCTTTGGGAATTGCCGCAGGTGTGCGCTGCGTAAAACCCCGGACAGCTTTCATGGCTCGTGCCATTTGAGGGAACAGTTACTTTTTTCTTCAAGGAGACTGTGAGCGGAGCTGAGATTTCGCACAGAAGGAGGCACTGGGCTAAAGTGAGAGCCTGTCCCCGAACAGTTACGAACCATGGTGAAGTTTCATAACTCGGACCTCTGGATAGCCTGGATGGTCATTTTCTGCATGGAGGGTAAGTTGTGTGACACTTGGAAACTTGTACAAGCGAAATGCACCTTGTACACGGACACTCTTATAATATTCTAATATTCTTATAATGCTAATAATAACAGAAATGATAATAATAACAGGGAATGTATTGGAAAAGACTGACAGATTTCCTGTCACATGTACATGTGACATGTGTGGACATTATTACGACACATCAGCAGCAGGATTGCAAAAACAGATGTATCGGGAATTAAATTGTGCCACGGGCTCAACCTCTCCTCTCCAAGAGCGCGTGCCACAGCCATTTGATCCCCCCCTCCCTCCCTCCCCACCCACCCCATCCTTAATACTGTATGTTTGGATCAGGCTGACAAATCCCCGACATTTCCACAAAAACTAAAGCACCGATTTAGGATGACTTTTCCCGAGAATTCGCCATGTCATCTCTCTCCAAAGCACTTTTGATTGTGCACATCTTACCCATAATGCGCTCTGCCGTGCCTGATATGATTCTGCGCGTCTTACACAACATAGGATCTAAAAATCACTGCTTTTTTTTTTTTTTTTAGACACAAACAAAGAAAAAATACTTGCAGCCACCTCTGATACGGATCAAAGAGTGGCACAGTAGCGGGAGAGTGTGTGTTCTGAAATAGAAACGGAGCAGACGGTGGGCATCGCTGGTACCCGCCCGGTTAACGAGAAGCGTGGTGACCAGACAGCACAGAGCGAGCAACCCTCAAGGAAAACCACTGTACATTCCTATTATTCTCCTACGGGGAAGTGTGTGTGTGTGTGTGTGTGTGTGTGACATTAAATACTTACTTCTTCGTCCAGTTGTGTTATTAGTAATCTAACAATGAACCTAGTGACTTCATCACACTTAATGCTGGCTTTTTCTTGTCTAATCTGATATCAATGAAATACTGAAAATCTGTTAATGGCAGGTTTTAGGTTTCTTGTAGTTCGAAGCACTTAGGAAATAAAATCCCATATTTATAAGAACAGAAGAGAATCAAGACAAGATTAATGGCACCCATTGATAAATGAGCATCATTTTGTAAAATCATTCATACAAGCGTAAAGCAGACTAAAGACGTTCAAAACACATTATGAAGCTGTTAAATAGCTGTGACTTAAAAAAAATGAATGAGTTCTCCTGAAATAAAATTCAACTTTCTTTCACACAATGATCAAGTTGTCATCAGATAAGAAGCGAAGCAAAGCAGAGCAGAAACCTGCACGGAAATGCCAAACAAGTCCCTCTAGAGCCTCGTGTCAGGACACAGAAAGCATTTCCACCGAACCATGCAGACAAACGCACACACACTCACACTCACACTCACACTCTCACACACACACACACACACACACACACACACACACACACACACTGACATGTCAATTTGAACAGAACAATTGTATGGGATTGAATTTAGCCCTGATTGCCCAGGTGTTTCACTCCGCTGCTCAGTTATTTAGCTGTGTACCTCTGGAGTGAGTGAATGTATGGTGTCTTGTCAGTTTCACTCAGGGTTACACACACACACACACACACACACACACACACACACACACATGCACCAACACATGCACTCAAGCTCATTTGATGTGATCAGTCTGAAGCTTTGCCTGATAGAACAGTTTGAAATGAAATTGAAATTCCAGCCATTCTTTATTTCTGTCCTCAAGTGATTCACATTCATCCAACTCAACAACAAAAAACACAGCAAAGAGTGTCCATCCAGGTCCACAAATGACTTTAGAGAAAAGAACAAACTGCTCAGCATGTGAGAGCCTCAGCAGCTCCATTAACAAGCCAGCTCGTTCAGAAAGAAGCTGCATTCGCCGGACAGTTTTTCTTCCCTCCTCTTGCGTCTTGGTGGGGAGCTGCCAGTGTTTCTATAAATAAATTCTGATGCAGCAAAGTCAGTATTGATTGTGGTTGCTTGTTTTGGCTGTGTGTACTGACCTCCACTTTTTGCATGTCAGACATTGTCACTAGATTGATCCGATGTGTTCATTATATTAGCGGACACCCGTTTGTTTTGGCTTATTACACAGCGAGGCCTGAATAGTTACACTTTTCTCTCACATGCATATTTCTAACAAAATCAATGGCGGCGTCTTTATGACAAAAAAAAGGGTGTGTTTTTTTTTTTGCTTGCTTGCCTGCTTGTGTAGCCGCGGCCGTACACTAAAGAGTTAAAAAGAAGTGAAAAGAGGAAAGTTTTATACAGCAGAAAACTGTGAGCCTGACAGGAGGAAGTAAAATTCATAAGTGACTTGGACAGGCGTCAGCTGCAGCCAAGTTCAGGACAGCGCCCTTCGTACTTTCAGCCTTAGTTAAAGTACATGTCATGTCCTTCTACAGCCACCAACCCTCTCCAGCTACACATAAATATTGTATCCTTTCTTGTCAATTAGAAAGAGGCATCTTACAGTTACACAGTGAAGAAAAGTTGTGCCGTTCAGCTCTGCAGTGCTTACAACCTTTGAAGAAAGTTTGTAAAAGTTAGGAGAATAAACAGCACAGGCTGTATGCTAATAAACGGATTGGTTCAGCTGTTGTCACAATGAACCCCCCTGGCGATACCAACACAGAGCTGCTCTGTCCATGATGCCCCAATTTAACGATTCACCCAGAACAACCCTCAAGGGTGTTGCAGGGAGCGATCCGAAGGACCAATCAATTCAACAAATTAAATTCAAGTGGAGGTGGTGACTGAACTTTTCAACCACTGTTGTTTGTTTTGGCTCTCTGCATAATACATCTTATAGAACATTTCCAATTTGCATACGGTGAAAATGTCCGCTTTAGCCTCCGGGGCGTCCATCCCACCGTCCTGTGTGTTTGAAATGAAGAGTCCAGTGAGAACATTCAAGCAAACAAAACAAAAAAAGACAACACGGAGTGTTTCTTAAGCTCATTGACATTCGGAGCATTCGCGTCTGCATCAAAGCTGAACTCAGACCAGTTCTCCTCTCCACTTTCACTGTGAGCTTGTTAAGCTTTGAGGCACTGCTCAAAGTAATGAAATTACATAGCCGGCCCGGTCTGTTTGTTGTTTACATGGTCTCCTTTGCTCCGTTTGATGATTTCATTTCAATCAGTTCGTCATTCCAATGCGTTTCATGCCATTCAGTTACACTGGGGTTACAGTAGCAGTAAGGATGTGATTTGTAAAAGTTATTTCAAAACCAGCATCTAATAATTATGTATTACAATATATGTCAGGTTCAGTAATGAACCTGCTAATCACCTGCTGTGTTTCTATTGCTTCTGCAAAGCTGATTAGTTGACGGTTTTCTGCAACATTTACAGGTAGTCAAAAATGATGTGGAATGGGCAAGAAAGACAGTGAAAAGACCTTTGAAAAGATCAAAAAATAGGTTAAAGAGGTACAGAGAGCTGTCAGCCAGTTTTTGTGACCACAGGTAAAGTACTGTACTGCACCTAGCATCCCACTCAGAACATTCCTCTCATTCAAAAAATCCTGCTAATGCAGAATGCATATAATCTGAAAAAATCCCTTCTGTGTCAGTTTTATCTGATAAGTAGTGTTTTTTTTTTTCCCCTCTTCTTTCCGCCTGCTGCTAAAAAGGAGCAGCTGGAACAAGAGTGTTGGACAGATGGAACTTTCCACCTCGATTATTTTTCTCACTAAAAATAGCCTCTCAAAAAATTAAAAGACCTCTGGGACCGCTCGCATAGTGCATGTGCGTGCGTGCGTATGCGTGTGTGTGTGTTTGAGCGACGGAGGCGCAGAGAACTTCAGACGACGGGGCCCTCAGATGATGGCGGCAGCGGCCATCCTGGGAGTGTGAATGAATAAATGATGGGTAGATATTTGGAGGAGAGTGAGCGCAGCATTCACCCGGTCCCACGGTCTCTTAAGCACACATTAAACTAGGCCCCAAAGAGTCCACAGGCTGCTCTGCTGCACGGCAGTTGGCCAAGCATCTGGGGCAAACATCTGATGTGGTCAGTTCACAGAGTCGTTGGGGTTTTGGGGCTTTGAGGTTTTGGGGTTGGTTGTACCTTTAGTCAGAGTGGCAAATGAGGGAATCATGAGTGAATCACGAAGCGCGTAGGGAGCTGCCGATGCCAGAAATGTGATCGCTTATGTTTTTAACTGCATTTGGGTTAGATTATTAAAAAGGGGGGAAGTGGGGTGTCACTTCTCAAAACAGAAGCTCATCTCGAGGCAGGCGGTACACTCGTCAAACGTGTTTCAGATTCAGTTTTGTCATTTCTAACACTTAAAGTCACAAACACTTCATGTATTTTAGATGAATGGTGTCTCACAGTCGTATCATTATGTGAGGAGGAATTGTGTGAATTAAGTGTTTCGGCTTCGTCACACGTAAAGACATTTGCAGAACAGAAGTAACCGGTAGCATCTCAGTGTGCTCGAGCCACATCGCCCTGAGCGGTAACGTAACTCCTCCATGGATTAAGTGTGATAATCACACTATTGTTAAGAACCTGCAAAAAGCACCACCTCAGCTTTATACCCCAAGAATGAAAAATGGATCACAACAGTCCTGCAACACAGAAGAAGGTATATTTCAAAAAGCTGAAAAAACTCAAATCAAGACCACAAAAATGAAGTGAATCTACATGTTGCGAGTGTGATGCTGTGACAGATTGCAGCGACCATATTTCAGTGTGTGTGTGTGTGTGTGTGTGAGAAAGGTTGTGTGTGTGAAGAGCCCTGGGCTTATACATATTTAAAGTGGATGTCTTCCTCGTGTCGTGGCACCCTGAAGATCCTCTCCTGGAAATGAGCAGTTTTGCTTTGCTGGCTCTTGAGGCTTGACAGGACCTTTGCTGACAGGACTCCCACATCACATCAGTAACTCTGGATCTATTCGGATCCAACAGGCAGATATAACATTAAGGAGGGCATACAAATAGAGTTTTGATGAGTTTAAGCAAGCTGTTACGTTTCTAAAGTCAGTCCTGTTGAACAGTTTGGTCATTGCTTACTGCGAGTGATTGCTCCAAAAGTTCAACTTGAACAAACGTGAATAAAAAAGTCACGAGTGTGAGTCAGCACTCTCTACACGAGTCACAATTTGGGGTTTTCCCCTCTAACAGAATAATTATTGTTCCTGTGTATGTGCAGACTCTTGCACATGATCCTGCAAAAAAAAATATTACATCCATATCACAAAAATTCAAGCATTCAAGCAACTCAAAATCCATGTAACTAACAGACTTATGTGCCAGCATCAGAAGGCTACACGTGAATGCAGGAATAAAGGGCTTTCCTTACTTTCCTTATCTTCACAAACATGATAAAAATAGTGCGATCCTCTCTATCTTTAGGCCATGCGCTCAAACTTTCATGTTTGCAACAATCAGTGATAATTGACTTATATTTTACCAGAGCCCTCCCACACCATTCACTCCCTCACACGTGTGATATATTGTAGCTCTCAATCAATGTCTGCCAGAGGGTCGTTAAGTTGATCTCTGGTCTTACCAAGAATAGGTGCTGTGTTTATCATCGTAAGCCTTTATGAGCTCGGATCAATGGCAAAGGAAACGCTCCTGTGCGCACATTATTTCCAGTGTGTGGTATCAGGCTGTGTGTGTGTGTGTGTGTGTGGGCCCTCATGTTCCCTTGGAAAATAAATTACAGTGGATCCCAAAGGATCAAGGGTTCCTCCTGATTGTAATGTCTTCATCAATTTGATCAACCAATCACAAATCTCCCGGTGAGTGAGTGTTGAGCAGCGGTTTGTTTGTACGCAGGAGGGTGCAGATCGCTTTTTGACAGGTCAGTGATAGCTTTTGGAAATTAACAGAAAAATATATTTGGGCATGTTTCAAAAACTCACTGTGCTAAATTGTTCGGAGCCTGCAATGTACCAGTGGATAAATGGTTTTGATAAATGACTTCCCCAAATTAGTAATTCATCCCCTCCAATTACTTAATTTCTTCCCTAGAATTGATATTTCATTTCCTGAAATTATGAAATCATGCTCTCTGGTTACTTGAGGACATGTTCCTTGCTCTTGCTTGCTACCCTCTGTAGCCAACAACAGCTCCAGAACATTGGATTTAAAATTTTTACAGCGCTACAGTGTTTAGGGCAATTCAAAAACAAATACCGCACGGCTGCCGTGGAGGAGACAAGCAGTCTATCCCCAGTCTATAATGACGGACTGGGAGCACAGTTCACGGCAGACCTAGAGGAAGAATGCACATTCAGGTGTGGGTGGTTTTAGTTCAGTTTCCCGACACGAGTGAATCCTGAAGCGAGGACTATATATAGGTATTTTCAACTGTACTCCCCGGAGTCCTGTGGCCTTGCATCACTAATTTGAAATTGATTGTTAATTGATCCACACAACGACTAAATGACCTTACAGCACTTGATGAACCCATCGGCAGAACTGCCTGGTGTCACACTGAGAGACAATGCAGATCCTGTGACCTGCTTTGAGTGCATTGTGGTCCGCTGAGTTGTCTTGACCAGATAATTGTGCAGGCTCTAAAAATACTCTGTGGATAATTTCATATTCTAGAGAAATGTAATTTTGAAAATTGCTCACTGTTGTACACAGTGGGTCGTCTGTGCCCCTCTGTAATGGCTACCTCCTAATGTTAGGTGCTTGGCTGAGAGCACCCACAGAAATTACTTCTCCCCTTTGAGTTTTTAAAAGCCTCTGATGGTCAGAGGTCTCAGACGTGGCGTGGGTTCAAAAAAGTTGGAAAAACTAAACATCGTTTGCAAACCTCTTGCTGCTGTATATGTCTTCTTTGTGTTAGTGGAAATGTCTTCAATTGTGTTTTTATCCCCCCCTGACTGCAGCATGTTAGTTCGGTAGAATCCTTTGTGGTCAGGTTGAGCAGACGAACTTAACTTGAAACCCACTGCCTGTTGTCCTGACACTCACATCTGCTAATGGAGTGAAAATGTAGCATACTGCAAAGAAAAGAGAATAGAGGGGAACAAAGTGAAAAAGGGGACAGATTCTCCTGCATTAAATATGCCCAGGGCTTTTCACAGACATAGGTAATTCATAACGTGGCTGTTGGGGTAAAACACTACTGTTTTGTTTGTGCTTTTGATCTTTTAATCTAGTTCACTGTCTTGCCTCTCAAAATCTATTGGCAAGAACCACATTTCCAGAATCACCAGGGCGGAAAAGAAAAGGTTAAAAGTAAATTTTGGGGTTGATATAATCTGGTCATCTTTGCTATGGTGCAACTGCTGAGGTGTGGGAACATGATGGCATAGCTGAAGTCCGTACAGGATTTGAAAATGTTTCACAGCCAAATCTTATATACAGCCATGTACTAAACTATACATAAACTATAGCTGTGATGAATTTGACTGCAGTGGTTGAAGTAATTAAAAAAGACATCCATCCATTGTCTATACCACTTATCCTTAAGGGTCACGGAGGGCTGGAGCCAATCCCAATGACACTGAGATAGGCACCCTCTCGCCTAATGTCACATAGAGACAGACAACCACTCACACTCACACCTATGGGCAATTTAGAGAAACCAATTAACTTAACCTGCATGTTTTTGGACTGTGGACTCACAGAAAGGTTGAAGGTTCAAACCACAAACCTATTGGCGGTCAATGGATTTGGACTGTGGGAGGAAGCTGGAACATGAAAACTCCTCACAGAAAGGTTCAAACCACAAACCTACCTTGTACCTGGAACCTGTATCGCACCACCATGCTGCCCTTAAAGAGACATCCATCCATTATCTATACCGCTTATCATTCAGGGTCGCGGGGGGGGCTGGAGCCAATCCCAGCTGACTTTGGGCGAGAGGCAGGGTACACCCTGGACTGGTTGCCAGTCAATCACATTTACACTCACACTTACGGGCAATTTAGAGTGATCAGTAAACCTAACCTGCATGTCTTTGGACTGTGGGACCCACACAAGCATGGGGAGATGCAAACTCCATACAGAAAGTGGGGGCTGGGTATTCTCTTCCACAGATCGTAGAAGGACATGTTGTGTAGGCTTTAGCAGCATACAACAGCATAATATGCGTACTTTTCTTATGCCTTTGACATCTTATTACCAGAGCTAATGTTGGCAACATAGCAATGGCGGACAGCGAGGTGGATTCAGGTTTTTAGTGGATGGCACCCAAGTCCTCAGGAGGTGGAGGATATTGTGGCCAAACCATGTAATTACATTACATTACATTTTTTTGAGTGCCACAATCCCGAAGTCTAGAAGAGCCGCACAATTAAATTGTTTTATTCCCATTCTTTATAGTGGAGGGCTAGCCGGCTCAGCAGACCTGATTTGCTAGTGTGCATCCTCCATGGGCCCAACAATGTGGAAAATCTGGGTACTTTTATGCCCGGGAAGTCAAACTTTTTTGACCTCATGCGCCACTGAGCAACTTTAACTCTCCGGTGGAAGAGCGGAAAATGTTACTATCTGCCTGGTTTAACTGTCAGGACTTCCTAGTACAATGTTATAACTGTTAGGAAGGACGGTCAAAACTAAGACAGTAAGACCCAATCAAAAAACAGTAGGAAGAAAAGCCAGCTGTGGTATATGTAGAGTCAAGCTCACAAAGCCTGTTGCTTAATGTTGCACCATACTTGTACACACCACTAAACTGATACTATGTGCTTAGTAAAGACACCAAAATGAAATGTCCCTGCAGGACTGGAAGTTGAGGTCGTGGTGTGACACTCTTTGGCTCTCAGTAAATGTGTGCTAACTGCCTGAGTTGCTCCCTGTGGCTGTGCAGCAGCTCTCCATAGTTACATTATAGTCTCACTTTTGCACAGCACCCCAGAGCCATACTCTCTCTCTCTCTCTCCCTCTCTCTCTCTCTCTCTCTCTCTCTCTCTCAGGTTTCATTCTTTCAAAATCCTGGTCCAACTTCATTTTCTCTTTCTATCATGACCTATATCACTCTATGTGTCTCTCTATCCTACTTGTACCCTTTGCTATCGTGTCTGTTTCCAATTTCACTCTCTTTCATTGTCTTTCTTTGTCATTTTGCTTCCCTCTCTGCCTCTCTTTCACACACTCTAAATTTCTTTCTCTCTCTGCCTCTTTTTCTGTGTCCTCCCACACTCTGTCGACACACAAATGACTTTCCGGGGATGAGGATGAGACTGAAAAGTGGTAGCCCCGCTTGTTCTGTCTTTGCAGACAACGAATGAGCGTGTCAAATCTGATGCATGTGAACAGCCAGGAAGAATGGCGCGTTAAGGCACACAGTGAGAGAGAGAGAGAGAGAGAGAGGGAGAGAGAGATCCCATCTGTGCATTGTTACAGCAGACTTCACCTTAACATTGTCACTGTTGTATCCAATAGAATAGGAGGGGGCACAGGTGGGACACTGACACGCTGGGGAACACGCACTTACACAGGTTATGTGTGCACTTATACACACATTCAGATGCATTTTCACAATTTCACAGACATGTGTTTTCAATGCATGCACATGCCCACACATATAAATACAAAGGCAATCTTAGCTGCACATTTGTGTGCATACAAGACATGCTAATTCACACGCAGACACCTGACCTAAAACATCTTTATAGTGACATGTCACAGAATTACTCACAGTGTGCATATTACAATGTATTTGCTTTATTCTGCCTTATTTGTAAAAGGATTGCTTTGGTCTTTAAGCCTGAGCTGTGCATTGCAGCCTCTCAAGGAGTTTTAACTGGTTTTGGGGGAGGTCAATTTGGCGTCGAAGAGGTATAGGATGGGTTAGTAGGTATGCTAATAGAGAAATGACAGCTGACATTTTAACTGATGCTGATGTTACAGAGACTTATAGTGTGCAACCAGACAGGCTGTCAGGGAGTCTTGAACATGATTTTAGTGAGATTAAGAGTTTTTGGTAATTTTTTGATAGAAAGGAAAAGAGAGGCTGTATTAGCTTTCATTTTGATTATTATAAAAAGGTTGAAAATTACATAAAAAACAAAAACACAAAATGTAATCAGATTTTTAATATACCATTTCCATTGTAAACATTGAGGCTCTGCATGTTTTTTATACATATATATCTGCTCTGTAAATCATTTGCTTGAAATATTATAGTCTCTTTGAACAACTTAATTTTTCTGCTAAAGATTCAATCTTATCTAACTTGACCACACACCGTGTTCTACACCTAGCTTGTGATCGAACGAACATGTTCCAGGTGAAAGTGCGCTGCTAATCAGTTTTCAGACTGGATAGCTAATTAGCTGCTCAGCTGCAGCACTTTAAACAGCATTTAGATTTGCCTGTAAGCGTTGCATGGGTCCAGTTCGATGCTGGTGTGGTCCTTATTCTCCGATATCACCGACACACTGTCTGCCCATGACACGTAGGCTACAACGCAAGTTTGTTTACTTTGTCTGTTGTTCCCCTGCTGGGGCTCAGCCTGTCAGCTGCTGTCAATCAAACATACGCCCTTGCAGCTGCTGAGAAGAGCAGGAGCATTTCTGATATTCCCCCCAATTTTTATTTTTGTGAAGGAATCTGGTGCATGAACAGCTAATATAGCCCCTCAAGATTGAATTTAGCCTTTGAATTAACTTCACAAGAGGACATAAGTTACTGTGACCTCTTGTAGCAGGACACATAGCGACTTTAAGGCTACGTTCACATTGCAAGTCTCAGAGTTCAATTTGGATTTATTGCTGCACTTCATATTATTTTTCTAAATGTGGCCAATATCAGATTCCAGTGTGAACTAGTCATGGACCTGAACTGACCTTCATTGCAAAAGACCAATAAAAAGATGTCACGTGGAGCGTGCTGTGGTATGAAAGTAAACATCGATGCTACTAAAGTAAATGTTTGTGATTTGGTTTATAAGTTGATGCGCAGTGCAAGTCAGTGCATCCATGGGCAGATGATAAACAAGGATATGGATAAAGTTTAGGAAATTTTGAATAATGGCTTTTATTTTATTGTGGAGCAGTGGCTGCTGTTAGGAGGTGTGTATGGTTTCGGAGTGTGAGTGGTGAGATTGTGACGTGAATGACTGCACAGAAGCACAGACTTCACCCAAAAGGAATGCCAAGTGCTCCTATTAACTGCATCTCTCAGCGCCTTTCCACAAATTTTCAAGCAATGAGGCACTCAATTCAGCGGGTTTATCTCCCTGAGAAAATGCCTAGGAGTTTGATTTTATTGGCTGGCTACAGGAGGAGGTTACCGTATGTAAAAGGTGAATGAATTCTAATATGATTGTTCAGACTGCGGTGTATCTGATTTAGGACCACATATGGCCCTAATCAGAATTTCCATGCGATTTGTGCTGTTCACTTAGTTGAAAAAAACAGATCTGAAGTGTATATGAGCCAAAAAATCAGATTTGAGGCACTTTTGCCCGTAGTTTGTAGCTTTAAATGTATCAGGACCTAAAGTCAGAGTCAAACTAACTCAAATGTATCTTTTCCTTTTATTTTTCCCAGCTCCCTTTTGGGTATTTTTCATTATTGTTTTTCTTTTATATACAATCCCGTATGTTATTTTAGCTTGATGACTCTTTGGCCACTAAAACTTGTTACTTATCGTATACTTTAATGGTTGAATAAAAAAGTGAAGATGGGCACTTGTCTTTTACATCCTATGAGACCTGCTGCTCGTGGCGACCACGTAGGCAGTGTTATTCTAACAACAATACAAGGGGCATGGATGTCAGGGGGCACCATATGCTCCTGTGCCCCTTCAACCCTTAATCCATGCCTCTACTGTCTTATCTGGTTGCCCTCCCTGACAGCCTGGAAACTGGTGTTGGGGGCAGGGAAACACTGTTCAGTGTGTTGCACATTGCTTTGTATGCGTAATGTGCTCAATATGCAAATCCAATTGGCCCTAGATGCTTTTGCCAGAATATGAAAGGCCAAATTCACACACACAAACACAAACACACGCATGTTTTAAGGCATGGATGTACTTACCTACCCACACATAATGACACACACACACAAACGTCCATCACCCCACCCTCCCACATGCATTAATATCATGAGGACTTAACTGATAATGCCAGACAGTAGTATTGTCACAGACCCCACTGACACTATGTGTGTATGTCAGTGTGCTTGTGTCCTAGTTGTCCACTCCTACAAAAAGCCTTTTAAGTAGATCCCAGCTATTGGAAGGGCTTTAAATAAGCGTAACACAATAATGGAATGTTTGTCCATGCGCATTTGTCCCACATGACATCGGTGGGGCTATGGGGAGGGTTGAGGGTAGAAACACAGAGACAATGACAGTGACTTTGTCATGATACCCTTAAAAATAAGGTAGTATTTTTATTTTTAATTTTTCTTTCTTGTATGTCTGTCTTCGTCTGTGCAGAGCCTGTTCACTTTGTTCTTCTCTGTTTTGTTCAAAAATGAAAAAATTGAAAATAAAATATTAAAAAAAAAAAAAAAAAGGTAGTATTGAATGACAATTAAAAAACATGGTAGCATCTTTAATGGAAAAATCGACATGAATGGTCAATCAACTGTCTATTTCAGTACATAATCTGGCCTAATACTTGCAAATACTGCAAAACAGTCAATAAATCACATACAGTTTTAACGTCTAAGCTGAAATAATATCAATATACAGTATTTGTATTATGGTCCTTGATCATTAAAATTATTCACCATAGCATTAACATAAAGTAACTTCTCTCAGTAAATTAAAAGAAATAAGCTCCATAAGTGTAATGTCTTCACTTCACGTTTAAGAGAAAGTGAGGTGAGGTAATCAGGATGTGCTGCTGGCTTCTGTCAGCAGAACAGAGATTTGAGTCATAATCACAGACAGCTTGTGAAAATGGATTTACATCCATCAATATACTGTAGTGTCACCGACGTTCTGTAATTTGGGACTCTAAGGTCATTAATATGCAATTAAACCTTTGATTCTTTGTATTCACATGCAGCTCTCAGCATGTTTGCCGTTTTTCTGCTCTCTGCTGTAATTTTATTTTCGTCAAATGAAACCCTCCTTGTTGCTGTTAAGTGACTGAGGAGGCTGTAACATACTTATTTTCCTCCTCTGATGAGCCAAGGCTGCTGATCCGTCCCCAGCTTGTCTGCTAAGAGGTGATTTGTGAATATGGAACAATGTGTAAACTATTGAGCCAAGGCCCAAATCATCTGCTAAAATGGGCTTTGCTACAGATTATGTCTGTCATTTGGTCTGTCACCCTGGCTTATAGATTATAGATAGCTTTGGCTTTATTTGATCAGTTCAGTGACACACAAGCAAGATCTTTGTATGGCAACACATGCATACGGACACAAAAGTTGGACATTGACATAAGCAAGCCTTCCTTTATTAAAATTCCATGTGAACTGCTATTTATTTCCATTTACTTGTCTAGCAGGTTCATTATAAAGCAGAAATGAGTTGATTGTTTGGTGAAGGTCAAGTCTAGTTGATTTACACAGGCCTTCACCGTAAAGGGATACTTTGCTGATTTTCAACTGCTTTGTATCATTACAATGTCCGTAGTATATGTAGATGAACAGTGTTTACCTTTCGCCCGTGTCGCTTGCACTGAGAGCTCCCAGCTCATCACCCAGCTCGTTGTCCACCAGATGAGCAGGATGACAAGCGGGGAGCTTTGCCTGCAGGCAGCACATCGGTATTATAGTAGCCCTTTAACGATATCTGAAAAGACTTTACATCCTTTATATCATATTATCTACACAAGCAGAGAGACACGTGCTACAACCAGACATGCACACACAGTGGACAGGAAGTGAGTGTAATGATGCAGCAACAAAAAGGCAGCCCTGGACATGGTCGTGGAAAGCTGATTTCTATGCTAATGCTCTATAGATTAAAGTAAAAGAAGAAAGTGTGTCTTACACAAGATAAACAGAGGATTGGATTTGAAGATTTGCACAGTTATACCTTCCTGAGGGAATGGTGGGTCTAAAGACACGTAGCTTGGTAGGAAATGCTCTGCTGCTCACTAATTTTTCTTCTTGATAGTTGGTGATAGTCCGCCAGCCAGTACCCTGTGGTCACATAGTGTGACAGGGTACATATGGGATGGTGAGATCAGATAAAAATGATTGTGAGCTTGCTTACTGTTCATATGCTCGTAGAAGCTACTGTATGTGAAATCAGATTTGCCTCAAACTGGGAGCCAGTGCAGGGAAATCACGATGTGTGAAGTGTGACCACATCCTCTGATGAGATTTAATGTTTGTGAAGCAGCTTTGTATATGTTTTAGGTATATGTTAAGGTTTTTAATAGTGGTGATTACTAGCCTGGAAAACATAGAAGTACATGAATGTCGATGAAACAGCATAAGATAAACTTAGTAGAGATTGTAATTTTGTAACATTGGAAATATCTTAATATTGATCATTTTCATTAATCAGACAGCCATCAGCTGCTTGGTTTTTCCAATGGTCTAGGAATGCAGATTTGGCAGAGTTGTCTAAACAAGTCATAATTATGGATATCATTTTGAAACTTCATCTGCAACGGACCTAGGAATGAACCTTGCTGCACACCCAAGCTTAATCATATAATTTTAAGTGAAGAAAATTTAGTAAATAATCAAGACAATTTCTTAACTGAGCTTTAAATCATTCAAGAATGATCTTTGAATTTTGAATTACTTTATTTTGTCAGAATTGTCTACTGTCTCAGAAATAATTAATCAATTGAGTAGTGACTTTTCTATCGAAGTCAGAATGACAGAGACATATTGCTGCAATTGATATGCAAGAGATCATTAATTAAGACATGAAGAACAATGTGAAAATCATTGGATGTCAAAAGTAAAAGGAGGTGTGAATGTATGTGCTGTGCCAGTGAAAATGCACATCAAGTTGGTTGAAAAGGGGTGATTTACGCTTTTGTCCTGCTGTTCCCACAAATAGTGTCTCCTGTGGTTATTTGTTTACTTTCAATTGCTCCCATATACATAGACACGCCTGTACACACACATTGAAAGATGTGCACATCCACACAATGTCAAACAATCCAATTAGCTACAATCTATTCAATTGGGGTAATTACCCAGTGACTATTATGCTGTTTTTTCCCTTGTGCACTATCACAACTGTAATTATGGCAAAGCAACAATGATGTGCAATTACAGATCTCTGTCATTGCTCCACAGTGATGTGATGTCAGTATAGACGACAGAAGGGCACTGAGATGATAGTGAATTGCACTATATAATATTGATATGGATAGAAACTACAGGGTGGGGAAAAGGGGAAAGCTCAATTTGAGAGAGCAGGACAGAGAGTATCCTCATGGGGATCTGTGAGTTGAGGTCTAACTCTTCATAAACATATCTCATAATCAATGGCAGAATATCAAGTGATCCATCTTCTCTGGCCTGTAAACAGTTGACATTTTCCTTTTATTAAAGCTGTAAGATGAAACTCAGGGTTTTAACGATGACATGAGATGATCGATGACTCCATTGTACTCAGCTGGATGGTGCTTTATTAACTCAGGACATTGTCCTGTTTTTGAACGATTTCTCCATATTTAGAGGATTATTTCCCCATATGAATTTGGGTCTCCAGTGTCCAGAGTTGAATGTGTGGTGCTTCCTCTTTTGTGCTTTGCAATTAAGCAGGACACGGAAATGTATGCTTCGAAAGACACATAGATGTAGCTTGACTTTAATATTGTACCACTTGGTGATGAGAGAGATGTAGAGATGTGGGCTGCATATTAGAGCACAATGGAAAAAATACTCTTTGTTAAAATGAGGATGGTCTAGAATAGGAGTGCCCATTGAGACTGCCATCAGTATGCCTGCGCAGCCACATGAGATGCTATTCACTATTGTTACAGTGAAACATTGCTCAGATAAAAGCTCATGAATACAGGTTGCACAGAAGAGCTGTAGCAGCAACACTGTAAGGGATTACAGTGCTGCCACGCACAGTTGGGAGGAAAAAAAATGGCTCCAATTTTAATTAATCCTTGTTTAAATTAGGATGAGAAATTAATACTGTGAATTGGCTGTGCAGATGAGATGAAGCGTATATGATACAGTATTTCATAGCAGCTTATCAAAGCATCGCAGACACTGAGAGGCTGGGGGTGGCAGAATAAGAGCTAAACTCTTAAAGAACGTGAGTGGGAGAATAACTGGAGGCCAGTTGACTGTAGATGGAGAGGTGAATTTGAAGCTGAGGGAGTACATCAGCCACACAGACAGATTTCATGCCTGGTTAAACTGTTGGTCTGAGGCTGAGGCCGATCTTGAGAGTCAGGGAGTAGATTGAGGACTCAGGATGGGTGAAGAGGGCAGGATAGTGCAGGATGAGTGGACTGGTCCTCAGGCTGCGAACCTGTTTCTGTGAAATTAGGATTATATTGCACTAATTTGTTTTGCCAATTATATTTTCAGGAAAATGTAATTCCAGTATTGTACTGTACTGAACTCAAAGGCAGGTGGTCTGGGTTGATAATGGGTGTACACAATAGACGACAATGGGGTGTGGTTTTGGTATTTCTACCAACACATCAGATCTCATGCTTCAAGACGCTTTTTACTTTTTCAATACTGAAGAAAGAAGATCTTTCCTTAACCATAGCCAAGTGCACTGAGTGCTTAAACCAACCTGTTCGCACTCCCAGCGTATCACATACAGCAGCATGGTAAATGGCTCTGTCCTTCAAACTATGATGCTCTGGGTTCCCTTCTAGTGTCATTTGTGGATGCTCCCCTCTAGTGTAATGTTTCCAAATGCCATCAAAGTCAGGTGATGGAGAAAAGACGTAGGGAGGATGTTGTGGTGTTTGGATGAGTCAAACACAGCAGGAAACTGCTGTTCATTTCCCACCAACAGACAAAACGGACTTGCGTAATTTATGTATTTATTTCAACCCAAACCATGAACCTTCCTTAATCCAACCAAGTAGTTGTGGTTCCTAAACCTAACCAAACTGTGACCAATTCACAATGTTAACCACATGTTTATTACTGTTACCACGAAGATGAGGGTCACCTTACTATTGTTAACATTCACCTGATTTTGTCCTGTCCTTCATGTCCAAAACTCATAAAATGTTCAAATGTTTCTCAGCATGCCTTATTTTGAAAGTCTAACTGGACGTTACATATCTATTAACTTAACTTGACTGCATGTGCAAAATTGACAGTGTTAGGCAAGTTACTTTGATTTTAAAATAATGAGTTACTTTATTATCTGTGTAGAGTAAAGTGCTCCTTTCACACCTTTGATACTGTATTGCAAAAGAACAGGGAAAATAACTGAAATATGTTATCAGTGAACATTTTGCAAATAAATAAATAGTCAATGTGTTTCCCTCAAAATGTATTTGCTGTTGCAAATGAGGAGTATACAAACACAAACACACGAGAATAGAGGGAAAGAAATGGGACCAAACTGGAGTGAGATGACAACAGAAGGAAAACCTAGAAGAGGTTGGTTAGAGGAAGTGGAGAAGAGAACAACAGTCTAAAGAGATAAGAGGAAATGATAAGAATAAAGTCGGCCTGAAAGTTAAATTCAGTAGAAAGGCGGCTGATATGATAACCTCGTCCACCTTCAGTTATCTGTTCAATTTTCTAAATTAATTTTCTCTCTCTGCTGCTGTTTTACTGTGGTAGATTTTATCCAGTTATTAAGTCTCCCTCCTCTCCTCCCTCCTCCCATCAACTCAAAAACATCTGGAGCTCACCATAGCCTAAAACCCTCTCTTAAACCATTTAACACTTGTTTGCTTCATGCCATCCCACAGTCTTCCGCTTTCTGTTCAGAGGGCTCAGAGTGCTCTCGACAAATGCTTGATTTCCCCTCTTTTCATTTCCTTTCTTTCTTCCCAGCTTGGGGAGTTGTGAATGAATATGGGGGGGGGGTAAAAAAATCTTTACTTTTACAGTTCATTTGCACTGCATTTTCTCTCCCCAGCCTGGTGGAGACTCAGGTGGGCATGAGTATTAATAGCTTCCCTCATTCGTGACGTCAGCTGAAATCACACATGCGCCTCTTAACGCACAGATGTGTTTTATGTTAGTTAGACACATCACTCTCAGCGGTTATTTAGTCAGCGCTGTAAAGCACTTAGTATAAAACAGGAAATAAAATCACATTTTCTCCCTTTCTGCCTGCCTTTCTGCCTCTTAGCTCGAATAATTTATTCATTTTCATGGCTTTTTCTCTTGTTTTTACCTCTTTGCTCGTGTTTGTGTATCTGTTGCTATCCTGCTCTCAGCTTCCCATTTTTCCCCCTTTCCAAAAACATTCTGCTCCGTAATGTGAGAGTCAAACAGTATTTCATTCTTCTATCTATTTCTCTGCATGTGTCCATGTGACTAATCTCTGTCTCTGGCTTCCTCTCTTCATTAAAAAGGCCTGTATACTCTGCCTGAAAGCTTTGTGGGGTCCTAAATGCTAAATGCCTGTCTGTCTCTGCCAGGCGCTCGCTTAGTGCCGGTCTCCTTGGTGATGAGACCAGCGATCACGCTGTTCTGCACCAGACACTGAGGGGTTTGTGATTGAGCAAGTGTGTTTGTGTGACTATCTGTGTGTGTGTGTGTGTGTGTGTGTTTGTGTCAGCGCACAGTAGATTTGTGTGTGTGTTTTGCCCACTATCGCTGTAAAGACATGCACTATATGTAAAGGAGAAAATGCAAGGCAGTACGAGGGACATGTATTCACTGGCTCATTATCAAGTGAATGCATTATGTTTCCCGTCAGCATGCCTCTGCCAAACAAGGGCGCCTCTGTTCTCTCTGCCAGGGCTCAAGCGCCACAGCGTCCAGGCCCCAACGTGGTGCGATTCTGCGCTGGCACAATTTACCAGGAGTTTAACTCCACAGACACTGCTGCTGGCCTCATCCCGATTCAGCCCATCTGTACTGGCATCTCAGCAGCCGGCGAGGAATCGGTCTGTGGGAATGAGATGGGAGGACTCCATTCAGAAACATTTAATGACTGATGGAGGACTTGTTATGGAATTTAGATAATTCTGTTTATAATTCTGAATTATATGTGAAAATATACAATTCACAATAGCATTATAATTATAAGCATGATGGCATATGTAAGAATTGACAGAAATATCGTACAATCCAATAACACTTCTACATTTACCACCAGTGTGATCTAGCCATTCACATCTT
Source organism: Pempheris klunzingeri (assembly GCF_042242105.1). Lineage (NCBI taxonomy): Eukaryota > Metazoa > Chordata > Actinopteri > Acropomatiformes > Pempheridae > Pempheris > Pempheris klunzingeri. Next base: position 21,312,301 of record NC_092015.1, read on the forward strand.
CTGCTGCACATTCAGGGCTTAGGAGTGGTAGCAGCAGGCTTAGCAAGGTAGTCCAGACATCCCTCTCCTCAAGAGATGTTCCCAAGCCAGATGAGATTTACAATCTCTCCAGCGTTCTAGGTTTACCCCGGGGTTGGATTTACCCGCAAAACGTTTTAAAGGAAGGCATCAGGATCAAATGTCGGAATCACCTCAACTGGCTCCTTTCGAAATTGGACGAGCAGCAGCTCTACTCCACACTCATTCCAGATGTCTGGGCTCCCCATCCTATCTGTAGGGGAAAGCCTAGCTATCCCATGTAGGAAACTCATTTCAGCTCCTTGCATCACCAATCTCATTATTTCGGTTACTACCCAAAGTTCGCAAGGGTTGGAATGTTGATTGACTGGCAAATTGAAAACTTTGCTTTCCACCTCAGTGCACCTCTGAGGTTGTGATTAGCAACACTGGCGCACCTCAGGGAACTGTACTGAGGCTATTCCTCTTCACTCACAACTCCTGATAACTGCTCAGTTGTTGGATGCAACATAAAAAATAAAACTAACTATATTAGTACCAGTGTGATTTATCATCAATTTTCTTCTGCTTATCTAAGGTTTAAGAGTGATGGCAGTGGGCTAAGCGAGGTTGTCCACACATAGGCCTAGCTATATTTTCCAGGTCTTCGTGGGGTACCCTGAGGTGTTCCCAAGTCAAATGAGATTTATAATCTCTTCAACCTTTTCTGGGAGAGGAGTAACGGGCACTGATAGAGAGCTACATCAGGTGATGCAACAACAATCACCTGAAGCTCAGCAGCACAAAGAGCTGGTGGTGGACTTCCAGAGGAACAGGAGGCCCCAGTTATCATCCAGGTAGAGGAAGTAGAGAGGCTGGACTCATACAACTACCTGGGGGACAAACTCAACAAAAAAACGGAATACTTGAGGCATTCATGCCACTCATGCCCCTCCATTGTCTCCTTGTTGGACTTTACTTTTCCATTGTATACGAACAATACCATACCATACCATACTATACTACACTATATTAGTCCAGTGTACACTGTTTGCAGACATGTTGACTCTATCACTCTCTGGGGCTCTCTATCACCACTAGCTCTTTACCTTGTAATTTTTTTTTCTCCAAATGTTCTTGAACAGTTTCATTTTTATTTTGTATTCTTTTCGTATTTTAGTTCTATAAATCTCTTATTTCTCTTATGCTTTCTACTTTGCTGTTTACTCTGCTTTTTACTACTTTCTACTTATCTGTTGCTCCTGCAACAACTGTGTATGAATAAAGGTTAAACCTTATTGTACCATATGGTATGCTATGGTATTGCATCATATCTAATGCCACACCAATCTGCCTGCAGATCTCACCCTCCATTTTGCCCTCACAGATGAACAAGACCCTAAGAAACAAAGTCACCTTGGACTGGATGAGAAAGCTCCCATTACCACTCTGTAACTCTGTGAGGGTAAAAAGATGGTCTGCAGTTTCATGACCAGAGCAGACATGCTCGGTTGGGACCAAATTTCCAGATTTCTCCATCATTCTGCATGTGATCACTGTGAACATCTAAGAAGTGCCAATTTGGTGCACAGGCACAAACAACAGTCACAGTGATCCTCTCATCCTCTAGCAAGAACTCTAACAGGGTTTTTTTCCCGGTTCTAGACAAGATGCTGTAACTCCCTTGTGGCAGATTTATGTGGGGTCTGTGAATGGCTTTTAGCCTGACCCTTCCCATGGGACCAATTTGCCTTGGAAGACCCTACCAGGAGCCATTGCCCCTTACAACGCAGCTCCTGGGATCACAGGGACATACAGACCCCCCCTACCATGATAAGATTGAGATTATCGGAGGGTCTAGTTTGGTGACGTACATAGTTAAAAACTGATTTTTAGGCTATAATTTGTGTTCTGAGCAGTTTTCTTGTTTTCAGCCTAATTTACAGAGGAGAGGCCAAAGAGTTGGTGCCTCACTTGCTTGTGAATCATTTGAAGTCATGTTGTAAGATGTTTGTAGATAGGCGTGTGTGTGTGCAAGCTATGTGTGTGCATGTTGTTGTTTTGTCTGTCCAACATATTGATCACATATTGATTAGCAGTAGTCTTCATATGGTACCTTATGCAGTTAATTTGTTAAAAAAAATGGCGATCATTTAAACACAAACAAAGGCAACTTCGCTTGGAAAACAAAGCCAGTTTTTCTTGTGAATATAATCAATGAATGACAAGATATAATATTCAGGTTGTGCTCTTATAAGATGGGAGTATATGGCAGGTGATAAAGCCATAAAGTTCCTCAGCAAGTGTAAGAAACACCTCTCAGTTCAACAACACTAAAATTACAACCTCCAAAAAGACCATACAGCTGAATCAACACCTCTCTAAAAAAACAACAAAACTCAACATTATAACCTTCATGAAGGTAGGATTTATCACAGCGTAGTGTACATAATAAACCTGCATCTCAGTGTAAATATAAATAATGTCTTAAAATGACCCATGAGGACGTCTGTGCTAAAGTAGTGTTAGGTTGGGGTCAAGATTAATGTCTGTGCTGCAAGTGTGTTTTTATTATTGATATCTTCATCTAGATAAGTTCAAGAATGGCTAAGTAATAATATCTTTAACTGAAATTTTGTGATCCCAAAACCGGGACAATGATGCCCATCTTGTATCAAGAGTTGGTCAAGATACTCATAAATAAACCAGATTACCTTATACTGCTCTCCTTGATTAAATCCTTGAATGACCACCTGCAGAAAAAATCAACCCTAAAATCAAACCAGTGGTCTGAGGAGAACCGCCAAGCAGATGGCCTTTGCCATTATCATCATTGGCCGGCTAATACTCTACAACAGTCTCCCTCCATCGGAGCTGAGTCTGTTGGTGCTGTTGGGGTATTGATCCAGCTGACAGAGACTAATTCTTTGATACACAGGCGTGGAGTTAGAGGTCAGCCGGGTGTTCTGAGCTCTCACATCTCACTGGGACCAATTTAAAGGCCTGAATAGCCAAAGGTTCTAACAGCACGCCTCCATGTGCTCATGCAAACCTGAGATATTGTCAAGCTACATGTGCAAGCCTTCAGTGAGCGTAAGGGCAGATATATGTGTTTGTGTGAATGTGTGAGGGGGGTTCTACGCATGTGTGCTCATGCATGTGTGTACTGCGCTCCAAAGTGCTTGTGCAAGCAACACTGAGATGCTTTGACTTGAATCTGTGAGAGGCTGCATCCAACTCACACACACTTATTATGTATAAATGGGTACTTTAAATACACCCATGAAACGATGGTGAATAAGCATATTCTAGACAGATGCTGTTGCCTAGAAAATGGCTCCACTGTGTGCTTAAGCCCCATTACATAGGTCACCAGTTACTGTCTGTGGTCTGAACGCAGGTGGAGGTGAGCTGTGTGCATGGAGTGGGCAGTTAAAGGTTAAAGCCCTCTAGGATCGAATAGCACAAACACTGAGGAAAAAAGAAATCACAGAATGACTTGATTTTGAGGACTTACAGGAATAGTGCGACATTTTGGAAAATGCTCTTATTGGCTTTCTTTCTTAGAACTGGACAGTTCCCAAAGAAAAGCCCGTAGAAGTGGTTAAACCAATGAGTGAGTTCCACAGCTTCATGTAGTGATCGTACAAACATAAGAGTGGTATCACTCTTCTCATCTAACTCTTGTCTAGTAAGCAAATAATTCAAGCAAATAAACTGGCCAAAATGTTTAACTATTCCTTTAAAAAATAAAAAACAACAAAAAAATAAACATGCCCAGGCGATGATTTCTAAAAGAGGAATTTAGCAGTCAAGTTTGTAGCACATTCAAATGTTTTCTGTCATGTACATTTTGCTTAATTGTTTTACGCTCTAACTCGCAATGGGAAATGCTGAATCATTTTAGATGCTCCAGCAAGAAGCTGAACACCCTATTTTGGTTTCTGACATGTGACGGTGGCCTGATTGCGAGAGAATGTAAAAATAATCTGGCTATCTCCATTTGCAGATTGACTGTAAAATGACCTTCTGATAAAAGCATATGTGAATCCACTAACTTGGCTCCAGCAGAGTCTTGCTCTAATGTATCGGTGCCAGACTGAGCCGCTCTAACGGCTCGTATTTCTTTCACACTTTCTCCAATTAAAACATGACTTGTGTGATTAAAGGACATCAGTCTGCCTGGTAATATGCGCAAGTGAGTGTGACTTTAAGTGTTTTTAATAGATAAAAAGAGAAACAGTCTGTGTGAGTCTGAGCTGAGCAATGTTAACAAGTGTTTTGGTGTCATGCCTTTATTATCTTGGCATGTTGGTGCACATGTGTGTGGTGCGTTATCTTTGCTTAACCATGCACACGTGTGAGTGTGGGCATGTGTCTTTATTATCTTGGCTTATTAGACGTCTGCGCCGAGAGTTCTCGGTTCACACTCCGAGGTTAATTGACCTCTGGAGACGTTTCCCTCTCCCTGATAATGAATGTGTGGATGTTATGATTATTCTGAATTCGTGTTAGATGTGAAAGATTTGCAAGGGGCATTAAGTTCTGAGGCGGCTATTATTTTTCACGACACATTTGAGCACACCTTCTAAATGTATTTTGAACATTTAAATTGTAATTATAATATTTCTTTGAAGCCTGTGTCAGAAATATTGCCACAATATTACTAGAAATTTTACTAGATTTTGCAGTGTGGAGGGTTCAGCTTTTGAATTTGTACCAATTTAATACGGGCTGTGGGTTTTTAAAGAACGGCTTTCTTCCCACAGACACATTCAAAATGACCATATTCCACCACATAAACAGATTACAGTACTTTAAATATATGTAATTGCTCAATAATCTTCAAGTAATGATTTTTAGACAAAATGGATATCCAGTGTTTTGGAACAGAACTATTTCTTTCTTTTATTCATGTGCAGATACATATTATATGAGCAATATTAAAAGGTGTGATCATCAATGATTAATAGTCTTTGTGCTGTAATGTAGGTTAGGGCCCTGGAGGCCAGCGAGCTGGAACGTAAAACAAACAAATCATTCTCCATAAAGGAAAACATCTTTTAACACCCTTTCCTCGGCAGCCTGCATTGTAATGACCTGTATTCCCAATAAGAAAGAGAGCTGACGATGAAAAATTATCAATGTGATGAAGCCATGAGAGGTTCTTGTTACTTGTTTGCACCACTCTCAAGGACAGTGTGTGTTTTTTGATGCTAAATACGCAGACACGTGAGCAGGCACACACACACACACACACACACACACATTCACTCAGAGGCATTCACACCTACACAATCAAAGAAACAAACTAATGAAGCTCTTCTCAAACAAACAACTTGATTAAGACTCAGGAGGGGAGAGAATCAGGTGTGAACACCGTGGGTCATGAAATCATGTGTGAACTTATGCCAAGGATGTGTTTTTAAAGACAGTTTACGTAGTTTTGGGGATTGCTCCACCTCCTGAGGGAGTTTGCTTCTCCAACATCGCTGCTCTCTACCCTAGTGTAGGTTTGCCTCTGGGAAACACATATAAGTCTCCTTGAGGTTGCATTTCTTCACCGTCTACTGAGGAGTATTCTTCATTTACTCTTCAGTTCTGTTCACTGAGATAGAAGAAGATCTGCGAGTGTGGTGAACTAGGAAAACAAAAAAACACTGTATACAAGTGATTTTTAATAATAGCTGATGGTTATCAAGATCAAATCTTTACCTTTACACTCACTTCTGGCAGAACTCTAAGCAATAATTTTCCAAATAGTGCTCAAATAGTGTCCAAAACTGAAGGTGCCCCAGAGTGATTTGTTTTGTTGGCGTCTTTATCCTCTTGGAGGAAGAACAAAGAGGTGCGTAAATTCACGTCATTATTCTACAGAGGGAGAGTAAGTGCGTAGCTCGGACGTGACTATAAAAACGTGGTGTGTTCTAAGCTGGTTTGATTTAGGCTCTTAGAAGATTTCTGTGTATACATGAATTCATGTCAGAAGTCTTTCTGACCTCATGCTTATCTCGGCTTTTTGAGCTGCAGTTTCTCCACCTCGATCGCAATATGAACATGCGTGTGTCATTGCGTGTGCAATGACTGGAGATGTTCCATGTGGTAATTGTGCTCTATTTTACTGTTTCTGTTGTTCATGGGACAGGAGCGATGTGTGTTATTGCAGTGGATAGGTTCCTGGATTCCAGGACTTAATTGGTTAGATGAAAGCATCAATTTGTGACTGTCTGCCTCATTTAAACCCTCATGAACTGTGTTTTTTTTTTTTTTTTTTTTTGCCACTTGGGCGGCGCAGCAGGGGTTAAATTGGGATTTTCATTTTTATTTTAAATGTTCACAAGCCTTCTATATTAAGCTCTTTGAAGTCCTAGCAGACAATGATACAACAACCCCAAATATATAGGCCAATACCCACACACACAGCCAGTTTTTGTTTTGCTTGAATTTATGGTTTTAAAAAAAAACACTGAAATTCCTGTTCATGTGTAAAAATAGACCACAATAGAGCAACTCATTGGCTTAGTAGAATACATTGTGTTTTCATCATTGGGTCTACTATCTGTTGCCTTATTTTTTAAGGGATTAGGTAAATTCCATGTTCTCAGTAATGCTACTACTGCAGATATTATTGCTTTTAAGCAGCAAAACTAAACCTCCATGTGAAAAATCCATTTGATAGACCAGAAAAAAAAAGAGATTCTCCGGCGGAAATGATATTCTGAAGTTCTGCTGAAAATCAAAATGTACTGAAGGCTTTGATGGTGCTGGATTCATCCTGTTCTCCAATGATTTCACTGTATCAACTTGTAATCTGTGTGGAAGAGCTTACCTGTTTGCTGCGCAGAGAAGCGCTGAGGTTAACGAGGCCATTGTAAGATCACAATGCCACACTGACAGTTTTAAATAAACAATGAAGTTACTGCCGCTGTGCCATGTGTGTACATTGCGAGCAGTGCCTGTCTATTTAGAGACACGTATTATTGATCTTGCTGCTGTGTGGGGACTTCATAAAAGATAAAAAAAAGTCAAAGAAAAGCCTGCCAGTGGAGTGCACAGTGGGGGTCTACCATAACCCCCCCCCCGAATCTGAACTTTCAGCCACCACATCCATCTCTGACTGCTCTTTATACTACATGGCCTGACTGGGTGTAGATAGTTGAATAGCGGTCATTGCACCTGGGTGCAAATAGACGCTCGATCATCGGTATTATTATTAGTAGTAGAATGGAATTAATGGTAATTGGCTTACATCAAATTATTGTCAGAGTGGCATGTTTTTATGGTTTTTAATCTTTAAGGGTAGCAAACTCACAAGTGATACAGTAATAAGTTGCACACTGAATTTATAAAACTGAATAACAGGACAGCTTTTAGATGAACGTTTTATCTAGTGACTCATTCTCTTCTTTTTTAAAGCCATAAAAAAAAAAAAAAAAAAAGGATTCAGACCTGTTTTATTGTTTCTGTACAGATGATACACGTACCCAGTCTGTTTCCCAGCAGTATACAGTTGAGAATACAATGAAACTGTATGAAGTGGCTATGTGTGACCAGGCTTCGGGGCTGAAAACAGCACGCAGTCATTTCTGTCGTCGTTCAATAGGCTTACTTTTGAAGCTCTACCTCGTACTCCGCTATCGTTCTTTCAAACGGTTCAAATATCTGCCTGACAAAAGCTCTCAGCATTTGAACCACACACATTTTTATAGCAAATTTTACTCCAGACACACTCATGTTAAAAAAAAGCTGTCCCTCTGGCTTGTGGTGTGTGGCTGGATAACATTTGGGTCTGTCTATTTCCAGTTAGTTTCATTTAGCGTTCTTGGTCAATAGGAGGAACATATGCAGAGTCTGAGATGAAGCATCCCAAAGTCCACTTTACAAAATGTATCCACACATACAGGCTCTGGTGGTTCACACCGGTTGTATTTTGAATATGGCTGGCTAAATATAGTTTAGCAGGTCTAGACCTGCTCTTTATGGAAAGCGTCTTGAGACACTGTTATGAATTTGCGCTATATAAATAAAGACTGATTGATTGATTGATTGATTGATATTCTTGACATTTTGACCTGCCTCCTCACAAACTGATCACTCACTGACGGAGCCCTGACCACAGGCTGCCAAGTGTTTTGTATATCATTCACTTGTCGCCAGTTTTGGATCAAACAAACATGATTTTTGTTCGCTAAATTAGGCTGAGCCCCACGCCAGTTTAATCCCTGCATATTTCCAACAGTCAAGTACAGCCACTGTCAAAACTACTTTTTGTTATCTCTCGAATTAGGTTCAATCTGCTCTCAACCGGGAGCATTTATCCTCCTGACTTAGCAAATTACTTTATAACTGTCTGTAAAATGTGTGTTTTTTTTCATTCAATTCCACCACAACCTCTCAGAGTCCGAGGGAAACTGCCAAGGAACTGCAAATGAGCAATTACTACCATGGGTAAACACAGACGCAGATGCTGGAGCCGAGAACAAAGACACATAGATGAACACAAACAGTGATGTCAGACGGAGAGAGACAGGCCGAGGACAGTGAGAGAGTCCAAGAAAGGTTTCTGATATGTGTCTGTCAATAGGTTTTCACCAATTTTTTTAACTTATGGTGGTGGTGGTGTATTGGAGGTGTGTGTGTGTGTGTGTGTGGGGGGGGGGTTGTCTCCATGGAAACTGACATTCCCTTGTAGGTGCTTTGGCAGGCAGTGGCAATTGTTGGATTGGATAATGGTTTGAAATTCTCCATAAAGTGCCTCAGAGGTTGAGATTAAATTCAACCTGCTTGAGCTAGACTCATGCAGTGACTAATCACACTGTTTTAGAGAGAAGGAAAGAAAGAGCTTGATGGCATTCAGACAGAGAAATATATAGCTTGTTGATCACATGTCGAATGATTTTTTTTTAGCTCCTCTGTTCTAGGGTGCCAGTCACTCCAGAAAATATCACTTTTCATCCATAAAAAAAAAACTTTTACATCGATAGTCACTGATTGCTCCTATATTAGTGGCAGGAAAAATGCATCCAACCATCATTACAGCGCTCACTTTGATTCTGTGCTGCGCTGCTCTTCCATCCAAGCTATTATACATGGCAGGGACATTTTCTTTATGTCAAATATATTAACTGTTAAGATAACAGCATGTGCAGGACTTGTTTTTCTCGGTTATTTCCGCACCCCCTCCCTCTCTCTCCCATGAGCCTTTGCTCCAGCTGGCAGACCTATTTAAATGCGAGTGGTCAGGCACCGCTGCTTAAACAACTGATGAAATTATTGCTCCTCTCCGTCTCCAAGTGCGGAACACTTTAGCCGCATGTGGCAGGTAGTGTGGAGGCCTGCCGCTGATGGGCCTGTGAACATCAGCCAAAGGGATCAGCCAGGCGAAGCGTCAGCCTCACACGTCTGCCCGCACCGCCAGCTCATGCAGAAAATATGGATGATTATTACTTTGTGTGCATCATTGAGAACCTTTGGTTTGCTTGGAGTCAAATTTGTAAACGTGGGTTTTACCTAAACAAGGCAGTTTTTCAAGAGAGTTTGACTTGCTGCTGTTGAATTTGATCTTTTCACACATGAGGGGGTTGTAATAAGATTCTCCATTGAGCAAAAGCATGACTATATGTTTGCATGACTATAAGCGCTCAACTCTCTATGAAATGTTATTTGCATTAAACAGCAGTACTGAGGCTTTGCTTGAGTCCAGTAGACACCAGAGGGACAAATACACATCATCTGATTCATACGATTGAATATATTTTGTACACACATTTTTCTTTTTGTATGAAACCCAGACGTGTGCATGGAAGTCTCTCTTACTTTCTCTCTCCGTCTCTCTCTCCCTTTCTCTGTGTGTGTCAGTAGCAGATTGTAAAGCTTATTTGTATGCCACAGCAGCCTCTGTTGTTTCCAGGCCTCCTGTATCCTGGGTGGTCAGTCTTTGTTCAGGCTGACAGAATCAAAGGTTTTCAGCAGAGAAGACAGATCGTAGTTGCCAGTGTCTCCTCTTTTTTTTCCCACTTGTGTGAATGGAACTACAGTGTTCGACAATGAAGCAGTGTTATGTGTTAAAGAAAAGAGACATTGAAAAGTATATTAGAAACTAGTTTATTCACTGGCAGTGCAGATCAAACGATTTGACGTGGTAACTAGATGTCTGGAGACTTGGAAACGTGCTCTTCTGGAGGAAAGCAAAGAGATAGAAAACACACAGATAAAAGTATGTTTGTTCCCCAGGAGAAGTCATGTCAAACGGCTCCATCCAGGCAAAAAGCTTTTATCACTGACGATAACATTCAAACCACTTTAAGTGAAGGTAAAGAATCTCAAACACTCCCTGTATCTTAGCAAAATGTCAGTGATCAATCCACAGGCAGTGCTGGACCGCTCTCGCTGAGCAGATCCTGTTAGCAGACAGCAGATGTAGTGGGCATCTGTTAGCACACACACAAACCAACCAGAGAACAGGTCTGCCATCCAGCAGACATGAGCTGGTTTGTTGGAGTGCATTAGCTTCAGACTGGAAACCAGTAATTGAGGGCAGAGTGGTTCGGGGAATTGGGGAGAAAATGTTGTTTTGGGGAATTTACCTCTGGCAGAGTTGGTGAGGACAGTTTGGCACTAAGAAGCGTATAAAACATTCATTCAAATTCCCAGTGAATCTATTATTTATTATGTATCAAAATGATGATGCAAACATATCTGCAAAGTATTTTCTGTTATGCCCTCTGTGGCTAGTGAGCATTACTACCCCTTTAGCAGGGAGCCGAAACAATGAACCATAGTTTTCACTGGAACAAAGTAACTAATGTGCTCTCGCCCTAACCTCTGCAAGAGACTTTATTCTTTAATAGTGTACCAGTGGAAAGTGAGAAGCATCGTTTGCTGCCACCACACTGGCACATTCAGCCACAAGCAGAAATCAAATAGGTTGAATGCTGCCAATTGCAGCGTTATCAGCAATAAAGATCATGTCAGTCAGATGCAAGTCAATGGAGACAGAAAGGGAAGATGGACAGGGAAAATACAAAGAAGTTAGAAGTTAGTTTGTTTGTGCTGATGTGCTGATGGACAGATGACCAACCATTTTGAACAAATGATCACAAGAAAATTAAGATGATGATGCCAAAAATTTGGTTTTGCAATTAGTTTTTTGTTTTTTTTGTTTTGCAAATTTTTGTCATCGTCATCATACAGTATGTATGTGTACATGTGACATGTTTTTTTTTTGGTGGATATACATCCATGCGCAATAATTACTTTATGCTCAGGGCTAGGGACGGATTTAATTAGCTGTCCCCTGTCAGGGTAGATAATTAGTCAATAACACAAATATGTGCACACACACACTGTTTCTCTCTCTCTCTCTCTCTCTCTCTCTCTCTCTCTCTCTCTCATACACACATAAAATAAGTCAATACGTGTGCCAGTCTAACACTAATGATGAGACTGGAGTCACCTAACAATTACTTGCTGTTGCAGGAACAAAAAGTACAAGTCTTGAGTGACATGGCTCAATAGGCAATTACAGAGGAGTATTGAGAAAAGCTGCAGACAGGAACTGAGCCTGGCGTGGCTTCTGCCTGCCAACAGAGAGAAGCTAATGTTGTCGATTTTTGTTTAAAATTGCTTCATCAGTGTGGTAGCGCGTTGTATAATCTGCCTCGCTTGTGTTCAATCACAACACAGCAGTAATTATGTTTTCTTCTGTTTTTTTTTTTCTCGTAGGTTCAAAGTTTGATCTGCACACGGGGAAAGGTAAGAAAAAAAAAGAAAAACGTACTCCCAGATCTCTTTGTTCTGTCTTCACTCTCTTTTTCTCTGATGGAGTCACAATGACTACCAGGCATTAGACTGATCCGCAGTGACGTGTGTTCGGTGTGTTTGTGAATGGATATAGATGCATTATTGGGGAGATTTGTGCACCAGCGTGTGGTTGTTTTCGCCGCGCACCAACTCATGTTAACACAGATAGTTACTGCAGAAGGTTCATCCTAATCACAGTGAACATAAAATGTGGATTAGGGAAGTCTTATGGTATCAGACATAATCACACACAAACACTTACTGAAATACTCCAGCACACATGCACCTGCTGCAAAAAAAGACTGAACCTGATGTGTTAATGTCCCATATTCTGTCTGTGAGTCATCTGAGAGATGGTAATGCTTGTTTATATAATGACTCGACAGGATGTCTCTCTCCACTGATTTGACTAAAAACACAAGAATAAAAGCACATTAGAGTTTTATCTATCCTTAAATAGAAGATGGTAGGAGCATTTATTTTGTTCTTTAGGATGTCAGTTGCAGCCATTTTTGGTTTTGCCATCTAGGCAGGATTTGATCAGTATGTGATGGTAGACCTACAGCTCTTTTTGGGCTATTTCTGGCAGATGGAGCCTGTAACGGTTTATGTCTGCGGCCTTCCCTCTGTAGATCCCAGAGTATTTTAGTCCAGAATAATCCCCACCATCTGCTGTCTCCTCTACTACGTTTTAGTCCTCAGTATCTCTCCCTCTATCTGTCACTCTGCATTATTTCCTATTGCATTTCCTCTCCATGTTTTCTCTGTATTTCACTGTTATCCCTCCTGACTGCAATTTTTAATAGCGATGCCTCTCTTCAATCTCCAACTCAAGCTCTCGATCTCCGTCACCATCCTCGTGGCTCCATCCACTTTTCCTTGAGCTCTTCCTCATGACTTCCTCGCACTTTAATATTTGCTTTTTGTCTGTCTTGTTCTAAATCACTGGATGTCTGCACACACTCTGCTCCTCAGTGTTTCTCTCTTTATCCTTCTCTCTGTCCACGCACACACACACACACACACACACACGCCCACATCAACCACTCTCCAAAGGCTGTCAAATCCTAATCTGGGCTTCATGAACACAGACTACACCCTCCGGTTTGAAACTCCGAAAATCTACTATCTTGAGCGTGTAAAGAGCTACATTTTAAATATGCACTACACCAGTAAAAAGTACTCCTCAGGATTGGGTTTCATCAGCTATTTGTAAATCCATCGCTGAGTTTGTGTGTAAAGTCCTTCTTAAGTTCTTAGTAACCACTAGCTAGTTTCAAACTAGTGATTAACTAAATGGGGTTGCCCCACTAAAACTAAAGGCATGTCTTGGCTAGCGATGTGTAAATCCATCGCAAGGAAACATCTGTAGCACTAACCAATCAAAAACCATCAACTGTGCAATGCCACCCTTAGTGAACTAACTTACTTACTAATTCACTAAAAGCTAGGTCACCAATCAGCTTCTGGAGAGCCGGAAACAACAACTTTTAAAATTTGTGCTGACTAATCATACAACATCCTAAAAGTTGCCTGCTCATTCACACTGTTTCCCGATGGAGGGGATTAAGCTGTGTCTAACAGGATACCAGTACAGTAACTTGCTGATCAGATACACTCAACCAGGTTCAAGTGTCTTCCAGTGCTTCAGCAAAGCAAACCACTGTACCTGAGGAATCAGGTACAGGTACAGACGTGTTCCCATCAAGGATAAAAAGTTGATTACATTATTTTATTTTGTAAGACACTTTTTGGTCCAGGCATTGTTCAGTTATTTTCAAACCTGATAAAATATGAAAAAGATACCAGTTTCACAGAACAGCAGCAGTTTAGAGGCTTGTGACTGAAATCACAACTGTAAAAAAGATCATCTGCTTGCTCGGAAAAGCTCCCTCGAAATATGGAAGGCTCTCATCTTCCTCTACGAGTACCACTAACGTGCCAAGGGAAAAAGGCACTCGACTCTCTGCTGCTCTGCTGCAGTTGTTCTCTGGCAAATAGTACATGACTACTGCAGAAATCCTCAAGTGTGTGCGACTGTATCCCATCTTCCCTCTCTCAGTCTGATGCTCTAAGTGAAGCTGAGCTCTTTGTCAAATGAGTACAACTGAGAACACGACAACACTTCAGTTACATGTTCCACCCAACACTGACCCCTACAGAAGCCGTCCACATTGAGCCTGGGTCTGTTCGAGGTTTCTTCCCGTTAAAGGGGAGTTTTTCCTGCCACTGTTGCTCAATATAATATAATATCTGATGCTTGCTCATGTGGGGATTCTTGAATCTTTAATTTTGAATTCCTGAATCGTTGGGTCTCTCTCTAATTAAAGAGTTTGGTCTAGACCTGCTCTTGATTGATTGATTGAGTCACCACAGGCGCGCATGCATTTATGACGTGGATAATCTCCAGAGGGAGAAATTCAGGTTGCTATAATGTGAAGGGCAGAGTACAAGGTTTATTCCCCTCGATAGAATCAGATGTTCTGAGCGTGTCCCTGAGCGGCTCGCGACAACAGCATTGACAGCATTAGCAACCAAAATACAGACAGGTATGACATCAGCACCTCAGTGACATGGTTGTCAGCCATGTACAGCACATCTCTGTACCGGCACACAGCTGGATTAACAATGACTGAATGGATTAGTGAGTGTGTGAGTGTGTGTGTATGAAAGCGAGAGAGTCGGACAGAGACAGAATGATAAAACATGGTGGTGACTCCTGTGTCAAGTGGGTATTTGATAAAGCCGGATACCTTATACAGATACTGATAATACCCTGAGATCATCATATTTTGGCTTGGCTGCTAATGACATCACAAACCCATGCACTCTGCATGTAGATGCGAGGTCACAGGCACATACACATGCACGCGCATACACCCCTCAGCGCTGAGCAGATCATATCCTCGTCATCTGACCCAAATCCATTAGCACTAGGAGTCACAACCTCATCCATTCGCTCCTCTCTCTCAATTTCCTCCTCTTCCGCTTCTTCCTCTTTTCATTCGTTCCCAGACATCAGGTCCCTTGTGTGGGACATATTTTCTGTGAGCTCTGAAATGACATGACCAGCGACAGACGCACGCTGAGATTAAGCATGTAGGTGTTCAGAGCCCTGTGGGCACTTATGAGGCAGCTTTTCTAAGTGGCACCCAACGAGCCAGCCTCACTTTATGCCACTCAGAATGGCAAATTGTATCAGTTCTTACAATTTTTTACATTCCTCTGGGAGCAGACAGTTATATAATAGACAAAGAAAACTTCAGTTAAAGCTAATCCTTACATCTACTAAAAAATCTTTTGCATGTTGAGGCCGAAACCTGCTGTGTGGAACTTTTGTCTCCAGCTTCTGGCAGTGACAACAGTAACACAAGCACTTGCTGTAGCGTGTTTATGATTTATGTCGATTACATGAGTTTTTATTTATTCAGTTAGAGGTTCTTTTTTATCTGCCGCATCAGAAACATTTCGAGGATGCTTCTTAGGTTTTTTTTCCCCCATAGTTTTAGTTGCTGTCAGTGCAGGAAGGGCAAACCAGACACCAGATTTACTCCATTATACTGTGAAATACGGATATTTATCTGGCAGTGATGGGCTCCCTCACCATTGTGTTACCTCATTCGCTGATAGACTTATCAGACATTCATTTGAATGAAAATCTTGATTGTTACTTCAAGGTTATAGTTGTCCTCTAATTCATTTTTTGGTTTCATTTAATGATTATGGTGATTTTTGAAATGATGAAATATTTTCTAAAGCATTTAATATTTTATCATAGATTTGATTATAAATATTTAAGAACATCATCCACCTCAAGAATGCCACCGAGTGTGTGTTTGTGTGTGTGTGCGTGCCTGCGACCATGTGTGTATGTGTGTGTGTGTGCGCGTGCACGTGTGTGTATGACAGTAGTGTGATTGCCAGCTGGGCCATTTATGCTAAAACTGCATGCCTCTCTGCGGCTGTAAATTGCTTTGGATTGCTGTTAATAGCTACTTTTGCCATTTCCCTGTGAGTCCAATATAAAATCCACCACGATGAAATTATTCTGTAGCTCTTTCATCCTCACTGCTGCAATGTGTTTCTTGGATTACGGTATTTGAACATCGCATAGCGCTCTAAGAATGTCAGTAATGAATATAAGGCATGCAATCTGCCTGACTATTCAAAACGCTCCTAATTGAAATGCTCAAAAGACAGCTCTGGCTAATCAGCTTAGAGATGTAGTCCGCAGTTGACAGATAATAAAGAGGATCTTAGTGCTGAAGAGTCTATTACCACCCATGTAATGAGAGTTCACATAATATGATCTGAGGACAATGGAGGGATAGGGAAGTTAGGAGGGAGAGGGTGGCAGGCATGGGTGGCAGGAGGCTGAGGAGGCTTCCATTGTTGAAAAAGAGAGTTGAAAAAAGAGAAATATCATATCAGCGGGGCTGAACACCTACTGTAAAAATGCAAATTTGTATAAATTAATTTTAAGTGGAGATTTAAAGGTACTCTATATGGGTATTTAGGCATCTCAGAACAAAACAAATGTGCAAACAAATTGGAGCTCACTTAAGACCTTGTACCGGTTGAAATCACGGTGATCATGATTAAAAGAAACCACTACACTGTAAGCGATTGAACTTGAGCCGTGGTCTGCAGTGTATGCGTCCTCCCTAAAAGGTGTTGAATCAGGATGACAATGTCACACTACTTGGGTGCTATGCAAGAGAGGACAGACACTCGCGCAGCTAGAAGAGGTGTGTTGTCAGGAAAACATAAACATATGTCGTTTTCAGTATCGGGACAATCAGCCACTGCTGTCGTTTTTCCGGCGAGGACAATCTCAAAGGGGGATATGTGATCCATCTTCCCTGTTGTACTTAGGAGTCTCACTGCGGAGATGAAGATGTGAACTTTACCTCTGAGCCCGGCAAACAGACGGTTGCAGTAATCGATCTTAGAAGAGATAAAAGCATGAATAGCTTGATCTCAAACATGGTGTACTTTTCATCCAAGTTTAACCCTTTATCGGGCAAGGGACCATATTTGGTAATTTAAGTGGGAGTTCAAAATGCTGCCCCTTGCCTCACCATGAGGCAGTAGAACTACAAGGTTTGTCCAAGCCAATCAGCGACAAACAGGCTACATGACAGACCGGCAAGAAACCATATATGGTAACTTCATTGACCTTAATTAAAATTTAATTTAAAAAAAAAAAACTCACAAAAGTAAAAAAGTCTTGTAAAGACTACCAATAATGGTCTAGGGTTGAAATTTTGAATTTCTAAGTATTTCAATGAGTGCCCTTTAAAGGGTGAAGTTAACAAAAACGGGACTCGAAGATAAGATTTAAGTCAACATTTAACTCCTAAGTGATGTTGTAAGATGTAAAAAGATTATTGTTATATTGTACAGTTTTGTAAAGGATGTCTCTGAAAGGCTTGCAAATACAACAGAATACTGTATAAGTATATTATGAGTATAAAAACAGTTTGCATTCCATACAGGAACAAATAAAATGACGTATTACTGCATACTGCATACTATATACACTACAAGCTCCCGAAAAAGAAACTGTTGTACGTGCTGACTACTTTGTTTCCAGTAGTAAACACCACAGAGAGGCCGCTTTGTCAAGTAGAATAATGCACCTTGTTTCTGATGTGATGTATCCTGGGAAATCATACTGCAATGAGGACAGTTAACATCACGGCGCATCAATGTGTGCTGATGGCTCCAGTGCAGCGATGAAATGCCACAAGATGACTCTTTCCGGACTGTCTGTCACTCATCTCTCTCTCACTTTCACTCCCTCTCATACTCTCTCGTGACCCTCCGACCCCGCCACTGCGACCGCACAGCTGCACGCACGCACGCACACACACGCACGCACACACACACACACACACACACACACACACACACACACACACACACACACACACACACACACACACACACACACACACACAACGTTTCTAAAGCCTTTGTTTATGAGACAGACAGAGGTCATGGCTGAGCAGTATGAGTGGAATGACGATGGACACGCTAGCACCTTTCCAAGCAGCTCACTGCTGTACCAACAGAAGGTTACGCAGTGTGACATGTGACTCTTACCTTAGACTGCACAAGCGACCCTCGCTCTTCTTAACTCATCGTAAAGTTCGTCAGGCAGCTCTGCAGAATGTGTCTTATAATATCCTAATCCTATTAAAGTTGAAAGTTGATACAAACACCACTTGGAATTAACAGTACGTGCCACTTAGTTATTGAAAGCTCTCGGTGTGATCAGATGACCAATTTAAATTAACCTGTCCTTGCACTGACTTTCCTCATAGCTGGCATAACAAAAGACCTCTTAATGACATTATTTACATACGCCTAGTACACTAGATATGTCTTTTACATTCTGAAATGTGATCCAATGCTTTACATAGGCCTACACGAAAAATAAAAATCTATACAGTAATCTGAATATAACCACAGGCAGTGCATTTAATGGAATGCTTCGCCATTTAGTTGTTTTTCTTGCCGAGAATAAGATCAGAATATTGAAGTAACTCTTATATCCGTCTGTTCAATATGAAGGTACCGCAGGCAGCCAGTTAGCTTAGCTTAGCACAAAGACTGGAAACAGGGAAATGGCTAGCCTGGCCTTGTTCAATGGTATCAAGGTCTCTCATAGTTGGAAACATTAAATGCTATTCTATTCTCTCACAATGTGCCAAGAATATAATGCATGTTAGCTCCATCTCTGCTCTGCCCTCCAGCCAGGGATAGGACTACTTTCTCTCTACATGTGTATGGTGGGCAGATGCCAGCCACAGGAACGGAAGAAAGAGGGCAGAGCTACAGTCCCTCCGCTCATTACCGTCAACATCACTATCATTAATCATCACACCTTCAAGTATCGGAGACCTGCAGGATATAAATTGTGATTTAGGTGCAAAGGGTAGAGGCAGTTTGGTATGGACTTACCATTATATAGGCCATCACAAAGTGACAACATTCAGGTGCTTGTTTTTACCAAGGTCAGTAACTGTGGTGCTATCGCACTCTCTGAAACCTAAAATCCGTTAGCCCATATTGTTCCATTGACACATGCATATTTAAATATAAGCTACAGCCACATTTTCACAGTATGTTAGCTATCCAGGGAAGATTTTCAACACATAAGGAAGTTATAATGAGATTTGGATCATTTTGGTCTGATGTGGATGTTTTTTTTTAAGGTGTTCCATTTTTCACGTGGAGACATCTTTTGAGTTCGAACCTGAGGTGTGTGTTAAGTGAGGGAGGCATTGCGGGTGAGAGGGAGGTTGGGCCCTTAGGCTCCGGCAGTGGTTAGAGTCGGGGCGGCTAATTTAGAAAATGTTGTGTCAGAGTAATATGAGCTGTTAGGAAACTCTTGATACATATCACACACACACACACACACACACGCACGCACACACACACACACACACACACACACACACACACACACACTCACTCACACACAGTCTGCCTTCCTATCTGGCTGACTAACTACTGACACTACACACTTGACCCATTTGCCTCAATGGAACAATTATTCATTGTAAGTAAAGGAAAGAAAAAAATATGTGTGTGGAAAGGGGAGGGGAGCATGAGTGCTTCATAAGGACAGACAACAGATGGAGAGGAAATATGGTGAGTTTGGAGAGGTGGGCCTGGAAGAGGGGAGTTAAAAGTTTGTATGTGATTGACAGAGAGAGGAAGACAAGGAGTGAAAGAGAGGGGGCAGGGAGGGAAGATGAGGAGCAGCTGTCCTTAGTTGCATGTCTCTGAGGGCACAACCGGGAGACATCTTTCAAGTTTCTCAACCTTGGCATTTGGACAC
Source organism: Pempheris klunzingeri (assembly GCF_042242105.1). Taxonomy (NCBI): domain Eukaryota; kingdom Metazoa; phylum Chordata; class Actinopteri; order Acropomatiformes; family Pempheridae; genus Pempheris; species Pempheris klunzingeri. The sequence continues at coordinate 21,331,952 of NC_092015.1, forward strand.
CAAGAGGAGTGCAAAGATATGAAAACAGGGTCCTGAAATAAAACTGTGCGGACAGTGGGCTGGAGAATACTGTTTGACACATGTCTCATTCTGACTCAAAAAATACTCTACACATCTCTGAGTGGCGGATTTAAGTTCCATAAAAGTGCTGGTGAGTTGTTTTTGGATCAGAGGTTTCACAAGCAAGATGAGTAAATTGTAATCCAAAGTTCTGGAAGCTCTGTAACCTTGTTCTCCTTGCTTTTTAACTTTGAATTGCACAATTACATGCTCTGCTACTGTACGTGCTGAGGGAGATTCACAATCCTACGAGACCCGCTCAAAAACGATTATTGCATAATTTCAGAAATACAATGATGACCTGGGGAAATGAACCAGTTTCTTATTGATTGACCTTTTTGGAAATGAAAAGGTTTTTGTGTGCCAGAAGCAGCACCCTTGAGCCAGCGGAGCAACATGATCCCTGCTCCAACCACCCGGAGCGATTGTTATAATCACAGGAGCAACGGTGAGGAATTGTTTCAAGCTCGTATTGATTTCTGCTCAGTCTGTATTGTAGTTCTGGCACACAGTTGACGTCTACATCACTGCACTGGTGTTAACACTGTGGCACCGCGTGGAAAAACCTGTGGGCTATTCATCTTCTCCTGACTGCGTGCTGCATTTCTTGTCCTTGCCACCTTCCATCCGCCCGTGTGGCTTCTGTCATGTATGTGAAGACGACTGGCTATTTTTATTTTTATGAGGCTATTTGTTTTAAGGATGATTCGGGTTGTTGTGTTGTGGCACTCATGCATTATGCAGAAAAAAATGCACTCTTTCAATCTCTGCAGGAGAAAAGCATTAAACATTCTGCTATCATTGGTTACTCTGGTGAAATTAAAGGGTGCATTATGCACCCGCCGTGCTCCCAACGATGGATAACACTGTTTCTAAGATACTGTTTTTTGTAATGATAGCACTTTTGGACATCATTGCAGTCACTGCTGTCGCATTTTCTTGCGGTTTGCGTTATGTCTAGTCCAGTTTGTTAAAGTTAGTTCATGTGTTTCATGTATTTCCGGTTTTATTGTGGACTTTTCCCTCTCGTTTCAGGCCCCTCGACTTCCTGCCCTTGTGCGTCTCCTGTGATTGACTGCCCTCCCCTGGTGTATATATTGTCTGCGTCCTCCCCTGTCCCGTGCCAGATCATCTTATAACCTTTTGTTGAGCATTCCAGCAATCTAAGTCAGAGTTGAGACTTTTTGAGTCAAGTCAGATAGCAACATTTATGACTGTGTCTGTTTGTTGGTGCCTCGTCTTTGTGAGTCTTGCATAACAATAAACTGCGCCTTTTTACCTGCTTGCTATCTGCTTGCCTCGCGTCGAGCATTTGAGCCCGTCTTCTTGGGTGTGCCTCTGGTAGTAACAGTTTGGAGAGATGGCATGTTTTGGTGTCATTATCAAAGGCAGATATATAGATGAAATATTCTGTTTTAAATCAAGCAACACAGCTCCCTCCTTGGATATCAATGTGAATAACTGAATCTTGAGGCAAGTTCTTTTTCTACGTTACGCATCCACTTGCATGTCATATCTGAATTCATCTGCTAGAGAGGAACTCATTACTCAGCATAGCAGCTATCTTGTTTCTCTCTCTTTTTTTTTCTTAAGGTGAAGGCCACTGGATATATTTTATTTACACCTCTGTGAATTATTCAGGGGAAGTGTTTCTAGATGGAGCTAGCTAGCTAACTGTCTACCGTCTATGAATGGTTGAGTTATTCTAATGATCCCCTCGCTCCCATACGTATTAGTGCGTGCCTGCAGGCTTTACCATAGCTACTCATCAGAGAGTTTCTGGGTTGAGAGCAGGAGGATTCTCTCTCAGCAAAAACTTGCTTTAGTTGGGACTTGCACAGAGAGGCGAGATTCAGCCTCCCAAACCTCTCGCTAATGTTCCAGATTCATCTCCCCAGGTGTGCGTGAACATTTTCATGTGTACAGCATGTTTGGTTCCTGCATCCTTGTGTGTCCTGCTACCTTTTCCATCACACGTCTGTACCCCTCTCCTTGTCTTTTCTTTTTAGCGAGTAAACCCACTTTTTTTTTCATCTTCCCCACGCTTCCCCATTATTCAGTCTACCACCTTTTGCCCCCATCTTGATGTAATGCTTCATGTCTCGCTCCTTACTCCATCCTCCCCTTCTCTTTTCTCCCTCCATCATCCTGTTCCTTCTTTATCCACTCCTTCACCTCTCTTTTGAAGTGACCACAAGGCAAACCTTATCAAAAAGAGCTTCACAAGGCCCCTCAGCATTTTTCCAGGAGTGGTTAATTGTGTGTGTGTGTGTGTGAGTGTGTGCGCACTTGTGAACAAGGCATATTTGTCTCTGACAGGGAATCTAACCTGTCAGAGCTGACAGGATTTTCAAACAATATCCACTTTAGAAATATCTGACTTCAGGCAGCAGTGGTGTTGCAGGTTGACAAGAAATGAAATTTTTGCAGTGTAGGATGGGATTCAGCGGAAATCTTTTGAAACTGAAGTGTTAGATGTATAGTTTCCCTTTTTTCCTTGTAGCTGTGAGAATTGAACTTTTTTGGCTTGGACTTCGGCCAGCTGCAACTGGGTCTCCAAAAACAGCAGTCATCAGTCGCTCAGCGCACACACACACACTCACCCTCTTATTCTCCTCTCTCCAAGCCTCCAAGATTCCCTCCTTACTTCCTCTGATCTTCTGAACATCAATCCCTCATTCCTCAAAGCAAAAACGAGGGGAAGGGAGATGACAAAAATGAGATGACAGATTACCTGCTATATATAGAGCCAGTCTAATGCCGCTTCCCTTATTCATCTTCTCCCCGCGCCCCCAAGACATTGGATACACCTTTTGGTTTGCGACTGGCGATGCAAATAGAACCTCTCCCTCATCACAGTGCTTTCAAAATTCAGTCGCCGGAGCCGCTTGTTTTTGTAAATGGTACAGAGCCTTGCTGTGAGGACGTAATAGCATGAGGGTGAACACATATCCACATTCATGGTTGATTTGCAGATGGCCTTTTCAGTTGGAGGTGATTGCTGTTGCAGTGGTAAACCCCCAGTTCTTTGTCTTCAATTTAAAAATATGACACGATCTTATTCGCTCAGGCAGTGAAGAAATGCATGAATTTGCAGCATTTTTAGCTTTCAGGGTGTCACATTGTGACACGCAATTGGAGAACAGTCACATTTCCCCTGTGATGAAATAGCAGTAAGTGTGCCCATGCATGTTTGTTGTGCTTAGTGTGCATAGACTTCTAGTAACGTACTTATCAAGAGACAGATTACTACGGCCCATAGTGTAATATCCTCTTTCCCTCATGTTCATTTGTCTGCTAAGTGTTCATATAGACTGTGTCATACAGCAGATTTACGCTCCTCTGGCTCAGAGCGACAATATTGTAAAGTATGGATTAGAACCACAGTGAAAAGCCGCGGATAATCTCACCTCCTCCTTTTTTCTGTCATTCCCACTCTTCTGTGCTCTCTCTCTCTCTCTCTCTCCCTGTCTCCTCACTCTGCTTTCCTTTTCTCAGTAAACCATAAGATTCTTCTATCCGGGATTCAGCCGCCAATCAGAATATTGATCATTTGTATTACAAAACCAGTGCTTCTTTCTTCTTACCTCAGTCGCGTTATCATACTCACATGTACTGAAGTATGCTTCATAGGCAAGCTCGAAATAGGCTTCTTTATAAGAGTCCTGCTCAGTTGTGACAGAAGCACAGAAAATAAGTTACAACTAGAGACATTTAAAACATGCAAAGGTCAATCATCTCTTTGGACAAAAATAGATGTTAGATTTTCTTTTCTTTTTCATTATTATCTCATTGTTTTTTTTATTATCTAAGGTTCTACCTAAGTCCAAATGTTGATCATAAACCTCTAGGCTAAATATTTCACCTGCTATAACCAACTACAATCGCTGTACTCCAAAAGTCAAGATAGGTTGTTGTGGCTGATAAAAGCTCCACTCTGTGGCACCATCACACCAGACTTTTAGCAGAGGACGAGGATTATTTAACATATAAAGGAAGACGTAATTCATTTTCTGTTTCTTGGTTTACTTTCTGTCCTGCGGGACGACAGCGTGAGAAACTGCCAGACTTTTGAATTTCCCCACAGTGATCCTCCAATTACTGTACAACTCTTTAGTGTAATTGTATAACTGCATTACGTGCCGTTTGGTGCAACTGGTGTGAAAAAGAAGGAGGCTAGAGGTTAGAAACAGACAAATAAACAAATGGATTTGTTTACCTCCTGCATCCAGAGGCCTTAGTAAGCTGCTTCAAATGTAAAACCTTTTTCTGATTACCAACGGCATATAAGAGCTGTCACTTGCGCTGTTGTACACGGGCCTCGGTGCATATTTATCTGTTTCTATAATATTGCTCCATCTTTCTTGCTCTCTCTGTCTTCTCCTCTTACACTTTCATCTTCTGTCTATCTTATCACCATATCATCAGCATATTGCTGTGTCGTTCCCTTTCTTCTGTCACTGTAAAGTATCACTCTCCGGTCACATCACCTTTTTACGTACTTTAATCTTCACATGTGAGAGGGAGGGAGAAAGCACGAGAGAGGAAAAGAAAGAGAGAGGTAGAGCTGCGGTCCCCCCCCCCCCCCCCCCCCCCGGGATATAATTTGTGTTATCGCATATATTTACATCAAACCCAAATGGCAAGGCTTCGCTCTACACCAGTCAAATCTTCTACCTCTGACTCAAGACATGAATAAAGATTCTACGTTTCCAATTGGATTTTTTCACTCTACTCTACTTCTCATGTCTTTGCCAGTAGCATAATTTTTTTTCACTTTTTTTTTTTTATATGAAACGCAAAAATATGTGCCAGTGAGGGCAGGGAGAGACAAATTGGAGCCATGAAACTATTCCTTTTCATGCTGAGAGGAGAAGGAGAGCTCTGTTAGCCTAGCTGACATTCCACTTAATTTGATTCATTACTGCGTGGTGACGCTATTGTCGCCCCATGCAGGGAACTGGGCCAGTTGTAGAGCTTCGAAATAACCTGATGGAGAACAGGGTAACCAACACAGTATGAAAAAGAGTCAAGCTCAACTGATTTAGCTCTTTCCGTCCTCAGCTTGAACTGCAAATAGCCTTTACCGCAATTTCTCACTATGTTTGTGATTCAATTGTGAGAGCAAATTGTGAAAACAAATTGTTAATAGAGATTCAGTCCAACCAGAACCAAGTCCATGGGGCTCATAAAAGTTGAATTCAGCCAGCAGTATGGATGGATGCTGTACAGTACGTTATGAGTTATTGGACGTCTGTGTGGAAGGGACGGTGATAGGAAGTCTACCAGTGGGACTCAATCAAGGAGCAGAGCTTCTAAAAAAAGGGATGGGAAGCTCAGGTGGGCCTTTCTTCCTAGTCTGAGACACACCTGAGGGAGCAGCCTTTGCTTGGTGCATGATTGGGTAGACTGACTTTTTATAATGAAAAATATGCTTAAAGGCACAATTTCAGTAGTGAAATATGTCTTTTCGCTCCAAGTATTTAATTAAAGATTTGTCAAATAATGAGTAAAAATGCATCATGTGTTTGATGTTTCATGTTTGGTGAGGGGGTGAAGCATGGAGTGACTGCTTGAGGCGCATCAGCCAAGAAATAAGGTATGCTCAAACAAAGCAGAAATATTTTTAACTGTTTTTAGACCCATTAATGGCAACATTAACACGGGTTTTTATTAATGTAGTTTGCAGTCATCTGCATGTCTGGGGGAGGTAAACGTGTTCCAGTCAGGAAAGGAAAGGTATACTGTTTATTTATTTGTTTTAAAAAATATATTTTTTGTAAAGTCTTCCACTGTATTGATGTGTTTCCATCCCTTTTAGACAGACTGTTTTTTCCCCCAGTGTTATTAGGTTGGGTGTGTCTTTAACTTATAAGCTGAATGGGCCATTCCTTGTATTATATTGTTTGTGGGGCTTCATGTTTTGCTAGAGGGGGGACAGAGTATTGTTTTATTGTTTTAATTCATGTACTAATTGCATAGTTTACACCCCCCACCCCCCACCTTTATTACGGTCCGCATTTAGCCTCTGACGTTGTTTGCTGTTACCATGTTGACTGTTGTTATTCTTGGACTTCTATTTCATTCATTGTAAATGAAATTTGTGCTTTCAGAAGAGCAGTGTCTGGTTCACGTCTATATAGAGAAACAAATATGGGGTCAGAGTCAAACTTCTATAAAACAGGAGCTTTATAATATGATAAAGGATAGGCTGGCATCTTTTTCTTTTTTTCAGTAAATCCCATGGAAGGACCAAAAGCCAAAAGTGTTAGTTCATCACAGTGTGTGTGTTCATGGTCATTTCTAATGTGTTTTTGAGCAATGGGAGCCAGACGAATAAGATATATCAGGGTTGGGCTTTTTTTGCTGAGTTTGGGATTTGTTAAGAGTACAAAATATAGATTATCACCACATTTATCCTTTAAGAACACCACTGTTTCCATTTTCCTGTTAAAAATATCTCCATGACTGACAAACAATACATGTCCTGTTGGAACCTCGATCAGCAGATTTCCAGTTTTGCACCACGGACAATATGTTCACTGGGAGACGACGGAGCAGATCAACAATATGTAGCTGTGATATCACTGACATATGAATGGACTCAGATGGAGAGCGGAGCGCAATCTGTCCGTGCGACTTGCTGTTGTATGACTCACACGCTATGCATACAGTATGGACAACTGGTCGCTGGGCGGTTTTGGCCACTACAAGTTGCTCACTCATTTTGTTGTGGTTCAAATACATAAGGAGTGATGAAGGATGCATGGCACACCAAACAACAATAATCTGAAATCATTCAGATTCACATTTGCGTTTAACAGCTCATCACAAAAGGTCGAATTTTGTCGGGTTTAACAGAAATAGTTGCAGATTTCATATTAAATTATGGGGTGTGCTCAGAGGTGTATTTTTTGCAGTGTAACGCTTCCCACTGTCATACTGTAAATGTCCAGGAGACAGGAGACATGCTGTTTCGTATTCTATATGGCACCCTGGTTATTCATTGAGCTGTGGGGAGCAGCTCCTTACAGAGAGCCACAAATCACAGGGGTTCCCGCTGCCATTGATTTTATTCATATAAAATAAACATATTTTGTGAATTATATTAGCATACTAAACAAGAGCCTGCTCCTGGCTCTCGTTATGATATCAGCAAAAACGTGCGTTTAGATGAGTTATTATATTGGCATTTGTGATAAAGAGTAGGTAAAAGACAGGTCATTACTGCCCTGGTGCACTACTGCTCTCCACACTCCACATTAATGCCAGCAATCGTGATTTTTACACAGACATACACTTCTTTCTTTATGCTCTCATCATTATCGTCTTCAGCAGAACAATAAGAAAATGAGGGCTTTTTTTTGTTCAGACCAACCCATTTTTCACTATCAACATCTTTTTTTCTGTCACAGATGTGACACAATGGGCTTCAGTTGTCAGCTGACAAACTATTTACCCTGAAAGGCATTAAAACAAAGAGATGCACTTGAACCCATGGACTGCTATGCTCTAAATTTTAAGTTGTGGCTAATTTCTTCAAAGTGTGAATGAACAAAAAGAACAAATAGTACCTTCTGACTTTGTGCGGTTTTTGTTTCAAAGATTGTTGGGGGCTTTTTCCATCTAAAGGAGAGTGAGCTGCCTACCTGCTCCCTCTAATACACAGGTGTGTTGGATGGAGGGAAAAGCAAAAGATCATTAAAAGAAGACAAAGCTGCCCAGAGCCCCTGGATGGATCTAAAACCTACTGTATGCTGGAGGAAGACCATTTTGATTGGCGTGCAGAGACTACATTCATTTATCATGCTACGCTTTCATACACCGCCACAAGTGATTTTAAACCTAGCCATCCACCAACTTCATCTCCCAAACCCCCGCTTTCCTCAGCTATAAATCATCATCTAGCCACAGGCCAGTGGGCGCAGAGCAAGGTGACTCTCCATCCAGCTACCAACACCACTGGAGGTGGGAAATAGAGAGAGAGAAAGAGGGAGGAAAAGGGCGATAGGTTGAGAACAGGGAGGCAAGAGGGGGAGAGAGAGAGTGTGTCTATCTGCTCGGCTGTCACAGTAGGAGGGAAATCTTTGATGTAAACTCTATTAGTGTTTGGCGTGTAGAGACACATCTCAGACTTGACTGAAACCCAGGGTGGTTCACGGCATCTCAGAACGAGTGGATCCTGGCTGGAAATTCAGACACATACCTCTCAGAAATGTGCAGTTGCTAGGCTGTGTACAGGACTGAGAACTGTTACAACAATATACAATATGCTTCCTTTACCTTCTGGGGCTATGATTTCTACAGTCTGTCTAGTCCTTAAAGGAATACTTCTTTTTGTGGGAATCTTTCCCAACTATCCAAAGTCAGAAAAAGAGTGCAGTTTGACCTTATGTTAAACAGAGAATATCTGTTAGTACAGCTAATGAATGCCCATGATATTATATTATCTATCAGATATTACTTCTCTTAAGTGGCCTAACTGTTGCAATTAAAAAAGAATATTACATTATGTAATTGAGCTGAAGTGAATTATTACGTTATTATTTGAAAGAATAGCTTGAGATTTTGGGAAATACTTTCTTTAAGAATTGGAGGAAAAGACTGATGCTGTACTCATATCTGTATGATAAATATACAGCTTCTCCCAGCAGCTGGTTAATTTAGCATGAAGACAGTTGTGTCCAAAACCAAAATAGATGCTAATAAAAGAGATGTGACAACAAATTTACAGAGGAATCATGTGTTCGAGGTGCTGGTAGGGTTTTTTTTCCCCCACCTTCTCTCCTCCCTTTTATTTTTCCTGTCGGACAGAGCCAGGCTTGCTGTTTCCCCATTTTTTCCCCGTGTATGCTAAATTAAGGTAACCACCTGCTGGCTAGCTCGATATTTACCGCCCAGACACGAGAGTGGCATCAATCTTCTCATCTCTCATCATCATTTGTCTGTCTTGGGAAAGAACGCTGTTTTATTCGTCCTCTTGCCGTGATGACCTCAGGAAGTGAGATTTCAATCCTGAGGTAAAGCTGGCAGCATTAACGGTAGCAACTGAAAAATAAAAAAAAAAAGCTCAGGAACTCCTCTGTTAAATCTTCTAAATGCGGAGGAGAGCAGAAAGGAAGGAGGATGGCAGAGACAAAAGCAGTGATGTAGGCAGTCTTCTCCAGAGCACGAGCAGAGCGCTGTGTGTCTGTATTCTGTGTGCAGCACTATGAAGCACGGCTGTCCTTTTACTGACTTTGTTCAATTAGACAAATAAACTTCTGCTGGTTTGTAATTTGAGATCTTGTTTTGATCGGCAAAATGTGCACTTGTGATGAGCCATATTTTATTTTCCCTGTAACAAAACCAATGATTTACACTGCCTTCATTAATCAGCCCTCAAATGTAATGAGCTCATCCAAGTGGGAGCAGAAGGTTATGATAGCAGCTTAACGGGGAGTTGGCTCACTTAACCTAGACCGCATTGGCTCTTATTTCATGCAAGATGGTATGGACAGAAAATCAAATTTCTTTTAATTAATCACCAGCTGGAGTTTAATGACCCTTGTGTATTGGACTAGAGAGGCCGACGTTACTGCCGGTACTGCACGTTACTGCCTTGTATCGCATTGTCTCATTCAAACACAGATGAAGCCACTTACAGTCTTTGCATTTATCGGTTCTCAGCTGAAATGAAGCAGGCGGGCTGGATGTAATGGTACGAGGTTGACCCAGCAGGCTCATTGGGGAAGGTTCAATACCACCGTGTTTTTATTTCGTTTATGAGAGGAAGGTAGAGGAGAGCGGAGCCATTTATCAGCCCTCAATGGTAACGAGGCCGCCCCTGTGCAGCGGTATGAGGCAGCTCAGCAGGGGGGAGAAAAGAAAGGCAATGCAGGCTATTCTGTGCCATCACTTGCTTCATATACTGTGCAGCAGTAATGGCATGTGGATGCTGCGTGCTGGAGTGATCTCAGCTATTTTCAAACAAGTCTTCATGCACTGTATAGCTAGACTGAATGAGTGTCAATGTATTTTCTTCTCGTTTGATTTTATATCAGAAAACAGACAGATGATTCAGTTGATATCCAACCAAATTATATAAACACAGTGTATCAGAGATGCTACTGCTGTTATTTCTTATTCCACTAGGCGGATATTAAACAGAGGCACGTCATATTTTATTTTAACTTTATCTAGTAACCTCCTATGACGTTAGCTGGCCTGTTTTTAAATTTGGACATATTCACGGAGCCAGTGCAGCTCCCCATAGAAGGAATTAAAGCACCACCTCTGAGAGAGTTCGACCACAAGTCCTCTCTGGTTCGAATGCAAATGACTCTGTGCTTCTTTTTGTTTGTTTTTTTTAATTCTTTTTCAAGAGAGGAAAGAAAGAAAGCCACTGCCCTTGCCTCCCCCCTGCAGCGTATCTGTGACAGACTAACGCAGACACACAGACGGCATGTGAGCAGTGATTTCCTGATGTCAGCTACAGATGGCCTGTGTCATGCCAGATTAATGGCAATACTGGGAAGAACACAAAAAAAAAAGAAAGAAAGAAAAGAAGCACTCAAGCTGACACAAACTGCTTCAAACTTAACCTATGCTGGGGCGCTTTTAAGCTACATCACAGTGTTGGTTCAGGTTTATTCATATCTGTGATTCATATGCGCTTCTGCATAAGTGTGTGAATATGTGTTTTCCAGATGGCTCAGTGTGATGTGATGAGTGTCTGGAGACAACAAGAGAAACTAGCTATAGATGGATGGATGAAATGAATGAAACCTTTTGTCTGCGTCCGTGCCAGCTCAGCATCGGCTCACGTCACCGGTTTCTGCTCACACATCACTTAACAAGGGTCGAGGAATTAAGACCAAGTCCTCATTTGCCCCCCCAGCTTCCCCGAATATAACAGAATCACTTGTGTTAATAATGTACAATGCTGGTACAGTGCTGCCTGAAGTTTATGTCTGTCACACTGCAGGCTTTGCTCACTCACAGAACTCCAGTTAGATACATAAAGAGAGCAATGCTGCAGTGTCAGTGGGCTAGCCAATACACACATTACCCACATGTACACACACACGCACACACACACACACAAACACACACATATATACACATAGTCGTCTCTCTCTTGCTCCAGGCAGTTCTTCTGCTTGGCTTGCAGTGCTTGTCCTCTTGTTGGCTAAATGGCTCTGGGTAGCCTCTCTGGTTCACACTCTGATAGCAACACTTCACTGTCCCTCCAGTTAGACTGCATGGCATCGTCGTCTATTGTTCAGCAGGGAGACCAATTCTCCTTGGCTGAGCTTCTTTTTGATTCATTCAAAGACAATGACTAACATTAAAGCCAATTTCTCACGAGGTTTACTTTGCAGATGAAGCTTCACAGATGTGGCACTTACACAACCACAGACACATAGTCATTCACATATCCTGTAAGCGCGCACACACTGGATCATTATTTTCTCTTCTGTTATGGCTTTTTTTGTGTGAGTCTGACAGGTTTCACCACTGCTTTTCACCAAAGGAATTCATCACTGCACTCATCTCCCACTTGATCACATCCACTGTACTGCGGTTCTGGTGTATCCCAGCTCAAACTAATAACCAGGCTATATTTTTTTTTAATATTTAATAGCAGCGCTGATGATAAAGCTGAATAATTTCCTCGGCGGCAGAGTCTGCATCTTGAGGTTATATTGAATATTCGTGGGTTTATATTGAATCCATATATCCTGAGCGCAGTCTCACAGGTTCTGTAATAACCAGAGGTAGAATTAGAAGTTTGCACTTAAAGCTGCGAGTTGTCATCACTTTGTATGTGTTTAGCTGTAGCCCCACAGCGAGCAGATGCTGGAGTCTATTTGTAACCCGTCCCTTGCTGGTCTCCCAACACAACAGAGACGATGTGTGAATTCTGCTTTCAACTAGTCTTCAGCAGGAAAGTGTTTTTTTTTTTTTTTTTTGCAAGGTGTAACACCATGCATTGCACTAATAGAAAGCAGAGGTGAAGTGTAAATTATTATAAATCAGCTACTTCAAAGGGCAGGCCGTATGTGTGAGATAAACAATGAAGAGAAATAAGTTGAGATAATTACTGCACTCCTCTTTTGCGGATTTTTACTGTTGTTATTTAGGTGTTTCTTTTTCTTTTTTTGACTGATGCCTTGGAGGAAGAGGCAGGGGGCTCAAACTAACTGCACACACTATTCCATGTGTTGGTGGAAACAAAGTCGACTGTGAGCTGCTTGTCTTGAGTAATTGGTTAACTAATCAGGCATGTCTGTAATAGAATTTTAAATGTGAAAGAGGTCGTTTTCAGAATATTTCGGATCTGTTTTGCATAATTATACTCCGACAATAAAAGTGGGAGCGAAAGAAAAAGGGGGCTTGAATTTGTTGCTGGATAAGCGTATCTGCCTGTTGAATGTAGAGTTGACTGAATACTGTGCAATGAAAAAATTTCTAATCACGTCTTTCAATTTTTGGGGGCTGTCAGTTTTTATAATCGTTTTGCAATCACTACACAAGTTACATTTGTCAGTGCAATTCATATTCACAGAGATGTAGTAAAAGCGAAGGTTCAACCCAGCTAAACTCATTTCACCGTCCTTTTCTATGTAGAACATTGCCATCAAACAAAGGGACACTTTTATGAAAATATCACAGACTTTTTGATATTTTGGTAGCGGGGGAAAAAGGATATCAGAGTTTGCCCACATTTCGATTTGTCCCCAGACATTATATAATATTATTTCATGATAATAATGAGAAATACAACTCACAGAGGCCTGGCCACCTCCCGGCCGCCCTGTGGCAGGACTCTCCTGTAGTGTGACTGTGCTGCTTTGCTCTACAGTGTTTTGTCCTGTCCTGTTGGATGCTCTGGCAGTGTGGCTTTACAGGTTGTGACCTAAACCAGCTGTTCAGCAGCTCTGCTGTGCTCAGTATGTATAGACCTGACTGTGCAGCCTCCTGCTCTGCCTTCTGCCCCACACAGTGTGATGTTGAGCCTGTAGTAGGTCATTCAGCCCATCGATCTGCTCACATCACACCCGACCACCTCTGTGCGGCCTTCTCCTGCCCCCTGCCCCCCACACAAGTGTGTAAAATAATAATAATAATAATAATTTTAAAAAAATCAGGGCTTAGTCTAATAAGGATTCACTCACTGGTATGGACATTACATGGCAATTGTACATGTTTTTTAAATTCAGAATCAATAAAGCTGGGTGTCTTTTGAAATTTCTTTAAAAAAATAATATGCAAATAAAATGCGACCATGTTTTTTTTCTGTAAAACCATTTCTTTCCTAATTTTTTAAAAGGGTACCTCAATGGTATTTTTTTGAGTTGGATTCAGTGCTGTTCACATTGCTGCAGTGGCACTGACAAGTGTTTCTAGCTCTCAGTTGTTCAACTCGTTTTAAAAAAGCAGTTCTGTAGTAGTTCTGTACTGTGATGCTGGGCAAAGGTTTGTCTGACTGACTCACAAAAAACATGGTCACATGTAAATACTGAGGGGATCGCTGCTCAAACAGTATCTGGAGCCATAACAGTGGCTTCTTTGTTTAAATGAGTTGTATCTTTGTGGCTGTGGGGCACTGTATACAGAGCACAGCGTTTGGTTGGTCCAGGGGAGCATGTGACACGAAGACAAGACATGAAAAAAAAATGTATGCTAGAACTGCTAAAACTACACATATAGAGGAATATAAAAGATGATCACAGGTCATAAATAAGCTCTACTCGACATTCAGCTAAAAGGTTCCACATCGCACCAGCTTTTATCAGGATTTTATCCCTACTTTGCATGTCTTTGCCAGTCAGCAGCATTAAATTCATACAGTATCCAGTGGCTGTGATTCTTATCACCTATCAGCACCTCACATCTGACTTAATGATTTCTTTCGAGACACCTTAAGATGAGGGTACTATTTTTACATGACGGCAGCTGTGGCATTTGAATGGTGGAGGAAATTGTGTCAGCGGTTATTTTAAGAGTTTTATGCACCAGGCCAGGCCATATAAACCAACTTATCTGTGTACTGAGTCTGAGTGTGTGTGTGTGTGTGTGTGTGTGTGTGAGAGAGAGAGATATTTGAGAGACAGAAAAAGAGAAGGTGAGAGAAGCTTCTCTGACCCCAGTGAAAGTGAGGAGGGGATCAAGTTGCTGGTGCCGCTAAGTGAGGTGACTATTCCAAGAAGCGGTGTACTGTTTCATCTTTGTCATGTTGAAATACCAAGCTCGGGCCTGGTCTTGTCTGATTGTGTGTCTTTCAAAGACGCTGTGCTAATTCGGAACCGTCTCCCAGACGCCTCTACATACCTCTGTAGTCATGTGTCGAGACGTCTCATTCTGCGTCTCGGTCTTAGCAGAGGCCTGGTTGTGGCTGGTTGCTGTGAGGTGTAGGTGTGTAATTATGATCACTGCAGCTATGTGTTATATCTAGCTGCTCTGGTGGTCCAGCGGTAATTAACTTCCAATAGCATAAGCCATGTCCATTACCTGATATCACTTAAGATTTACAGCACCGCAGAGCCGGAGAATGCTCTTATCATTCTCAGTTTATCTCTCCCTTGAATAGCATTTCCAGTGGCATGCCATGACTTTGAGACACCCTGTGTGATTTACTAATTGCATCCTTAAGGCTCGTTTCATGAGCCGCGTTTTCTGTGAAAGTAGTTTACCTAAGATGTACTGTGGATAACCAAATAAAATCAAATACAATTTAAGGACCTCCCATTTTTTTTCCCAGTAATGAAGTAAATGTGTTTTATAAATGTCCTTTAATATACAAAACACCAGCACCAGAGGACACGTTCAGCATGCCTAACGAGCTGAAGGAACTAACGGGGCAAAATAATTAGTCTTCACCAGCGTTCACCACGCTCGTTAATCAGCTTAGAGTGAACCGTGAATACATAAATAGCTTTAATACTAGTCCTAAATCTACAGAACATTACAAGTATGTAATTACCAGCCGGATTACACACAGAATATATGCGTTTCTAGTCATTGCTAACCACACTGTAATTCAGAATCCATTTCCATTGCAGTCATTTAGAGCTCATGCCAAAGCACGAGTGCACTTGAATGCAGTCAATCAAAGGGGAACGTAATAAATCAGCGGCAATCAAGCTTCAGACAGTTTAATGGGCAGAGTTACTGGCGAGTGATGAGGGCTCCGATGTGTGAATATCTTACAGGTGAAGCGTTTCGCGCACATGCGTGAAACAACTAAAACAAATAAGGGTTCAGTTTCTGCTCCCTATGTTGAGAGGATAATGGCCTTGATAATGTATTTCTGCTGAGGGCCAAACATGTTTTTCTTGTGCTACATGTTTAATGTGATTTATGACAGACGTTGACCTGCTCATTACTACTCGTTCCAACCGAGATCACGCAACACAAGATCGCTCTCTCTCTCTCTCTCTCTCTCATTCCCGGGCTGTGATAGGTGTTAGTTATCTTATTTGCATGAATTGCCGATGCCTCTTAACTGCTATTCTCACTGCATATAGATGCATAGATCAGATGTGGTCTTCCTACATGTGTGTGCAGCAGTTTCGTATAATAGCGGCTGAATGTGTGTGTGTGTGTGTGTGTTTGTGTGCTCTAGCACTGTGTGTTTTAAGTTAGGAGTTAGCTGATATTATGCACGTCACGTCACAGCCAATTAAGCCCCTGCTTACTGGAGCCCCTTTAAGTGTGATTTTTCACAGGAGCGAGTGTGAAATCTCAAGGATTGGATGGAAATTACACCAACTCTATATTCAGAGACTGAACCAGGCTCCGAACTGCCCTCATCTAAAGCAGCCTCTCTAGGTTACCTGCCTAATGAATGCGCTTTCATTCTGAAACTTCAGGGCAGATTTCTGGTTAACTGAAAACAAAATCTATAAATACATACAGCCCATTTTGGAGAACTCACCATGTTCCTTATTAAGTTTACAATATACTAAATAACAGGAGTCATTGGCCTCTTCTTCTTTCTCCACATGCTCCTATCTTTAGTGTATAATAGCTTGGAGACTGTAGCCCTCACACAGCGTACATTCTCACAGTATACAGTATCTAAATGCTCGTCTCTGAGCAGACCTCTCATGTCTCCGTACTTGGCCTTGAATCTGACCCTGTGTTATCATAGCTAGGTGTTTATGATTCTTCCTGGGAACTATCGTGGGATGTGTTTGAAGCTGTGTATGATTTAAGCCTCCACTGGGTTGAAAATGATCCTCGTATAGGCTTATGGCTGAATCGCAGCCTCTCTGGGATTCATGTGTGAAACTGAGTGTGTGATGGAGAGATAACCGCAAAGTGGAACTGGCTGTCAGTTTTTATTTTTAGATGGCAAGTTTGTTAACAATCTCCCCTCTGTGTCTCTCACTCTCCCCTATCTGGTTACTCATAGCCTTAATGTCCCACCAGAGACATTAGACGGCAAACAGACGAATGGACTTGACACTTTTACCAGCTTGTATTTTTGTCCCAAATGATATACCCTGCTTTTTTCTTTTTTTTTTATATCTCTCTAGAATATCAATAGTCACAATAACAAGGACTGAGAAATTTCCAAGCTGCTAGAATTAGAATGTGCTTCGTCTTTTTTTATAACAAGGTGAAAAACTGTCATATTTTCTCCACTTTTTAATTGTGGCATATGTGGCAGAAAACAGTGTTGTTATAACACAGCATTTTAAATAATTGCACTTGTCTGGAGGCTGTGCATTTTTCTTGGTTCCAGAGTTGTTTGTCTAGACATGAAATATCACCCAGCTGAGTCTGTCAACCCAGAAATGTGTACTTTTACGTGTTTTTGTACAGTCACGTCCCCATTTCCATCTTTTTACGCGTCTCAGGACTGGTGAGTATGTGTGTGTGTATCTCTTAGCTTACAAGGCGTATCTTTGTCAAATAGGCCCAGATCATGTGCTGATCATACCCCCGTCTGTCCCCGGGACAAATGACTCTCTCTCTCTCTCTCTCTCTCTCTCTCTCTCTCTCCAGCTCTTCGTAAGGCCTCTCTTGTCTTCACTATTAATTATGAGTGGAGGGTCTTTGGATCTCTCTAACTTCATAAGCGTCTGTTAGGACTGCTGCAGTTTGAAATCACTTACCCATGATGCTATAGCTGCTGTAATGCAAAGCATCAGACAGGTGATTAACCCTAGAACACTAACGTCGGGTGATTTTCACCCACGCGATTGTGGTCATGTGTTTTTCATTGTTTCATTGTGTGTGATGTTTTTTTTTTCAAGGGATTATAAGTTAACGATTCCCTAATTCCCCCCTCATGATATCTTTTTTTCGTTTTATGAGAAGTTGTATAGAGGAAAATAAAAGAAGAGTACTTCAATTTGCCATGTATTGTTGTACTTTAATATATTTTGATGAGAAGTATTTTTTTTTATCAGGTATATTATATCAAGTAAAATATACGTTAGTGATGGTGTTGCTAACTGTGTTCTAGGGTTAAATACTTAAATTTGCTGTGACGACCTGGGTACAAGTAAGACAGCAATCACTTTGGGTAATATTGGTTCACGATGACACTCTCACACAATGTATCAGGAGAATCATGTTATTTGGCTTCAGAATTCACTGCTTTTCTCACACATCTCTATTTTTGTTATACAACAGCCAACTGCTTCCTCGGACAAACATGTTGGCAAGCGGACACATTTATTGTGAAGTCTAGTCTTTTATTTTTCAAAGATAAAGAATGTTTTGAGCATAAAATAAGCTGATTAAGATCTTAAGGTACGTGTGTTTCCTTTTGGCTTCTTCATAATTATAATAATATTATAATAATGATAATAAATGATGTCCCTGATATAACCCATAAAGGTGCCAATCCAGCCAATTATCTTTGCAGTAAAAATAAAGACCCCCATTGCACTCAGACGGTCCTTAGACATTAGGCAGAGTTAAGTTAAGCAACACAGAGATATTGTATCTCCTTGTGCTTCTCAACCCCCATCCCTGCCTTTTATCTTCAGTGCGGCTTGTTCTTTGTATAAGAAAAAAAAAAAATCTGCATCACCCCGAGCAGATTTTCAGAGAACTGGTTGATACTAATTGATATTCTAAACTTGCCTTTCCACCCCTGAGGCAACCCTGTCTCTATTAAACGATGCAGGATAACCAACAAAACTTCTTTTCTTGACGATCTAAGCAAAAATCGCAAGCGCATCGCCATGAAGATTGAGGAGTTCCTAGAGGACGGGCTCCACAGGAGAGAGGATTTAGATACATTTCTCTCTTTTATTAGTTTTTTTGTCAGAAGCAAGATATTAAGGGGTGATGTTCACCACTGCTACAGGCTCATATGCTTGGCATTGTTAGATGACGTCTCCCTGCTGTTCTAATATTGTAACTGTGTTATACCATGGTCCATATTACATACTGTATTCATCATATAAAACAGGTAATCTCTTTTGAAAAGCACTGCTGTGACTTGTCTTTCTCATGATGCTCAATATCGTTTCCCATGATCCCTGGCATTTGGAATACATTATGGACAAAGTGATAACTGCTGACAAAGTGGTGCAACAGGAGAGAGGCACATTTGTCACATCTATATTGTGTGGACTGCTCTTTGAGCCAGTTCTCCCTCTCCGCAGTTATGGCCTTAAAAAAGCCACATGTGCTTAAACTGAGCATGCTGCTCACCTGAGTGTATGATTAACCAGCTTTGCTCCTTGCCAGAAAATGTCAGCCATAGAAACTGTAATTGCCATCAAATAAACACATAACATGCTGCGAAGGGGAATCAAATTACTTTGTCTCTTGGCACTGTGCCCTCTCACCAACCCCCCCCCCCATCCACCTTCAGTACCTCCATCCTTCCCTTTATCTCCTTTGCTGGGCCCAAAGCTAACACAGTCTTTCTAGGACTATCCCCAAGACAAGATGTGGGTACGAGTTTCAACCAAGGTCACCCATTCATTTTCCAGCCTGTGACAGTTCTGTGGTACAGATATGGGTCAAAGCTCTCAGAATGCAGCCGTACTCCCCCCTTTTTTCTCCCTGACCCTCTGCTAAAGGAGAGGGGCGGGGAGTGGGTGTGTGTGTGTGTGTGTGTGTGTGTGGGTGTGTGAAGTTATTGTACATATATAGTCGCCATTTCTTCTGAGACGTCTCAGTGGAATTCCAGTATAAATTTAGACTCTCCTGCTCCCCACCGACGTTAAGTGCTGAGAGGAATCCGCAATGATCTTTCATTGATTCTGCTGTGCCATATGGAGGCCCATTAAATTGATCGCGGCAGCAGCAACGGGAGCAACAGCACGCCCCACGCTAGTAGATTTGCTGTGTGTCACTGTCACCCCTCACTAGTCTGTATTTTACAATTGACGCATGCCACATAGTACCTTGTCTGATTGGTTTTCTCATTATTTGTTAGTCGCTTAGCACGCAGACAGCTAAGTAATCATGACTTCATTAGGAGCTGTCCCCACATGGGACCAGTGTGAATAGAAACGAGAGACTAGCGAGGCACTTTGGTACCATTTACAGCACGAAAACACATGCATATACTTTAACTGTCTCCGCATTGTGCTGCCAGTTCAGACAGATTCCTGCAGAGTGAAACATCTCAGCCAAGATTTCTTTATCTTTTCTCTGTGGAGAGTGGTGAATGGAGATAATGTTGGCCCTCAAAACACATACTGTCCTGGTTTCATTCCCATTGTCTCACTTATAATGAATGTACAGTACAATACCCAGAATGCCAGCCTGTGTCTTCCCTCAACAATGAATCCTGTTCTTTGTTTAATAACAGTATATTACCTCTGCTATTGTAGCTCATGCAGCAACCCCCACCCCCCCACTATCATTCTTCTTCAGTCCCCAATAATCTAATTTGATCGCATCCAGATGAGTCTATGCAAATATTTCCATCAAGGGTCCCATATGACATTTTCTTTATAGTATTCATTTCAAGGTTAGCTATCAAATTAGCTGCCAATGCCCTCTGAAATATATGTCAGGGGGGGGGAAAAATGCTTGAATTAAACATATATTAAAATATGAATGCGACAAGATAGATACACATCACTCTCTCCCCTCATATGAAATATCAACCAGAGACATTTTCATTTCTGGGGAAGTGGGGGGATGTGAAGCGATCCATTTGAGAAATCGAAAGTTCTTCAAATATCGTTAAAGATGAATGCATGAATCATTCATAATGTGAGCCTCTCTTAGCGTGATGGGTGCCTCATCTTGTCCTCTCTCTCTCTCTCTCTCTCTCTCTCTCTCTCTCTGCCACTGATTCACTCCTTTTTTTTTTTTTTACCCCCACACTTTCTCTAGCTCACTTTTTGCACACACACACACACTCACTCACAGTGGTAGGCGATTTCTCAGATTTTTTATTTTTAAAGTTAATTTATTGCCAGCAAATACTGGAAATAATTTTAGCAGCCAGGGTGATGAGGAACTGTAGATTGACAAGGGACAGTAAACACAACATGGCTGCTCTCTCTCTCTCTCTCTCTCTCTGGATCTGTCTGAGAAAGGGCAAACTCAGGTAAACTCAGTGTGTTCTGACCTAGATGAATATTAGCCTGCGTGGCCTTTTTAGTTTGGTGTTTAACCCACATTGTCCTGCTGCCCATGATGGTGATGTCACAATAACAAGGTGATTCCTCTTGGAATATCCCTGAATATATGAGCCTCCTGCACATGATGGACACAGGTAGCGCTTTTCACAATATTAACGTATTCACTAATAGGAACTGAAATGAAATGCAAACAGCTCCCAAGCTTAATTATTTCATTCCCATTGTAAAATGTTAAGCTTCTTTATCTGATGTGTTATATGACTCATTCCATTGCTCTTGATTATTCTATTTACCGCTAAAATGTCAGTAATATGGTAATACTGGCTGTGTGGTTGTCTAACTGTAAGTCTTCATGGTTGTCAAATCTATCTTGATAAAAAAGATCTCGATCTCAAAAAGGTTACCTGGTTAAATGATGCCACAAAACTAATTTAAATCATTGAATGACAGCAGTACGATAGTGGGGAATTTCTCATAACATTTCTAAAAAGATAGCAGCAGACAGTATATAGAAATCATCCAACATATTTAGTCATTTTTTTCCCCGGAATAGAACAAAACTAAAGAAATGCCCAATACAAACAATTCAAATCACACAATTCTGTGCAAATTCCACCTGTTGATGAAGAGCAGCTACTAAACTGACTTTCTAATGTGACAAAATAATCTCAGCTCAACTGTCCACTTACTTATTACAAGAGCTTTCTACCGCATGCCATGGTCTTCATTCAGTGAATGGCTCACATGATAGAAAATGGAGATGTAATATGTTGAAATGTGAGCTTGAATCATTTTCTTAGAATTAGTGTGTCTCAAGAGTTGTTTCCCAATCTGCCTCCCCCCTCCACACACACACACAGACACACAGACACACACACACACACACACACACTGGCAGACCACTGAGGTCTCATATGTAAAAAGAAAAAAAAATATTAACTGATTGGATTGAATCCTTTCAGGTCAGCAGGGCTTTTCAAAAGGAGAATAAAAATGCAAATTGATAGTTTTTTGAGAAAGTGCATGAGCCATGTGTGTGTGTGTGTGTGTGTGTGTGTGTGAGACATGTTAACACAGCCAGTGAAGCAGACACAGAGCGACAAAAATGAGAAAACCCAATGACATCTCTCACTGAAATAGGATCTGGAAGAGTCATGTTGGGAAATCCTCTGGAGGTTTTTGGAGTAAAAGCGTGGAAAGCTTCAAGATGGACTGCCATGTGTTGCTTTTATGTGCGGCGCTGACTGAAGTGAAATATTGCAGCAAATGTACCTAAATGTGTGACCTGTGTCCACATCTGCCACGGTATCTCGTACTCTCCCTTTGCGAGTGAGAGCAGCTAATGGTGAACCCTCTCTTTAATTCCCCTGATGTAGAAAAAAACCCCCCACTCTATTATTTCTGTAAAGTGACACGAGACGTACGATTCCTGCAACAGACAAAAAAATCTTCTGCAGATTTGTCCTTTACTCCCAGTATCGCACCCACATCTTCTGAGAGGCCATGTGCACTGTGCCAGATCGGTGTTGCATGATTCAGTATATGGACAGACATAATCCCTTTTATCCATATGTTGCACGGATACAACATGAAACTATATATTGTCCTGACAAGCTGCTTCACCTCGGATCTTCTGTGTGACGGATGCAGAGCACAGTGCAAAATAACATTGACTTACACTGATATAAATGAGATTACACATACATTATTTATTGTATCTCTCAAAGCTTATCCCGACGCATCAGTGCATGGCACAGCTCATTTTCTCCGAAGGCATTTTACTTAAGGATACAACACTTGCGTGATCTTTTAACATTGTTAACTTGTGTGTTAGTGGAATAAACATATCAATTTGTGACTCATCAATAATCAAACACAGAAACATTAATAAGCTTTCTCAAATGCAAGTTAATTCAGGCATTGCCTTGAATCTCGCTCCATCTTAATGTGAAAGATGTATGATGTAAAAAGGTTGAAAAGAGTTCACTGCTAACAGAGATATATCGACGTTATCAGTAAAAATAGATCTTCCATTGCGATGGAACTGTGAAAGTCAGCAGATACTGCTGAGTTCAGGGTTGAAACTTTCGTTTTTTGTGTTTATTTGTGTGTGTGTGTGTGTGTGTGTGTGCTTCCTCCATCACCAGAAGGCAGGAGGTTTATTAGAGCAGCTGGAGTCTGAAGGCCCTCTAATGTGCCACTAAACTTTAAATTACGCACTTTCCTGGCCACATGTACTCTGTGTGTGTGTGTGTGTGTGTGTGTGTGTGAGTGAGGTGGAGGTCTACGTTTTGGGCATGTGGATAAGGCCCATGTGAGGACTAACCTGAATATGTGTGCAGTTACATTATAATCTATATCTGTGTCTGTGAAACTTTGCCCCGTATATGTGCACTTGTGTGTGTTTGTGTGTGTGAATTTCCTCCCACATGGTCCAGGTGGCACGAGGAGGCATCCCTTCCGGCTTCCACTTTGAACACACATACACACACAAGCTCACTCCGGTGGATGACTGCACGTTTCTACGGATGATTAGATTACGTAAGAAAACACTGCAGAGCCCTAATAGTTGGTAAACCCAGATTACGCAGGATTATCATCCCTTTTGCTCCGCCTCTGTTCTCCCTCTGTGTGTGTGTTGGTGTACGGGAAGAGTGGATGACTAGAGATGAAACAGGAGGAGGAGGATGGGGGGGGGGGAGGGAGGGAAAGGGGCGATGTGTGTGGGGTGGGCTGGGTGAATGATGCCGCAAACACCAGAGCCAGATGGGACAGAACCCCTAAGCAGCTTAGAGTCACAGTAATCACGCAGGCTAAGTTGCCATCAATGGTGTATGTGCATGCTTGTGTGTGTGTGTGTGTGTGTGTGTGTGTGTGTGTTTTCATGCATGTAGATGTGTGTGTAGCATCTCATACATTAAAGTTGGGCTGCGCGGACGCACGCTCGTGTACAAATTCTGACATCAGAGAATGTGAGAAATGGAAAGAGGGTGAATAAGAGATGGAGCAAACATTCACATGCAATCAAGATATTAGAGGAGACAGGGAGAGAGTGGGAGAGCGACGCTGCAAGCAGAGAGAGTGTTAGCGGTGTGGGACCAAGTAATGGAGACAAGCAGGTCAGAAAGGTGGTATTATTTCGTTCTCGTGCCGATGACATGTCACAGAAACAATGGAGTGGGAAATGACACTGTGTATGTCACGCTACACGGATATCTGCCTCCGGGGATCAAGAATCAATAACCCTCTGTCAATAGCAATCTGCTTTGAATTTCTGTATAGAATTGATCACTTAGGGGTCAAGAAGCTAAGTAATATGCACAGATTATCAGAAGTCTGAGAACAAACATGATGACACAGTGAGAGCTTTTGAAATATGCATGTGTACGATGCATAAGCACATAAAGAGCACTCGTGTATCGAGCATTTCTGTTGTGCAGCGAGAGAGGAGATGGCTTTAAAACTACAAAAAAGCAAACTGTAAAACCCAGGAGAGAAGCTAGGATGAATGTATTTTCCTGCATGAATATTCAATAAAGGGGCTGCAGCACTTCACAAAGGGAAGTAATCACTGATTTATTTATTTGTGTTTTTGACATGCTATGCAATTATGGCACTGCCGGCAAGCTGTTGGGCTGCTCTCTGCCCTGCCCTGAAGCTGATGTGTGTGTGTGTGTGTGTGTGAGGTGACACTGGTTGAGTTTACAGCTCAGATATTGATTTAAATGGATCAATAGTGATGATTGTTCTGGTGCAGGCGTAATTAACAGTGATCTATGAATGATGGATAAATACGTTGCTTTCAACTGTGAGTGAATTACTTACATTGTTTCATTTTGAGCACCAAACAGCTCCAAAGGAGTCACTCATCATTAATTTGTGAGCGTCTTTGTTCCATTTATTTCATTCAAATGCTATAATCAGACTGCTGCTCTCACTCTCTCTCTCACATCACCTTACTTTTCTTTCACTGTACCCCCCCCCCCCCACCTCCCCTCTTCTCTCTCTCCCTCCCCTCTCTCTAGAGAAGAGGGAGATGACAGCTAGCCCCACTCTCCGCTCATTGAGCATTCAGCTTTGCTTTTGATGGAATTAATTTGAATGTAAATGATGCTGTGATGGAAAAGCTTTCATTGGCCCCAGCGCAAAATTTCACACAGCGATACCACCCGCGCTACCCCCTGATGTCTGAGCCGGTCCACGGAGAGGGAGAGGAAAACAACAAAGTGCTACAACAATATGGAGCTATTACTTTCTCTGCAGCCACCAACAGCTGCAGAACATAATGAAATTACATTGTCACTCAGTGGAGTTAGTCAATGATTTGATCAATAAATGTCTTAATTCTTAATTTGTCATTTCAAATCTGCGCCAGTGGGGCCATTTGCCTCTTCACCTATGGCTTTTAAGGGAAAGGGGGTGGGCTCAAACAACGCAGCACATTTTGTGCCACTGAATAGGCAGTTAAGACTGTAAGATGTTGGAAATTACTGTGAAATAGTCGTTTCTAAAGGATTTCCCTCTTAAAAGTGGAGTTCTTGCCTGTATAACAAGAGAAAGAAGCACTGCGTGGGTCTGGTCAATATGTAGTCAAACAAATCCATGCAGGTTAGGTGTCTAAACACAACATGTTGCAGGTGGAGATACAGTAGTTGCTTTCAATGTGGAAGTGAGTCATCTTCTGCACACCTGTGCACACGTACAGAAAGGAAACACTTTGTTCTGTATTCCAAATCAATGTGAAAAAAATCGAAGGATGTGAGTGCAGGTCGAGTCCAGGCTGCACGGCCTGCACCACACTAAGGTGAACTTTTAGAATAGCCCCTATTTAAGTTTTGGATGTTTCCCTGCATTACGGAGATCCTCTGCTTTTATTCATGCACTGTAAGTGGGGAACCATGCAGGGCTCGTATTTGGAAAACCACCAAATTTCTACTGTCTCACCTCGATATGTTTGGCCCTTAATGCTGCATTTCCTCTCGTCTCCTCTCCTATTTTCCACTCTCCTCACCTCTCCTCTCTATGTCTAGAGAACCCCTTTTACCAAATATACTTTCCATACTCTTCCACACTTTTAATATCTGCTACACATACTAATATATCGCACATAATGCCACTGTGCAAATGCAGAATTAGCTCTTTCTTTACGGGTTAACTGGGTTATATGTAAAATGCACTGACTTTAGGATGAAAACACATTTTAAAAAAGAAAAAAAAAGAGAATGCATGCTTTTTTAAAGTAAAAATGTTTGAAATAATGTAAAATATAATGTAAAAATCAGAATGCTTATGGAAAGAAGGAGGCTGAGAAAAGAATAGACGTGGGGGGGCCACAATTAACAGATCCATGCATTGATCCTCTTCGCAGTCTATGTTACACCCATTTAAGATCCAATAGATCCACAATTTATATTTGCCAACATCTGCACTCGACCCCTCTCCCACAAATCACTCTGTTTTATTAGGCAGCTTCTAACATGGCATTCGCTATCCCACAGCTTTTGCACTACCATTGATTTTCAGTATTCTCCCAATGTGAGTCTTCGGCCCGCTCACCCCAAGCATCGTACATCACCCGACATTAAGGCTTCACCTTTTATATCCCTGCCCTTATATCATCATATCCCTTACAGACATCTTCGCCTTTACGGCTCTCTCAGTACCTCCGACTTCAAACTGATGCCTCTCTGAATTGCCACTTATCTTCCCTTGTGAGAAAGACAGTATTATTTTTTAGATATTTCTCACTATGACGGAGGTTTTTAAAGATTTATCGGCCTTTTCGATCATGCAAGCATCCGCCTTCCTTGAATCCTCCTCTTTCAACTATACAGCCCGGGTGAAGACGTCGGAATTGGTGAAGGTGTCACTTTGATGCTTTGTAAATCCTGCTCCTCTCTTTTGACTCTCCTTAGACGGAGGTATAAGAATCTCATAATATCTTTTGGAAATCATATGCGTTCACTGTTCTCTCCGGGGCTCTTTGAGACAGGAATAGACTGATGAAGTGTGTGACTGCCTCCACAGTAATTATGTGATGAATGTGTTCATTCTGTGTGTAGCCCCGAGCAGTGAATAGCTCAACTGATTATTGAGGGGTGTGTTATTTGTGTGCATATGTGTGTGTGGACTCGTAGGAAGAAATGAGAATAGATAGACTAAAACAAAGAATCTCAAAGAAAGAGGACATGCGTGTGTGCTATTGACTCTCTGAGACTCTGGCTGAACTTGCACCCAAATCTGATGTCTCAACGAATGAATTATATCCGGTTCTCAATTACAAAAACTCAAAATAACCTGGCACTCGTTGTTAGCCAAAGCGCTGGCCATTCAGCGGCA
This sequence comes from Pempheris klunzingeri, assembly GCF_042242105.1. Lineage (NCBI taxonomy): Eukaryota > Metazoa > Chordata > Actinopteri > Acropomatiformes > Pempheridae > Pempheris > Pempheris klunzingeri. The sequence goes on from NC_092015.1 coordinate 21,358,909, forward strand.
CACCTCGCCTAGCGCCATTTTCGACCACAGAAATCCAGAAATATTGAGCGACCAGTTGCGACAACACCATTTCTCTGTGCTCTGAGTGAAACATTAAGGCTAACACATCAAGCCTTCAACATTTTAAACCCCCCTTAGATGGATGTTAAGCTCCATTAATAATACCACGGTCTTGCTGTCCAGCTCGTATGGATTTTCCTTCACAGACGGGATATAGCACGAGAGGCTGAGAGAGACGGAGCTAGAGAGGCAGAGCTTGAAACATCAGAGATCATAGACAGATAATGTGCAACAATTGCCCTATTTAGTCCCTGAATATACCCACATTACTGTAAGCCATTGTGTTGTGTTTGGAGGACGTGACAGGTAGGAAGCACAAAGAATTCTGGGTAACAGTGTCTTAGTCTCAGGTCAAGCTACGGGAGCCAGAAGATTCTTATTCCTCTTAACTTCGCTGGAATGTAACTAAGTACATTTACCCAGGTATAATATTATACCTGAGTAAATGTACTCAGGTACAATATTATTTTCATTCTACGCTACATTTTACTCTGCTGACAGCGGTGGCAGTGGCTCTGGAGCACATTGTTCACGAATGGCGGGTTTAGCGGTTCGATCCCCAGCACCTCCTGTCCACTTGCTGCACCACTGATCAGGCCAGCAGCTTGGTGAGTGTAGGTATGGGAATTGTAATGAGAGTCAAATTGTAAAGTGAAGTGGATAAAAGTGTTATATAACTGCAATCCGTTTACCTCTACTTCTACTCCACTACATTACAGTGGAAGACATTGTGCTTTATACTCCTCTACGTTTATCTGACAGCTGTAGTTACTTTAAAAATAAAAAAAATGAACATACACACTTTAACTTGTAAAATATGATGCATTCCATTGATTGAACCACCCATACTTCAAGGCCAAATGAATGCGTGACACGTGGCCCCTCTTGAAGCCAGGGCCTCAATATTAGGTTATAATGCAGAAAGCAGTGCAAGGCCATTGTGCTTTGGTGTATATTACCCCAAAAATGTGCAGTTTATCACCACACAGTTCGTTTGGAGACAGCAGCTCACATTGCTCGGTTTGTAATCCTTGTAAACAGTGCAGTACATTAAAAAGCTGCTTACATGTTAATGTATTGGCAATAAGAACAGTACAACACATGAGACTATGCAACAGACAGGCAACAGGCAATTAGTACCACATGAATGTGTTGCAACGGAGTGTTTTACACTGATTTATTGATACTTTTAATTGAAGCTAGATTGTGGGACATAAATGTTTCACAGTATACTGGAGATTTTAAACCCATGGCGACGTTCCCTCACTGACACTCCAATAGTGATGAGTTTCACGTCAAGCAGAAATAATTAGTTTGCCAGTGATCCGCAGTGATGGAGTAGACCACAGCAGTCAGGAATGTGGCGGAGCAAAGTTAGACACAACAAACAAATGTTTCTCTTTCTAAATCAGGGGTGCCCAAACTTTTCCGGCTTGCGAGCTACTTTTAAAATGACCAGGTCAAAATGATCTACCTACATTAAAAATGCTAAACATGTATTCATTTATATATATACTTTAGATATACAATACATGTTGGCGTACACTGCATAACCCTTGGTGTTACACATAAAAATTGACAGCAGTAATGCACATAGGTGACAAACAGTGATGTAACTATCAATATTGCAGAGGAATTGGAACATTCAATACATTTATGGTCACTACCTTACTCTGATGACTTGCAGATATAAATTATAAAATATAAGATATATATAATAAATAATAGATTATAAAATATTAGATTTACACGTTTGACCACGCATGCCTGTGCCCGTGACCGTAGCAGAGAAGAGATCTCAGACTGGACGCCCTGTACGTCAATCAAGTCGCAAACGCCATAGGGAGGATACATACAGTCATTTATTTTCTAAACCGCTTGGTCCTAATTAGGGTCATGTCATGCGATCTACCCGCTCTACCTTCGCGTTCGACGTATTGGGCACCCCTGCTCTAGATAAAAAAAGACACTTTGCATTGAGAGGGAGGATTACAGCCCAAAAAAGGAAGCGATACCTGTAGGCAAATGTCATAAACTTGCGTCAACAGTGTTTGTGCGATTGCTTTCACTGCCACGTGGACACACACACACACACACACACACACTCAGTCTGTCTCTGAGGCCTAGAACCAGCTGACTGCCTGTCAGTCAGGCCCCGAGGAGTCTCAGAGGACCCTTGCGCACACAAAGCCATGCAGAAAAGATCAATGGGCTTGTGTTTATTGAGCAACATATCTCCCTCCCTCCCTCACACAAACACGCACCTCCACCACACCGCCGCCCCCTATTCCCCACCACCGAGTCTCTGACCTGGCCCTCGACAGCCGACGTAGTGAGGGTATTGATTTCCTCATATTAACGCAGCCTTCATGAAAAGCCCCAGGCAGCAGAGGAGAGGAGAGAAGAGAAGGGAATGAAGAAGAGAAAGACTGGAAGAAAAGGAGGGAGCTGCAGGAGATAAGAGGAGATAGAAGAGGAGGGTGGAGTGTAAAGCTGCGCCTGGTGCCTCTGATGCTATACATCATGCTCAAAAAGATTCACATGTCAGATATAAGCGAGGCCTAAACTTCCGTACAAGCCCCCAGCCTTTGAAATGTTAGAAATGAATAGCTTGATGTGTACTCATTGAAGCTGTATACGATATGATTCACTTGCTCTTCTGAAGAGATGGGGGATGGTGGTTACCAGTGTTAGTGAAGCTCACCATATAGACACTACCTTAATGGGTAATACTGATTACAGAATACGAGTTGGGCTATTATATAATTGCAGTCCATTGGACATATTTTGTTACACATACCTGTTGCCTGTCAAGCAAGAAGCAACGATGCCACGCATGCTTTAGTTCGTGCAAAACTTTGGAAATTCGGAAAAAAAGGTCTTGTATTTAGCCATTTATTCAATCAGCTATAATGCAGCTATGGTGAGAACTACTGCGGATGTTTTTCTCAGTAAAAAACTGCTCACCAGTGGAATCCATCATAACCACCATGAATCCACAGTTATCAAAGGCCCTGTTGTCCACAAAGAATCAACAAAGCCTTACAGCGTGCCTTTCAAGTCTACAGGTGTTTTACTATATCAGTGGTGACAAATGGAGTGGAGCGTCACTATAGAAAGAAAAGTGATTAACTCTACCTGATTCCTTCCATTCTATGAGAAATAAATCATTTTGGGTAACTTCTTGGTTCAGTAGCTTTTTGAAGGACTGCATCTCTTGTCCAGCTTAAACCAGGTTAAATGATGAATATACATCAAAATAATGATGTAAGCACCATTCCATTGGTCTGCTCATTTACTCCAATCAGGTAAAGACTCGGCTAAGATGTAAGCACTTGCGTAATCAGTATTAGACTCCGCCATGGTGTGGAGAGACAACTGCAGTCATGCTGGGGTGTTTAAAACATTAGTGTGTTTGGAGGGGGAGTGGATCTGTCCGCAAAGCGTAATGGGCAGCACGTGCAGATCCTCACTCATCAGCTGTTACTCTCTTCTGCCTTCCTTCCCTCGCGCTGTCTCTCACACGCTTTTTTCTCAGTCATGCACACACACTCATTTTCACTCATTTTCTCTTTTCATTGCAAACTCTCTCTTTGTGGAGAAGGAGTAGGAGGCGTGTTTGCCAGCCATATGGCAGTGCCAGGGGCGTCCGGAGCAGATGTGCTCGGCATTGGGGCTGTGCTCCATCAAGCACATGCATACACACACACACACACACACACACACACACACACACAGAAGCTTACGCAGCGCCTGTTACCGAGGAAGAGGTCACTGACTGACAACAGCATTATCTAACTCCCAAAGTGCAGCCACGCTGGCTGCAGGAGCGACAAAACCTACAGAGAGGAACCTCTGAGTTCTCAATGGAGCTTTGAATTAAAGTCAGTGAGTGCCTTCCTCAAGATGTTATTCAGCATTTTACAGTCAGTATGTCAGTATGTAGTGTGTCTCCGGCTTAAATCTGGGATTCCTTATAATGCACATATCAATTTGGTAAATAATTTAGAATCATTTATAACCATGTATGTATAGAAATACATTCGGTTGCCAGAAAAGGTTTTGTGAATCTAGTAGGCCAAAAGGATGTCTCAGTTTGTCGGAAGAGTTAGGCCAAGTATCATGATGACTAAATGTCAGATATGTTCTTTTCTAGTCAAACTTTTTATGTATGAATGTGCTGAAATGTGGCCCGCACCTCAAAGAGCCTTTCCTTTGACTGATCAGAGTGTTAGAAAACTTTTCTTCGTTGATCAGAGCTTGGTGCTTTTGACTTCCTGGTTTCTTTGCTGTCTGAGAAACAGTCCTAGCCGCCTTAAGAGCGCAGACTCAGCATGTTTGTTGATTTTTTTTTTTTAGAGCAGTTTTTTTTTGCTGAATAGTAGAAGAACGATGGAGGTGTGTGTGTGTGTGTTTGTGTTCGTATATGTGTGTGTATGTGTTACAGTACGGTAAAGTTTCCTCTGAATGAAATGGGATGTAAATTTGACCAGTGTGCAGAATGAGAATGTGGACCGTTTTCCAGTGTTTGCTGAGCCAGCGTTTGACCTACATCAAACATCCAAAAGCAGAATAAGTTAGAAAGCATCACCATATGCTGGTCAACACCTAGGCACAAGCACGCATTAAATGGTTCGGGTGAAATAACTCCTTACACAGATCAAATCAAAGGCAGGACTGAAGCAGTGATTGCACCAGCAGCGGTATCACAATGATAACTGACTGATGTTTCATATCCATAGATGAATATTTCCATTAGAGATTATCGACTGTTCACTCAGACAATAATTCATTTTTTCCGTTAACAACAGGTACAAATATAGTTACATGTAAACTTGTTTTATGATGCATGTACTGCGGGTACATGTAATTAAATACCATAGTATGATTCTCATATGACCTCGCTTATGTGTGTGTGTATTTGCCACTGACAGATTCCCTCCGTGCCTCGTTGCACCATTCATCAAAATTGCCTGTTTACAAAAAACTGGAAATCCATGTCAGCCCATCCCCTCCTCCGCTCCTGGAACAGCTGAAAGAAAAATAATCACAAGATAACTGTGCTGAACTGTAAATGGTAGCCCTAAATGAGACAGTGGAGAAAACAAACAGTTTTTTTTCTTTCTTAAATGGGATTAAAATGGCTTTTAGAAGGGAATCAATAGTTGTTGTTATTTCTTCTCTAAATAACAGCTCGCATCTCTCGGCTGGTCGTATGTCATGGCGGAGTCAGCTGAGAGCAGCTGTCCACAGGGGAGATCGCAAACCTTTTTGACACGGGGGCAAAAAAGTTCAGGGCAAGAGTGTGTGTGTGTGTGTGTGTGTGTGTGTGTGTGTGTGTGTGTGTGTGTGAGAGAGAGAGAGAGAGAGAGAGACAGCTGGAGAAATGCAGTCAATAGGTTTCAGTCCTTTCAGATATTGCACAAGTTTGACTGGATTGATACTTTAATAATTATCAAAGATGGAGGAAGGCCAGGTTACATGAAGGAAGAAGAAGAAGAAAGATTTGTCAAAATAAAATAATGATATATGCACTTCAGTGTGAGAGATGCTAAAGGAAGATGTAGCAGCAGCTCCAATGGGGAAATAGCCTTGGTCTGACTCCATTCCCGTCTGACTGACGGACATCCTGCTGTCCTCAGAACACACACTCTAATTCACAACAGGTCAGACATCATGCCTCCGCTGGCACTATGGCTTTAGAGATGCATTAATACCTGGTTTTTGCTGACAGATGGCATGCTAACAGGCTAAAATACAACCTTGGTACCAGAGAATTTTCCCAAATCTACTAATCTGATCCTCCAAGCCAATATGACTCAAAGCGTAGCCTGTCGCACTATGATATAATTCATACCTGTGCTCAGAATTGGAACAGGCAGTTGAAGAAGTGTATCACCGCATCCATAGTTTTTCCAACCTTCCTCTGACATTTCACACATTCATCTCTACCTGCATTTGCCCACACAGTTCCTTACCTACCCTTCAAATCTTACATTACTCTGCTTTGTGTTTTACAGTTGCCTGACATGCAGGTACTGTATACTCAGGTTCATAGTCAGATCACAGTATGAAGGCAGACAAAAACACCACGTGAGTGTTCAGCATAACAAAGAGCATCGCTCTCAGCAAAACATATCTGAAAAAAGTAGCTTTAGCACTCCAGCAGTCTTTCTTTCCTGTAACTTTATCGTTAAGAAACTAAAATGCGCCTTATATAAAGCTGTAAAGATTCCTAAATTGAACCATTTTAAAATCTGAAATGAGATGCGGTAAGGACTTTACCCCGCCACAGCCTCAGCTGTGTTTCCCTGCCTCGCTCTCCTGCTTTCCTCTGATAATACACATCAGTGGAACTGAGTTGAGCGCGAGTTCATCCTGAAGGTGAACCACACTGGGACTCAAACAGACGATAAATCATTACGGGCCCTTATTGCCGGAGAACTGTACTGACCAAATCACCTGCAAGAGTGCTGCTGCTCCCAGGTGGCTGGCCAGCGTTGGCGGCCTTAAAATCACTGCCTTCATTTAAGAGGTCTACTGTAGTGACAGAGAGGAAGAGAGAGCAAGAGGCAAAATGAGTGGGGGAAAAAAACAAAGATGGGAGCAAAGAAGAGTGAGATGATTAAAAGAGCGAGAGCAACCTACGACTGCCTACGAGCCAGTTACAAACCAAAGGGCATCAGACAAGGTTACTTTAGGCTAAATGCTGGTTCCAGAAATAGTCCTCTGTGTTATCCGCTGGCTGGCTGACTGAGAAGCTTAGACTGTATTTGCGTTAACCTGTGCCATGCAGACAGTGGAGAGAGTCCCAGGGGTCTGGCCTTACCTGCCGACATGTAGAACAGAAAGGGGAACACTGCTGCTTTTCCACAACACAGCAGTTTATGACTCTAATGAAGATGTTTCGAACATCTACAGAAAGCTCTGGCATTTCTGCCATACGGTGCAATTTATGGAATAATCAGAAAACACTATTGTTCTTATCCAAGTTATCCTGCTAGCTCTTGCCTCTATATTAGCTATACGTACGAACCCGACATGGAGAGACGTTGTGTTGCTTCATTTAGACGTCTTTGGCATAACCAGGCCGTTGTCACCCACTTAAAAGGGACTTGAGCACTGGAGCTGCCAAAGCAAAACAGAGCCCTTTGCCAATCATGTCATCTTACTGGCAGATCAGTATGCTTGCCAGGATGTTAGATTTACATGCAGACACTGTGGCAAGTTTGCCAAACATGCAAGTCTGACAGGGAATGGAGTTACTACACACAGAGACGGTATGAAGGCTGCAAGGTAGCTGGTGGCTGACAGGAACAGGAGTCTTTTTCTTTGGGGAAATTCAGGTCTGTTTCCTCAGCTGTCATTTGAAACAAGCGTGTACAACATGCAACCGAGCAACATGTGCTGGCAATTTGCAAAACAGCATGTGTTTTTTTACTGTATGCTGTATGAGCAAGCATGAGAGTGATGTTTTTTTTTTTTTTTTCATTTGAGCAGTATATTTGTGATTAGTGTACTCCACTGAAGTTGGTACTTCATGTTTTTTGGACATTGTGTGTGTGTGTGTGTGTGTGTGTGTGCAGCTTTGTCCAGGGCTGCATGTGCAGAGCCATCTGTTTGCTGCTTTAGCAGTAGTCTTCCAGTGCCCAGGCTTATCTGTGCACGAGGGCAGTGGCCTACTTTAACCTTCTGCTCGCTCAGTACACGCAGCCGAGCACACTAGTTTGGTTGATCACCCGATAGTTTGTTCATAATAACTTTCACCCGTTTCATTTGCATTAGCAGTCAGTCAGATTTTTATTTCAACAGTGAAAAAAAGCCTCATTCTAAAAATAATACTTAGCACACTACACAAAACTATGGTGCTTTTGCCATCTAGCTTATTGTTTTAACAATAATGTAAAATAAAATAAAGCTTATTGTGCATCTTTTGGGTACAGGGTGGTACAGTGATCCAGCATGCTCATTCTGGTTTAGAGTAGTCAGCTGCACTTTCTCAAACTGGTCGTCTCATGAGGAGGAAGTGAGGATGTTCTGCCACTCATGTGATGCGTGCTTGTATGTGCACAACACATGACCAGACTAAGAGGTGGACATGCAATGTAAATAAAGAGTGAAAAAAACCCTTCCCATGAGTTATCATCACAGGTCAAAAACACCATCAATTACATCTGTTTTGCTCCCATCGTGCAAATTTAATAACCTTGCAGTGCAAACGCAGACTTCTAAAAGAACCGGTTATGGTTTAGCTTAAATGAAAGTGAACTCTAGTCAGATACAAACAAACAGATTCTCACTTTTGTGATTGTGAGACTGTGAAAGCGAAGGCTGTGTTCCAATAGTGGGATCGATGCTACTTGCTTTAGCTTGTATGTGGGCTATGAGGCCTTGTGCTGATAGTAGGACATGTTTACAGTAGTGCATTAGGAGTGCAAGCCGGGCTAGTCAGACTCAGTACAGTTTAGAGGAGAGTATTAAGCTATGTAGGCTAGTCAGTGGGCCCTGTTAGGGAGTTGGCTGTTGTGGCTAATAGGTCAACTAGGAGGGGCGGGGAAAGGGATGAGGGGGAGGATGAGCAAGAGATTTTTTAAGGCTCTTTCATTGGGTGTGGGTTTTCTGGATGGACTGAGGAGGGAAAATGGAGGAGAGGAGGGGAGAAGGGAAGGAAAGGAAAGGAAAGGAGGGATTAAATGGTCATGTGAGCAAAAACCTCTGGCAGACGTTAAGCTGACATCATCATCTAAGTTCCCTTTGACCCATCAAAATCCCTCACCCACTGAGTGTGATTTTTTACACATGAGAGTGAACAATGGAGTTTTCCCAACCAGAGAGTTTAAACTGAGGACGTAACTCATCTTTCACGTATTCATTCATGTACCAATTTGCTGCATGGACGCCATAACTTTGTATTTGCTGTAGTCGGTGGATCTGATCGTTACAATTAAATCTGCGCAACCTTTGAACTAGGACAGTGCAGGCAGGCAGAAGCTGAAGAGATTTATTCAGCTGTAGTTCATGCCGTTCTTTTGTAAGCAAGGTTTTGTGTGCTCTGTACACAGTAGACAGGACCTGCGTTTTACTCTTTGTGAAATATGAATGAGGACCTTTTATAATGTGATCCCTGTGGACTATGGTTATAAACAGGCACGTCCTAAAGGTTCACTTTGTTTACTCTGATGGAAGCTGATTACAGCCTTATCTAGAGAAAGGGAGTATAGGTTTACTGTATTGCAATCAGATGTAGCTTTAGTGGTTCATCAAAAAAACTGACCCAGTATCAGTGATATTTCTACATTACTGTTGGGTTACTGAATCAAAACAGCCTTTTTGTTAGGCGGTTTTCTATCCATTGGTACTGGGTAATATGAAGACCATAACACTGACACACCCAAGTGCTAAAATTACTATTCCATTAAAATATTTTAGATTTTAAGCTTCCCAAACTACTCAGAAATTAAAAATCCAGTAGAAACAATTTATAGAATTTCTATGTCAAAGGTAACAACGTGTTGTTAAAGCAGTATACAGTAATTATAAACCCTTTCAGATTGAAAACTGAGTGGGTTTGTGACTTTATTTTCACCTCGGCAGTGCTTTGAGCATGGTGCTTGATGAGTTACCATTGAGCAGCTGGGTACACGACTATACCACCTGAGTTTCACACGGATGTCTTTGCTCGCTTGTTGGTTCGCCCTGGTGCCTCGCGGGCAGCGGCAGCATCACAGGGTCCACCATACACAAACAGCACATCCTGAAGCCCCTGGGTCTGCTGCAGAGGAAGGGACACAGAACTCCATTTGTGTGTGGGCACAGGTGTCAATGCACATGGATCCATGTGTAGATGTGTTCATGCTTGTGTTTAATTTCATGCTTTTGCTATTTTTCTTTGTCCTTGCAGCACTTGGAGGTTAAAGCACTAAAGCAATCTCAACCGGCCTTTGAGTCCAAAGAGAAATTGCAAAAGTATGCAGATTAAACATGAAATGTGATCAGAGCTGCCAACTGTCACGCCTGAAGCAGGAGATACATGATTTTCTGCTCGATCTCATCGCTCCCTCTCACTCTTCTCCTCTCTTCTCCTCTCTCTCTCTTAAGAAGTCTCACACTAGGAGAAAATGCAGCTGACAAAAGGTGGCTACCACGTATGAAACCAGCTGCCTGTGATGTTTTCACTGTTGCTTTCTGGTCTAAAATTTATAGAGAAAATGAGGTTTACACCAAAAAAAAACCCAAAAAAACACAGATATCTGATAATTGGGTGTGAATTTGAGGTCAAAGTTATTGTTGCCTGCAAAGAGGAAGACACTTGGTTTAATGTCAGAAGAAGAGGAGATTTCTCCCTTTTACGTATATATTGATGTGCGTTCTGCTGCCTGTCTTTAGTCAGGCTCAGCACCATCATCAATCATCCTACATAAATAGGTGTATGCATGTGTGGGTGTGTCTCTGTGTTTCAGTGTGTGTCCCAGCCCGCCCAGTGAAGCTGTGCCAGAGGCTCATCACAGCATCAGGGGCATCTGTTTGAAACTGAAATAAAAGTAAAGCCTATGAATAAAAGAGCCACATGAATAAAAACACAGGATGCAAATGACTTGCCGAACAGGGATCGTCAGTGCGTGTGTGTGTGTGAGAGAGAGAGAGAGAGAGTGAGCAAGAGAGAATGAATGTTTGCGTGAGCGAGAGCGTGGAAGTGTTGTATTAACCCTGCTTTTGTTCTCCATCTCATCATGGCAGCACCTTAGCTTTGACTGAGTGAGTAAGCGCAGACACACACATGCATCATACACACACACACACGCACACAAACACACTCAGATTTCCATGCTCTCTGAGGTGTATGGTTTTCTCATGCATTAATCAACAGCAGTTTTGACACTTGGCTCCCGAATGAGGAGAGAGAGCTGTTTTAACTGAGCCACGCTGCTGGTTCTCTCCTTCACTCCATAAGCACTGCTAGCGATGCCTGGGGTGACTTTATCAATTAGGCCTCTCTGGAAAAAGCAGAATCCTCCCTCCTTTCTTCTATCCGCCCCTATTTCACTCCTCCCCTCTTCTCCTCTCCTCTCTGATTTATTCTTCCTCTCTGTGCCTCCCTACCTGACTTCTGTCCTTTCTTTCTGAGAGGTGCATCCCTCTCTTGTGCTTGTTTTCTTCCTTGTCCTTGTCTTTTAACAGCCCAAATTCTGTCATTTTGTCATTGATAAAAACATGCAAAATGAAAAGCGCAACGGGAGATGATGAGTTGCTATTTCTAAGAATAAAAAGAAACTCGTACAAAGGCTTCTATTTACCAGCGCAGGTCAGCAAATGCACGGCTTTCTTTCTGGTTTATTATCCAATCACAAACCGGCGGTGTGTCCAAAAACACCAGGAGGCTCCTGCATGTGAATGCCTGAAGCGCACAGATAAACTGACAAGCTTCCAAATGTCTACATTTTGCAAACTGAGTCAACAGTTAAGTGTTGTTCATTTAATTTCGCACAGCTATATTTAGATACCTGCTGAAATCGACATATTTTTGTTGATTCAAATCATGTGTCATTCTAGTCATTGGGCAGTTGACTAAAGTCAATCAAAATAATGATATATAACTGATTTGAAAGTAACAACCAATGGCTGTGTGTTAGTCTTTGACTGAGGCCTAATAAGGCAACAATGCAGCGCTCATCTATGACAGGTATACATAACTGTGGGCAGTGGATGGTCAGCATCAGGGAGAGTCAGCATGGTGGGTTTTGGGCCATTTCCTGTCAGTCAGGCTGGCCTGAGTCTTGCTGAGCTGTGCCTCGGGGCAGCTCAGGGCCAGAGAAAAGAGCAGGAGGGAACAAGATGTTTGTGGACATAAAAATGGAGAGGCTTGGATTGTGAACTTAACGAGGTGGACTGCTCATTTACATTACACCCATTCTTATCAACCAGGGGGGGCGTTGAGAAGACTGCTAAACTGTGTGCCGCACTCAGCCAGCAACAGCAAAGAAACATGTTGGAAGACCGAATTAGGGAAACGGCATAAAATATAACAGTCTTGGAGAGTATTTCCTGAAATCAGTGCAGTTTCCCTGTGCCTAGAATAATGTAATTTAGACAGACAGCCTTTTATCTGGGTGGCCATATTTGACAATGAGTCACTCACCCTTTACAGTATTCATTCTGGAAGAGCAGTTGTCTGCCGGACATGCTCCAAGAGTAGAGCCGAAGAGCTGGCATGAAGCTTTGGCAGAAGAGTGTGCAATAATGAGGCAATGCTTAGCAATACCACAGTTTTGTTGGTGAGCTGTCGATGCGCTCCCGTCTCTGTCTCTTACACGTGTCCCTAAAGAGCCACCGTACATGTCAGCGATGACACACACACACTCACACACCGATGAGTCTGAATATGTGTGCATGGCAGTGGGTGGTATGTCAAGTGTGTGTCGGTGTTGGAGGGCATGTGTATGCATATGAGCATGCTGAATGTACAGTATGTGTGCATATGCTCGTTACCATGTGTGTGTTTGCGCGCTTGCTTGTGATTTCCAGCGTGTGTAAATGTAAGTGTGTGTTTCTTCTTTGGTCGTGGGAGCTTACAGGCTCTGCGCGCAGAGGTTCCCTAATCCAGTGTTTTGAAATGAGCCCTCCAGCTGTTGTGGGCTTGAGAGACTGCTGCCTTGGAGGAGGCTTAGGGATGATAAGATGCTCCTTCTATCTTCATTCCTCTAGGACCTCTTTCTTTCTCTCGTCCTTTCTTTATTTCAATCTTCCCGTCCCGTCTCTCTTCCTCCCCAAATCTAGCCCATTTAATATCGATGTGGCCATGAGAATAAACACTTACGCTGATCTCATGCTGCTAATACAGTCTTACATTCTGTTAAGGTCGTAACCTCTGGTATGAACTTCCTCCTCTTTGCTGCTAATCCTGAACTAAGAACAAAGATTGATTGTGTACATAAAGTGAACATTGCGTACACAGAGGATAGAAGAAGATCACATTAGAGTAGGGACCTAAGAGTTTGCTATTTGTTACATTTATAATGACAGCCTGAGATTATTGATGTCATAATGGAAGCTCATTAGTTGAGTTGTGACGTACGCACTGAGCAGACTGTCATGCTGCTTAACGTACAGTCTTATTTAAGCAATTGAGTTACAGTGAGGAATCACACTACTGTAAATGATCCATATTGACATGTCAGTGGGATATAATGCCTTGCATAATTTAGGGGAAGTCTTTTCATGAATATATATAAACACAGTGTATATTATAAACCATGACTGAGCGGAGCAGTTCAAGCCCTGCCTATCTCCCCTGTGCCAGCAGTGAGCCTGCGGGGCGTGTGGTGTCTGCCAGCAGAAGGAAAGCGTAGGAAGTCAGCAGGTTTCGGACCGACAGAGAGGGAGCAACATGGCAGTCTGTCAGCGAGAATATGGTGATATTCCAAACCCAAATTCGGCAGAAATGACACTTAAAGCCCACAGTTTTTGTAGATGGAACACTCCTTATATTTTGCAGAATTTATATACAGATAACTGGATACACGGTTGCGCTCGTGGTCTGGCTCTGGCTCCTACATACCACAAAAATGTTGTTTGGTGGTTTCTCCCATTAGATTACAGCGAGATCATCATCTTACATGATCACTAACAAGGACGATTCACAGGACATGATCAATTATCTGTAATCATATCAGTGCCATCATCCTCCTCAACATGTTTAGATAAGATTACTTCCCATTGGGGTTTTTGGACATGGATACATGCTTGCGGGGGAGATCTAACTTCATTTAGGCTGTAATGTCTTTAGCTGGTCTAGAAATAGGATGTTGCATGTATACATTTGTCTCTGTGGGTCTGTTACGGCTGACAGCAGAGCCCATGTGAGCAAAGCAGCTCCTCAGTTCCTTAGTTTGAGAGGTTAGACCGTAGATGCACAAGACAATAGGCTATCCTAGTTATTTAGTATGCTGAATGTGCAAAGAAAGCAGCAAATATTATTCAAAATAACCATCACTATCCCCACTTGTCATGTTCATTTATTATGTATTGATACAGACTCTGTTCCCATGAAAGCAGCTAGAAGCAAGTTGTTTCAGGAAATGAATAACTCAAGAGACAGCCTATCATGTTTCCCCATTTAACTATTACATATTTCATGTAATCGTTCACAGTGTGGTCTAGATGTTTGTTTAGCTTTCAAAACAGGAGCTCGGTTCGGAAAGCGTGTTTGTTTTGCTGTAAAGATGAAAAGGCAGCGGAGAAAGGACGCACTGAGACAAAAGTGACTTTTTGATTTGATATCGTACGTTTACGTGTACATAGCAAAGATTTTATTAATCATTACTTGTATTTACAGACCTCACCTACCTCTGTCCACGCTTCTGTCCCTCTGTCTCTCTCTTTGACACACTAAAGGGCAGATTTTCAATATCAAACAGCCTGCAGACAGACGTTACACTTGGATATTTAGCTTCTCTTACAAAGTGCAAAGATCTATAGGAGAGATTGCACAAGATACATCTGTCGGCAGTTGTAATTGCTTTGTTTAGATGTCTGCTCTTCTATCTCTGCTTGTTTTGCTTGTTTACACCTTGGTATTGTATCTGCTTTTCTGCTGTATATCAAGACGCTCATCACTGCCTCCTTCCTCCTGCAGTCTCTGTGCGGGCGCTGGACGTGACGGTGTCTCAGAGCAGTATCCAGGTGGCCCGTGGTCAAGCAGCCGTCCTGCCCTGCTCCTTCACCACCAGCGCTGCCCTCAACAACCTCAACATCATCTGGATGGTGATACCACTGTCCAATGCCAACCAGCCAGAACAGGTACAGTGTACATGACTTATGCACCCACTCAGACAGAGTGACAAAGCATTCCTTTAGCTCCTTCAGCAAGGAAACATTTAAAAAAAAATCAGTGACAGAGATCTGCAACCCAGTTTGATTCTTTTGATGACGCAAATGTTAGCGTGACAACTGTGATGTAGGTGTCGATCAGTGAGAGACAGTCCAGCCAGAGCTACTGTACACTCTTTAGGTGCTTGCTGAGATGTATGCTTTACTGCCGAGATGCATTTAACTTGTGTTCTAATGCATCATTACTGTACACGCGTCCTGTGGATGTCCATGCTTCTTCCCAACACCAACCTTACAGTCAAAGCAGGTACACGAGACTGGATCTGTAATAAGGTGTGCTCAGATACAGCGCAAAGAGAATTTCAGAGGTCGCAAAGAAAGCCAAAGGAACAGTCCAAAGAGAGCCAAATAGACAGAGATTGAAATTAGTGACCAAAATTAAGACGGGGACACATTTGCTCTTGTTGAAAAACTTGAGAATTTAGAAATTTTGCAAAATACATTCACTGAGAGAGAGTGTTTGGGGCTTGAGGGACATCCAGAGCAGTTACATGACTTCACTGACTCTCACTCAAGATGATGATCGAAGAAAACCCATGCTAACACGCTATACACATGTATACACATGGTAGGTGCGGTGGCTGCTACGATACAGTCAATTCTGCATAAACACAAAGACACTAAATTTCTCTTTCCGGTGCATCTGAACGCACCTTTAGGATATTAGCTAGTTATAGATATTAGATGACAATAATGGAGTGATATAGATGCAGTAGTAAGCTTAAGGTGTGTCCATAGTCTAGTTAACTCTATCTAAGTTGTACTGCAGGACAAGCAAAGTCATGTGGCACTTCTCCACCTTTAAAACAATGTCTCAACAATGCATCAACTGTACTGCAAAGTGTCCAGAAGCTCATTTCACTGTTGTGAATTTGTTTGGGAACACTGGCAGCAGTTTTTGTTGTGTCTTATTGCCGTTAATTTTGTCTCGCTGGCTTCTCACCACCGTCCCTTCCTACTCTCGGTTTCTTTCTGTGTTTTTTCTCACCTTCCCTTCCTCCATCTCTTTCTCACTCTTCCTTCCCCCCCTTGCGGGACTTCTGTGATTCCATTTGAGTTGTTTAACATGCAGCTGCAGGCCGTACAAGCTCACCTGCCTCCCTTCACTTTGAACCCCGGCGCTGGTCGGCCGTCCAAATAATACAATCATCTTCTGCACTAATTACCTCACGCCCACGACAGGCTCTATATCGCAGCTGTTCTCACCACACACACAAGCACACACACACACACACACACACACACACACTGGCATACACACACAAACTGGCATTAGACAGACTGCTGGTCCAAAAGCACTGCAGATCCACATGCATACATGCAGGGCTTATATATATTTACTGGCTTCACACATAACATGCGTGCAGAGTGCACAATGAAAGTGTGAAAACTGGCATGCATATTTCCATGCATCCACAAATGCACACATCACAGAGCAATGCTGCCATGTGCACACCTGATAAGTTGGATGAGGTATTTTAGTGTTCACACACAAACTAGAAACAGCAGTAAACGCAAGCATGCAGAGGTACTTATTAATGGGAGAATGTGTGTGTCTTTTAGATGCCAGGTGAGTGATGATGTTAGCTGATACATGTGGAAGGCTGCAAAACACCAAATGCAATCTCACAATGTCATATGCTCAGTCCAAGGTCCATATAGATGTATACCTGGGCACATTGGATCCAAGCACAGTGATGCACACACAAGTTTTTAAGTGTGCACATTACATTTATATACACATACAGTGACAAACACTATTCATGCAGCTGCACACAAGAAACAAACGCTGGGTGAAGTACAGCACTACAATCCAGTTGTGTGTGTGTGAATTTGGTGAGCTGTCTGAAAAGTGAGTGATGAAACAAAGTGCTGCGTGGGGCGACAGTACAAGTACAAGGTCATTTTAGAGGAAAAGGATGTCATAAATGATTACAGTTGATGCTAAAAGCCATTAAGAATTACTGAACAAAACTCTGTACACTTGCACACCCTCACAACCTGCGTTAGCACTTTAGCGAGTGCACTCGGACCACTCAGATCTCACTCTGTTCAAATTTGAATACCATGTTCAAGATAACAAAAGACGGTGCAACTTATTCAGCACTGTTTGAGGGCGATAACATGAGATGTGCTGGGTTTTCTGACACTGCAAACCTGCCTGTGCTTTTGAAACCTAGATTAGTCCTGCTGTATGTTTGCTTGAGGCTTTTCCATGTTGTTTAAGACTTCACCCTGTGGTTTACAACCTTAAGCCCCCGTGGTTGACTCCACATTATAGGCTATGTAACTTAATGAGTCATTCATATCATCTCTTTATGGAGCAAATGTGCCAGCCTGGTGCTTCTAGAGTCTGTTTAGATGTTTGATCTCTGAGGTAATTAAAACAGGACAGACTAAACAAAAGAAAGTCATCCAGTTAAAATGCTTTCCATTTTTAGAAACAGATACAATCAATAATTTGATACAATGGACATTGTTTCAACATTGGATCAAATATGTAATGTGGAAGGATTTGCAGGACTCTGCAGTTCCTCTCAGATCTATAGACAGACAGTTAACTACAAGGCGATGAACATAGTGGACCATGTAGCAGCTAAAGACCCAGATAGTTCCCTCAGGAGTAGGAGGAGACCAAAACAGACCTAAAAGAGAATCAATAAATTCTTAAATTCACCAGGCGGCCAGAAACATGATTCCAAATGAATGATAATGTTTCTCTGTAGCTGCTGGATATGTCAGTAACACCTCATTCAAAATCATGTCGGAGGCCCATCCGAATGGCTCAATGTACATCAGCCAGTCCGTGTAATGATGTAGAGATATGAAGTTTACAGCCTCTGAGTTTTCAGGTCATTGGACAACTCAAGGGGGTGTTGTGATTACTAAGTTGATCATGTGAGGGTTAAAAAATACCATGTATTGACAATATGATGCTATATCCATTAAATGTGGGTTTAATAATCTTGGAAGACACATTTAGGCTGATGTGAGGCATCCCTTTTTTTTTTTTTGGTTTTCCATGTTTCCAAGCAAAAAGCTAACCTAAGCTCAGTTAGCTGGATGTGGTTTCACTGTGATTTGTATGTTGACACTCTTTAGAAGTTGAAATATCTAAGAGGAGGAACAAAGGAGCAATTGGGGACGTTGTTACGCTCAAAGAAATGACAGTAATGGTCGACTTTGAATCTCTGGCTAAACTTCCGCCCCGCTGTGGTTGTAGTCCTGTTTGTTTACTCTGATTACCTGACAAGCTGAGCTCCAGATTACAACATGTACACATGTAGCTCAGAGGAGTGGACTTGTGTGTTTGGGTGTGTTTGCATGTTTCTTTGTATATAATCTGTCCATCACAGTGTTGCTGTGATCAAATGTCCTGACCTCTTTCCTCTGGGCCGCTAGGTGTGAGATAATCCAGATAAACACACGCACGCACACACACACACACACACACACACACACACACACACACACACTAGACTATGGTTTTAAGTTTGGGAGCTGTTCTCCTCTCTAACCCACTTCACATGGGTCATGTGTATTTTCTAATACAAACCCCAGGTTCACCTTTGTCTCAGCCCACCTGAGGAAAGGAATTCTTGGAAATGATTTTGGAAATGCCATCATTAGAGTAGTTGTTATATCAAACATCTATATACAGCACTTGAGAGAAATGTTTCATTGTGTTCAGTGAGCCTGGCAGGTTAATATTGTCACAGTTGCTTTAAAGTGAAATACAAGTGATACACATCGTCTCCTTACTAACTCTAGTTGAAGAGAGAAATGTGTTGAGAAAAGTTTTTCCATTCTCGGACTGATGACTTTTTTGTGCCTAAATGATTTCCAGTACTACAAATTAATTAGATATGTTGTAATCAATTCATGGAAAGCGAACTGTGTTGATTTTTGTAACTCAAAGAGTAAAATTGTGCAGTTTCAGTGAAATAAGGCCCTGGTAGAATTGAGGTCAAAGAGAATCTGTGGTGCAGAAATGAAATAAATCTGTAATTGAGAACATCTGTCATAGTATTTTAGATGATCAGAATGTGATCCTTATCTGAACCCAACAATCTGCCAGGATCAAAGATCAAATGGACGCCACATTAATATGCCCTCATATTATTACCCTTTTCACTCCTTGCCGCCTCTAGAAAGAATTTTTGCTGGACACATTGGAGAAAACGAACGAAGACCAGTCTCAGATAAAGTCAGAAATGGCATATGATTTGTCCGAGGCTGTAACTCCTCCATGTGGAGAGGTTGAGGAGCGGTTTCACCACAATACATGTACTCAGCTTCAACGCACCCTCTCATATACAATAATGTGATACCTTTTATTGATCGGCACTTGGAAGATTCCTTTTTATTAGCTTGCCTACCTCCGGGGACATCGGTATGCAGAGTCAGCGATAACACAGTCTTTTCCACCAGTGGGTTTTAAAACTGTCTTTCTTTAGGACAGTTCAGTATATGAATTAATTCACGTGAGCTCTTGAGCGTTTAATTGAAGGACACAGATCACTAACCCACCTGGATCACTCTCAGATCCAGATCACTCACACCCTTGGTAACACCTTGAAATTCCAGTCCAGTTTTTTTTTGCTGCACAGTATTGCTGATGTAAAAGCCCACTGTTTGTTAGGACGTGTTGTTGCATTTTACATATTAAAACTTATATTTTTTTCCCAACTTGTCCTCTTAGGTAGCTTGCATTGGCTTGTAATCATTACCAATGTTGGATTGAGAAGCCCACTGAGACATGATACTGAATTACAGAAATAAACGTAACCTGATCTGACCTGATCAACAGTGAGACTGTTTATATCAGCACTCTCGGGATAGCTTGCTAAAAAAGTGTCCTTGAATGCACCACAGAGCAACAGAAACACAGCAACTGGCTGATCATTCTACGCATTTACTGTATGTTTTGGAAATTGGGTGTCAATAAAAATAAACGCATTAAGTATTTCATGGGCTAAATCATGCAAAAACCAGCAGAGATACACCAGTGAGTGGATCTGAGCCCATATTGTTCAGAACATGTCTCAGAGGATAGAAACAGATAACAGTGGCAGCTTACAGTCAGTAAATTGAGGGGAGGCTGTGTGGGTTTAGAGGTTTATTCAGGCTTTACTGAGGCGATGGCAGTGTCCCTCATGTCTGAGGCCAACGGGGTCGTCGGGGTCAGTCAGAAGTAGGTTATGGTCATGAGAATGGTACGGTGAGAGACAGTATCTGAGGGTGATCCAGTGATGGTTCATGCTCGCAGGGTGGATTGCAGAGCAACAGTGAAAGATGTAGTTTAAGTGTGATTGAATGCTTGCACTGTGTGTGTGTGTGTGCATGTAGGGTTTTAGGAGAGTAAGCATGTAGCAGAGGTTTACCGCTGGGCCAGCAGTGGGACGTCCAGCTAGTCCAGCTAGAGTTCTTAGGGCCATCCGCCATCTGAGTGCCAGCCATGACCTCTTTTCTGCCTGCGCACAGCGATAAAGCCAACCAGGTCACGCGAGAGGATGAGGTGATTTATACACACACATAGATATGGATGCATCAACATGGTGGACAGATACACAAAGTCTAGGAAATAGGCGGCGGCATGTGATGCATTTATCTCTCCATTAGAGCACATTTCACACACACTACTGATCTTAATTGGACCCTTTTTGTTGCTTAAAAAAAGAAAGAAAGCAGAAATTCAGATAAAAATAATTCAAAAAAAGCAAATAAAAAAAGCAGGGACAGGTGTAAGATTCACCACAGTTTAGTTCCTGCTTTAATCCTCTGCTCACTCATGCACACACACACACACACAGACGCGCACGTATAGTGTGTGTTGCATGTGAGGCCGATTGATTGGATCACTTTCACTGAGCATGCAGATTATATTGTTAGGTCATCAGGAGTGTACAGCCAGGTCATACCGGTGCCGTCTGTCAGGGAGGGAAACAGAGTAGTAAGCACAGACTGACGGACGGTAAATGGGGAAAAAAGAAGATTTGACGGGAAAAGATTGGAAACGCAAAATATAAGTTAGACCACGCGGTTATAAAACTGCGAAACAGTCTGAGGCAGAACAATCACACACACTCACACACACAACTGATACACTCCCCACGAGTAAATGAATATACGCTGAGATACTGAGACGCACACACACACACACACACACACACACACAGAAGATGCAGTTGCAGGCTCTCATCACAGCTGAGGAGCTGCCTATTCATCTGGACATAAGAGGACAAAGCGAGCGTACTGCACTCAGGAAATTGCAGCCGCGCAATTTACAACCGTTAAGCAGCGGTGGAGGACACAGTCACATACACACTCTTGCACTTTCATCACAACTATCAGTCTCACACATACACTCACACACACACACACACACACACACACTGGTGCTGGTTGTTTCCCTGCCTGGGTCTTTGAACAGTTCAATGAGGGCTCTTTTCACCAAAGTGAATAGCCCCTCTGATTCCAATCCATGCTTTGTGTGTGTGTGTGTGTGTGTGTGTGTGTGTGTGTGTGTGTGTGTGAGAGAGAGAGTGCACATGCCATGTGTCTGTGTGTGTCCTCTTCATCTTTTGTGTGGGCCCAGCTGAGGGGTGAGAGCTGTTTTTCATGTGGCTCTGCCTCAGCCCAAGTTTGGGGCCCGAGGGAAGCTTTTGAACAAACTGATCCTTCATTGCTCTTTAATGCCGACACAAGACGGGCTTACCTCAACCTGAAACTGTGAGTTCATCCTCACAAGTGTGTTCTCACTGTGATTATTGTTAAAAGTCACTGATGCAACGTAAAAGGCTGCCTTTTGGTTTCATTTCTCTCTGGATTTGATTCCTCGTGCGGGACGACTCCCCTGCATTTCTACTATTGGATTCATCAGATTGCAGTTTATATGTTTCCAAGTTAAAAAGTTTTCAATTATGCATAGTGGATGCTTTTATCTGAAGAGGCTTACAGTACCGTGAAAGCATACTTTTAGTATGTTCTTCTTACCCTGGAATCTACCCACTGAGCTAGAAAGAACCATTTATAAATAAAAGGTTTTTTCTGTCTGTCTGTTTGTTTGTTTGTTTCTTTCTCAGGACATAAAAGTGTGTTCGCTCCTTTACTTTCTTCTGTACGCTGTCAGTCTATTTGTCAGCCTCTTAGTAGAACCAGGTCTCCCTCTAGTGAGAGAGTGAAGTGCTACAACCTGCAGAGTGAAGTGATTCTTGGACTATTTGTCACAGGCCTCCAGTGGCCTGTTACAAATAGTCCAAGAATCACTTTCATGAAGTATAGAGATGTTTAGAATGACAAAAGGCATTCTAATGGCTGCACAAACTTGAGGACTATCTTCTGTGTTTCCGTGGATAAGAGGAACGCATTTATTTATTAATTAATGTATCTATTCTGATGAATTGAAAACATCTTGGATGCCGATTCTTAATTCTTTACTTCTTTCTGTTTGTCATCAACGTCTTTTCCTACCTCCCATCCTCTCCCCATTTTGCTTCTCTATCTTACCAATTCATCTCCTTTAATTCTCCGTCCATCTCTACATCCACTATGCTCTGGCATCCCGATCCAGGTGATAATTTACCAGGGCGGCCAGGTGTTCAGCCTCGCCAACCACCTCAATGGTCGTGTGGGCTTCGTGGCCACCATGCCAAGCACAAGTGCCTCCATCTTCATCAACAACACCCAGCTGTCCGACACTGGGACCTACCAGTGCCTGGTCAACAACCTCCCAGACAGAGGGGGGCGCAACATCGGCGTCATCGGGCTCACCGTGCTGGGTAAAGAACTGCACATCACCACAGAATATCATTTTTGAGATGTTTCAAAAAATTTCAATTTCTTGAAATATGTATTCTTCTTAGAACCACTGCTTTTCCACTGCACTTTCATCTGATATTCAGTATTAAATGTATGAAACTTGCTTGCTTTGCGCCTTAATTTGAAGGGCAGCATTTCCTCCTAAGTGTAGAGCTCTAAAGAAAGGTAACCCACAACATTTAAACACAGTCATCCCTCTGACAAATGACAAATAGTAAAGGATTGAAATGTTATTTTTGAATTTGAAGAATCCTTTAAGACTTTTCAAACAGCATGTGAGCCTGTTCGATTCATGTGGTAACTCAGATTTCTAGAATATGAACTTTCCTCTGAATTTGGGAAAAACATTAGATTCGCTTTGTGAAGTGGTTAACATGACACCGCCCACTCTCTCCATCTGCCAGTGCCCCCCTCGGTGCCAGCATGTAGAATCCAGGGCACGCTGGATGTAGGAAGTGACATCATGCTGATCTGCAGCTCAGATGAAGGTATTCCCACGCCGTCCTACTCCTGGGAGAAGCTGGACGCGCTGCCCAAGCTGCCGCACAACGCCATGCAAGGTATTACAAACAAGCTGGCCGTCGGAGTTCCCTTTTGCCCCACCTTCGCGGGTAAATGTCACTCACATAGCGTAGCTCAGACTCAGCAACAATCCCACCATCTCAGCCACCTGTCATCATGTGCCAGGCCCGAAATAACGCCCACCCGAAGGACTCCCCTCCCCAACTGATCCTGCTGAGGGGTGATGATGTATGGATGGAGTGAATTTGTGAATGAGTGCGGTGTTTTTATGTTCTTCCTCGTTCTCTCATGCTGAATACCAACTTTGACACACATTTCCAACTTATTCAAAACACTTGCCATGTTTTTACTGGTCGAATAACTAGGACCATACTGCTTTAACTTTAGCCAAGCAGTGACCCAACACCCGTACAGCTACTCTCAGAATGACAAGAGCAAGTGTACTGCAGATGTACTTGGTTTTCAGCATCAGAGAGTACTGGTGTAGTGGACTCTCCTTTCTTTTTCCAGCTGTGCCCATTGCACGGTCAAATAATCTTCATCACCAGTCACTTTCTAAGTCTGTACACTACTGGTCAACAGATGGATAGAAGGCAAACACACAACATGTAAGTTCAGTTTCAGATTGTAGGTTCCCAGGGCAGTAACATTAATATTTTTTTATCATGTAGCTATAGAGACAATTAATGACCTAACAAATAATGACACTGGCAAAGGACTGCAAATTTGAAGAAACTGCATCATAAATGCAAATTCAGCTACAAAGGGTGTTGAACACATGTTAGTAATCCATTTGCGACATGCTAATTGGCATGTATGGCAATCAGCCCTTTGATATGTTAACATGTTCGGAGCTTCAAAGAGGCCAAACTGTTTTGTGCAAGACTCTCATTAAATCTGTCTGCTCTTCTTTTTTTTTTTACAATACATCCTCTTTTCACGACAGCACTCTGAGAGCCCACCAAATTTTGACACACTTAACCTTTAATATCGGAAGAACAAATGGTCTCGCGCTCGGCTCGGAGTCTGTCTTCTCCTGCTGTTTGCATTTGATTCAAACTGGAATGAGATCGTGGATTTGTCAGTGTCACTCTTGTCTCCATGCGAGGTTAGCTTGACACAGACAGCTGTGACATCTGTCACGCAATTGTCAAGAGAACAGCTGAAAATCTGGCTCACTTCCTCTAACTCAGACACCCGGGACGTGCTGTGTCCAGTAGTGTACAGCTCTATGATTGTAAGCTCACAACTCAACCCATTCATCATTTGTGAAAGAAAAGCTATACTATAGCTATACTTTTGATACTGGACAGTATACTTTTACAACTGCATGCTTGTATATAAGCCATATAGCACCCTCTATTGGTAGATAGTAAAATTAGTTCAGTTGAATATGTTGTCAGCAGTAATATAAAAAAAATGGAACTACATTTCAAAATCTCTAATGTTATACTTACTCTACTTTTTATCTAAATGTTTTTTTGATATGCTTTGGGTCATACGTTTGTATCTTTCTACATAGTGCTGTGTGTCAATGTGTGTGTGTTTCAGTCACCTTAATTACTGTGTGGCTTCTGTGTGCGTCCTTTAGACCAGATGCAGGGCACCGTAACACTTAGAAACATCAGCACCAGCACCTCAGGACTCTACCAGTGTACCTCCAGCAACGCTATTGGCAAGAGCACCTGCCTGCTCAACCTGCAGGTTGTAGCACGTAAGTACGCTCAAACACGCAGGATCCATGCGGCACTGCTATTGTCACGTACAGACAAGCTGACACGTGGCTGTGTTTGTTTAAGGGATGTGTATTTGGGGATGGAAAAGCCACATCCTCGTCTCACTCGAACACTGACAGATGGGAAGAAAGTTCGAAGTTGAGTGACACTTGTCAAACAGATGGATGGAACAGAAAAAACAAGCAAATAAATAATAAAAACCACACATAGGACAAGACCAGAACATCTTGCAGATAGCAGCACTCCCCTCGCCTGCACCAGTCAAAGAAAAAGACAGAGTTCGTTTGGGTCATGCAGGGTCAGACAGTTTGGATAGCTTGACAAGAGGGACTGTAATGTGGTTTTTAGTCTTTTTTTTCATCTGACAGTGTGTGACAGGCTCACTCTCACTGTCAGAAACACAGTGCAGTCTGCTGAGTCTGTCCGTCAGAGATAACAGAGGGTTTCAGTCATTTAAAAGCAGGTGATGCCAATATGGTGCAGATGTAAATGTTTGAAACATAAACATCATCCATGTTCCATCATCGTTTCTACTTTAGTTGAGTATTAGTGGAACCATTCATGAGGTATTCGTTGCCCCTGAACTTTTTGTTTTAGATGTATATCACCATGGAATACAGCCCAACTCAGGTAAAAACAATGGTTTAGAAATACTCAAGTGTCAGAGTCAGTCAGACATCTTATGTGTGGAGCATTTGTTCTTTGAAAACTGTCATCCGACAAAGTATCGGACCGTTCAGTGCAAAGATTTGATTGCTGTATTAAGTTGCAGTTCTTTTCTGCAATTCATCCAGCTGTCTCCTGAGCCGAGGTTGATTCCGGATGACTGAAACTGAACTGGCCGTTAATTGGTTGGCAAATGCGTGAAACTTTCTCCTCCCGTCTCTCTGTCCTGCAGCCCAGCCTCAGAGTGTGGGTCTGATAGCGGGGACCATCGCTACGGGAGTCCTAGCTGTCATCATCTGTTCCCTTCTAGTGGTGGTCACGCTCTTCTACTGGAAGAATAAGAATAAATACGATGAGGAGGAGATCCCCAATGAGATCAGGTTTGGGTTGGATTTGTGGTTTTTCTTTTTTCTTTTTTTTATTTGAATTGCGTATGAATTGCACCCAGAAGCCCTTGTAGTCTCCAGGATGTGGTGTGTCTGTCGAAGTCAAACAGAAATTGTTTACTTGCATGCTGTATTTATTTCAGTCTATGGCAGAGTGGAGATCACATCTGTGCTCTACTGTATTTTAAAAGCCGATACGATGCAGCAGTGGTTTTGTACTTCCAAGTGTAAAAAGTGTGTCAGCACTGCAATCACAAAGATTCATCTATAGAAGAAACCCAGCCCAGAAAATTGGATTTAAAGTTTGCATTTTTTTTCCCATAATCACAGGCTAATTTGACTTTTCCAACAGTCTGTGACGCTCCATCAGCTGGTTAAATGGGCTACAATTTCTCCCCTAAATCACTCCAGAATCATTTGGGAGATAAATCATTGTTCAGATATCAGACACTTTGGCTGATTGGGATAACATCTGCCTAATGTTGGGCTCAACTACAGTCCCTAATTCATTTTCCACCCCTACAGCTCTGTTTTTCCACACTAACAGTAAATCACAATGAATTATTTTATCTCAGCCGAATGTATCAGAGGCCAACCTCTTCTTTCTCTTCATAAAAAAAAAGCACCATTTATATGAGCAAGGGCAGAACAAAGTGCAACTTAAAAGCATTTTTGTCAGCTTAATTTCAACACATTCACTGTACTGAAAGTATATCTTGAACTGATTGATTAAAAAAGCCTCATTTTAGGGTTAATTACAAGTGATGAACTCATTATTGTGAATAGCTTTCATGATGAAATAGATACAATAGCCCCTTTTTGTTTGGTTCTCTTTTGTTTTCTGGACAATGTTGAAGTTGTAGTTGCAGTTTGTATTTAGCAGGTCCAGACAGATCAAAGACAAAACATGAATCAATAAGTGGTAGATTTAGATTCTCAGCACATTGCAACTTGACTGCATATAGAAGCTTTTTGAATTTTTAATGTGTCATAGAGGAATTGTGCTAAATATTTAAAAACGAACTAATTAGCTATCTTACTGCTATCATTTCGAATATCACTGACATCTTCATCACCTTACATCTGCTTAACAGAGAAGATGATCTTCCTCCCAAGAGGTCATCATCAGTAAAGGCTTTCCACGCAGACGCCTCATCCTCAGAGAACGACACGCTGACGTCCACCAACACCTACAACAGCCGATACTGGCACAACCCCAAACCCAACTACGACACCAACTCATATACACGCTACAACGGAGACACTCGCCAGACCTTCTCCACGGCTGCTCATGGTGCACACGGACACGGACAGGCCCAGAACGCAGGACACGGCCACAGTACAGTGGTCACAGCACCAGGCTCGGTCCCACTATCCCGCCACGTGCAGCCTACGACGGCAACGACGACATCGTTTGCCAATGGCAGCCACACGCTCCCGCCACCCAAGACTCTGGTGGTCACCACAAACTCTGCCCCATCCCCTCCCACCATGGTGCGCAGCAACGGCTCTGTGAGCCTCAAGCCGGTGGTGACGTCCACACATGGGCAGCATACGCACTCCTACGCGGTGAGCCAGGCCACGCTGGAGCGGATGGGGGCAGTGCCCGTAATGGTGCCCGCCCAGAGCAGAGCGGGCTCACTGGTCTGAAGTTTGATTTGGTAAACTGAGCTTTGAAAACAAGACTAAATGAGCGTTGGTTGTGATGTTTGACAGACAGAATATGGGCTGAAGCAGCCCACTGCCCTTTATAACTGTGTCTTTCTGTATGTCTCAACCTCTTTATTTCTAAACAAACTGGAATTTTACAGTGCAGAGTTCATTTAATGCCAATTCCTTGACGGACTGGACCCTCCATTTTGTAGACAAGCACCACACAGAATCTGGCCATCCTCTTATCGGATGGATTTTCCTTGCAGGTGTGGTGGGAAATATTTTTCAACCACTTGGATGATTTCACAAAGCTGGAGTGAAATTTCCTGCAGAACCTGGTTTTCCCAGATCTTTTTTCAGGGCTGGATCATTGTGATGATTGTGTTTTTATTTTTTTTTGGACTCAATGCAACACATTTTCATCTCGGTGTGTCCATACTGCATGGTCTGACAGAAGAGAGCCTGGATTCCCACTTAAATGCATGTGTCCCTTGTTTTAGGATAACAAATTAAGTCCACATTATTTCAAATAATTTCTGTCAACATTTTCAGAGTTTCACAGTAGTGATAGTGATGATGAAAAAAATGAATGTTTTAATGGGGAGTGACCTAAAGGATGAAAGTAAAAGAATGAAATGATGTTGGGTGAAATGGCCTTAGAAGCTAAGAGAGAGGGGTTTTATTGGGTGCAATACATCACGTAATATACTTTTCTTCATTGAATGCAAACAATTTAATTACGTTTTTGCACTTTTCAAAGCAATTTTATATCAAAAAACTGCTGTCTTGTGAAAAATGACGCTTACTAATATGCTTTACCCATACAACATATATTAAAACCTTCCTGCACATACAAAATACTGTTATATATATGATATTTGAAGATAGCACAAGTCCTGGATTTTCAAAGAAAAACTGCACAACACTTTTCACAACAGAAAGCTACTTTTCCCCTGATTTAAACTTGAACCTGCAGAACCTGTCATAGTCTTTGCTATGTTCATCTTCGCTGTCGTTTGAATCCGGTTCCCGTTGCATCAGTGCTGCTTTGAGAACATGGATAAGAGGATGTCTTATGTCATAAATGCTTTATAAAGAGACAAATATATATTTAAAGGTGATTTTTTTCCCCTTGACAAAGGCCAACACCTACTGTTTTCTACTGTACATAATGTAACTACAACAGTAGGCTAGATTGTGAATCAAAGAAAATACACTACGTCTGACTGAAACATATTCGTGTCTTAATTTTAAGAAGGTTCTTAAGACAAAAAGCTTTGACAGACAGTGTTATATGTTGCAATGAAGGGATGTTTGTTTTCTTTTTTTTTTTCATTGCCATTTCATCACTCAGTAAAGTATGTTTTAACATTAATGGCCATATGTTTTACTATAAATAATAGACACCTATGCTGTATATGGTAGAAAGTATCACTGTGTTTCTGACCTGCTGTATTTATACTTTAACCAAATCTCACCAGTGGAAAAACATTCTATCACAGAACTGTTACAGTGCTCCCAAATTTAGCAATCCTTCTTAACGTGCATTGCCTGAATGCACAACACTAATATTTTTATGTAGCTGTGATGCAATATTTGATACAGCAACGACTTGTGTGTTACATGCAGTATTGGAAAATGTGTTTTACTCCTAAGATCAATTTTATCTTTTCATTTCATTCATGAGTATTAATTCAATGTGCTGCTTTGGCAGACAAATGTATGTGCTAACATTACAAAAAGTGCTCCAAATTTAACAAAGACAATTTTTGACCAATGGTGGATTTTATCCAGATGACTTCACTGACTTTAGAAACACTTTATGGGTACTATTTAAATTATGTCTTTATGCTGTTTCCTAGTTAGTGTTAGATACACTTAAATGCAATTAGAAAAAAAAAAAAAATTAGGATGTTTGGGAAATAGTTCAGAGCCGTAGAGCTTCTTTTTTTTAGACTGGGCACGTAGGTAACAAAATTCTCTTTAATCCCAGCAAATATTTGCATAACATGAGCAATAAATACTATCCAAGGTTATGTACTGTTTTGTTATTGATGTCAACCCCTTAATTCACATATTTATGAAGTCTCATAAATAGACCTGCTCAGTACCAGTACACACTGTCAGCGATGTAGTGTCGGCAGTTTACACAGACTCACAGAATCAATAATCCTAAAGTCCTCCTGTTTTTTTGCCTGGAAGTCATGAAGGAAATTACTTGTAGTTTTAAATCTGCAATTTTATTATGTATTCACTGCCATATGTACCAGTCGAGATGATCAATCATTTTTTTTTTACATTTGCCCTGTTTTGACCACGACTATAAACCTGCTCAGCTTCGTTACAGACACATTTATCCAACATGTTTTTTTTCTCTTTTTTGTCCCAAGGCTGTCTACTGTATGGCAGATCTACTGTGCTTTGGTTAAGTCTATCTGCAGCACACACATTCATTTATAAATACAGTAGGGCTTGAAGGAATCAAATGATCAAAGGTCAGTCATCACCTCGCCCCTCTTTGTCTGACAGAGTTTTCAGAATAACGTCCACTTGTCTGTGCAGGTTTTACTCACCATCTCCCCCAGTGTCCCTGCCCTGAACGCTGGCCGACAACATTAAAATGTTTTGTTTTTTTTCTTCCAAGATCTCTGGCTTTATCCTTCCCAGAGAGAATTTTTAGGCAGGAAAAGCTAAACTGAGATTATTTTACTCTTTAACTCTTTACTCCGTTTGCAGGAGCAATGGAGGGAAGAGAGCACAATCAGTAGTAAACTACTGAGGTTTTTACCCATTAAATAAACATCTCATCTTTTACCCTGGCCATAGGTTGGCGTGTGGTACACAAGGTGGTACATGGGTTGTGTACATAGATAAATAATGACATGTGATATATTGCCAATAGTAAAACCAATCTGTAAATATGTATAAAAATACATCTTGTTCTTACTGTTGGGTTGAAATGAAATAGGAAAAATAACACTGGAACTTGTAGTGAATAAATATTGTTAATACATTCTAGCTGGCATCCTTCTCATTTGTTTGTTTTTGTATGATTATTTGGCGTGACACAAAATTCCTGACTGCTTTATACTTTTAAGGTGAATGTAACATAACACAGTAACAATCATTATAGAAAAAAGTAAGAAAGGTAGAGAAAAAACGAGATAAATGACATAAAACATTGCGTAAAGCTTCAAGTGGATCGTTATTGTGAAGTTGTACTATGTAATGTGTACAGATTCTGCACAAAAATGTCTTATGTACATGGGCTATTATTGCCTGCAAGAGGAACCGCCAGTGTGCTTTGAATAACACATTTCAGGCTTTTCCCAACAAGTTATCTATGAAACTCATTCATCGAGCCTCTGGTGCTGCTGCAGGCTGTTAAGACAACCATAAAAAGGGAGCTGTACAGAATAACAATACAAAGAATATGTAAGTGTGCTAGATTCTTCATCCACTTGTGGTTTTTATTCCCAAGACAAATTGTGTAATACTGCAACAATGAAAAGTCTTCCAGACATACATATTCAGAACAGATATATTAACAGGTACTTCAAGATATCGCCATCACGGAACAAGAACGTATTTACCATAAAAAAAAAAAGATTACTTGGAAACACTAATGACTATAACCATCAGGCAAGGCAAATTTATTTGTGGAATACTTTTCAGGCACAAGGCAATTCAAAGTGCTTTATGGGGACATAAAATACAATAAAAACAAGACACAGAAGCATGAAATTGCATGTAAAAGGTAAGGTCTAAGTCGAGTCTGATTGATTTTTTATTTAGACCTGTGAAGACGCTATAGTCCAGCCTGCTGAAGATAATTGCGTGAATACATTTTTCTGTATCCTGTTTAGACTAACATCTAATTCTGGCTGATTTGATGATTGTTTTTATGTGGGAATTGAAATTTAGGTCTGCATCCATTATAACACCAACGTTTCTGGCTCGATTATTAAGCTTTAATTTCATGGAGTCAAGATGAGCGCTGACTGATGGTGTCATTTTAGGTACTTCTTATCACACTGATGCATTTTCAAGTGTTTATTTTTTCTGATAAGTTTTAGTTGAAGCTATGAAACAGGGGTCTGACGCTGTGGTTGACAGTTGCCCTGTGTGACGTAGTCATGGAGGCACATGCAAGACTTCTTTTTGGGAATTGCACTAAACTTTAACTTTCCATAACCATGATTGTCTGTTTCCTCGATGCAGACGCTCTAACCCCGATCACTGTCACGCAAGATCTGGCTCCAAACGATGTCACCAGCATTAAATGCCTGTATCCAGGATATTATGGCTTCATTTTTATTCAGCAGGAGAAAGTGGAAACGCATCATTCATCTTTATACACAGTCTATGAGAATGATAATGGACCAAAGCAGCTCCTTAGTGCATCACTAAGGCACTTGTCATGTTCCTCAAACATGTGTTTTTTCCCTTTGATGGATGTTTTCTCACATTTAGAAAAACCAACCAACTTTTCAGATGACTGATTAGGATATCTGATTTTATGGCATTTGCTGACATCTGTATATTTTAACTACACAGTATATGTAAAAAGCCCAACTGGGGACAAGAGTTGAAAATGAGCAATAGCTATAAACTCTTTGTGCATCCTATCAGTACCAAACTTTGTAGTGGAGCTATGTTGAATTGCACCATCCCTATCAAATAAAGGTTAAAGAAGTTATGATGGTCAGTCATATCACCTGACTTGAATACCTGCTATTATATTATTTAAGGAAGCAGTTTATATTCTCTGAAACTACCTTTTTAATTATCTTCCTAATGAACATGGGCCTTATAGCTGGTCAATGGATTACCGTCTAGATTCAGATTATTTAGTATGGGTTTTCTAACAGTTTATAAAAGTAATCCTTTGCCAGACAGTCATGGCTTCTCTCTGGACAATATAGTGAACTGTGAGCCTCATTTTCCTCCATTTTCTTTTAGCTGCCGAAAAGATTTTCTTGATCTCATCAGCACCATTGTTGTTTAACCATGGGGAGATTCTATCAACCTATTTTTTAACTTTTTAGTGAGGCAGCAGTATTTAGATATATTGTTTTAAATATATTGTTCAACCATGTAATTTAAAGAGCACTCATAACAAGTTTGAACTAACTGATTTATGTAATTTGAAAAAAAAAACAGAGTGATGTGCAGAAATAGGTCATTAATACACTGTAACACTATCAGTGTCTCAGAGTTATTCAATAACTTCTCATTCTTCCCATTTGAATATTCAATTCTCCATGTAGGATTAATCATCTCCAGTGAAACCAAGCGAGATCAGCTCTGAGAACATGTAGAAATAATGATGAATATCTTGGTGTAATGATGAATACTGCCAACTCAGCTGTGAGCTCAAGACCGAGATGATGTAAATTCACTCATTACACACAAACTGTGCAGAGAGGACGAGCCTCTATGGGCGTTGTTATGTCAGTAGTGCTCTTTGGCGAGGTCTTAACTAAAAACGTACGGTGCAAATTCTTTTTAAAGAATCAGATCGTTACGCTAAAAGGATTTGTTAGCCAGTGATCTCAAATTAAAGAGAGTAACTCTGGCTGTAGGGATCCTTTGACAAGGAAGCAGACAGGCTGCAGCTGGACGTTGACAACTTTAAGCTAACTGAGACAGGGTGCCAGATGGTCTGTAATTGCCATGATGTGTTTGACCATGTCGCAAGCTGTTCAAGATCACTAGTATGTTAAAGGAAGCGACGTGGGGCCTGTCTAATTTCCAGTTAACACCTGAGTGGTGGTGTCTGCGGTTCTAGCTGTTTTAACTGAACAGTTTGAACTAATTCCTTGATTGGTAGGTGTGGTGGAGGAGGGCCTTTAACTGACCCCTTGAATGGCGAGTGTGATGGATGGGGACAGACACATGCCTCAGAATAACAGGGTCAGGAGAAAGGTGAGCAGCGCTCCTCTGTGTGCTGTGAGGGATGGAGACATCCTGGACGGGGTGGGGGAGATATCCTGGGGGGGCAGGGGAGTGGGGTCCTGCCTGTCTGTCTGTGTGTGCACTGTCCTTCTTGTTTGCATATGGCATTCCAAGGGCAGGACATAGGTCGGCACTGAGTTGTCTGGATCCAGGGATGTTTGGATGGAGCCCATCAGGCTTAAAGTGCGTAGTAGTAGTTTGTTAGTAGTAGTGGTATTATTTGTATTATTATTATTATCATTATTATTATTATATAATACAGCTCCTCACTCCGAGTGTACATGCTGTTATACAGTATTATTATTATTATTATTATTATATAATACAGCTCACTCTGAGTGTACATGTTGTTATATATTATTGTTAGTAGTAGTGGTATTATTTCTATTATTATTATTATTATTATATAATACAGCTCCTCACTCTGAATGTACATGTTGTTTTATATTATTATTATTATTATTATTATTATTATTATTATTATTATTATTATTATTATTATCATCATTATTATTACTTTCGTGTTTGAAGTTTATTCTTATTCTTTTGGAGCTGTGTGTAACAAAAAGCAATTTCCCCCTGGGGATTATTAAAGGAATTCTGATTCTGATTCTGATTAAAGCTCTAAAAAACTAAATTAATGCTTTACAATACAGTGCACATAGTTAAGTGGTAGTCAAGGACAAGAAAATAAAGACGTGCGCACTAATAACAGTCAGTGCTGCCAGTTAAGCTGTTTAATTCACACGTTCTAGACTGTTCTGTGTGGTGCTGCTGACTCTTATGGTGTAGTTGATTAAGGTCTGAACAAATGACCAACAAGTCCATGTCGGTGTGCACAATGTTTTTCTGCTTATTATTGCCTGTTGGCTACTTTTGAACTTGGGCATATGTTTGTGTGAGCAAGCCTTGTGTGAGCAAGCCTTGTATTTGGTCTAATTCATACATAGCTAAGATCATTTTAACCAGCTCAGCACTTCCCGTAAAGTAGAGCATTAATTTGAAGTATCTAGATTAGAGTCACGAGGAACTGCAGCTCTTGAATGAACCACTGAGGGGCAGTGTCTATAAACTCACCGCAGCCGGGGTTTGCAAAACACAGCTCTTTTCAAATCCCATCATAAGAATTAAAGACAGTGAATTCTGAGCCATTTGTTTTAAAAGGCAAAGGTATCCACTGGAAATGTATTTAGTGTTAATGTACTTATTTAAATTCATCTGAATGACACTCGCAACTGTATCTTAATGCAATCTTAATGGCGGTGGCTTCATTTCAGGATTCCTTTATTCCTTTTCCTCTTAGCCATTTTTGGCTTTAAACCTCAACAAGATCGACCTTTGGAAAGACGGCCGTGAAAAACGGCAGCGAGCCAAAGCTCTGGAGGATTGTGCTCATTATTTGCTCATGAGGCCACTGGCTGTGTGTGTGTGTGTGGGCGTGTGAGTGTTGAACTTAGCATACTACGTGTGTGAATTCACACTCCTAAGTAGAGCACCTGGGTTACTTATGTTCTCTCTGAATTATAATGAATCAAAGACATCCTCCCTTCCTCTCAGTACTCTGCATTTTCTTCTTCTCATTTGCATCCTATCTGTGTCACATTCATCAGTTAATGTTATCAAACCGCTCATCCCTCCTATTTAATACGCATGTTGTGCTACATTACATTTGGCCACTTGATCGGTTACACTGCTCATTTTTTCATTCTTATTTCTATTTGGTCCTCTGAGGCTTCGTTAGGTGGCTGTGCCAGTCTAGACAATATATTTTTACGTCCTGCCCAGGCTGACTGCAGCAAAAAGCTTTTAACTTTATTGAAGTGTCAAAATGCTACCATGTGCTTAATGGTGGCAACAAAACTTCTGTGAACCAGGGGCAAATATCTTTTATAGTGTAGAAAGCTGTACGTGACTAGTCTGCGTTCAAACTCTCACTTTCTCTGCCCCGTTTCACGGCTTAATTTGTAAATTGCACCCTTCATACGTAAAGTTAATGAACCTTTGCGCACATTAACAACCGCATCCATTTGGTAAATAAAGCTGTTGCCCTCGAGGTGCTGTGGAAAATATTAGTTAAAAGTAGGTCCATATAATTTGGCAAGTCCAAGTTTACGATCCCCAAGTTTGAGTTATAATAACCAGGAAACTGGGTAATTACTATTATCATTCATCATAAACAAAGTAATATTACAACCCTGAAAAAACTCTCAACCACCATGTTTTTGTCTTAATTAAAACATCGTTTTTAGTGCTAGGGAATGGAAAAAAAACATTTTGTATAAAATAAAGACTTATGGTTGTCAAAATCAGCCTGAAAAACAGCAATGGACTCGATGTGGACCCACCTGGGGGGTTAAGCATTTAGGGTAGGTGCAGGAAGTAAAACTAGAATGTGTGAATGCATATTCATCTTCGTGATAGTCCTCTTATTCATTATTCTGCGGTTCACTAACTGAAGCTAAAGTGAACACACTGGCCAATGAGATGGGAACAAATGAAAGAGAGAGAGAGAGAGAGAGAAAGAAAAAAAAAGAGAAAAGCAGAAACCCATTTCCCAGCAGGGCGGACAGGTGGCCAACTATGGCGATGAATACAGCCAATCAAGCCTCTCTGGTTTGCAGGCTGAATGCACAATGCTGTTTCTGAGAAATTACTTTGGACATCCATTACACGGCCCTATCTGAAATGTTCTCTCTTCTCTAGTGTTGTCTATAGAGCAGGCATCCCATAATAGCCCTGAGCTGTGGAACTGGCTTGCTGCCTCATCTCTCTTTCTCTCTGTCTCTGTCAGGTCTTTGTGCCTCTGCTGAAATCACAACCCTGTGTGACAGTCCAGTGGCTTTCCAGTTTGTAATGCGTATGCCAGTCATAATCCCACTAAATGGTGATGCCATATAATACGCCAAATTCCTTTCACCTGTACATAAAAGTAGCCTAGATATGCAAAGACCTTTGCAAAAATGTGTTAAAATCAGCAGTGATATATACAACAATGGTCAAATATGTGGTATCACATAATTCTACTGTAATCACAGCAAAAGAAGCTGAACAAAGTAAAGTCAAGAGTCAGTTCATCATGTTTAACCTCAATAAATACATCAACAATGGGGTGCTTCCAAAACTGTTGCTGAATGAGTGATTGACTGAAAGACCCCATTTGACAGCTGTTTAGCCAAGGGGGGGCATTCTTCTGAGCCCCAAAACCCTCCCTGACAGACATCTAGTGAAGTCACTGTCCCATGACAGCCGCTGCTACCAGAGGTGCTGATCCTGCTGTTTTCAGTTGCTATGTAGCTATCCTAGGTGCTATCTCTTGTCCACATGATGGACCACTAGCAGGTTTTTCCAGTCACTGACTTATACTATGCTTTATCGCTGAGCTCACGTGTTGCCTAAGATTCGCATAAATATGCCTAGTCAGTGTTTCCTGGTTGCTGACACCTAACTTTGCCTTCCAAGTTTGACTTTTTTTTGCTTTCTCATGATAACAAAACACCTCAACGGTCTCCTGCCTCCAATTGCACTTGGGTTCTCCCTGCATTCTTGCTGTATAGCAGTTGTTAAAAGAGCCACAAATGCATCTTTTCTGGGTATTTTAGGCTGTTAAAATGCAACTTGTGAATTGACAGCCAGTTTCAAAAGTGCCTCAGAGTTTTTCAGGTTTTTAATGCTATCTATGCCATCCACACTAAAGCCACTAAACTTGCCACATTTAAAAAAGAAAACAATCCTGGAGCTAGTTCGACTGTTTATGAAAAATGAAAAAATGGCCCAAAATGCACCAAATTTTGACATATCATGCAAAATGCTGGACTTCCTGTGTATTTCATGGTACGGGTCCAAGAGACTTTTTTTTTAGGTCTTGATGTGATATACATGCTCACCAAATGTCATCTTTCTAGGACAAAGTGAAAGGAGGGGGCTTCGACTTGGAAAACTGTTAGGGGGCGCTAGCAAGCCATTTCTGCATGCCTATACAAAACACCCAGAAGATATCAAATGCTTCGCCACACTTGACATGTTTTATGATGTTTGCAGATTTTGTGTCCAAAGGAAAAAAAAATAAAT
The DNA here is from genome assembly GCF_042242105.1 of Pempheris klunzingeri. Classification (NCBI taxonomy): domain Eukaryota; kingdom Metazoa; phylum Chordata; class Actinopteri; order Acropomatiformes; family Pempheridae; genus Pempheris; species Pempheris klunzingeri. Next base: position 21,396,665 of record NC_092015.1, read on the forward strand.
TCTTTGAATTACAATAGGGTCCTCGCCGAGTGTTGCACACTCGGTGCTCGGGCCCTAATAAGTAATTAATCACTTTAAAGATTATTCTCAGTGAAGCTTATGTAAGTTATGCTATGTAGGCCATGCTGATTTTCATAGCCTTTTGATTTCAATTCAATTCATATTGTGAGGAAGGAAAATAAAGGAAAGAAGGAAGAAAAGATGAAAAAGAAATAAAGAGCAGCTATATCTAATTTATTCAATTAATCAAAGCCAAGAGCAACGGAAATTTGTTTTACAAGTTGAATACCATTACAAGCACATACTACACAAAGAAGACGAAAGAAGGGAGATGAGAAGCAGACAGTGTGTTTGGCGTCATTGTTGTTTTCCGGGCTGATAGATTTGCAGAAGTTCTATAGATGTTGTTAACCCCCTGAGTCAGAGGTCAAAGTGGTCCATCTGGGAGAGAATCAATGGAGAATGGGAAAGAGAAAGAAGAGGGGGAAAAAAAAACAAGGTGATGAAAGAAGATTCAGCGCAGTGATGGACAGGTTCAGAGTTCAGAGGAGAAGAATGGCTCAGAAAAACAATTTAAACTTTGATCAAGAGTACGATGAAATCAGTAAACTTAGTTTAGTGGGAATGGATATGGGAAAAAGTAACTCTAAACTTTATTTTGCTTTCGAAACCTGAAAAAATATACAGTACGGCATCCAATTGAATGTCTCTTTCAAAGTAAAAGAGTTTTCGGTTTCCCAAAGACACTAATAACATAAAACATACAGTGGATATAGTTTACAGTTTTTCACAGTGTACTGTGTGCGCACTGCAGTCAGAGAAAAGAGTCACAAAGGCAACAACAACAGGAAAGGAATGAAAGGAAAAGGAATTAGATTTATAAACTCACTGGATTTCCTTTTCAGATTATGAGCCAAGGCTAGTGCTTTTAATGAATGACAAAAAAACTTCAACAAATAATACTGAATTAATTAAAACACATGGGTTTATATATTGCATTGTTTTGCTGGATCATTTCATGATTGTATCAAGGATTTCAAGGACTGGCCCCCACCCTAATCCTTGAAAACAGCAACAGCGCTATTTATTGTACACCCGTGTGCACAGACTCACTCACTGCTTTGAAAGTAACGTGACAGTGGTAACTTCTAGCTACGTCAACATAATCTACAGCTTCTCTGACTTTCACCTTGCGACCAATGGCTGGAAACATCCTCTTCGCCCAGCTATCCCTCTGAGGCATCAGATGGACTGTATATGGGAAAAGGGAGCAGATGTACACACACACCGATCTGTGTATATGCGCATATACAGTAATTCAAAGACACTAATTCTGAAGATGTGCTACTTTGCTTCTCCCTCAACTAGCTAGAGGCACCATATCAAAAACTCACAGTGCAAAGGACGAAGGCTTTGTGTGTGTGTGTGTGCATGGGATGTGTGAAAGTGAAAGTGAAATCTTACTAAAGCATTCTTATTGAGTTTAGCATCGGCATTGTCAGGGACCAAACAGTAAAGGCAGGGACACAAGAGTACATTTTCAACATTAAGGCTTTATTTAGCCAAAACAAAAAAAGGAAAATCAATATTGCAAACTGATTAAAATACATAAACAAAAAAAAGTATCAACCGAATATTTAACTAAGGGCCCTTTAAAGAAACTGAGGTCAAACCAATAAGACAACAGAAATCCAAAACGAACAAACCTGACCTGCCGAGAGACTGGAGAAAGGGGTATATATATACAGACATGGGCTAGCCGACAGACAAACGAGGGGGGAGTTCCAACTTACAGTTAACACCTCAAAATAAACCCAACTGCCATTTAAATACATAACACAAATAATACCAATATACATACCTAAACTAACCAAAACCCAAAGAAACACTAGACACTACATAATACCACATGTTATAGGACAATTCTTCAACTCTGAGCACCCCTGCCCAGCACTGGGACTTGAGACAGTCCATTTCCTCGTTCCAGCATAAAAGGGCACCTTAAACGCTGCCTCCCCCTTTTCCAGGAACTCAGCCACATGTGAAGAACCGAAGAGAAGCTAATATATTAACTCAAACTGGCTTGATAAACTTATGATAAATGTTAACCAAAATGCGTGCACTCAAATTGGAAACTGATATCATAATGTAAATCAAGAAAATAAACATTCTTGAACCAAAAATGTGTTGTGATTATTTGCAATGACAAGAAACATTACCACACGGTGCTAACTGTTGATGGATCCATCACAGGCATCATTTTGTGAATCTGGAGATGGAGAAAAATGAACAACAAGCTCGCAGTTTAGGACACGAACTCCTCATGAACTTGTCAAAACATTTTTTTTTTGGCTGCGATTGTACCCCAGTCTCTTTTTTTTCACGCGGACATTTGCTGTCCTCGAACCGAGAGGCATCTGATTCTGCTGCATGCTGCTGGAGGATGCACAGAGAACCCCGTTTCATATGCATATAATGGTTCTCATCAAATAGCGAAGATGTGAGGGATTAGATGGAATTGGAGTGACATGAAATGGCATGACTCTTTCAAGGAAATGGTTCTGTCATGAATAGAAATATGGGATCAGATCGCACGGATGGAGAATGAGATGCAGGGACGGAGGAGAGCTGCGGAGCTTTCACAATGATCAGGGAATTTGACATGAAATTGAAAAGAATAAATATGAAATTAATTTAAATCTGAGGTACTGTTCTAAGAAAAATATGTCAAGAGGATGAGATACAGTGTGAATCTTTTAATGTAATGATTCATGATCACATATATTGGCCATGTTTCTGTGTGCTTCAGCTTGAGCCCCTTTTCCATGTAACTTGTGGACATGCAGTGTTGAAATACAACAATCACATGTGAAATTTCACACGTGTTCATTTTCACTTTCAAATAAATGATTGAGGTTATTGTGTAAAACTTAAAAGCCCCTGGATGTCTGATCCTGGTGAGTTTTTACAGTAACATTTTTCTCTTATAAGACACTTTTTTATTATCCTCAGGAGGTGACTGGGAGAAAATCCGGTCTCTGTACAGTAAGACCCTTTTTTAATGAAATGCATTTGGGGAGACAATTAAAGTGAAGTATAGGATCATCGCTGGCTCCATTTTATACCGTCTATCTGTAAGTGTCGAAGTGGAGAGCCTCTTTCTTTTCTTTCCCTGCATGTTACCTCCCTGCAAACGCCTACATGACGCTAAGAGTAAAGGATAACTGCATTGCAGGGAGGAAAGTATATTGCAACGGCGTGATGGCATCAAATTTAAGTCTTGTTTCAAAGCCTTGTCACCCGTCACATAAGGACCGTTCATTTTCCCCCTCTGTGTCCGTTCTAAATCTACTCCCTTCCTTTTTTCTGCCGTAGTTTGTCTCCTCATTTTGTCACCTTATCATTTTCCTGGCAGCCTTATTGTATTTATCCAGAGGACTAGGGGAGGAAAGTGGTGTGGTGGTTATCAAACGATGTATCACCCTATACAAGTGGCAGTAAAATAAGACAGCTGCTGGTGGATATTGCATTGTGCTACAGTCTGGTACACAAGAAAGACGTTGAGGTGAATAAGGATTGCCAAGCAAAAATGATCAGCGGAGGCGATGTTCATGAAAGCATATATTTTGAACATTCGGGAGTTTAGTGTTCTTGATCCAAGTCTTTTCTCTCTTCTCTCAGACACTTTTCTTCCTGAAGTTGTTCTAATTATCATTGTATCAAATGAATAACGTGAAAACGATGTGAAGACATGAAAGGGGTCACTACGTCAGTGTTACGGTTAACTCACTGCTCCTACAGCATCATTTTCCGATGCAGTAAGCAGCTGTCTGCAATAAATAAAAAAAAAAAGCTCTAAAAGTCCACTGTACGCTACCTGCTCAGCATCAGAGAGTAGAAAGATACAGGCAGCGACTAGCTGTTTCACACAGTGGATCATTTATCTGCTAAAGAGCCACAAACAGAGCAAGAGTGTAAATGTTGGACTTAACATTTTGGACAGAAACAAGAATCCAAATGATCCGTTCGTTAACAACTGACATATCAACTTAAAAGGTGATTTTATGTCATAAGTGTCTGCTGCCCCAGAATGGCCCAAAAAAAAAAAATCAAGATTTAAGTCAGTCTACCAAGGTTTTGCAGTCATTCAGTATTCACATTTTCTCTCTCTCTCTTTAATCATTACCATTATATTTCATTACCTTAGACCAAGGTCTGCAAATATACTGTTGTGACAGCCATCAGTTCATTCTTAAAGCTGGTGATCTATTCATTTTTCCCCCACGGCCACTTTCAGCTGCCTCGCCAGCTCCAACACATTTCTTGCATATCTTTTCAGTTCTCTCCTCTCTAAACCTCTGTCAGCTGTCCCAAAGTGCCTTGATTTCCCTCCAGCTGTTCTCATCTGGCAGAAAGGGAGCTCTGATTCTCTGATTTCATTCACCTCCTTCCAGGCAGCTCCAATCTTGTCGTTTTGGTCCTTTTCCGGAAAGCTCAAACCCTATCTGTTCTCCAGAGGGGAGTTTTTTTTCCCTCTGTTCTTATACATATATATATATATATATATATATATATATATATATATATATATATATATATATATATATATATATATATATATATATATATATTTCTTTCTGTCTTCTCTTCATTGTTCTTACACTTATTGTCACCGTGGGCGTGTTTGGGATCAGTATTCGGTTCTCCTTTAAACTTTAATGGACAAAAGTCATCACTTTGGGAATGAGTTTCCCAAAAAAGTTAAATAAAATAAATAGCAATTCTACTATTTGAGATTAATGTCAATATGGTAATATGAAATTGTTTGACTTTTGTTTTTTTCTGTCAGACAGGTGTCCTAGGGAAGCTCTATTTCTGTAAGTGTCCTCTTTAGTTGATTTTGGAGGCTTCATGATAACTCCCAGTGTCCGTGCTGCTCAGTTTTTCAGCATATTCCCAGGAGTGAATCTGAGATGCTTTTTAAATATAGTCCAAGGCAATCAAGAGAAACTACATAACCAAAACAAAATCTGGACAGAGAACAACAGAGTTGACAACACGGACAACTCCGGCATCCCAGACAATCTCGGTGTCCCAAAAACCCCTCCATGTCCTGAGAGCGTTAATAAAAAAAATGCCGCACAGCTGTGCTGACAGGTTGCAGGTGACACAGTCAATCACGTAATGAGGAGAGGCGAGAAGCTCTCCGGAACCGGCGAGCCTGTTGAATAAACACCGAACACACAGAGACAAGGAATGCAGCGAGCCAGAGGTTCTCGTGAAGCGAGAAGGCAGATGGCGCAGGCATCACCATGACATTAATGCAGAGATTCCATATCCCAGAGGGAGGTTTTGGCTGCCTCAGTGAGCAGGGTCGGTAGCACTTCTACACGTGCTTTGCTTACTTTTGACACTATGAGGCTATTTTGAAGGGTAGCTGACAGCAAATCACCTGCTCAGCAGACTGGACAATATATTGGCTGTTGTCCTTGGGAAAAAAAAAAAAAGAAAGAAAGAAAGATAGGTAGAGGAAGTGGTAGAAAGCCAGGCGGTAATAAATATGGAGGAAGGGTTTCAGTTATTAACCAGCAGAATTTGGCTGGAATTTGATACGACGCAGGTCATTTGCTCCACCTGTATACTGATGGACTGTAACCAGAAGAATACAGTCATCTCATTACTCATAATGAAGAAGAGAGGAGTACAGACCAACTTTCTACAGTAATCCACTGCTCTGGGGTCTCCAAAACTTCAAACTTTAAGTTCTGAGTTTTTCTGTTGATTATCTTTTTTTTTTTTTTAAGTGGAAAACATCCTTGACATATCATTTACTTTTAAGTTGTGAATTTCTGCTTATTTACACATCCAGTCATTGGGCGGCAACATTATCATTCCTTTGGAGCCATTTTTCTGGCCGCCTGGCAAAGGGAAGCCCAGTACTCACTTTCTTTTAACCAACAAACTCTGCCTGTCTGCTGTTTGGTGCTGAGCAGGTAATGTATAGTGTTGAGTGTTGAGCATTGCTGTGTATTGTGGGTTTTTAAAAGCGTCTGCCTGCCTACTGTGGCTCAAGAGGACGCCGTGACATTAATGAAGGTGAACCGAGACGGTGAAGATGCAGCAGGTGTTGTTCCGTGTAATGATTTGTCAGGAACTGTACTGTTCAGTGTCTGGTCGATCGATGATGATAAAAGATCTGAAGTCAATAGTTTATGGATGTTTAGAATAATTGCTGCTTTATTCTCTAGACTCAGTAGAAGTAGCATTTACCTGATACCTTAATAAAACCCTTAATATTTCTACTCTTTATCAGTATGTTTTTTTCAGACAAACATTCAGACAGTCAGTCTAAGTCAAATAAAGTATGTGCTGAAAACACTATTTCATTTCTGTCACAGTGTGATGTGAAGTGTGTGTGTGTGTGTGTGTGTTAAGGGGATGGATGCATTATTTGGTGTACACGTTGTTAAATGGAATTTACTCTGGCCCAGAATATGAGCTGATAAAACAATACGATTCTCCTGAAATAAAGTTCCTATGTGGATGTTTTATTTGGCAGATTTTTTTATGACCTGCCGAGAACTGCATCTCCTCCTTTAGCTGCACATGCTCCCACATGGGACGTGCAGTTCTGGGCAGGCAGGCAGGCGGGCAGGACATAACACACCTGACAGCTGAACAATGCCACCAAACTCACTATAAATCTCCACTGAGCTGAGAGGAGCTGGAGATTCAGGTGATAATTCTCTGCAGCTTCTGTAAATCATATTTCCACGTGTCCTGGAGGATTAATAAGGCATGCTGTATATCAGGTATGAGTGAATACATCAGTACTTTGGTTAACTGCTAATACTGATTACAAACATACTGTTTATGACAGTTCTTACAGCCGTGAACAGCAGCTCTGTGCTCTGCTGCTCTGCTGTCGCTGTCCATGGTGCTGAACCTGGAGACAGTCGATCTGTGGCTAATACATTACAGTATACAGTGCACACAGCAGTTCTCTCTCTATCCAAGAACTGGGGTTCTGAATTAGCAGCAACATAAAGCCATTCCTGCTCTGTTCAGTATCTCTGGACTTTGATGTTCATCTCGGCAGCTCCTTCACACACACACGTTTCATCACCTCAGCGAGTCTACCTCACCAGAACGAACCAAAAATGTTTATTTCATCAATTTGGGCTGACACAAAATGCTTATGCAAAACATCGGACTTTTCACCCCAGTGACAGAATGAAAGTCATGTAACCTACGCTAACTAAATGTCTCAGAATGCTTTGATTTGCGAGCAAGTGTGAAATTAAATGGACTGGTAAATTCACTATGTTAACTGCATGCTAACCACTTTTCTTAATCACTAATAGGTTTGTAAAAAAAACAATTTCACACCAGGAAATGAATTATATTCGGCGGTTTCTCGAGGTTAGCACAGGGCCGAAATAAATTCATATTTACTGTTAAGAGTGGATAAAGGTTAAATGTTCAAAGCAAGAGTTAGGATTCGGTTTGCTACACGAGTCCTGCTCTGAGACAAGATAGACACTTTTCCCCTGTTGCTCTGCTTTTATTAGTAACAGAAACAGAAACAGAGAATAGTGGCAGTGTCATCAATCATGTATGAAAACGTTCAGTTAGTGTTCTAAAGAAGATCTTTAAATGGCATCCATAAGATCTGAGGTTGTCGTAGTTTTTTGACTCTGACATCAAACAAGACTTAACCTGTCATTTGGATTCAATCTCACATCAGTGGCTGGTGGGACGTAAACACTATTTATTTATTTTTTTTAACTCCATCTAAACTTTGCTTTCTTTCTTTTTTTTGTGTCTAAAGTGCTCTTGTCCCTTTTTGATCACCGTAACCACAGACAGAGTAAAGCAGTCATCGGTCTTTGTCTGTGTGAAGGCCTCTTAAGCACAGAGACTGGCTAAAAAAAGAAGATTTGGTTGATCTAATTGCTGCAAAATTATACTTAATAAAGAAAGAAACTTAACATACACGCATAAACAGTCACTAATTCACCCGCACAGCTGACCCCCCCTCCTCCCCCCACCTCTGTGCTGATATTAAAGCTGGCTATATACACTGTGTCACTCTGTACTCAGCAGAGTGACACAGTGTATATAACCAGCCTTTATCTGTGCTGAATAATTCATGCCTCGACCTACAATTCTCTAATATTTACCAAGTGACTGATGGTAAATGTTCAGCACCACTGTACACTGTGTTCTTAGAGAAGTGTTGAACCAATCTCTAATGCTATCTGAATTATTAAGTATTTGTCACTTGGAAAATACATTTCCCCGCTGTGTTCGCTGCCATCATAATGCATTCTCCTCCAGGGACCCAACAAGCCTCTTCGCAAACATGTTCAGTGTGGTATGTATGTGTGCTTTTTTTCGTATGTTGGAAGATTGAATGGAAGATTTAGACACATTTGGGATGATTGTTAAACGGGAATATGCGTTTCTGCTGTAGAGACCTACGTTTAAATGCAAATTCACAGGTAATGCAGCAATGCACCGACACACTATCCGGAATGCCGGACGAATTTGTGAAGCACCAATCCATCCATCTTCAGGCTGTCACTGAAAGTGAGGACCATTATCCTGCAGGAAGCTCTTGCATCACATCCAAACAGAATGTAATGCAGTGCGACTGGGTCCGTCGGGCCTGAAGTGTCTCTCTGCAGGGGAGCAGGACAGGAGAACTCACAAGCAGGAAGTCATACAATATGTAAGGGCCTTCCTCCTAAACCCGAAAAACCAGTTTTTCTGCTGTACCAGCTGACAAGCAAGCTCACTGATGATCAGTCCACTGTGTGCCTGAACTCCACTGATTCAGGGGGATTTACTTTATGGCATTGCTGTATGATTATGCACTGCCATTTTCCTGCACAGTCTATGATCTGCTCTATCCTCAGCATAAGTGTCCTTCTCTGTGTCTACAAGGAATAGTCTGATCCAGCGCCTGTAGAAAAACTCAGATCAAAGCCCTTGCTGAACCACTGTAGAAGCACAGCAACTTGTCGAAAATGTCATAGCTCATAATTACACAAAAGCTCCCTTGAAGCTGGTAGAGTGTCCGTGTTGTGCTCCGGGGCCTCTCAGCAGCATGGATAACAACTTGGCAACTCAAGATCACTGAAAATGACTCGGTTTATGACAAGATTTGCAGATATTCTGGAGGCTTTATCCCAAGCAGGTGTATTAGCTCTCCAAAAGCCCAAATGCGAAACAACATGAGAAGCGATTGCCTCATAACCAAGGCTCATGCTCACTCAATTCAGTTTGGCTTATTACCGTGCTGCTTTGCTTTACCGCTGCCTCTCTCCACAAATTTAAATAACAGTGTGCGCTTCGTGGTGGTGTTGGCAGAGATGCTGCCTGGAGACCTTGATTGACAACACCCGGCGGATGATTATATAAGGTTCCAAAGGTGAGCTTAAATAATCCTTAAATAATCCTCGTGAGAGAGAGAAGCTGAGATCCAATTACAAAGTGTGTAACAAATATGTCGGTCTTTAATTTGTGTAATTACTTTTCAACATTTCAGCTTGTTAAAAGTAAGGATAATTCCATCTGGCTGACTAGCTCGCAGCAAAAATTAATGGGAGTTTTTCATAAATATTTTGGGAGCAGGCACTTATATCAGTCTGCACTAACTCATTAACTGTCATTAAAACACTGACATAACAGCAGAGGATGACAAAATAAAGGCGCGTACAGACATAAACAGTACACAGACATATAAAGAAAGATAGATAGACAGCCCCCGAACATACCCTCACGTCAGCTATATGCTTCTGACTGTTTGCACCCTAGCATTTTCAGCTTGACATTTTACAATATTGCCTCTAATATTTTGGGAGTCTTTTGGTCCAGGTGCCATTGTCCTGAATGCCGGGTAACAAATACCTGTCAACCTTGGGGTGATGAAATATCCCCAGCATGGACGCTATAATAATGTCAGAGGTGCTACTGGCACTTCTAGGATGCTGCTGACTGTAACCATGATGTCATCTGTAGTGCAGTGGAGTCCAAGAAGCCATCAGCATGAGGCAGATGAAGCTGTGCTGGTGCCCGACAACAACTTTTTTTTTTTTTTTTTAAACTTTCTATGGGTAACAAATCATTTGGGAGTCATTAATGTTCAACAATGCTATGCAAAACATGATCAAAGATTTTCAGAATAAAGCAAAGTGAAAGGTTTGATTTATAATTGTGAAACAAATATAAATAATGAATGACAACAGCATGATATTATCCATATGTCCTGCTATGATACTGTGATATGAATAGCATTTCATTGTCCTAATTCTAGCTGGGTTGTTCCTTATCAAATAAATGAATGAACATGTTCTGTTTTTCTTTTTTTTTACTGAATGCTAATGCACCAGGCTTACAGTGGGACAGGGAGGCTGTTTGTCATCAACTTGGTGTAACAGATCAACAGCATCATCCAGGACAGGCTCGTTGAAAGACGTCTCCATGGCAACCACAATTAACCTTGATTTATGCCAGACACGCTCTCCGGAGCCCTACTGAGACAACAGACCGCTGTAACGCGCGCAGTGGCTCATTGAGCTCAGCTAATAATGAACGGCAGCTTGAGTTGTGCCCCCGTGGAGCTTCCTCCCGTGTCCTCCGCGGTGCGCTAGGTGGCAGGCCAGGCCAGCCTATGAGCGCAGCAGCGGACGGAGTCTCCGCCGAGCTCGGGTCCACTTCCCCGGCACTTGTGCGGTTCGCGTCGCATCGCATCGCATCGCATCGCATCGCTGCTGAGCTCCACTTCGAGGCATTATTTTCCTGTGAGGATAGAGATCTTCGAGGTCAAGACAGTACAGTACCTGTGGACAGCACCATCACCACCATCACCACCACCTCCTCCCCTTCGCCTGGAGACCAAGTTTCGCAGAGCCGTCGGACCCCACTGAAGGACGAAATGCACTACTTCTGGATATACAGCGTTTGGATCCCCGGCGTTGCTTTCCTCTTCGGCTTTCAAGGCAGGGATCTGCTGTTTCAGTCATTTCTTTCCTAGACAGCGGGGCTGATAGATGGAGATTAAAGTTTACGCGTGTTAATGTGCTATGGCGCAGTTTGGAGTCTTTGGGTAGCTCTTGGGGCAGCGCTGAGTGCTTATTAGTGCCTGTGGTGGTCACCTGGCTGTTTGACTTCTGGCTGTTGCGCATTTCGGATATTTGATGCGCGTTTCGTGCGTGCTTCAAATGTAAAAATGCCAAAACCGTCATTGTCATTTGCAAACTGAACGTATGCGAGAGCTGAAGGAGTGGCACACATACATACATACATACATGTGGAAAGACAGTCTGCCTTTTTTTTTTTTTTTTTTGTAGGGAGCCTCAGAGTTATTAAGAATACATTGAGGCACTTTTCCAAGTAACTGTGAAATCCAGACAATAATCTGTTGCATTTTGTGAGAGTCTCATAGATGGCTCCTCTGGCAACTGGCTTCTTATCATTTAATAGTCTCTTCTGGTCATTCATAGTCATAAGCTCACATGTAGAGTCTGTCAGGTACGTTAAAAAGCTTAATCTGGTTTGTCTATGAGCTGAAAGCTCTCAGATGCTGATGGATACCTTTCTATCGCAGGTGGAGAAGACAGAATGACAGGTCTGCACCGGCATAAACTGCTGCTGAGTAATGTTTGCTTTAGCTGGTGGATGCTGGTGAAGCTGGTGAAGCTGACAGCACTCAGTTATTTTGTCTGCCTCACCAGAACCAGGCATCATCTGTTCAGTGAAGCAAAGGACTAGTGATGTTCATCAAAAGCGCTGGAGTACTGTAACTGAGCTAAATTCCACTTACCTTAGTCATTGTTATATTTTCCTTGAGTTTTTTTGTGTCTTATTTAGTCTAGACTGAATCCCTCCTCCTTTCAGTTACATCGTCTGGCCTCAGATCTCCGTTCATGCCGACCATGACTGTACTAATAGAGCTGATTTGGCCCATCTCAGGAAGCTGAGAGCTGAATCAATTAGCTTCTTTTGTCTCCCACAGGACCGAACTACCTAGAAAAGCATACACCCTGACCAAGCATATTGGATTCACTTTAACACTGGTCTGATGCTGGCAGTCAGCCTGGATGGTGTGAAGTGCCAGATGGATAGGGGGACAGAGGGGCAGAGTGGGGGAGACGGTATGAGGGGAGAAGGATGGGAAGAGAGCGAGTGGGAGACAATGCAGGAAGAGAGACGCCGATGGGTGAGAGGGAATACATTTAAATCAGGTCCATGTAAGGAATACTCTGTTATGTTGTGTTTCTATTTAGACATCAGCTCTCCAGCTCCCTTCTGTTGTTCTACACTTCTAAGTTCTCTGTGTTTCACTGTCTTTTACCAGTTGAACACTGTTTTCCTTCAGTGTCTTTATTATAAATTAGGGACCAAAGACAATGACTGAATGTATCATAGTGAGACTGATTGTTATATTACTATTATTCTGCCACAGAACCCCAGTGAAGTGGCCCTTCACTATTACTTGGTGCTTTTCTTTGTACTGTTCTCTTCTTTTCGTCGCCCACACATCATCTTTTTATTCAGCTCATGTAGGGTTTGCTGCCTGTCCTGAATTGGAAGGTGCTGCTGAAATATTTATTCTTTTCTCTCTTCTAAGTGCTTTCACATGGTAGAAATTACCTCTAACTGTCTGCAAATTAACAACAATTTCTTGTCTGACTTTGTTTGACACTCTGACCGTGGCATGAAATGAAACGAATGAATGAATAAATAAACCCACAGACTTCCATCAAATCCCCGTGCAGTCAGCGTGGTGGCTAAATGACAGGTGACTGCAGTCCTAACAACTCTGGCATTAAGACTGTGCTGTCTGGTGACTGTTTCTCATCATTGGGAGATCCATCCACGATGATGAGGGGATGATTGCTGTTAGAGCCCTCGTTACATCTGAGATTCAGCAGGTGCTTCGGATTCCTCCTTGTGGCTGAGCTTCAGTCGTCTCTACTTTCCACAGTTTAGCCGATCATCCACACAGACTGTGTGTCTGCATGTTTGTAACACTGAGCTCTCTGGGGAAGAGGATCTCCACCAGTTTTCTACGAATGAGTCAGTCGGATGAGGACCTTTGACTCTGTGTTGCTCTTCTGGTTGTTGCATATTTCATAGGCTGGACCCTGGCAGGCTGTGTTTGCACACACACACACACACACACACAAACCAACCACACGTATAGAAAGTATAGCAGCATCAGTGTGTGTCAGGGATCAGGTTCAGTGGTCCTCTGAGGTAAAGGAGCTAAGAGGTATTTAATAACAGGTTTTAGTTTTTTACATCCCAAGGTGGAGGATAAAAGTGTCCTCATCCTCCTTTCTCTGGCTGCAGCTTTAAACAAGTGAAGTGCTGTACAGGTTGTGCTTCAGTGAGTCTGACATCTTTTAGCTGTCAGGGAGTCAACCTCAACCTCTGAGGGCCTTTGACAATATAAAGATGTCAGCGAGGGCGCCTTGTTTGCCTTTCTTAGACTTGGCAACCAGTTATATTTAGATGGTGGTGCTTTAACACCACCTGTCCTGTTCCAGAGATCATCACCTCCAATATAGACACAGAATGAAACTGATTCATACTGTGCTAACAATGATTCTGTTTTTGATACCAGAGCCTTGTCTATTCATTAAATATGATCTTTGATCTGTTCATTAGAATCATCTGAATGCTCATTCCTGCCTTCTTTCTCTGTCAGCAGATTGAGCCTTTTAAGCTCTACTAGGGACAATGACTTCACCTTTCTCCTAAATTATACGTCTGCCCAGCAACTGACACCCAGCTTGAGCTGTCTTTATGTTACTTTACTGTAACCGTCCTTTTCAAAGATCCTTTAACGCTTCGATCTTCATATGTGTCCGTTCATCAGGGTACCAGAGCATCCCTCCCACGATGGCTAACATTTGGTCAATAAAGACAAAATGCAGAAAGAAAGAGAAGGGACAAACTATCTTTAATAATGTTTCGATATCTGTTTTAAGCTGCCTGTAATGAGTCAGGCCATCCCAAAGCACCACTGAGGAGACTTGACTTAAACCTGACTTTGACGTAAAGCAAGATGCATACAGAAGCTACATCTCTCCGCCATAACAAACATTAAGACAATTAAAACTGCTGCTTTAGAAGGAGCAGAAGTTGTAGTTTGGGACACAGAATTAGGAATAAAGGGATAAAAATGGTGAGGCAATTTTGATAAACAGAGATTCAACTCTCGGTTCTCCCTGAAAACTTGAATTTCTGTAACAACCTGATCTGGACCTCTTTCATTCATTTGGGGTCTTGTGATTGTCGTGGATGGTGGTGAATGCTGACTCCCTTGTCCTTGTATCCGATGCCCTTGTTGAATGAGAGTATTCCATTTCCTTGGTCATAAAAAGGAAAAAAAAAATTGTGTGTTTTCAATATCACAGCTGAATCCGCTGTACTGGCACTGAGATTTTGAAACCTTATTCGAATAAAAGACCAAGGAGAAATAGTGTCACAAATGGTCGGGCAAAGTGCACCAGTGTCTCCGAAAGACAGCACATCATTTAGATTCACAGGCCTGATCAACATGAAAGTGCTGGTGAAATGTGAGGAGGCTGAGAATACTAGCAAATATATATATATAAAAAAATCTTTATAAATGATGCAGCCACTGTTCCTACTGATGTTGACTTTTTGTTTTGGATGCCAAGTCATCATCTGAACAGTGAAAAGCAAGCAACAGCCTGCTGTTGTCAATTCTTCATTCTTCCAGTCCTACACGAACAATCATCCCAGTGGGAGCTCTGTCCCAGAAATCACAAAGAAGAAACAGATTTTCAGACCAAAATGATAAAGTTGTGAATAATGTTTAAACTTTGTGCTGCCTTTCCACTTCAGTCACACACTTCACAGTGTGGAATTTAACAAAACACTGATTAGATACACACTGACTGTATTAAGGGTGCTCCAGTCAGGATTTTGGGGCTGACTGGGTGCAACACAGAGCTTAACAAATATAAATGCAATTTTCGGAAATTAAAATAAAAGCTAAATGTGCACAACACATAAAGTTAGAACAATTAATTATATAAACTGTAAATAAACTGTATGTGAACTACAAAAATCAATTCCAATAGATTGACAAAACACGTCATCAACTTTAGACACCATAAAAACTGCAACATAAAAAGGCCATAAAGAAATATTCAGAAAGCAGACATCACTCTATTAGCACTATTTATTTTATTTCTCACAACAACCTTTTGAGCATAACTTTTTGTCTAGTTTACCATTTGATGTTAAACTTTAGAATTACTCCGAAAACCCACTGGGCACGTCTGCCCACTGGATTTTACTTTTTTTGTTAGTTTTTGAATTTTATCCTGTATAATCCTCTGTTGTTACAGCGTGGGACTTACTGTGCGCTGTGTACACACAACGGACACTAACCCTATTCCATTTGCCTCCAGGGCTAAAACCAAAGATAAGCTCACCATGCCCCCTTCACCTCTTCACAGGGATGCAACAGCTTTTTCCTTATCGCTGGCCTCTGCGCTAAATTGCACACGGCCTGTCGATCAAACTGGACCTGTTTTGCATATTCCGATGGGCTCCTCTGATCAGCCCTTTATAGATACCACCAATCAAACTGTTTAGAATGAATATCAGCCGACAGTGAGAGGTGACTGATGGAACAGTGCACCTTTAGACCGTATGTGTCAGTGTTCACAACTGTGACAGTGATGAGAGGTTTCAGCAGAATGGGGCAGTGAAACCTTAAGCCTGCAGGATGAATAAAATCTATTTTTTTTCCTTCTAAAGATTAAGCTTTGACTCAGTTATACGACTGTGAGCCAAAGCCTACTCAAAGTCATGTGAAGATTACACAGAGCCACAGGCAGTCAAGATGGAGAAATCAGCATCAGCAAAGCAAGGTTGAAAATGTTCATCAGCAAAGCAGAGACACCAGCAGTGTCCCATTAAAAAGGAAAACACACAGAGTAAAAAGTCAATGAAAATGAAATCATTAAATTGTAGAAAACATTTGTTGATGAAGATGTGCAAGAGCCAATATTGAAAAAAAAACATTACCAACCCTTAATTTGAATAGATCCTTGCAAACAAACCACAGGAAGAAAATTTAAACTGGAGAACTAATGAACTAATGACTGGAAAAACACATCAGTGACAGACAGAGGCATCAGCAAGCAGTGCTTTCTATTGTTGCACCACCATGAACTCACACAATCACTTGAATGTCATCAGCAAATAAAGAAAGGTTTTACTCAACCTATTATGATG
Source organism: Pempheris klunzingeri (assembly GCF_042242105.1). Classification (NCBI taxonomy): domain Eukaryota; kingdom Metazoa; phylum Chordata; class Actinopteri; order Acropomatiformes; family Pempheridae; genus Pempheris; species Pempheris klunzingeri. Next base: position 21,412,955 of record NC_092015.1, read on the forward strand.
TGAAAAACATTCCACGGAATTATGTCACATTTGTAAAACTGTTTGCAGGACACTGAACCCTAGAACACTAACGTCGGGTGATTTTCATTTTCACCCACGCGATTGTGGTCACGTGATGTTCATTGTGTTTGATTGTGTCATTTTCTTTTTTTTAGGAATTTTTCGTTAACGATTCTCAAATTTTTCACTAATTTTAGAGCCTTTTTGTAAGGTCCCCCCATGATACCCTTTTTTCGTTTTATGAGACGTTGTATAGGGGAAAATAAAAGAAGGGTACTTCAGTTTACTTTAATATATTTTGATGAGAAGTATTTTTTTATCAGGTAAAATATACCTGACGTTAGTGATGTTGTTACTAACTGTTAGGTTAGTGTTCTAGGGTTAAACTAAGGATCTAAGGACAACTGTTACTATTTCTATTGAGAAAGTGTAAAGAAAACAATTTACATTAATTGTTCTAGCCTGAAACGTGAGGTCCTATTCATACATCACGATCTGCTCTTAGTAAGAGTGTTTTCGTAGAAGCAGCTCGATCAGAAACGTAGACAATAAATCGACTGTATGTGTGATGTTGGAGTAGAGGAATGACTGAAGGTTTACTCCTTCACTGTGTTGTATGTGATGCTACTCACTAGGATTTTACGATCAGGTCTGGATGTTAGGGATGTATCCTATATTCTAAGAATGTTTGCTGTAACACCTCATTTCAGAACAGTTGTTTTTTCTGAGCTGCCATTTTTTTTTACGCAGCTTTTATTTGAGTCTACATTTTATTCTCAGCACATTCAATTAAATATTTGTTTACACTGATGTGCTTTCACTGCAAAATGAGCTGCATTTGGATTATGTTCAGTGTATTTGAGATACTGGCAGTCGAAATCATTTCACTTGGATATCGTCTTTCACATTCTGATGAAACAGAAATGAACTCAAGGATAGTTTTGAAATTGGAATAACAAGCTAGAGTGATATAACACAGCTGTTAGAATAGAACCTAAAAAAATGAAGTGCCTTCATTTCCAGCTTGAAGGGAGTCATAACATCGAAACTTGCTGCTGGTCGCTTGAGTTTCTGCTCATTTCCATCTGACAAAACTAGAAACTTAAGGGGAAAAAAACAGAATCTTTATATCATATATTCTGGATTTGTTTCTGTGTAAAAATAAATAAATAAATATATAAATACATTTAAAAAAAAGTTGGTTTCCCACATGATGTAAAACCGTCATCCTACACTAGTTCATGGCTTTGAAGTAACCACAGAAGGATTCAGTGTGTAGGAAGACAGGAGCCCACAAGTGCGTACCTGTTGTGGAATGACATTAGGGATGTATTCACCAAACACTTTTGTTAAGATCTCTGAACATCCACGCTCATCCTGGAAAAAAGCTTAATGGCTTCTGGGTATTCAGCAGCATCAAGTATCTCACACTTGGCATACAAAAAAAATCAAACATAGCAAAATTAGAGATATAAAATTATCAAATAAAGTATCAAATTGTCTCTGGAATAAATGTGTTCATCTGATCAGGGCTTGTTTTATTTTTTTTATCTTATTCTTGGATGTCTGAATTTAAAGACTCCATCAGACCCTGCTTGCTAGTTTTGCGGTGTGAAACTGTTGCATGATCAGCTGTTGTGTTTGGACTCGCAAATTTGCTTGTTTCCTTGTGTGTAAAAGGAAGTATGACAGAAACAAATGCAACCTCCAGACTCACATCCGACGCCAGCTTTTTCACTTTGTTTAGTTTTGGTCAACACAGCTGAACTTAGCTTGCTGCTAATGGTTGTTTTACTTCATATGATTGTTGGTGTAGCATTGGTGTGATTTTTCATATTGCAACCATGTGGATAAAAGCTTACTTAATGTTACAGCTGTGGGCGGGGACTGTGAGAGAGAGGTATGACAGAGAATACTGTGATGGAGAGAACACGTTCGACGACAATGGAGGGAAGGAAGAAAGGAATTTAGGATGTCAAGAGCCGAGATAAACTGGATTCCTCCGGGATTAGAGCTCCACTGTGCAAAAAGAAAATATTTTATTCTCATATTCTGACCGACTCTTTCTATTTCTATTCTAGTTTCTATTCTGTGACACCTGGTGAATTTAAATCGTTTGACACAAAAGTCTTTTTCTTCCTATCTATAAACAGATACATTTCCTTTCATCTATTTTCATTTTGGAGTTGGTAGAATTGTCAGTGAAACACAATTTGACCTATTGAGCAGATTTGAGCTGAGAACTAGATCTCTTCGTGGTGTAAAGATGGAGAAATTCCCCTAAATTAAACCACACGCAGCTGCTTTACGGTGCCAGCTTGGATTATATTTCAGGGGAAGCAGGCAGGTGTTTAAGCACCAGGCTCTCCAGAGATGTACAGCAGTACTGGATAGAGAGGAGCCGAATCAAACTCTTAAGTCAGCCAGGCTTTACAGTGCGCTTGCCTTTGCACTTGCCCTTGCCCTCAAAAATATGAACACAGTGTGCAAGTAAAGATTACAGCCCAGTAATCAGTTGCTAATTGTTCTCTTAACTCTTAATTTAAAGTCCCACCTTCCACAAGTCGCAATACGCTAGTCAAAGTAGAGATGTCCATTACTTAAACGTACTAATACCCCACCATGGAACCTCTCCACAAGTGAAAGCTCTGCATTCGCAGCCTCACTGTGGTAAAAGCATGTAAGCATTATAGCACAATGTACGTGTTTAATCTGATGTTACGAATTAACATCACTGCTGCGTAAACATGTATGTTGCATTATATTGCTGCACACGTTTAATGCTGAGCTCATTTTAACTACTTTATAAAGTGTTGGGTTTTTAATCTACAGCAGTGCTCCATAGAATCAATATATGTTTGTAGAATCGCTGTCCTGTGTGAACCACCAATCACGAAAGTAAAGTAAATGACTAAATCAGCTGTCATTCATTTGTTGTTAATCCCTCTTCAGTTTGAACCTGATGAGTCACAGCACTCCTGTTTTAAGGTGTTTTGAAGTCAGCCTGGGTACTGTGGCTTTTCAAAGGTTGGTGAGTTACAGCGATAATGGTTATCTGGTTATCTGGTCAAAGCAAACCGCCTCATTCCAAACTAGGCATGGCTGTCTTGATCAATTAATGATTCGGGCTGTGGAATAGAGTCACATGAAAGAATCGCTGAGACCAGAACATATCTGTGAATAGACCTTCTGATGTTGCAGAGATGAGGCTTAATGTGCTTCAGGAGCATCACGTCATCTGCTGCCATGATGGAAACTCCTCCTTCTCCTCTATTCTTCCTCTCTGTTCAATCCCTTTTTTTATCCACACTCTGTTTTGAAATGCTAGCCAACCAAATCAGTCTCTTTTTATACGGCACGTTTCATAGATCAAAATGCAAGACACTTCAAAAACATACTTTGAGAGCAAAGAAGATTAAGGGGAATATGAAATCTCTTCTTCACATAAATCACCTTGAGTCAGTGCTGGAGGATGATGTGTCTGCTGGCTGGGAGCTCCAAGCTGCTCATCCCAGTGATCCACTCCACTGGGTTGTAGAAAGATGCACTCAACTCCAGATTATACATGCCATCATGTCCTCCATTTATGTATTGGTACATTTCTGTATTACAAATATACACAATTATGTTTTGCAATGAATGAGAACACTTAATACTAAGTTGTCAACAATTTTTTTGGATTCTTTCATATGTTGTTGTGTGGATCAATATTCCTTTTACTAAGAAAAATGTCCTCCTATCCTCCTATCCATACAGCTGTAGTTTTAATATTGTAATCCTTCATGGCACAAAGGACTACAGCCAGTGTAGCTTGTTTACCGCCCATTCTTGGCGATCTACTAGACCAGTTCCAAATGTTTTTGTACCTATTAGTCATTTTGAACCCCAAATGTGTAAAAGTATGGCCCTGGTCCAAAAATACCAGAGTTATGCTTTACAATGGCATATCTAGCCTTGCTGGAAGACATTTCCACCCATGCCATCATGAGAGCGCCTCCACAGAGAAAGAGGGGGGTGAAAGATTTATCAACCATTTCCGACTGCGAAGACAAGTTTTGCTGCAGCCATGCAATTCTATGGAACGGCATCTAATTCATCAGACTCACTGCTCTCACCCAATACTTTCTCAGGTCCAAGTCCTGTTCATGATCAGTTTCTTCAGGCTACGGGGACACTTCAGAGGGGAATAGCAGATCGGGTCAGGATTTCACACCCCTTTCTGATTCGTGCCATCCCAAAGGTTTTCAGTGGCATTAGAGTGATGTGAAGAGGGATTTCCATGACATTCCTGCGTGTATATCTGAGCTCCATCTACCAACACCAATCAATTTAGGAACCACAAAAAAATTACCATTGCATCAACGTGCAGGTAGTTATTGAGGATGCCTGTGACATACTCAGTGTTGCAGCACACTGGCCTGGAGCTGCCCATTTTACACTGTAGGAATCATTTGGAGAAGCATTTTTTTTTTTTGTATGCTATTAAATCTAAGTACCCTTCAATTCCCTATCCCTAAAGACATGGCTGATTACCGCATTTTCCAATCCCGTAACCCCTCAAGAGGTGCGCTACAACCATGCCCACAAGCACGCTTGTAATCGAGCGCATCTTTGGGCTTCTCAAGGGCTGTTGGCTGCATTTGAACACAGCTGGGGGAAAGCTCCTTTATACCCCCGAGAAGGTGCATAGGATCATTCTGGCATGCTGTGTACTTCACAAAATTGCAAAGGCTCATGACATTCCTGTACCAGCTAGAGCAGAGCTTCATGCAACATCTGTAATGATGGTGAGTTAAAATGCTTAATTTCAAAAACTACAGGTGTGAAGGGGTTGAAGTGGGCCAGAAAGATCCTGCTCAGCTGGTTGCATCTACGGTGCACTGAGATGAAAAAAAGAGAGAAAAAGTGATGCTCCAAAATTTTGAATATTTACATTTTTCTGAAGCAAATAAAACAAAGAATACTTCAGAATATGCACTTATTTATTCTTGAGGTCACCCCTCATTTGTTGGAATGAACCCACCTAAGGATGTGTCTCCGATAATTGCAGCTAGTCTGTCATCCTGTTTTTTCTACTTGTTTCCTTCTTTTTGTCAGATTTGTGATTAGCTTGAATATCAATCCTTTTTATTTTTTTTTTACCAGAGCCACAGTCCACTCCTGAGGGGACAAGACTTATTTTTTTATCATCGTTACTCCCAAGGACACACTTTTGAAAGGAGTGCCTTTTTTAGATTCCACCTCAGACAGTTTCCTCAGTTGTGATTTTTATTTTTTCATTTGTTTGTTTATTCTTTCTCCTTTAGGAGCCATTATTCTCTCTCTCTCACATCAACTCCACATTTTTGTTTTCTCTGTGATATGCCTCTAGGCAAATGCATGTCCTTAAGTTGAGAAAGGGGGGTGATTTTGCACGTGAACCTATGTGCACAGAAGATTTCTATGAACATATTGGTAAATAAGGCCCAGTGAGAATACTGAGAATCACCTGCTGAATCTAAAACAACAGTTCTCTAAAAGAACAGTTGTATTGTGTGTTTATCAGAACATGAATATATTGCACATGGTAACTTTGCAAACTCATTTTCAAAAGTCCATTGTTTTCAAGTTAACCTCTCTGAGAACAACTGAGGATCTTAGCTTAATGGAACAAAAACTAATGAGGGACCAGTCAGCTCTGAGTACATAATTAATATTCTCAATTTTGATTAAATTAGTTAAATCAAGGTTTGTTATTACTTTCAGGCAATATTGTTCCATTCTCCTTCACTAAGTTTGTTCATCAATGAAACAGCTTTAGTGAAGAACCTTATACAAGATAATGGCCTCCAGGAAAATTGAAGAAAAAAACACCCTCATCGGCTTTTAAAAACACGAGACAGACTTGGCTGTCTGTAGTTACCTGTTGAAAATAACCTGTTAAATGAGTACACGAAGAAGCGGGATGCGGGATGGATAAAAGACATGCTGTGTAGGTCAGAGGAAGAGATTTATGATATGACTGACTGAGGAAATTGATGTTGATCAGAAAGAGCAAGGACACCTTGCTCTGCTGTATTCCTGTTTCCCATCCTGCTTTGTCCCATCCCTCATTTGTTGTCCCCTCTCTCTCACTGCTTCATTAAGGGCGTGCAGTTCCTCAGTTTGTATCCAGTTAACGATTTACTGCGGTGACACACTCGTGGACTGTTGTTGCCATTCACGGTCCAGAGGAAGCTGTGTGAGGGAAGGACAAAGAGACTGTCTAGTGTTTTGGAGAAAGAAAGATTTTAATGCCTCCCTTCAACATGAGTCACAAACTACTTGTTCTCACGCTTTCTTTCTCCTGTTCTTACCGCAGGCTCTTTAAAATGAGTTATTTATATGGTAATTCACTAAAGAAACACATCACACATTAGAGTATCCACAGTTTAGTAGAGTGGAAATGAGATATATACTGTGTGTAGGTGTGTATATCGGTGTATGTGTGTATGTGACAGAGTATACGGTATGCAACTTTAAATATTTTCATGGCAGCTACAAATACCTTTGGATCCCGCTGGCAAATGGGAACCACGAGGAGGCCACAATACCTACACAGAGTAAGGCAGGTCCCAAAAGGCCTGTTGAAATGGTAGAACAAGGTCTGAGCTAACAACACTTACACCCTGCCAGTCATCAGATACCCTGCTGGTATCAAACACTGGCCAAAGGAGGAGACGAGGAAGTTCCCCACAATGCATGGAGGGTGTCATCTCAAGTCCAGCGCCCTGAGACTGTATACTAAACGGAGCTGACTGGTGATTATCAGAGCCACCGTCCGGGACCAAACAACCGAGATCCAGAAATAAATCAGTGAGGTGGCCCCTGAAGACGAGCTGCTAAGTGAATACCGTAGGCAGCAGAAATCTGATAATGCTGAAGAGGAGAATGAATCTTCCTGGAGGGACAAGCGCCTCCACGGCATGTACCACAGACAGATAGAAGAGGTGGCTGAGAAAGCAGTGGCTGGAAAAGGCTGGATTAATGGATACACAACACAGGCGCACTAATTATGGCAGCACAAGAGCAGGCACTTTGCACACAATCAGTAGAGGTGGGGGGGGGGGTGTACTACGCCAGACACCAGGTGCAGGCTGTGCAAAAGATGCTCCTGAGCACATAATAGCAGGGTGTACAGGAACATCTGCACTGAGTATGGGCCGGAAGTGTCACAGTCAGAGTGGAAGACAGATCCTGTGGGACTTTCAGATCCAGACTGACAAGCTGGTGACGGCTAACCAACCTGATGTTGCTCTGGTTAACAAACAAAAGAAGAAGGCGGTGGTAATAGATGTCGCAATCCGAGCGACTACAACATCAGGGAGAAGCTCGAAAAATACCAAGGGGCTGAAAGAGGAGCTAGAAAAGATGTGGAGAGTTAAGGCACCAGTGGTGATCAAAGCACTGGGGGCTGCGACCCACAAACTGGGAGAGTGGCTGCAGCAGATTCCAGGTACAACATCTGAGTTCTCTGCCCAGAAGAGCACAATCCTAGGAACATATAAGATACTGCGCAGAACCTTCAGGTAGAGGATTCTAGCTTCCCATTTCCCATTCCCAGTTTTTAGCCTACTCTCAAACTGGAAGAAGAGAGATGCTTGTAACTACAGATTTTCCAAGAAAACCATCAAGGCCGTCAGAACTGGCTGTCAGCTTCAAAAGCATATTTCTTCTATGCAGAAACTGAAAAAATAACAAACCCAGGCCTTTATGTCAAGTGCCAGTTAAATTTCAAAATATTTAAGGCCATTAAAATGAGATATTTCCGTAGAAAGCACTCATAGACCAAATCGCAATAAAAACACAAAGACAGACTGAGATAAGTAACGGTAAGAGCTGTAGGGTCGCTGTGATATTTAAGCGATATCACTTATTCCAGAGTCTTCTGAGTAATAATTCTCAAGTGGTAGCTGAATATGAGAGAGAGAGAGGTTTCACATATTTAAAGTTGCACGTCTTATTCTCTAGCACAAGAGCACGTGCTCTGACGCTTGGTAGGCTGCTTGTCTGTTGTTTTACCATATGATACCTCATAGTTACTCATTCCAAGGTATATTGATGATGCATTTTAGTTTTTTTCTTGCTCCTGCGTGATATCTTATAGACCTAATGTTTGACATTAACTGTTGAAAGTCTTTTTCTCTTTCCTGTTCTGACCTCAGGCCCTTTTAACAAAGTTGGATACGCAAAGGAAGTTATTTGTATGGTAATTCACTGAAGAAACACAACACATATTACCTTGATTTCAGTTGAATGGATCATTTAATTTGCTGTGTGTGTGTGTGTGTGTTTCCGTATTAAAAAAGCTGTGCAGACTTGCTGCTTTTCTCTCTCATGTGAGGCTGAACTACAGTATTTTCATCTTTTTTTTTTTACATCTCTTGCTGCAACATGTTTTTAGTGCTAAGATGTCATGTTTTGGCAGTGACTCATACACGGCAGTGCTCTCCCTCCACATAGTGTCACCAAATAATTGGCCAAAACAACAATTTACCAGTTCACTATAAAAAAAAGGTAACTCGCAACGATGGCCTCCTCGTTGACAGCGGTTCTTTCGGTCATTGAATTTGGCTTCAAAAGCTGATGATGATGTTCCCAGTTCTGTTTTGTTAATGCTAAGCTAGTTATTTTTGTCCACTTATTTCACAGAGCAATAAACCCCTCACATTAATCATGTTTCAATGAATATGCAGTGTGACATGAAAACCACACGTCCGGCAAGTCTGCAGTCACAGAACCACAGGGCCAATATGTCGTACAGTTATGTAAAACTGAAAGGTCTTATTCTGTTAACACTGCACTAAAACATCCCACAGGGGATATATACTATACTGTAACACGATCAGATACAATAGTCATGTAATAAACAGCACCTTTATGAAGCTCATGCTTCATGTCCCCAGCTGTACCATTATTTTTATTATTTCACTTTATATTTCATCATGTAAACATGATGGTGATGCTAAGATGTATGCATGACGTGTGAATGTTAACTGCAGTGGCCATCAGGCTACCCTGGGAGCAAACTGTAGGGCTGCTTAGCAGGCAGCAGAATTTCTTAGCGGTCTCGTCTAAATGTTACAGGGCTGAGTGTGTGGCTGAGTAAATCACTGAGATGATCAAATGTGTACATGAAGTGGGTAACAGCTGTATAGGGCTCAGTCATTTCTGACCCAGATCAGCTAAAGGGCCGGTGACTCGAGCACTGTGGTTATCTACGTTTATGCTTATCGCTGCTTTAATCATTATGCTCTATAGATTTACGTCCTATTGATCTCTTATTGATTTCAACACCAGGTTATCGGCAAACTAATGAGACCCTTGATATACTCTAGCTGTTATCTTTAACTTCAGTCCTCCCTCAGGTGAACAGATTGATTGATTTGCAGTTTAAAATGGTAAATGGTAAATGGTCTGTATTTGTATAGCGCCTTTCTAGTTGTTTCAACTACTCAAAGCGCTTTACATGACATCCTCAAAAGTCAAAAGTGGACAAGAACTGGCCTCAAACCTCAGTTTGCTTTGGTGCTGTTGTGGGTCCGGTCTGCTTAATTCTTTTGGCAACACTGTAATGTTTTAAATTCAGAACGCACGTTAGTCACCAGTGCTGGAAATTACCTCTGTTGGACATTATCTCTGCTAGGATGCCCATAAATTGGAGCATCCCAGCAGAGATAATGTCAGAGGGGTGGCCACGCTCACTTATCTTTGCTGTTTGATGCTCATCTAAGGCAGTGTGCTGTGGCCACACATTAATGAGCAGTGAAGTGTTTTACTGTAAAATATGATAATTCTCTATTCATTTTCTGTTACTGCTGAAGACTCTGCTGTATGTTATATTCTACAGGGACTGTCGCATGTTGACAATAGCATTACATTACATTGTTCTCTATAATACACTGTTGCCCATAAAGTTGGAATAATTGTTCAATACCCCCAATTTTGTTAAAGCCTGAATACACAGTTTGCAAAGGTTAATTGTGGTTTAAGTTTCACTGTGATATGTTTGATCAAAGTTGAGAAGATATACACTTTATTTATCAAGAATAAATCACATTGTCACAATCATTTCATGAGAAGAGGTAAAAAACATTTTATTCCAACTTTATGGGCAACAGTGTATGTCTTTGTTTGTATGTTTGTGATTTGTGTGCGTTTGTTACTATTGGCTGTGTTTTGTGTAGTAGGAGTGAACGTGTCCCTCTCAGTCTGTCAGCAGCTGCTGTGAGTTGAGAGCAAACATCAGACACAGTGACAGATCTGTAGACACACTGACCTGATGGTTCATTCTCCACAGGTCGTTTGGCATCACGGCCTGTTGTTTTAATGTTATGTGTCATGTTGTCAGTGTCAAGAGAAGCTCCTGGAGAGGATGTGACCCACAAAGATGTTAAGAGAGACACAGCAGGCGGGAGGCCAGGAGAGAGCAACACAACACAACCACTGCCAGATGCACACACACACACTGCTACGTAGCCAGAGCTGGCTGGCTTAAAGAAGTGACCGACTGACATTACTAGCCACTAGCCATGGCAAAGGACAAGGAGCAGCATGTCACAGCAGGAGAGGCCAAAATGGGAACAGTGAGGGAGCAAAGAGGCAAAATGTGTCCCAAAGCTAAGGCACTAAACTGGCACAGGCGGTAATGGAGGTTTAAAATGACAAGCTGGCACTGTGTGTCCGACTCATGTTTTATTCAGCACTTTGAAGTGGTCTTATAGAGGACTCTTTACAGTGCTGTGATCACTGTCATCCATTGAGCAACATACTCTGATAGCCCTCTGGCATCCTGCCTGGACTGTTAGATGCAGACCAGACAGCTACGAGAGAAACGCTGATCTTGTCAGTGGCATCTCCTCTGATTGAGGCCCTAACACGGTGTTTCAAAAGCTTTGTCGAAAGCAGTTTACTCGGAGTTTGTAAAGCCTTGACTATGACTGCGGGTTTGATTTTAAATGGCAGCAGATGATGATTCAAGAAATTGACTGAGACTCTCGGTATATATATGTAGATCAAATCATCATTCTCTGGAGTGGTGTAAAAAAAAAAGAGAGAGAGAAAAAACAGACGTATAAACCTACAGCAGGGGTTCGCTTCTTTATTTTGTTGTTTGCTTGTTTGCGTTTCCTTCTCTGTTAGTTTCTTCCGTCCCACTGAGAGACACAGACAATAACACAGGTTAATTTCTACATAAGCAGGTTCCTCTGAATCCGAACATCAAGCAGTTTCTGTTTATGTACACAGCTGCAGTCCTCTCACTGCATCATTTCCCACACCGAGCCTTCTAGGAGGTAAAGCTAGCACATGGACGGATTCGCAGGCTCCTCTTTTGATAGTGACACGACGCATGATGACATGCTTCATTTCTTTTTAAATGCAAACATCCTCTGCAAATGGATAACAAGCAGAAGATGCTCTGTGTGTGATAGTGTACGTGCTGATTCAGTGACGCTGTACTGCTTTACTGTTTTCATCAGTGGATCAACAATGAACTGACAATGAATTGATATCCCGAAAAAAAAAAAAAGCTTTTAGCATTTATTTTATGGTTCTTAACACAAGCTATTGGAGCTGCCCCAAGCCTGGGCAGTTATTGTGGTCAGGTCAGCACACATGGCAGCACTTTAACCCTGTTAACGTCTCATTCCTGGAGGAAGCTGTTAGAGACACTTCTGACAACCAGAAATAAAGTTTGGATTTTGCAGATTCAGTTCTCTGCAAAGACTGAAATGTCTCATATCAACATGTAACTATTGAACTACATATGTAAAGACAATGACATTAAAGGTGAACGATGATGAACTAAAGCTCGAAAATGAAACTCCATAGGCAGGAATTTGTGTGTGGCTGTGGCTCAGAGGCAGTGTGGGTCATTCACCAATCAGAGCAGTTTGACCTCTCTCTCCTCTGTCCAATGTACTCGTGTTCTTGGGCAAAAGCCCAAGCCCCAAACTGCCTCTGACGCCATGCTTCAGTGTGGGAGCGTATGCCAGTGGTTTCCTGATGGACGACTGGCAATGTGCCATCATTGTATGAATGATGGGTGAATGTGTAAAGTACTTTGAGTGGTGAAGAAAAGACCAGAGTGGTTGTGCTATACAAGTACAGTGCATTTGCCATCGCACTCATCCAACATGTCGCTCTGACACACAGCAGCAACTGTAGGACTCTAGCATGAAATGTTTTTTTCATGCTGTTACATTTTTTATTCTGCCTCCACCTACTTTATTCTGAAAATTTTAAAAGATTTGAATAACGAGCTTGTTTCGTAAAAGCTGCATCAAGGATACACAACACAGGCACAATATTTCAGTCCCTTGTGGTCCGACTGCAGACAAGGGCGGCTGCACGCCCCATGGTGGTGTGATCAGGTGGAGAATTAAGCAATGAATATCATCACAAGAGCAATTTATTTTATAGCAGCGGTGATTAGGGTTGATAAGTAGCTTCAGGTGTGCCGCATCCTCCCCTTATAGCCGCGCCTTTGCCAAATACCGCCTGAATGGCGTGGGCTGTCCCAGGAGGCCTCAGTGTCACCTTCATTTTCTACAAATCATTGTTATTCAGGTGTTGTTTTGTATAATTTTCACAGGCAGGAACGTGGGAGTAGAACCCTACTGGCCTCCCTCACACCTCACCGATAAATATTTATGAAGACATTCCGATAATGTGGTTTTTGTAATGACAAAATATCATTTTGGGAAAAAAATGGTAGAGAGCCAGTTAGTGCAGATGAGATAAACCAAGATAAACAGATTTGGTCGGCCTGTTGGGTCTTTTAGCTTTTGCTGGGCTTTTTACTTTGCTTTGTATCCTTGTGTTTAATTTTGTTTGCACACTGAATCTACTACACAGTTTTGCGTTGGCTTAATTTTCTATAAAGACTTAGCTGGGATGTATTATTAAATCACAGTTATCAACAACTGACTTCTTGCTAAACAGCTAAACAAGATTATTAGTTTATTGCAGCATTTGGTCAGTTAAGACACTGGTCACTCTCCATTGCTTATTATTAGCTCATCAGCTGTCTGCTGTTAAACTGCTAAAAGGGAGATGTGACATGTGGAGCGACTGACAGTCTGTCGGCTTGAAGCGTTTTGTTTTTTATTCTGAAATCATCAGTGTCTCGCAGTAGATCAGCAGGTGCAACAACATCATTTCTCATCTTAGATTCTCATCCTGTTCATATCAGAGTCTGTGTCAGAAAACTGTGATCTCTCTCCCTGAACTTCATCTGTGCTGCGTCTGCTGTCTTCATCACCCAAAGCAGAAAACGAGTCAGGAGGAAGAAAACAAACCCAAAACCAACAGAGTAAGTTGGAGACAGATTTGAATAGATTAAGAGAGATACAGAGTTGGAGAAAGAAGCAGTGAAGAAGAGGCTTTTAATTCAAGCAGCTGGAGGAGAACGTTTTTATTTAATTCAGTCAACCCTTTTTTTTTTCATGGCACAATCTGTTCCCACAGTCGGTCAGTCAGGCTTGATTAGTTTTTCTCTTTATCCTGTTTTTTTTATTTTTTTTTTATTTGCGTTTAAAACTTGAATGTCTCGTTACTGTCTGTATTTTTACTTTTATTAACTAGGCTGAGCTGAGCGTAGAAAGAGCATGACAAGTCATTACTTTCAGATCTATTAACTTTTTTTTTTTAATAAATCACTCCTTTTAGTGGAGAGATGAATTAATTTCACTACATGGAACTCAGTGGATAAACTCAGTATGGAATGTGAGCTTTGATCTCAAATTAATTGCAGGTTTACCCACGTAAAATAACCCAGCAGCATGTGCTAATGTAATAAAATGATTTATTTCACAGTTCTAAAATGTGTGCAAGAGGAGGATGTGTCTCATTGAAGCTTTTATTGTGAATATTTTTTTACAAGACAAAAAAATGCACTTCCCAGATGAAATTACCGTTTTGCTATTCTAATACTTTAGGTGTTGTCACTTGTGTTAACAATGTTGCTCTATATTACCACTAATTGTGCCACAGTGACAGAAACAAAGAAAAATTGCTGAGCAAAAAAAGGTTTGGAGAAAGTGTTTGCTCAGGGTTTTGGTTTATTGAACAATGTGAATCCATTTCTTCTTAGTTTTATGCTCAAACAGATTCCTTGAAGGTCTCCAGCTGCCAGTTCGTCCTGTTCTGCAAGCTTTGCACTTTCTGTAGACAAACACAGTCTGCATAATTTCTGTAATAAAGAGACCAATTTGGTAGATAGTGTTGTCATGGGAAAAGGTTCAGAATAATTTGAATTAGTAATGTGACTGAGTGTAACACCCAGACGCTGTCATCCATTATATCCACTCATTGAAATTCCTCCAGAGATAAAATATGGTTTGACCAATACGCAGAGCAATTCTGCTGCGAGGAGGGAAGCTGTTAAGTTGTAAAATGCAGACATATTCTAAAGAAGGCTCTAAGGACTCAGGCAGCGCTGCAGTATATGTTAAACTATTGCTCCCAAGCAGCAATCATGTCACAGATATAACATTTTCATTAGAAGATGTCAGTCAGGGCAGCCACAGTATGCCAGTCGCTGTGCAGGAGAATCAGCAGCAAGAGAGAGAGAGAGAGAGAGAGAGAGAGAGAGAGGACTGGCCATCAGCCTCTTGTGTATCCACTGCAGTGTGAAATGTTGCTACATTTGGCTCCATCTCTGCAGGTCTGATGATCAGCAGCTCCTCAGATATGAGCTGGGCTGTGAGCCACATAATGATAACCACTGAAGGAAACGCCAGCTGTGAGAGAGAGAGAGCAAGATAGAAGGACAAAAAGGACTATTATGTGTGTGTGTGTGTGTGTGTGTGTGTGTGTGTGTGTGTGTGTGCTAGAGGTAGAGTCACTCTCTGCTCCTCTTTCAAGAGATGCGATTGATTCCTGCACCTTCGTATGAAACACCAGGGCTACTTGTGAATTTCTGCCATGCATGAGGCCTGCGTTGCTCATGCTGAAGTATTGTGTGTGTGTGGTCATTTGTTTAGCCATGAACCATCAGGCTGAAAATATGGGAGCAGGTTGGACTTGGAACAAAGCTGCATGTGTTTGTTCACAGCCTGTGCGCTTCTTCTGTTTTTAACATTCTGAACATTCTTCCAGGTCAGTGCACCTGCTTTATAAATAACATTTATGTCTCTTTGTGTCTGATGGCGTTAAAGTATAAGCAAATCTACAGCTACATTGTTCTGCTTTATTAGTAGGCCATCCCTCATGCTGTGTTATTTCACATTAACTAAACACCCATTCTAATAATTTGCTCTGCACAATTAATGAGACTTCTCCACTGTCTTCCTGTCTGTCTGTGTCAGTAACATGAAGTCCAGCAGCACTGATTATCCCCAATCAGCATCATACTGAGCTACTGCATATCTGAGAGTGTTTGTGAAGAGAGCTGTCACCCTTCCCCATCAGCTAAATCTCTCTTACTGTAAATAATGATCATTTGTAGCTTCTACCTCTGGTTGCTGTCAGCAGATCTGCTGGTGTGACTGTGATCAGAGCCCAGTGTGCTGCATAATGACTTCCTGGTGGGATATTTTTGAAATTAGAAGGCAGATTAACAGTATGCAGGATAAATGAAGAGGATAGAGATAAAATGTAATATGGAGTGACGAGTGGAGGGCCGTCATGATAGTAAAACCTCAGAGAAAATCTGAAAGGGGCAACCCCTTAAAAGAGGCATGAAAGAGAAAGATCCTGTATCATTCTTCTTTAATGAAGGAAGACATTTTTTTTTTTTTTCTCAGTGAAGATTATTCTCAGTGAGAGCTTGGTTTCTCTCCTCTTGTTGTGCATGGTGGCACATAAATGATCAAGTCAGTGTGTTTGCCAGAGAATGAAAAGCTTATAATTACTGGTGTGTCTGGTGAAAGCAGGCCTTCTGTCAGTATTGACGTATTGACTCAGGGCCACCCATAGCATTTTTGGAGCCCTCAGTTAATCTGTTCCGGATGCGCCCCCATACAAACGAAAAGTCAATGAGAAAAAGCAAATGTAAGAACAACCAGCACTCAATGTGTCAATGGATATAAAAGAAGAAGAGAAGAGCTCGCAGCAAAAGCAGTAACAGCCATTGTTTTTCAATGAATACACCAGCCAGCTTCTCTTATGAAAGATGTGGTGGTGGAAACTTCTTCTGTCTTCCATTTGAATTTCAATGTGATTTGTAAAGATTAACACATTTCTTTTCCTTTTGTTTTATGCCAAAATTCATCTTAAAAAATGATAGACTACAGGCTGGTATATAGTACAGTATATTCTGTTTGGAATGTACCATATTAAAAATGTAATCACTACATGTAACTATATACACTACCGTTCAAAAGTTTGGGGTCACCCAGACAATTTTGTGTTTTCCATGAAAAGTCACACTTTTCATATATTTTTATTTATAATAGAAAATATAGTCAAGACATTGACAAGGTTAGAAATAATGATTATTATTTGAAATAATAATTTTCTCCTTCAAACTTTGCTTTCGTCAAAGAATGCTCCATTTGCAGCAATTACAGCATTGCAGACCTTTGGCATTCTAGCTGTTAATTTGTTGAGGTAATCTGGAGAAATTTCACCCCACGCTTCCAGAAGCCCCTCCCACAAGTTGGATTGGCTTGATGGGCACTTCTTGCGTACCATACGGTCAAGCTGCTCCCACAACAGCTCAATGGCGTTGAGATGTGGTGACTGCGCTGGCCACTCCATTACAGATAGAATACCAGCTGCCTGCTTCTTCCCTAAATAGTTCTTGCATAATTTGGAGGTGTGCTTTGGGTCATTGTCCTGTTGTAGGATGGCCATTTTGAGAGTTTAATCGAACCCACAAATGTGATGCTCCAGATACTCAACTAGCTCAAAGGAAGGTCAGTTTTATAGCTTCTCTAACCAGCTAAACTGTTTTCAGCTGTGTTAACATAATTGCACAAGGGTTTTCTAATCATCCATTAGCCTTCTAACACAATTAGCAAACACAATGTACCATTAGAACACTGGAGTGATGGTTGCTGGAAATGGGCCTCTATACACCTGACATGTAGATATTGCATTAAAAACCAGACATTTGCAGCTAGAATAGTCATTGACCACATTAACAATGTATAGAGTGTATTTCTGATTAGTTTAATGTTATCTTCATTGAAAAAACAGTGCTTTTCTTTCAAAAATAAGGAAATTTCTAAGTGACCCCAAACTTTTGAACGGTAGTTCAAAAGGTTCAAAGGGTGTACCCTGCCTCTCGCCCAAAGTCAGCTGGGATTGGCTCCAGCTCCCCCGCGACCCTGACGGATAAGCGGTATAGATAATGGATAGATGGATGGATGGTATACTGTTGGTATATGGTTGTGATCATGATCATGGTCATAGTAGAAAAGAACAGTACATGGAATCAGAAAAAACTAAATCTTATCTTTCTCTTTTTCATCATGTTTCTCAAACAAACAGCCTTTCATTAAGAAGGGAAAAAGTCATCACCTGACCAGTAAGTAGGGTTTTGTCTCTGTGGCTGTGGTTTTTTAAAATGTATCTTTTTGCTCATTTGAGTCTCTTACTCAATATGATTTCAACTACTCGCTTTTTTATTTCCCCGTCTGAATGTATTAATCAGGCTATAGCGGCGTGACGCCAGAGGTGGGCGAAGTGGCCAAAATCTCCCTTCACAGTATACATCATTTTATGTCACAGCAACAATATATATCACAATAAAGCAACAGTTCTGTAAATTCAGTTAAGAAATGGTATGACATCACATAACATACTTCATCGCATTTGATTCTTTTTTTCTTCTTTTGTTTGGAACTCCCGTACACACAAAAATAACTGCCTCACATGTGACGACAGCGGGGTTAAAAATAAAAAGAATCAAAACAGTAAAAGTAACTGTCATGGCTGCAGTCGTGCCTCTAGTCTTCTCCTTGGGTTTCTTTTGTTTTCCCCTTGTGTTTCTTGTGTCTTTCCTTATCTGTTCTTTTTTTTTTGTCTGTCAGTGCGGTAGGAGTTCCATTCACACTCTAGTCTGCTGTTCCACCCACTCACCTGCACCCAGTCACACACCTGCTACCGCTCAACCCATCAGCCAAGCAGCTTGTCTACCCCAGTGCATCAGTCGCTCTTCACCACATCACTCTTTCAGCTCCTGTGATCATGCTCGCTCCAGGCTGCTGTGCAAATTGTGTATTTCAGAGTTTCTTCTCGTGATTTTTTTTTTTTCCCCCCTTGTCTTTTGACAACTCTGTTGAACTCTGTTCTTGCTGTGCCACCGGGATCGTACTCTCTGTTTTCACCTGCATGCTGCCTGCCATCCCCACCAGCTCTCCCACCAGCCACACTCGTTCGTCTGCCTGTCACGCCAGTTCACGTACCAGCCATGATCATTCCCTCGTCTGCCTGCATAGTTTCCTCAAATCAGCCCCCCCAGCTGCTGGTGCACCAGCCTCTCATCCGCTTCCCACTAAATCTTCCCTGCAATAAATCTCCTTTTGAACTGATTCCTACTCTACTGACGAGTCCAAGTCTGCATTTGGGGCCACTTTGTCGTTAAATACAACAGTAACAATATTTCAAATGGAAGCTTTAGGTTAGAATTTTACTCTCCTCTTCCATGTCTGCCCCAATCATGTTAACATGGGAGGCAGCAGGATTCACAAGATAATGAAATCCAGCCCTGATTTGGTACACAACATCCCCTGAATATAGCAGAGACATTGAGAGATGTCCCATAGTGGCTGCTGATAGTATGGTGATCATATGATGATTGCAGTAATCACTATAAAGTAGGCACTTTGTTGTCGTACTCTCCTGTCAGTGCTCAAGACTATACAGCAGAATATTGTCACCATCCGTGCTGTAATGAGATCGTTCACATAAAATAAGCACGTTCATGTTTAGTCCATCATTAGTACAAGTGCTAAAAGAGCCACCGGGACTAATCAGGTAGAGCTTTAATGATGCCTGTGGGGAAGAAATTGTTCATTTAAAACCTCAACTGTTGGTCATGATTCCTGTAGTGTTTACACACACCAATCATGTTGTCTGCTGGAGCACATAGATCACTAAACACCAGCATCAGCAACAAATACATGCAAGAAGAGGAGAATTTAGCGTGTTAAGGAAAGGAGGATGTGAAAGGAGACATCATGACTTTGTCAGTAAGAGGCCAATCAAATAGTTACAATCACAGAGTTCAGTCTCTGCTGCCTGACGTGCCAGTAGGACATATCTAATTGTTCTTTAGATAGATAGATAGATAGATAGATAGATAGATAGATAGATAGATAGATAGATAGATAGATAGATAGATAGATAGACTTTATTGTCTGCCCCAGACGGTGACAGAAATTCTCCTTTGACAAGGCTCTAACAATAAAAACAACACATATCACACACACATATAACAAGTGAAATGTTAAAGGCAAACAGCAGCCAATACATGCTAAATATATGTAATGTTCAGTGTCTTATTTCATGTTGTTCAGGGTGGTTATTGCAATGGGAATAAAGGATTTTTTATAGATGCTTTTGCGGGCCAGTGGGACTTTGTAACGTCTGCCTGATGGAAGTAGCTGGAAGGAGTGATGGAGGGGGTGAGAGGGGTCCTCTGTGATCAGGGTGGCTTTCCTGATCACAGAGCGGTTGTACAGTTCGGAGACATGAGTCTGTGGTGAACTAATGATTTTGCTGGCTTGATGAACGATACGGGAGAGTTTTGTTTTGTGTTTAGTGGAGAGGGAGCTGTACCAGGATGCAATATTGAATGCGAGGATGGATTCAATGAGTGAGGTGTAGACCAGGGTTAAAATGCCTCTGCTGACATTAAAAGTCCTCAGTTTCCTCAGCAGTTGGAGGCGATTATGATCTTTTTTTTTTAATACACATCAATGGAAAAGGATTTTGTCAGCTGCATCATTCTGCCCTTGGTTAATGGATTGACTTGGTATATTTTCTTGATGATGACAAGCTGCAACAGTATAACAACATGATCATATTTGTGTACTTAAAATGAAAGTGTTCCGTTCACATTTCTAAGGCTTTCGGGGAATGCAACGACTACAGACACCATGAAGGCTTTTGTTTGTGTTCACAAGCCACAAGTGGCAGAATGTGACTCACTCTACAACCTTTAAGGTTGATATGGTTTATTGATCCGATGGTGATTCTGCAGCCCCATGTTTGAGAGAACTACAGTGAGATTGTGTTTGTTCATTTTATGTTCAACCATTTCTACAGGCTGATGCTGTGTTTCCTTTGCCGTGATGAGATTTGTCTCATCACATGGGCCACAGCAGCAGCTGTCAGTCAAATGAGATAGAAGCTAACTGTGCGTTTGAGCTCAGTAATCCAACACACACACACACAAACACACACACACACACACACACAGCTGCAGCCACATCCTGCTGTGTCTGTAGACTTCAGCACCACTGAGTCAGTTTCAGAGCTGTCATGATAGAAGACTCTTCTGTAAACCAAGTGCTGCATGTGTGTGTGTGTGTGTGTTAGTCTTTGCAGTGTCTCTTCCTCCCCTGAGATATTTTGTAGCTCCACAGGAGTCCTGCCACCATCTGACAGCTCAGATGAGAAGTGTGTGTGTGTGTGTGGTGTTTGTGTGTGTGTATTCCCTAATGTGAAAATTAGACTACATGACACCCAATTACTTACAAGGCTTTCTAAGTTATTAAATGTATCCTAAGTTATCAGTTTCTTTGACAGGAGAGTGTTGGATGATCATGTAAACAGTAGAAAATGTAAACTGTAACACATTTTAACTAGTAGAGAGTTGACCTACTGCACCATGAATTTTAGTTAACTCAAATACAGACCTTCTAACAGTATGGAGACAAACTTGTTGTATTGTTTGAAAAAAAAATGGAAACATAAAAATAAAGAAAAAATGAAGTACTTCTCGTCAAAATTTGATACTGCTGTATAACCAAAGTGGCGTTAGCCCTTATGAAGAATGGATGGATGGGAGACGTTAGCCACAACCACTGCAAGGGTATGGGGATAGTACATGCCATACCTTTGAACAAATGCTAAAATGGACCAATCACGTCTGAAAATCATGCAATCAAAAACACTCTCGTGAAGGAGAGGAAGGAGAGACATAAATGAATGAAATGGTGCCCTACTGTTGTTTAAATGTGCCCCAGTCTGTCAGAATCAACCGGCAGTTTGGACTTTTGTAAAAAAAATGTTGTAGAGTTAAACATTTGTGATATTATCTATTTAATTTAATTTCTTTTTCAAGACTCTACATTGCCAGATTCTAATTTGTCAGACTTCTAGTAACATTAAATTCATGAATAGTGAACTAATCACGACATTGATACTTAATTTCCTGTCAACATGGCCTTTAGTCTTAGTGTGTCTGTGTGTAATTTGGCTGTTGGATGTTGGATGCCCAGTCTTTGGTCCTGTCCATATCTTCCTTTGCTCTCTTACTGCCGATCCAAAGCTGGACAGCTGTTCTGTCCCCCAACATGTCTCCTGTCAGAGCCAGAGGGCTGCAGCTGCTCTCTTGTGTCCTGTCTGTCAGTGGTTGTACCTCAGCTTTTTCTTTCTCTTCTGCACCAGACTCTACAGGGAGAGCAGCCACACGCAGACCGACCTCAATCTTTGTCCTTCAAAGCTGCACGAAACTTTGTGTCTCCTTCAGTCATGTCAATGTCACTGTCAAGCTCTCTGCTGCAGCACATGAAGAGAGGGTTTAAATAGGATGCATCACAGCTGCTGGGTTAAACTTTACTGAACATATTCAGAAATATCATGTTTCCTTATTTTAACTGGAGCCATTCATCTTGTTTTATTGTCACTGTTAACCAACTGGTTTGACAAATAATAACGTGGTAATGAACAGATTATGCAGCAGGTTACAGTGTGCAGAGCTCTGTGTTTCCAGTCAAGCATCAAGGAGACAAAGTCAAGTCAAAGTTAATGATGGCTGATGACACCATCAGTGTCTTGTTACCATGAAGTGGTGATGCAGACAGTTTAGCTTCACTGTTTTAGACAGACAGACGCTGTGACTGTGCGATGATGAGCTGTTTGCTCTCGCACACCCACCCCAACAGATGCTTTAATACAAAACAGATGATAAGAGCATCAAAGTGCCTCAAACAACGTAATGTGGTTATTACAGGTGTTGTATCGCTCTCGGACAGGTATGCGTCAGAAATATGGTTGACATGGTGAGCAGAAGGGAAATGAATGGGCTAACGAGCCTGCAGAGAGTCAACAGGAGAATCCAAACCGGACAAGACGTGTGTCAGTGAGCACCGCAGCTTGTCTTGTATGTGCTTGGATGTGTGTGTGTGTGTGTGTGTGTGTGTGTGACTGTGTCTGCCTGTTTCTCTGGCTCACACACGATGTGTGTCCCCACTGTCGGTGCACTGCGTGTGTGTGTCTGTGTGTGGGGTTGAGGGTGCGGAGGGTATCAGCGCTGTAACCTACATCACTGCTTTTTGCTCACGGCTGAGTGGGGGATTCCATTTGAAAGGAGCGAAGGTGGAGTCACCCTTTGATATATTATGCTGCAGATTCATGGAAGAACGCAGTGTGAATATGAATGAGGAGGCTGTGCAATCCCAACAAGTATTTAGGAAATATAGAATACCAAGCTTTTATTTAAAGATCCTATGTCTAATGCTCTTGTGCTACATCAGTATGAGCCCAACAGACACATCTCCTCCTTTCTCTCTGTGACTCTCTGAAAACTCTATCTCCTCTTCCTCCTCTCTGTCTGGTTGCTCTGATAGATGTCTGACCATAACAGGGTAAGGTATGGATCTGAAGCTCCGCAGCAGAAAGCATTTTAACTGTATTAAACTGTCAAGACGTCAGAGTTGGAACATGCAGCCTGAGAGTGAGAGCTCAACAGAAGAGCAAGTGCTTTTTTTCTCATGTCAGTCACGCTCTCTAGTTACTTCCTCTGTTTCTGTGTTTCTGATGTGCTGCTGTAATGCGTACTTAATAACTCACAATATTAACACAGAACACAGAGTATTTAGCGTCCCGATGTGTAAATGATACGGTACATGTTTGTCATGTGGTGACACTTCCTGTACGAATAGTAACACTGGCTCCTCAGAAGAGTCACACAGCGGTTTTAGGCTGCTGGTGTCTCTTCACACTTCAAAGATTGGGTTTAATTAGTCGTCTGTTAGTGTGTGTGTGTGTGTGTGTGTGTGTGAAAGGTTAAGAGATGACCTTTATTCACCATTAAACTTGATAGAACAACAAAGCGCTGACAGGCCTGTGGGAGCCTCGGCTGACGTGAACTGAAACTAAATGAAATCAGTCTATAATCAGAGACAGAAAAGTCCACTATTACACTTCATCAGCTGGATAGTAGAATGATGCTTCAGCTCTGAACGTTACAGCGAGTTTATAAAGACCAGTTCTTAAGATTTACTAGATTTCTGCTTTTATCTGTTGACCCCACGCTTGTTCTTCTCTGTGTGGTCAAACAGATAAGTTTAACGAAAAGGTCGTGTGTCATCGGTATCAGGGCGTCTACAGAGCAGCCACCTCCTGAGCTGTAAGGCTGGCTGCTTGCCACCATTGCGTGGGTCTTTGTCCTCTCACATCGCTTGTCTCTGTTCTTATTCAGGACAGGCTGTGAACAGGTGAGGCCTGATTGGGAACAAAATAATTGGCCTCCGAATAACACTGTCACTGTTTTTGCTTCTTGTAGTTTCTTGTTAGTGTCTTATAGCCAAGTTACATGCTGTTTTTGTAAAGTTATTGCTGGATTCCTGTTACTGTCACGCTTTCTTCTTAAAGCTCTTATTAGTCTAATGTGCTGTTCATATTCCTTTTGATTCTGCATTGTAAAGTTCAGCAGTGATCAACACACTGTTAGCTTCCTTAATGTTTACCACATTTCTCTAGTTTCTTTAATAGACCAAAGTTGTTGTTTTTTTTACATGAAATATTTGATTATTGTAGCATACACAGTTTCCCCATCTTAAAATATTATTCTTCATATGAAGCAGTTGTTTAAAGTGATATAAGTAAAATAACTTGTTACACTATGTGCAGTTACCTTTCTGACAACACACAGACAGTGTGTGTACGACCGTCTCAGCAGTGTCTCTACATACAATCAGGACCATGTAACCTGTAAATGAACCATCAATGAACCATCACCTAGTTTAAGATAAGAAGAAGTATAAGGGATCATTACAGCCTCGCCATGTTCTCTAAATGAAATACAGCACAATGTTGGCTCCAGTCTAATCAAGCTCTTTGCCAAAACAGGAAAAGCATACATACAACATACAACACCCTCTCACTTTAGACCCTCAGTTTGGAAAAAGGACAACTCGCCCCAAAAAAACCTTTTAACCCTTTGATGCACAAGCTCCACAAACCGCTTGTAATGCAAAATCATTCAAAAATGAGCCGTATTCATTTTGTTTTGTTATTTCATACATAGCTGCTTTTGCTTTATCTTTGGAAATAAATCTATGTTATCATTTGATATTCCAAGTATTGAAATTTTATTATTACTACAAATCATCATTTTCATTTCCCTTTCTCACTGTGTGAACAAAATAGTTTCTGTATTACTACATCAATCATATATCATATATCATACTATATCAATTTTACACACATGAGCTAGGTAACACTGAAATTGAACTGTAGCCTTATTACATAATCTGAAATCCTATTTTATCTCAGTTTAGGATGACATTTAGGATTTTTGGTGTTACAGAAACAACTGCATTTAGGAAATATAGATAGATAGATAGATAGATAGATAGATAGATAGATAGATAGATAGATAGATAGATAGATAGATATCTTAGGATAGGAATTTAGTTATTACAGAGCCATCCTAACTAAAGAATTTCCTAAGTTTGGAATCCTACATTATAATTGCATAGACCCTGTCCTAACCTTAAAGTAACTGCCAAAAATGGCACCACTGTTGTTAAATCTGTATGACAATGACAATGAGGATAGGGAGCAACATGAACATCTTTTTGGCTGTGACTGCGTTGGAGTCCTCAAAACTGTGCATACTGGCATGACAGCATCTGCCACCACTTGCCACTTTGAATCTTTATCCTGGGTCAATAATTGAGAGGAAAACTTCCCAAAACAAAAAAGTTGGGTTTTCTCTCATCCATGGACATGATCAATGCCTCAGATTCATCAAAGCTAAATCTGAACACCCACCTTTTCTTGTCCATCATAACAAGATAGCTAGCCAATGACCAGTAAAGTGAGACAGCTGTTGATATTACAATGGATAAAGGCAGCCTGTACCACAAAAATCTAAAGTTCCGATAGAATTCCATCCTGAATAAATATGGGTCATTTTTGACCCATGTATGTAGAAATACAAAACCAAAATGTTTGTTCAAAAAGTAAAAAAGGAAGGATAAAAATACTGATTTGGAGTAATCAACAACTAGATATTTAATAAATACATAGAATGTTAAATAATAGAATACATTTATTTAAAGTATTAAGTAGTAACATTCAACCTGCATGAAATAAGAGAAAATCAATACAGGTCATTTTTGAGCTATGTTGTGTATCAGAACGGTAGTGATACCAAAATGTTTTTATACTATAAGTAAGAAAGGAAAAATAAGAATAAAGATTTGACACATTAACAAACAAAGACAATAAAAACTCTGCTAGGTCCATTATGAGCCATGGTGTGCACCAAAGAGTTAA
Source organism: Pempheris klunzingeri (assembly GCF_042242105.1). Lineage (NCBI taxonomy): Eukaryota > Metazoa > Chordata > Actinopteri > Acropomatiformes > Pempheridae > Pempheris > Pempheris klunzingeri. The sequence goes on from NC_092015.1 coordinate 21,438,659, forward strand.
CAGAGAAAACATAGAATAAACCTCAGGAATAGCAACAAAGGAGCGCTCTGCAACTTCATCCTGGGTGTTTTCACTGGACGACCACATTCAGTCCGGATTGGGAGCAACATCTCCTAAACCACCACACTGAGCACTGGTGCCCCCCAGGGATTTGTGTTCAGTCCTCTGCTGTTCGCTCGGTTGATTCACGACTGTGCAGTAATGCACAGCTCGAATCACATTAGTAAGTTCGCTGATGACACAACCGTGGGGGGTCTTTTCAGCAAGAAAGATGAGTCAGCACACAGGGAAGTGGTGCTTTGGTTACTGAGGGAGTTCTTCAGTGTTCACCTGGTGGAAAACCTCACCTGGACCCTCAACACCAGTTTCATGGCCAAGAAAGCCCAGCAGCAACTGTACTTTCAGTGCAGGCTAAAAAATGCCCGGCTACCACCCCCCCACCCCCACCGCATTTTACAAAAGGACAACTGAGAGCATCCTAAGCAGCTGTATCAGTGCTTTGTTCAGAAACGGCACTGCTGTGTTTGTTTCAAGAGAGACAGACACACAATTTGTAAGAACTAAGAACATTTCACTGCACATTATACTGTGTATAACTGTGTATGTGACAAATAAAGAATCTTGAATCTTGAAACTGAGACTAACTAGGAATCAGTATATGAATATTGTTCATATACTGTATTCCGCTAGCAGCTGCTAGTAGCTTTTAGCTAAGTAGCTGGAGGTGAGTAGGTAATTTTGTATCTAATCTCATCAATTCTATTACAGACAAATGAGCCATAAAGGGTGCACAGCTGACAGATGGCGGCAGTTGAGTAAGTTTAGCTACAGTTCTATCCCTGCACTGCTCACACAGACATGTACATGTGCTGCTGTGAGCTAAAAGAAGCAGAAAGAAAACAAAGTGCATTTTGATGTTCAGAGGAACAGCGAGGTGAATTATGTTTCTTCCCTCGACAAAATAGTACAGTGAGATCTTCTCTCTTCTCTTCTCCTATGTGATGTGCGGTTGTCTCTTTTTCTTTAAGGTTTAGTGATACAGTGTTAATGTGGGATCTGTGTGAGACCCCAGGGTGTGGACATGTTAGTGTAGGCCTACATCTATCCAAGTGAGTGGAATAATTGGTCCCACAGAAATACAAGTATTCTGAACCAGTCGTAAATCATAAACTGTCATTGCATGTAGTCACTGTGTTTTTCCTTACACACACAATCAAAATTGCACAATTACTACTGAACACAACAGTGCATATGAGAGTTTCACTGCACTTATCTACACACCAACAGACAAAAAGAGCGTTTTCAGAGTGAACTACATGCTAACACTGTCTTCCACTGCAAGTCCAAAATGGAAAATACAGGATTGATAACTCCCGATTGAATTGGTAGATCACTTATCATCTAAATGTCACAGCAGACGACAACTTCTGTTTTAATGCCCTATGGTGCTGTAAGGTTTAGACTCAAATGTCAATTCAATTACATGTGAACATCCAGCCGGAAATCCCGCCGAATCCACTCCACTCCCAATCATAGTTTTAAATTAGGGAACACACAATCAAGGTGAACTTGATTTCTGCCACATCTGGCTACGAGATCTAAACAGCATAAACATTTGTCTATTATTAATTATACCATTTGACTGGTAGGTTTATGAGTTTATTATCTGATGCTAAATTCCTGGTTTTGACAGTGAGGATACATGTTATGTTATGTTATGTTTATGTTTTCATGCTCTGCACGTATGGCTTACGAAGAGCAGATCTGTGATGTTTTTATTGTTTGCAACACTGCCTGAGATAAACACAGTTTCAATATTTACTCAAACAGATCTGATATCATGTGGCAGTGACATGAATAATGTAAGAAGACATGCAATGAAGATGCCTTACCGATGGCCTTTGAAGTGTTGATTGCAACATGAAATGAAAAATCAGCTGTCTCGTCCCCTTTTTTTTTTTCCGTCTAACGTTCATTTTTGTTTCTTCTTTTGTGTTGCTGCTGACATGTTTTTTTTTTCTACTCTCAATCTACAATACAAATGAGTGTATGATGGAAACACAGGATATAAATCAAAATGTTACATTATATCAATACCTCATGTACTGAAACTTTTCTACTGAGAGAAGCTGACTGAAAATGAATGACTGACATATGGGAAATACATTTGAGATAAACCAAATATGACTGTAAATGTGGAAAAAGTGTCAGTGACACAGTGAAACTCCTGTTTATTATAACATGCTCCATGCAGCAGCAACTTATTGTTACTCAATTTGTCATCACTGTTGCTGTTTAGACTTCAGCCAGACTTGGTGGAGCAATTAAATGACAAAAACTTTCATTTTCAAATCACTCGTTCTCTATAACAGTATGCCTCAAATAGACTATATTTAAATAAATCATGGCCAAGTGGTACTGTTGTGTTAATTTTTATTGAAGGTGGTTTAAAGGAGCTTTAATTAAGTTTGAGAAACGGACACATTGATCGAATGGTTAAGAGCAGGCAAAGCTTTCTCACTTCCAGATATAAAAAAATAAATTCAGGAAATAATATGTTTGGTTTTTTTTCATCCCTGCAGTTACAGAAATTATTGATCACAGAGGAAATTCTGCCCGGGAAATCAAAGGAGAGACACATTTTAACTCTGGCAACACTAGACAGCATTAACTGCTGTTTATCCTCTGTTACTGTTGTACTCGCACTGTTTGAGCAGCTTGTGCATTCCTGTAGAAAAGACAGCAGGAGTATGATGAGGCTGAAAGGTGGAACCTAAAACCTGCACCTGGAGAAATAAAACCATAATAGACAGACTACACAGTGCTGAGGAGCTTTTTTTTTCTCCTGCAGAGCCCTGTGTACAGTTTGAATCATGTCTTTTAAATGGCACCAATTACAGCTACAGTAGGGGGACATGATCCACTTCTCTTAAGAGTGGGAGTTAAACATCTCATGCAAAATGCACTTTTTTATGCCTTTTCAACACAAATATGTGCCCCCGTTGTGTCCACAAACAAACAAAGTGCTCAGAAAAAGGGTGAAAAGCGCACTGGAGAGCATGCACAGTATGAAAAAAATAATAATTTGGACATTACACCATGTATTCTAGTCGGAACGCCAAATACAAGTATGAACCTGTCAATGAGCAGAGTATTGAGAGTAATGAGAACAGTGTGACGTTACTGTGCAGTTCACTTTTATATACTCTGAAAGGAAACCCCAGGTTTTCCCCCTCTAGCCGCCTCTCATGACTCACAGTCAACATTCACTGCTTCCATGATGTGGAACGGTGGTCAATGAAAGATTAAAAACCCTTAAATAACCATAGCATTTTGAATCACAGTCAAAATTTTATATTCACCATCAGAGTGCCTCCGATTTTTCATTGACTGCAGTTCTACATCATGGACTTCCTCCGACACAAAGATTTGTATTTTCCTGTTTAGGTGTTTTTCCTCCGTTGAGTTAAGGACACTCTTCTCCCTCTATCCTCTTCAGTTCTCCTCTCGTCTGCTGCGCTCAGGTCATATCTGCTGATGCTGAGCAATCCTTGTTAAAGCATGTCTCTAGCTGTCTGTTTGGATTTGGTGGATCAGGTGTCTGATCCAAACAGAATAACATTTACTTTAGTTTCACAGCGCATAGTCAGTGAGTAGAACAGTGGCACTTTACTATACATCTACATTTTGTCTACTGATGGTTATCAACACCAGGTGCAGAGAAAAAGTGGAGTTCATGATAGAGAGAAATCGAGAACTTCTTAAAAGTTCCCTCGGTTTAAATGTAAATCTGATATCACTCAAATAAGAGACTCAAAAAAGAATCCTTTGAGTGAGCGAGAAGCTTTATTGAAATAATGATTTGATGAATGATTTCATCACAATGTGAAAGATGCCAGCACTTTAATTAAATGTGGATGGGGTCCACAACACACACGGCCAATCCTCTCCAAAGAACAGTTTTTTTTCTGTTATTGCATCGTCACAATGTGGATTTGAGGTTCCAACAAAAACAGAAGCAGCCAAACATCCATCCCTCCCTGCAGGAAGCTGGCTGGGAGCTCCACACAATCATCCACTCCACAGGGATTTAGCCAACCAACAGACTTCCAATCCCCCTCTGATCTCACCTGGTCTGTTTCCTGTCCATTTCTCTCTTGTGAACATTGGCGAGTGGATTATTGACTTGTATGTATGCACATGCAGTTGTACGGTTTATAGCAGAGAACATACACTTGTATTCTTAGTCATATGATCATTTATCTACAGCCATTACTGAAGAATATCTGCAGAAATCACGAGGGGATGCCATACATTATTAAAGGGATTAATCTAATGACTGTGCTCCGTCATTTTTCATGCATGCACTGCAGGGTATCTGCATCATCCAAGTGAATTTCGTCTGGATTGTTTGTTACCAAACTGACGATTTGTCAAATGGAGGAGCATTTTGCTTTAATAGGGGGATAAAAGCTTGGTGTTATTGATGTGGATTAGACTGTGTGTTGGAGCAGGGTTGGCGTAAGAACTCAGATGTTGCTCTCCATGAAATTATTTTCTACATCAGACTGTAATATTTCTTCAGGATGTCGTAATTCCTGGTTATAATTGTGTCAGCAGTTTTGACAGCGTGGCCTCGCTGTGCTGCTTCTTAATATCTCTGATATAGAGGCAGGAGGAAGCTGGTGGAAAGCTTTATCCTGGTTCTCTCTGTGTACTTTGAGAAATGAGTCAGTGTATCACTCTGACAGGCTTTTTTTGGGGGGGGTGAATACCAGGAATCCTTGCGACAAAGCTGTTTGGAACCAGTCTGTCTTTGTGCTCTTTTCTTTAAACCAGAGGAAGTTTGTAGAAACAGCAACTGTCTGCTATAACTGTATATGATGTCACCATTTTGTGCTACATTTCCTTGATCATAAAAGTTATACTACAGATAATTTTTTTCTCTGAAATATTACAGTTTATTTGGTTTGATTGGGGTAAAAGTGTCTAAACTGTGAGCTGGTTAGTTTTAGTTATGTTCTCTCTCTGAAGAGGAACAGATTGGATATTCAGGTCCTTGCAGGTAATAGAGTTTGCAGTACTGGGGTGTAATGATGTATTGATTTCTTAGAGCATTAGATTAATAACACTTACTTCGGTCTGGATAAGTGTTTTACTTTAAATGGCTTTTATTATGTAAAGTAAAGGAGTGTGTGTTTGTTTTTTATCTCAGAAAGATAAAGAAGAAGACGCTTGTACAACAGTTGACAAATTCAGATGAAGAGACATAAGACATAAGACATAAGAGGTTTTATGGTCATTGTACAACTGTTAACAGCATACAACGAAATTGCGTTGGTACGCCCAGACAAGTCTAAAGATATAGAAATATAGATGTGTATGTATACATACATACATACATACATACATACACACACACATATATATATATATATATATATACATACATACATACATACATATGAAAAATAAATAAATATATCAATAACAAAAGAATTATAACAATCTTAAACAACCTTGAACAAAGAACAAAGAAATAAATAAAAATAGATAACAATTGACTACAAATATTCACATTCAAAGGGTAGGTGGTATTAGTTCAAATATAGGTAGATATATGGAGATGAACATTACTTGAGAATATGGGTGTGAGTGAGGCTGGGTGTGGGATGTGGTGGTGGTGGAGGAGAGGGGGGCTATAGTGTGTTTAGTAGTTTGACACCTGTGGGGAAAAAGCTGTTTTTCAGCCTAGTGGTGCGGGCCTGAATTGTCCTGAATCTCCTGCCAGAGGGGAGAAGCCTGAAGAGGTGGTGGGCTGGGTGGGTCGGGTCTCGGGTGATGTTCCTGGCCCTGCTCTGACATCGGGTCTCGAAGAGTTGACTGACGGCAGGTAGATCAGACCCGGTGATCCTCTGTGCCGCTTTGATGACCCTCTGCAGTGCCTTCTGCTCCCTCTTGTGGCATCCTGCATACCACGCTGTGATACAGTATGTCAGGATGCTCTCCACCGTGCACCGGTAGAAGTTGGTGAGGAGGTTCCGCGGTAGACCAGCCTTCCTCAGTTTCCTCAGGAAGTAGAGGCGTTGTTGTGCTCTGCTGGTGACGTGGGAGGTGTGTGTGCTCCAGGAGAGGTCCTCAGTGATGTGAACCCCCAGAAACTTAAAGGTGGGGACTCTCTCCACAGCCTCTCCGTTGATGGTCATAGGAGCAGTGGCCGTCCTCCTGGACCTGACCTTTTTACTGTTCAGGATGAGATTGTTGATGGAGCACCAGATTGTCAGGTTTTGAACCTCGCTCCTGTATGGTGTCTCGTCGTTGTTGGAGATCAGCCCCACAACCGTTCTGCGAACTTGATGATGGTGTTAGTTGCGTGGACAGGCTGACAGTCGTGGGTGAAGAGGGCAAAGAGGAGGGGGCTCAGGACACATCCTTGGGGCACACCGGTGTTTAGGGTGATGGAGGAGGATGTGTGATTCCCCAACCTGACAGACTGAGGGCGGTTAGTGAGGAAGTCCAGTGTCCAGTTGCAGATGGTGGAGATGGTGGATGGGGATGACTGTGTTAAAGGCCGAACTGAAGTCCAGGAAGTGCAACCTGGCATAGGTGTTGGGTTTCTCCAGATGCTCCAGGGCTGTGTGCAGGACGATGCTGATGGCGTCCTCAGTTGACTTGTTGGCTCGATAGGCGAACTGGTGCTAGTCCAGCGTGGCAGGGATGGTGCGTTTGATGTGAGCCATGATTAACCTTTCAAAGCATTTTGCAATCACTAGTGTGAGTGCGATCGGCCTGTAGTCATTCAAGCTGGTCACAGTTTTCAGCTTAGGGATGGGCACGATGGTGGTGGTTTTGAGGCAAGCTGGGACGACTGCTCGGGTCAAGCTGAGGTTAAAGATGTCTGTGAACACCTCAGCAAGCTGGTCTGCACATGCCTGGAGAACACATCCTGGGACACTGTCCACACTGTCCACTGTCCTGTCGCTTTCCCGGTTTTGATTCGCCGCAGTGCATTCCTCACCTCGCTTGTGTCCAGCCTCAGCTGCTGCTGGTCTGGTGCCAGTCTGTTCGCGTGTCCAGTGCAGCTTCTGTTTTCAAAACGGGCAAAGAACAGGTTCAGGTCCTCAGCAAGCAGGGGGTCGACGTTGGCAGGCAAAGTGCTGTTTGTTTTATAGTCACTGATTGACTGTAGGCCCTGCCACATACGTCTGGTGTTGTTGCTGTTGAAATTCCCCTCAATCTTGAGCCTGTATTCATTCTTTGCTGTTTTGATGCCATGCTTCAGGTTGGTTCTTGCCAGGCTGTAAGCTGCAGTGTCTTTGGCTCTGTACGCAGCGTTCCTGATCTTCAGTAGGTTCCTCACCTCGTTGTTGAACCAGGGTTTCTGGTCGGGGAACACACGGATTGTTTTCCTGTGTGTCACAGTCTCTGTGCAGAAACTAATGTAGGACAATACTGAGGCTGTGTAGTGGTCCAGATCTGAGCTGTCCTGGGCAAAGACAGACCAGTTTGTGCTCTCAAAACAGTCTTTCAGCTGTGATTTTGCAGTCTCGGGCCAGACCCTGATCTCTCTACTGGCTGGTTTAGTCCTGCTAATGAGTGGTTTGTAGGCTGGCAACATTAGCAGGGAGAGGTGATCAGATTGTCCGAGGAGAGGGCACGCCACAGCCTTGTAGGCTTTATTCACATTAGTGTACACATGGTCCAAGGTCTTCTTTCCCCTGGTAGGGCAGTTGATGTTCTGGTAGAAGTTGGGAAGGACTGATCTGAGGTTTGCCTTATTGAAGTCCCCAGCAACAATGAAGATGCCTTTGGGGTGGGAGTCCTGTTGTTTACTAATGGCTGCATGCAGTAGCTCTAAGGCTAGCTTAGTGTTAGCCTGTGGTTGGATGTAAACACCAGTAATGTAAACAACGGAGAAGAGTAATGCAGAATTAAATACTATTAAAAAAAAAAAAAAAAATTTTCAAACGCATCAGTCTAGTTTGAAATTATCGGCGACGGGCAGCTGACTTTGTGAGCACTTTTGGAGAGCTGCGATTCCTAAATATGCGTATCAAAAGTTGTAAACAAAACCTCAGCTGTAAAACACTAGACAGCTTTAAAAGTACAGACAAAGTTGACAGCAGCATGTTGAGGCTTAGTTTAACTACATCGAAGGAAGGGAACAATAAATAAGACCAGGGAAAGTGAACTTTCAAAGCCTTTACAGAAGTCTTTCCAGAGGCACATAAGAAGCTGCCTGTGATTCCTCTCTCCTGTCAGAGAGGTTGTGAGTGCTGCTCACTGTTTATGCACTGACATGTTGACTTGCACTGTAGGGCTCTACACTATAAGAGACTTACATCGAAGTCACACACACTCACTCACACACACACACACACACACACACACACACAACACATCAAGTGCTGAGTGCTGTGCCACAGGTGTGGACAGGGTCTGCTGTAGTGATGATAAGGGTCATGCTGGCTGTTGTTGGTTTGGTCACAGAGTCAGGAGAGGCTTCAGGAGTGGATGTAACGCACGGAGAGGTTAAGAGACACACAGCAGGCGGGATGCCAGAGAGATGTACAACACTATATAGCCGGGATTTTTTTTAGAGTTAGCTGGCTCAACAAAGCCTCGAACCCCAATCAAAGATAGCGGCTATCACCACAATGGGAATCAACTTTCTTTGTTTTCCCAGACTTTCTTCCTCGGGGCTTGTTCACATTACCATAAAAAGAGTGTGTGTCATTTGAGTCTTATTCTGCACAAAATGGACTGATTGCATTCCACCTACTTCACTCAAGAGGAATGGGTTGTTAAAATGGAGAGCTGTGAATAATATCAAAACTGTTTTTGCAAATAACGCAAGAGAGGAAGGCTGGCAGAACAAGTTAATATATTTATCTCACCACTCAATGTAGTGCCTAGTGTTTATTTCGTTTAAACTTCAAGCTTGATGCTGCATATTTAGATATTATACTCAAGAAGTACATTTAGGTCTGGTCCTGTTCCACAATGAAGGAGATTAAAGAATATAATATGTGATAAATACCAATTAAATAATCACTGTTCTTATCTGTATTCTATTAGCTGTAATACCAGCAAGCAGAGAAACATGATCCAAAGTGGCCTTTAGTTGCTGCGCCTTCATCATTCTTTTGGTGTATGGATGATCTGCTGCGGAGCAATTTGTTGCCGTGTGTTAATACACATTTTCAGCATCACCAACTGAATGCATGAGGGTTCCCATGACAACATGATGCATACAGTTTGCACGGTATGTGCCACCGTCAGTGTTGGTGGCATTATTAATGTACGGTACAATAAGTTTGCATATCTAACATACTCACATCGCTGTTAATCTACATCACCTATGAGGAAAATCTTAAGGAAAAAAAGGAATTAAAGGTCACTCCTTTTTTATGGCTGATTTAATCCAAAACTCTAAGCAGGTGGGGTGTGCAGTGTAAGTTACCATGGTGATCTCATCAGGTTAAAGGAGAGCCACCATGGTAACATTGAAAACTCTGGTTTTAAGCTCAGCATTCCTCGCTCACCCATCGCTTTGTCGTACACAACATCACTGCCTACAGGACACACACACACACACACACGCACACACACACACACACACACACACACACACACTGTCTGTGTTTGTACTGCGGATTAGACAATAATTTCACTGCAACAGTTGTGGATCAAGGTGTCAATTTGTATTCTGGCAAAGCTTCTGGTGAAGTTGGACAAACAAATCAGGGCTTGTGTTTTCTGTTTCTTATGGGTTATCTAATGGGAAGCATAACCTTGACTTTTGAAATGAAAGCATAATATTTTGATTTGTTTTATTTGTTTTATACATAAACTAAAATGTGTGTATTGGGTCGAGGGGTTGTGTAAAAATCATTTTTGGTAAACAGAGGACATTTTTTTTATCTTAAATGAGGGGATATAATAACAAGGGCAAAGGAATGTTGTTCTATATGCTATGGCTTTATGAAGGAAATGTATTTTTTCCTTTTGTGTTTTGTCGTGCAGGCACTTAAATGGGTAGAGAGACAGATTTTGACTGTCTCACAGGCTAAATTCAGCTTTTAATGTGTGTTTTCAACTGATAATATTATATAGTTTGCTGAAGATGTACAGATGTAGCGACAATGCAGAGTTTATTCTTCATGACATCGTCTGGGATGGACAACCCCTCAACTTTGCCATCACATGAGAGGGTTTGAAAACCTGGGCGCTAAAGGTTCCTCTAGAAATGCACAGATCTCCAGCACAGAATCTGAAACTGGATTACTGGTGCTGGTCACAAGCCCAGAGACCTGATCTGAGAGTCTCTCCAGATGGCTCCTTTCTAGCTGCTCTCTCTTCTTCTGCTGGTTGGGGAATGTCAACCTTGCTGCTGCATTGCCGAGGCGCTGATAGGACTTATCAGCAGCCTAATCCTGCCGGAAGGATTTTTTCTTGAGCCTGTGCTGCTGCATCAAACCACAGGACTCAATTTTGTGGAATATGTGTGATGTGTGTGCAAACATTGTCCACCGATTCCTTCACAGGCTCTGTTAGGTTTCCAGCAGCTTGTTGAAAATCTGCAGGTAAACTTTTCAGACCTCTTACTGGAACAATTTTCCTTAAAACAGTTGCATAATTGAGAGAAAAAGAAAGATTAAGCCTCAATAATAATCATAATATCCATATATTAATAATAATTACTAACAATAGAATTAGTACTTGTAGGAGTAGTTATAGGCTAAAATAAAAATATTCATAACAATCATTTATTTATTGTTTTTTAAAATGACCCGTCCCGTACACCTCACTACTAATTTCAAAGGCTTAAGCACGTTGCAGGCCTGTTGCACTTCCTTCCATTCCTTTGGAAAAAGGGTGATCAGTCGTGGATTTGTGAATGCCAGTGTTGTGATGACGCCATTTCGTTTTTTTCCAGTATTTTTGTCAGCATGTATTAAGTTGATTTCCACCAAGTTGGACAGTCCTGCTTCCGATACAATTCTGGCTACGATAACTGTTCTCAGTTTTCAGTGGACCTCAGAGGCTTGTGTGCATGTATTCATTTATTGCTTTTACCATAGTTTAAAGATCTTCAGCACTATGCCGGCTCTGCAGTGCAAGGCCACACATGCTGTTTAGAGACTAAAGAAGGAGGCATTGAAAAGTCTGAAAGATAGCTGTATTGAAAGTTCTTTATAGCCTTGAAAGTTGTGCTTGGAATATATATAGAATTACCATACCAGGGTTTCCAGCTGAGGCAGGGGTGAGTAGATTTGCATTTTGCCACTTAGATTTACATTTAGAAACAATGAGATTTGATCTACTTGTCTTTCTTAAATAGATCACAATATGCACTACAGCCTAAGCTATGTTTTTAGCATATTATACCAAAGTTATATGCTAAAGTTGGGTTATATGTAAAATCCATTTGTCTTTTGTTTGCGTATGTTTTGTTTGTTATGAACATATAACAGTATCCTATCAGGACAGTCGAACACTTGAATACTTACACAAAGAGCAGAGTCATAAAACACAACTAATGAACATAAAAAAAAAACCCCATCAAAAATCCGTCTAGAGCTCTGACATAACGAAATACTGACATACCGGAATAAATAAAAAGTATAGCAGTATAAGCAGTATAACAAAAACAATATCACATTTTCACAGTCTCACATTCCCTCTGGTTACAAAATCAGGCTTCAGATAGCCTCTGGGACATTATGTATTTCTGCTGAATCTAGGCATCCTTTACCTATGCCCAGAGGGGAGGAGGGAAACTAGAGGATCCTGAAGAACGACCTGAGCTTTCCTAATGACACTAATAATGTCTAATGGCAAAAAAGACAGAGGTCATTCAGATCACAACCAATGATTTTAGAGATTATCCTCACAATTTTCCTCAACATATTCGTATCATCAATTAATCAGTCAGTTTATCAATCGTTATCAAAGCACAAACAATGATCTGGCAAAGAACTAGACTAATGAGCTGATGAGCAACAGGTGAGTGGCAGAGTGAACAGAGGCCGGCAGCTGACTGGCAGACAGATAATGCAGGGGGAGTGGCGGTGGGTGAGGATGGTGAACTGAAGGGAAAAAGCTGGCAGGTGCTGAATGGAAGATAAGCAGAGGGGTGTGCAGGAGGGTGGGCTATAGGAGCAGGAAGCTCCAGCAGTGTCTATGACATTATCAAAAAGGAAAGTACATACAGAGGGTGATATTAGTCAAGTTTAGGTTCCCGAACCAGCAGAGCAAAGCAAAGGTAAGGACTGACTCTGTGATACATGAAGAGTAAAAGACTAATTTTTAAGAGTGGTTTGTCCACAATAAAACAGCTTAGCTTGCTTAAAAAGAGTGGGCACTGGTTACCTTCGCTATAGATTCTCTTTACTTTAGGCTCAAAACGTAGCTTTACATCCTCAATTGTCTTGAGATATTTGTAATGGCTGAATGAATATAACAGAGTCATCTGCAAATCTGATGATACTTCTGGATTCACGCTGGCTCACACAATCAGCAGTGTACAAAACAAACAGTAGGGGTGAGAGAATGTAAAGTCACTCATGAGTCTGCGTGCTATAATGTAGGGCTGTATGCATTTAAAAAGAGAGGAAAAGTCAATTAAAAGCAAACAATCGGTACAGTCAAAACAACCCTAGAGTCATAATGGAAGCCTCGGTCCAAAGGGGCACCTTCCTTTGCTCAGACATTCCCCCTTGAGAGCTGTAGGAACATTATTACGAGAGGAGCCATGATGTGCTTTAGAAATGGGCTCGTAGGCTCCTTTTAATATTGATGAAAGTTACATCTTTTTCATGTACAGTGATTGAAGTCGCCTATAATCAGACTAGGTGCATCTGCTGTTATGTACAATTAGGGTGTGAAAAAAGCAGAATAGGTGGAGCAAAACACAATATGGGTTCAGTTCCTTCATGTATTAGCAAAATCCCCTCTCTTCAACAATAAAAAAAGGTTGACAATCTCATCATTCATTCAGGTCACTGAGTGACCTAAGTCATTGATTTTTTTGCACTGCACGTTCACTCACGACTGACTGACAGCTCAACTCAGCTGAGAAATAAACAAATCGTTTCAGGAAGTGATTCAGTTCTGTTCGTTCACCCAAAAGATTAATTTTTTTGAATGAATCATTCTAAACAACACAAGTACCGCTGAGTTTTGTATTTGCTAACACCATTTGTTTATTCCAATTGCTTCTTTAAATAATCCCCATAAACAACAACCACCTTGTGAAATGTATATGACTGTCATCCCCATCCACTCTACCAACACACTCACTCACAACATAAGCATAAACAGATGGTGCACGGATCCCCCGTCACAACTTTCTTAGTCACAAACTGTAGCAACAACTCATGTTCGGCACGTGTCCTCTGCAAACACTTCTGTTACCTTTTTCTGAATTTGCAGAATGTGGATTTTGTTGTCTGAATTTGCTGTGTGTTTCTGTATTATAATTTACAGCATGTTTACTAAAGATTCAAGATTTCTTTCTGAAAATTTCGTTGTTCTTTTTAAATATGTGTTTTGCCTATTTGCGTATGTTTTTTGAAATTGTACTGTGCTCAGCTCTCAGGGCCACCATGCAGCTGCTTTCAGCACTGACATTTCAGGCTTTAAAAAACGAGATCCTGCAATGAAACCAAAACTCTCCCATTTGTGATTTCCTGAAAATACAAAGACCAGTGAAAATAAAATGTAGGCATCACTGAAAACTACCTCAAAGCCACAATAAAGCCATCAGCCTCCAGTAAAATGTAACCTCGCCTGATCTGAGCTGCCAGCTCCCCAACAGAGTGACTGAGGGATTGTGGAAGAGAGAGGTATAGTCCAACAGAGGGATAAGAGATGGGAGGAGATGAAGGAACCTAAATCAAACAAACTCTGGCAGAAACTTTACGCTGTGTTTTTCATGATTCGGTTACAGTTCTCTCTAGCTTTGGGGCTTTAATATGTTATTGTTTGAGCATCAAGCAGTGATGACAAAGGATTCTGAGTGTGTATCTGCCACTTTACAGAATGATTCTTAAGCTTTAGTTATTGCAGCTCTAATCATACACTGAGTTTGAAATGCCTCATTTCATCTCTGTCAAGTCAGATTTAGAGGCAAATTCTTACTTTTATTATAAGCGATTAATGTTATTGTGTAGAAACAACTGCTATCTTTATTCGCATGATTTGGAAAAACACTTAAATGTATCTATGGTAATATTATAGGAATATTAAAAGGGTTTTTCACACACACACACACACACACACACACACACACACACACACACACAGGTTTTTATGAACTAGATGGATATTTTCTCGAAACCCACCTGTTGATGGGTGGACTCCCCCCCTCCAGAGGTACTAGAGCTATGGGAGTGAGGCCGCTTGTGGTGACTGCATTCGTTTTTGGTGGCCAGTTTTCCTTTACAAATGTGATATCTGAAATGCTGTGTTACCGCAGCAACCTCAGTCTCTGAAGGAGCATGACACACCGGCTCAGGGCAAAGAGGAAGCAGTGCACAGGGATACACAAGAGAGGCAAGCAGGCCAGCGTGGGAGCTGACTGAGCAGCATAGAAGATGATGAATGACGATGATGATGAAAAATTTAATAATTTACATCGTATTAAAAGGTGTGTTTTCCTTAGTTTTTACCTGCGTCTAGTAGTATGCTTGTCGGGAGCAGTAAATTGAACCGGGGCGCTAAGATGGAGCCTGGTCTGTGTAAAGATGTGAGCACAAACAGTCTCAGGTTTTTCATTGTTTAGGCAGCCTCAGTCCCGTTCCATCCAGCCAATCTTCCCACGACAGATATTGAGTCAACGTCTGCTTTAATCAAAATGCTCATGTCCAATGCGTTATTCTGCCATATGTAATACGTGTTTCAGCAAGAAGGACAAAAAACTGTCCGATAGTGAAGACAAGGTTGAAAAGTTTGAACGTGCTACTCCTGCTGCATTTGGCAGCAGCCGTGATATGTGTGCGCGCGTGTGCATTATTATTCAAATAATCTTTGAGTAGTTCACAGTGACTATCAAATAGTATTTTCCTTGAAATGCACATCCCTACTACATAAACCATAATGCTGAATTATTGTGCAGCACTACTGTAGGCTTTCATTCTTGTAATTTATATATAGTAATATATATAATATATAGTGCGCCTCAACTTCTATTTGGCTTTGGTTTAGCAAGGGTGGATACATGCCTTTGATGTAACATTCAGAGACAATAATCTCTCTCAGAAAATATCTAAATGAAAAGTGTTTCATTTCTGTGCAGACCTTCAATTTCAGTCTCACCCAGTGATTTCCCCTACATGTTGGAGAGATGTCCTTTTCTTCATTGACAAAAGCAGCATGGAAAATCATGGCCAGTTGTGTTTGGGATCTGGTAACCTGCAGAAATCATGGTGAAGACAAATGTCGTGACCCAAGAGCTCTGCACCATGATCACGTTTGTCGTTTCTTTAAGTTAAGGAATTGTGGCAGTGGAGCAACGTGTTTCCTGAGCTGAGTTGACTTGCACAGGGTGCTTTGCTCTGGCTTGCATGGACATGCAAACAGTCCCGTCCTTTGCAGTGGCTCGTTGCTTTGGGTCTTAAACAGGAACAATCCTCGATTCAACACAATTATTTGTGCAAGCGTACCTTTTGCAAGTTGAGCATAGTTCTGAGCGGTGGCCTTCTTCAAGTTACAAAAGGCAAGGCAAGGCAAATGTATTTGTATAGCACCTTTCAGACACAAGGCAATTCAAAGTGCTTTACGGGGACATAAAACACAATAAAACAAGACACAGAAACATTAAACTGCATGTAAAAGATAATAAAAGCACAGCAATAGTTAAAGCTTAAGGGAAGATGCATTGAAGGACAATAAAAGCATGTGTATAAATAGTTACAAATTAAAAGAAGTTATGTCGCTCTGTTATAGGCCACTTTAAACAGTTTTAAGTCCTGATTTAAATGCTGACAGTTTTAGCAGAACTTAGGTGTTCAGGAAGCTTGTTCCACAGGTGGGGAGCATAGAAACTAAAGCTGCTTCGCCTTGCTTGGTTCTGATTCTGGGAACGCAGAATAGACCTGCACCAGATGACCTGAGGGGTCTGGACGCCTTATAACGTACAAGTAACTCAGTGATGTATTTGGGCCCAAGACCATTTATTGCTTTGTAAGCAAGTAATAGATTTTAAAATCTGCAAATTGTTCAAGGTACTGATGATGGCTTGTTGTACTTTGCATCACTCAGTGTGCTAAGGTTTTCTGTGGCTATTTTCAGTGGCTTGTGTTAAGTATTAGTGTTTTTCCTCATCAAAACCTGAAACTTTCTTTACTGTTTGCTAAAACTGTCTGGAAGTTAGCACGTTTAACAGCCTCCTCTAGGTTATGTACTGAGAATTCTGTGCGCGGCCCCACTTCACGGAGCTTCTGAAGAATGCATTCGTACTTTGCAGGGTCTTTAACATGCTTGTTGTTGTGCACAGTGCTCCATCTCCATCCTCAGCCTCAGCATCTCCTCTTTCCTCTCTCACTCTCTCCCTCGCCCTCCCACAAGCATGTAAGCAGCATTACGTGTTTGAGTTCAAGGCCTTTTCAAATTTGATTCTATGCTCTAAATAGAGTTTAGAGATTGAAAAAGTGCTGTTAACAAGAACCATGGCTTAAGATGTTATCACTGTGGTGCTTCTGGTATTAAATTAGCTTCTCACTGTTTTGGATTATTATCCAAATAACAGGAATTAACTAACTAGTCAAAGAGCCCAGTCAGACACAAACTTCAAAATGTGAAGCATCAAGAAAAAGGGCAGAGATCCACCGAAACTTGTTCGGCAACCTCCCCATTTCTTTCCAGCGAGCCAAAAATGTGATATCTAGGGCGAGTGAGGGGGATGTGGAAAAGCTGGCATTCATCAACTTACTACAATACAAGATGTAGAATATCTAAAAGATATTCACTGTCACAGTATAATACATCCTGTGGGAACATAGAGCTATAGGAACATAGACACGCTCCCACTCAAAATACTTGATTACTTGATACTTGATTTGATTTTTCTTCTTTTCACTTTGCATTTTGTAAATTGATGCAAATAAACAACTACATTTGATATTTTTGAAAGCATTCTTACTTTACAGCTCTTCTTCACACCTGACTTTTGCACAGTACTGTATATGTTACATAAGGCACAATTCAGTACTTGTACTTGTACTTGTGTTATTATGGTTTATTGACTTGTGTCACATCTTAGCTGGGGTGGTATACATTTTAGGGATATGAAGCATTTGAAGATACTGCAAGAAATGAGAAATGAAAAATATTTTTTTAGGAGGAAGAGAGGAGACCATTTAAATTACAGACTACTGATTTTAGCAATATTACGTAGATGGAAAAAGGCAGTTCTAGAAATCTGTTTAATGTGGGAGTTAAAGGACAAATCTTGATCAAATAAGACTCCCAGATTCCTCACAGTGGAGCTGGAGGCCAGAGTAATGCCATCCAGAGCAGTTATGTTGGTAGAAAAGGTGTCTCTGAGGTGTCTGGGGCCAAGCAGAATAACTTCAGTTTTATCTGAATTTAGCAGCAGAAAGTTGCTGCTCATCCAGGACTTTATGTCCTTAAGGCAGATTTGAAGTTTAGCCAGCTGATTGGGTTCATCTGGCTTTATTGATAAATATAATTGTGTATCATCTGCATAACAGTGGAAATTAATGGAGTGCTTCCTGATAATATTACCCAGAGGAAGCATATATAAGATAAAGAGTATTGGTCCAAGCACTGAACCTTGTGGAACTCCATGTCTAACCTTAGTGTGGACAGAGGATTCATTGTTAACGTGTACAAACTGAAATTTATCTAATAAATAGGACTTAAACCAGCTTAATGCAGTTCCTTTTATACCAATTAACTGTTCCAGTCTCTGTAACAGGATGTGAAAAAATCTAAATTGTGCAAAATGTTGGCAAAATCTTGGATTGGATCTAACTAGAAGGAAAAAATGCTTTGTATATGAATCACAGTACTCACAATTGTTGATCTACAATCTGTCTGTCTCTCTTTTCTCTCTCCATTAGCTGCTGCTCTCTAATGTAATGTTTTGCAACATGAGGCAGCCATTTTTTGTGGAAATGTTATTTATTTATTGATTTACGAGTATGACCCACTAGCTAAACAACGGCAGTCATGATGAAGAGGAATGTACTTCATATCATACAGTAAATCAAGAGACAATTACAATTATCATTGAAAAGTTACCACATGGGCCAGCATCTTACCCTTCCTTCTCTTTCGGAAGAACCAGTACACTCCGTTTCTCTTCTACTCTTCCCACTGTAACTTGAGTCACTCAACACTGACCATCAGACCCTCCCATCACCACCGAGGTTACACACCTACACACACACTGCTTGTTGCCAGAGGTAAGTAAACTGTTTGGTAGAAGGAGTCTTACCATTTAACCATCCAACTGGCATTAACCGACCAGAGCCAGTGGCAAAGGACAAGAAGCGTCCTGCCACCGTAGGAGAGGCCATTTTATCTGCCAAAGGGAACATACAAGACTTGCACAGGCAGTGATGGAAGTTTAATATGACAACGTGGTGCTGCGAATCTGACTCAGTCTTAGAGAAGAGAGAAGAGAGACTGGCTGGACAAGACGGGGGGGGGGGGGGGGGGGGGAGACAGAGAAAGCAATCATTTAAGAAGTAGCTAGTAGGAGAGATGTACAGGTGACATGCTTTATTGAGGTCTTTGCAGTGATCTTACAGATAACCCTTTGGTGTGCTGTGATCCCTGTCATCCATCGTGCTGTATCGATAGCTGCTGCTCTGATGCCCCCCCGGCTTCCTGCCTTGGGGTTGAACACACATACGGCAAAATACACAGAAAAAACTGTGGATAAGGAGCAGTTTAGAGTTATCTTCAAAAAAATCTTTCACTATTTTTTCTTAGGCCCTTAGTGAATACCTTGAAGGCCCACAGGGTTCCTTTTTGGTGTATAGATACGCTTAGACAGTGAACAACTGATTTGGCTAATTGTTTGGCCCATTTAAGATGCGGACTAACAGTTTTGTAAAGTGCTATTGAAAGAGTTTATTATTTATTTCATTTTATTTGTATTATTATGATAATACGTAAGGGCCATGCTTTCAATTTCAATCTCATTAAGAGATTTTCCTTGAAATCTTACAAGACTTTCTCCATTGACAGTAGAAGCTTTGAGATTTTTACAGTTTCTAAAGTTGCCTCTGGCAGCTAATAAAACCCAAATGTCATGGCCCAAAAAGGTGGCTAGTTGGTCCAGCACATTATTTTTGAGTTTGAGAATCTGGGACAATGTTGCAACGTGCTTGCAAAGTTGTGTAGACCTGAGATATTTGGGATTCTTTGGACCACAGAGACTTTTCTGTCTGAAAATTCTGTCTGCAGTCCTGATGCAGCACTGTGGCCTTCCAAATAGGAAGCGTTTGTCCCTTTGCACATTAAGTGTCCTGTGTAAAGCAGTGTGTCCTGTGTGAATGGTACAGTAGATGCTTTGTCAAACTTTGATTCGCTCAAAGTTTTGTTCTTTCTTTTGTGCATAATCGTTCCTCTGCTTTTACCAAGTCTTGATCCTCTGCTGCAATGGCTTTGCAGTGAATAATGTAAACAAAGATGGGGAGAAGGCAGGGTTCAAATAAAGCATACTGTGGGGAACTGGAGACAAAGGTTATGCATTGTGATAGCAATACTATAAGCGAGGAGCAGAATAGGCTCACAGACAGCTCTCTGTGCACTGACAGACAGGAGGGAGAGTGTACAAAAGAATTACCCAATATCGCTCATTCTAAAAACTCAGTACAGAGCGAGTCTTGGAGGAATGGGAGCTATCCAGCAGATCAAAATGAATGAATGAATGAGCAAGGGAGAGGACCAAGAAGCAGCAGTGGTGCACAGACATATGCTGGGAATGGCGCAAGGCTGCATGCATCATAGCAGGACGGCAGGCGCACCAGGCAGAGGAGATAAAACGTGGCTTCCTCCTCCGATTTATAAGGAAGAGGGAAGACGCCATCCAAAACTGTAACTCCCATTCTGAATGATCAAGTGATGCATTTAGGCCGATGCACAGATACGTCAATCATGGAGGTGACTTTTTTGTTTTTCCTCTAATAATTATGAGCAACTTTGAGTAGAGGAAATAAGTTTCTATTGAAGTATTCTTTCCCAAAAATACATGAGCTGAGTGTAGTTGGTTTCTGGTACATCAATACTCAGGACAACTGTCAGGTCATCTATATTTCATGTCAAACCTCTTTAAAAGCGCCTTTACCGACCAGTCGATTTGCCATGCATCATATGGCATATAAATGAATAATGTTAGTTAATGGGTGCAGGAAGAGCTTATGGGTAATATAAAGATTTTTTTGTTTATTAAATGATCAAGCTGGTGTTTTTTTTAAAAAGGCATTTTATATTGTCAACAAACAAATTCAGCAATGACTTTGTTTTGCCAACAAGTCTCATTTATAGCCGAAGCCAATGCCAGTTAAGGCAATAAAGCCACATCCCATCGCCATAGAACTCCACAGTTTTAATGACTAAAGACTATTAAAAACACATCAAAAAGCCATTCTGTTGCTCTGGAGAGCATGCTTCATTGTTGATATGCATCGAGCCTGCTGACTTCCTAAGCAAACATAACATGTTTTCCATCTCAGGAAAGTAGTTTATGTAGCCTAGTAATTAAGTCTCTTTAGTTATCGGCAGCATGACGTGTCATAGCAAGGTGTTAGAAATGTCTTTGAGTTGTATTTAGAGGGTTTTAGCTTACAACTAAACACAATGGTGTTCAGTTGTCTGTAGTGTTAACATTATTGCTGGTGTCACACGAACTCCAATTGTAATGTGAATTTTGTTGTTAATACATCAAAACAAATCATCACTTACCAGTTTATTAGCATAATTCCATGTCTGTGGTTCGATCCAGAAATGTGTATGGAGCTGCATTACTGCAATGAGTGGTGCAATGTGAATAAATACACTGTTGCCCATAAAGTTGGAATAAAATGTTTTTTACCTCTTCTCATGAAATGATTGTGACAGTGTAATGACAATTTATTCTTGATAAATAAAGTGTAAATCTTCTCAACTTTATTGATCAAACTCTTCCAAACATATCACAGTGAAACTTAAACCACAATTAACCTTTGCAAACTGTGTATTCAGGCTTTAACAAAATTGGAGGGAAGTGAACAATTATTCCAACTTTATGGGCAACAGTGTATAAGGTTTGTGTGGAGGGATTTTACATTAATGCTTTAAAGACGGGGTCTGTAAGTTAGGTCTGTTATCCTAGAAGCTCTTTTTGTCATATTTGTCACAATTCTGATGACGGCCCAAAAGCAATCAATAAATGAAATAGCTGGAAAAAAAAAAAAAAAAGCATGTCTACCTACACATCTGCCTGCCTGCATGCACTCTGCCTGTGAACTCAGTGCACAGGCACACGATAAGAGTCTTCCACAAGGCCAAAGCTAGTTGCATAAGAATGGAGGAGAAGGTGCAGCTATAGGCTCTCATTGAGCAGGCTAGCTATACATCTATGGAGCTAACCCGTTAGCACAAAGCACGGTCTCTAAGTCCAGTGAGCAGTAACTCTGAGCTGAAGCCAACGCTGTGTTCATGATGGCTGTTTTGCTTGTGTTTATATGATTGTGGCATTTAACAGAGCTGTTTATTTCTAAGACTAAAGAACTGAGAGCAGCCACCAGTCAGATGGTGTACAGAATGAACAAGGGGTTCTGCGACAGTGACCTGTCCTCATCACTGTCGTGGACTCGTCCTCCGGCAGCCTTGATGTGTTGTGGTAAAGTGGCTTTGGCGGAAAAGCCTGAAGGGAGAGAGTGGGACATTTTACGGTTGGATACCTTCAAAATATAACTACTCTTGCTACTTTCTCCAACGTCGCCGACTCTGCCATTAACTTTGTGACATTTGGATTAGTACTAATGGCAAAGAGTCCCTTGAATGGAAGTTGTATTATATTCAGAGAGAGAGAGAGAATAGAAAAGAATGAGGACAAAGTTAGACAAAAGTGGCCATTGTAGAAGAGAAAAGAGAGAATGACATTAGGTGCTGGTGGTTAAATGAGTGTTTCTCCTCTCAGGGAGAGAAGACATGAAGAAGATGAAGACAAAAGAGGCTCTGAGGGAGGGAAGTGAGAGCAGCTGGAAGAGGGAAGATGTGAGAGAGCCGTGTAGTCTCTGCCTCTGCCAGATGATATGAGTCTACTTTCTAGTTGTGTGGGTGACAGGGCTCAGTGTCTCCCATAGGGAGACGCAGCTCAGGGTGCAGGAAGAAGAAATACAATCCTTTATCTGGGATAATGGTTCCACACTTTGATGATATGCCTCTTTCTTGATGCAGTCATTTCTCTTCCCCCAGTGCCTCTGTCATCCTAAATGTAGAAGTGTTTTTGTTACTTACAGTGTAAAAGTGGCTGTTCTGGCTGTACTTGGCAGGAACTTAACTCAGTGGACCATGTAATGAGAAAATGTTCAAAAAATGATATATATTTTAAATTTATGTTTTTCCTGTGCCAGTCTATCGAGTTTTACTGTGTGACTCATGAATAAGGAATTAAAGAGTGTTGCATGACTGGCCTTGATTTGCTTTGATTACTAATTTTTGAATATGGCTGGCCTCCTCAGTAACCTCCATTTATTCACGAGACCTGTGATCAACTAACTGTTGTATGACAGTGTGTTCAATACTGTATTCAGAATGTTTTGATTACAACATTCAGTCTCCCCTTTCCACTAAAATGTCACAAGGTTTGATGGAGCTACAGACCGAATATTATTATGTATTTCTGAGGTGTGAGGTTAGCCCATCTGCTTAGAGATACAAATTAAATGTATTAACCCTTTCATGCATGAGTTATGATAACCTCAGTCAGGATTTTTTTTACTAAGTGTCTTTATTCATCTTTAGGCGTGAAAAACAAGATTTTAACTTTTTTTTCAACTCAAATTTTATAACGGTATATTTCTATCAGAATCAGAATCAGAATTCCTTCCAGAATTCCAGGGGGAAATTGCTTTTTGTTACACACAGCTCTAAAAGAATAAGAATAAACTTCAAACACAAAAGTAATAATAATGATTATAATAATAATGATACAAATAATACCACTACCACTAATAATAATACAAATAATACCACTACTACTACTACTACTAATATATAACAACATGTACATTCAGAGTGAGGAGATGTATTATATAATTATAATAATAATAACAATAATAATAATCAGGTGAGTCCAGAGTCCAGGGTCCTCTCCTCTCTGGTGAAACAGTTCCCGTACTGGGTGAAGTTGGGCAGTGCCTTTGCCATGGTGACATGGTTGAAGACAGAGATAGCAGTGAGTGCACTCAGGTGTAGAGTCTGTAACCGAGCTATGGCAGAGTGGATGACGTCACACGCCGAAGTCGAGTTGGCAGAAGGAGGAATGTAAACAGTCACCATGACAACATGTGAAAACTCCCGTGGCAGATAATATGGACGAAGACCAACAGAAAACAGTTCAATGTCCGGGCTGCAGATGTGCTCCTTGATAGTAATATGAGCAGGATTGCACCACCTGTTGTTCACTAGAACGGCCCCCCTCCTTTCAGTTTACCGCTCCTGGTGCAGTCCCTGTCGGCCCGAACAGTTTGGAAGCCACCAATGGAAACATTGTCGTCGGGAATATATATGTCTAGTAGTTGAAATATAGCTAGTGATGCATGATGTACAATTCAGTGGACATGTGATTAATCATAATTTCCTCCCAATATAGAATCAATACTTGGAAAATTTAGCAATTGCATGACTCCTTAGATGTTACTTGATGTCACCATATTTTTACTCTAATATTTTTAGCTGCAAGAAACCCTTGCAGGTAAGAAACCCTTGCAAAATGAGCAACTTGGTGTTGGTCTGTTGACCATCTTGGTTTCAATCTTTTTTTTTGTATGTATCTTGTGTATCTCATAGCAGTGTATGAGATGATGCAGTAGCATCCACTGTAGTGGCTGATGTGCAACTATGCCGTCAAAACTCATGCATATACAAGAAAACATCTTTTGAATAGCTGCACACTGTAGTGACCTCTATGCATGAAAGGGTTAAAGAAGTGTAGAGTGAAGTTGCTTCAGGATATTGTCCTTCCTCAACATTAAAGGCCTTTGTATCCCATTAATTTATAGTTTTAGTAGTCATTTTTCGCCAACTTTTTAATGTGATGAGAAATTCTCTAAACATGTTCAGTAACTGGGCGATAAATTGGGCAGTAAATTCTGTGTAACCTTCTATCTTATTTTCTAATATAATATCTGTTACCCATTATTTCATCGTGTTAAAGGCAGTGTGCTTTTCTGTGTTCAGCAGATTAGAAATGTACGTAAGGTCAGGAGAGTGTGTGTGTGTGTGTGGGTGTGTGTGTATTGCTGTACAGTGAATAATTTGTCCTTATTTTCAGCAAAGTCAGTCATTTTAAGCAACCTTGGCATTAAAGTAGCATTTGCAGTGGAATGACTGCTCTTGTGTGATGCGTAAGACTGCAGTCATTATTTCCAAATTGGTGTGTACTGTGCTACTGATTAGTTTGATAAATCGTCGCTTTAACGCGAGCGAGTTTAGACTTTAAAAGGTGTCTTTGTCACGTCCTTCTCTTGTCTTTCTGTTCACCTTCTAAGAAATTCAGAAATGAAAAATTCAGTTTAAAGAGCCTCGGACTGTTTCAGGTCCGACTGCTACAGCTGTAATAACCTGCATACGCAGTAGAGAGAGGTTATGCATGGCTCTGATAGTATTTGATGAAAATGCTTCTATCAGCCTAATGGCTCTGTGTGTTTCTGATGTCTCTCTGTGTGTCTGGCTGTGTCCTTTGCCTCAAAGAGGAAAAGGGATATTTGGAGTCTGGACTGTGGCTGTCATTTTCTCTGTGCACTGAGCTGAAAAATTGTCTGTAATAACTCAACTGCCAGACTGAGATCAGATCGTTTTATAAACATTATTAAGAATAAATGATGTCTTCCATATCTGATACGATCTTCCTCTCCCTCTCGGAGAGGTTTTTGTTCTTATGAAAATATATGTTCTATTCCTCTTTCTTTAAGGTTTAAAGTAAGGCCAGTCTGATTATAACATCCAACATGATTATAGGCGACAAGGTGATTAGATATTCTTGGGTTAGGTTTCTTTTCTGTGAAGAATTTAAGCATTACTAACTCATTAATACTAAACTTTTGCGACCAAGAATGGCTAACGGTAATGTCAAGGCCATAGGCACCCCCACTTTTAGACCTGGGGGAGCAAATGTGTGTTTTTGCTCTTCCACTTTTTGATCACACAACTTTGCTATTTTTAAATATTTTAGCTAAATTGGATCAAAACGAGCTCTATATATCCGCGTCATATGTGGTATGTGAAGTGAAAATTACATTTTCCATTCTTACCGAAGCCGTTGCTCTGGGCAACAACAGGTGAATCACATCCAGACATCCGGAGTCGCTCTTTCACATATTCAACCACAACCACACAGCAGCGCGAGCACAACACAAGAGACCGTCTGTCAGACTGTTAAACCCGCTAAAATACTTTGATTGGTTTTGCCGAGGGCTGCAGGAGGCAGGACATGATGCTAAAGTATGCTGCGGTTATAATTCAACATTTTAGTGTTTACCAGAACCAAAACGGCTTTTATTTCACAATTAATCACAAGACGTCCTCTCTCCTATTAGAGCTAGCTCCAGAGCTGAGCATTCAGGACCAGCTACAACTAACAGCTACAGTACTGCGGTCCAAACAGAACACCTGAGAACTATTTAAGATACACTAAAGAACTACATAACATATGCTAACTAGCTATGTGAGATACGATATCTAACTACGATACTGCGCTCTGAATATCAGTGTGCTTGGTTGTCAATCACTGAGCATTTACCTTCATGGATTTCTGCCAGAAAGACTTCAGGAAACCAGGTGACGTAGTTAAAAGGCCGACTAAGTGAGTAGTATAGATGAGGTCCAGGTGGGCGAGCAGGTCAAACACAGACCTATTAATTGGTGTAAAGAGGTGCTGCTGATAATTTATTTTTACACACACACACACACACACACACACAGTGTGTATAAGTGGTTAGGATTTTGTTAGTATCCTTTAAGGTTTTGTAGGGTTTAGAGTGATTATCCAAGTGTATTGTGGATTAGAAACTGAAGTGCACATGATGTGGAATCAGGTCACACAACAAACACAACAAAAGCTTGGTTTTGAGTCAAAATATGCAGAGATGAGTTAAGTAGCTTAACAAGTTTTCTTGACAAACTATGAAAGATATATACTGTATATTATGGCACTATGATACATCAATTGGTCACTCACTGCTGAAACTAGAACAGAACACAATTTAAAAAAGACTACAATTTTATGATGCAATTTAAACTGTGCTTTATACTGAAATATCAGCTTAATTTGTCATTATTGAAGGCTCTGCGTTTTAGGAAATGGCATTTTCAGGTGTTAATTAAATGAAAATGTTCATACTGCGTCTCCCCTTGTCCGTCACTAATCATGCACCCCCACTTCTAACTTTAACCAGGCGCTCATGGCCAAGGTCATCCTGTCTGTGATTGATATGAACGTTTTAAACTGAATTGGAAAGTTTTCAGGTTCTGAGCTGAATAAAATACAAATGTGTTTTAGATTCTGTGGGGACAAAAAACATATGACAGCAGAATTGTTTTGAAGATGCATTATGCATACGTTCATTAAACATATGCTTTCTGTTTTTCTCTTGTTTTACAGGTAAGTGCTGCCAATGACCTTCTTCAGAAGAAACAGAGAGAGAGAGGGAGGGAGATTTAACAAAGACCCTCTTCTATCTCCAGCACCATTCATATCTCAGTGGGTTTCTTATCCTTTTTCTTTTGTATTAAGAGAAATGATCTGTGACCAAAGAAGCACATGAAGTACCTGAAGGTACTATGCCCTTCAGATGAAATGCTTAGACACAGGTTTAGGTTTGTGTTACAGTTTTCTTTTGTTCTCCATTGAGGATCCTAAAAGGAAGAAACAGCAGCTCTGCTTGGTCATGATCTGCTGTATTTTTTGTGAGGGATGCAGGTTATGACTTTAAATGGTTTGGATTTTTAGCAGGACCCAGCAGATACCTGTGTTAGCCTTGTTAGCGTCAGAGTGTTTGTGTTGTAGGTGACAGGTGAGACTTTGGGTTATCAGACTGCAGTTGATGCTGGATGGACTTATTTTATTCAGAAACCCTCAGGCTGGAACACTGGCGCAGGACCCTGGAGAGAGACATGTGCTCCCTCAGAGCCAGTGGTGATATCTCATAGACACCTTTGTGTGGGTGCTGTGGGTGCAGTGGTAAAGAAAGCATTATGGCTGACTGAGATCAGCTGCAGGCCTTTTCTGCATCCCAAAGGATCCTGTTTATCTTCTGTTTAAAACTCTTGATTTGTTCTCTTTGATTACCATGATGCCCTCCTCCATCTCCTCTCAGCGAAACACCAAACCACATCTCTCACTTTTCACTCAACAGAAGTAGGTGACTTTTATTTGCTGGAGGAATAACAAATGACATGCCTTTCCTAGCAATTTGAGGAATCAGTCACAGACTGAAGGGGAGGGGGGGGTGGTAAAGTTCAACCTAAACTCACAAAACATAGTTACACAAAAGTGGTGTTGAAGTACAAGGTGTTTTTACTGCAAAACAAAAGGACTGAACATACAAATGTGAGAATATACTAGATATTTGCAGTAAACATCAAGTTGAGTGAGAGGATAAAAAACATGCTGAATATTTTTCCTACCTATTTGTAGAACTTTAGATTAGCTTTTGAAGCCTTTTGACATTTGTGTTCCTCTTTTCCTCTCCTAGCTGTTGCAGTGTGGTGAAATATAGTAATTCTGTGAATACCTAATGATTTCACACCATAAAAGCACAAGTGTAATTAATAACATGAATGACTGCTTTGGTGTAGGAGTTCCAGTACCTGCAGTATTGTGTCTGCTGGCTCTCTGCCATTTTATATTAGGACACTTAAATGCTGCAGAGTCCTTATTAATTCAAGATTGTGCTATAAAATGAAAACGGCAATGCCCACAGAATTGTGCAAAAACAACAGAATAAATAACCACAATGAATACTGAAGGATGTCAAAATGTGCATCAGAATTTACAAATACACAAATAACACCAGCATAATTTAAGTAATAATAAAGCAATAAAAGTATTTGCAATAGAATGTGTGTATATATGTATGTGCATGAGTGTGTGTGCATGAGATGGACACTATGTGAGACTTGGTGAGCATTAGTGAGATCTGTGCATGCAGCCCTGATGACCTGTGGAAAGAAAGTCCATCTCAGTCTCTTTGTTTTTGGTGCACTGCTCTCTGCAGAGCCCTCCGGCCCGGAGCAGAGTTGTGATGTTTCCGGTCAGGATGCTCTCTACAGCAGTGGGTCCCGTTCCCTGTTTCCTGGGGGCACACTACCCTGTATGTTTTTAGACGTCTCAACACACCTGACTCAAATCATTAGCTCGTCTTGAAGCTTCTGCAGAAGCCTGATAATGACCATGTTATTTGAAACATGTGCTGGAGCAGGATACATGCAGACAGTCCGCAATCTAGGCACACAGAGAGGTGTTCAGTCCCAGTTCAATCAGCTTGTCAGCATATGTGGTTAGGACGCTCACCTGAACTGTAACCAATGAACGGCAGTCTCACATAGCTCCCCTTTGGGCTGTCAAGGTGAGAGCGGTGTGCAAACCCTAGAGAGACTGTAGGTACATTGTGCGTGGGAAGAAGGTACAGATGTAGACCTGAAACAGCCTTTCAAAGTGTGGCGGCTGCTGCAGGAATTTGACCTGGGGGAATCTCACCCCCAGGAAATTATAAATGGGATCACTTTAACTATCAAGGTCACACAGGTTCTTTAAACCGCTGGGGAAGAGACGGGTTCCATTAAAAGAGAAAGTCTATTGTACAAAAGTAAATGCAAGAACACATAAAACTATAATGTAAAACACAGATTTGCTCTAGTACTGTAGAGATTAAAACCAGCACTCAGGCAGGAACATGAGGACTGGGCTGGGGCTTACCACGGCAGCCAGAAATGAAAAAGGTGGAAGAGTCCCTAAACTAATCTCCTGTGACACTGCACACCGATTCATAAGAAGGGGATTGAACTACCACCCTAGGCCTACAGCACCTATCCCAACAGAGGGAAGAGGGTTAATAAAAACATGCCATGATGCACTAGGCACTGTTGGTGCAGACACAAACTGAAAATGAATTACAATACAAAAAACACAATACCAATAAGCTAAACAAGTAACAACAAAGCAAAATGCAAACAACAAAATTAACATTTCTAAACAAGAAACAATGAAGATAATTAAAGCAACTAATACAAGCAGTACATTAAAATCTGGCATATGGCATGACTTCTCAATGCCAGAGTAAGCGTGGAGCAACGCAAAGCTAAAACAAAGCAATGCAGGACGAATGGCATGAAGCCACAAAGAGCCAGAACGAAGCCACTGACGGAGAGCGGGGCAACCGGCCTCTCACAGGACCAGCAGTTAGCCGCGCTACAATGCGGGCAAACCCGTGTCAACATTACGCACACAGCTGAGACAGAGGAGCATTACCTGCACGGAGATTAATGTGTGCCGCCGTCGGCCAGGCCAAACAAACCACCACCACGCCCGCCAAAAGGCTCCCAAACCCAGCTGCAGCGGCCACAAGGGGATGAATGGGAGAGGAAGGGGAGACTGAGGGATTACCACCCACCTGAATATAACAGTCCAGGGTGCCGCCACTAACTAAGGATACCGGTAAATCTGGCACAGTGCCATGTAGTGGCAGGGAGAGGGATGCCATCCGGCTTCAAAAAGCATGAGCATAATGGTCATTCAAGCAGGCTGGAAGTGCAAAAAGAAAGGCAACAAAAGTGAATCTCTTTAAGCAGGTAAGGACCACGTATTTGGAGAGCCGTTGAGTATTGTGGCGAACACTAGCTAGCTGATTATTGCATTGTCTTCAGTGCTCACCCAGATATGCCATCTGGGCTTGCAGCTCTCCTTGTGTTCACACGCATCAGAGCCCTCATCATGCTGTGCTCAAACATAGCATGTGTGTGCTTATCGCCCAATGGGGAAATTCACTCCAGTCACACCAGCCACCTCAAACTGTGCATAATAAGTGTTGAGGTCATCAGCCAGGGAGGTGTCGAGGGAGCTACCCTGGTAATTTGTTATAGTCTGTAGCCCCTGCCACAGGCATCTGGGCTTGCACTACTCCATCTGCGACTCCACACTGTCCCTTTACTTTGCTTTGGTGTCCTTCATCGCCCTTCGCAGTCTGCAGTATGCATCTTTGTAATGATCATGTTGTTAGGAAAGAATGTAGCCCTTACCAGGGGATGATGGTGTGGGCTAGTGTTGCCATAAAGCTCGTCACAACATCTGTAAACTTACCAACGTCTTTGGAACTGGAGAGGAACTCACCCCAGTCAACGTCACTCAAGGCAAAGTGTCCTTGGGCAAGATTGCTGCTGAACCTGTGCTTTGGCATGTGAAGGCAAGTCTCCCTACTGATGATCAGGAAGTCATCATCAGTATATGAATGGTATGTGAATGGGTAAAGGCAGTATTACAGCACTTTGAGTCGCTGAAAAGACTAGAAAGGCTATACAAGTAGAGTCCATTGACCATTTACCAAGTCGAGAAGAAGGCAGATGGTGGCATGAGATGGTCAGAAACTCAAGGACTGAAAAACAGGAATGAGAAAGAGTCCTTGAGATCGCACCAGTCGTGAGTTATCAGGCAAACACCTCCACCCTTTCATGTAGCAAGCACTTTGTTTTATCCGCATGCAAAACGGAGATGGAATCGGTTCAGCATATGACTTTTGATCTGGCTTTCAAGAATCACCTATTGGGAACAGTGACTGATGAGCGACTTCATGACTAGGAGTGCTCAGTGTGCAGTCACACAGAGCCAGAGAGCCAAGTCCCTGAGGAGTTTATTTGACCATTTAGGGGCAAGCACAGAAACAGAATGCAGCTGTTCAGGGCACTGTGCAGAGTGCACACACACACACTGCAATGTTTGTACTTAAAGTAAAACTTTAGAAAATGTATAATTATTGCATATGTGATGGATTAAAAGTAATTCAGTACAAACTGCTCTTGTGCAGTGACACTTTTCATGTAATATCACCTGTATTATGGCACAAGAGCCTAAAAATAATGCCCAGTGTTTTCTAATCCTGACGTTAAACCAAACGATTTCCAAAGCAATTTCACTGATGCAGAAAAATGACCAATGTCGGAATAAAAAATCGGGGTGTGCTTCCGTTATTTTGATCAGTTGGTGTCTGAGCTGTCTTAAAACATCCTGATGTTCTGATAAAATCAAACATGTTTAATATACAAATCATATAATTTAATATTGTAACTTTTTAGTTTTGGCTGTGACTTTTAGTTTGGCTCGTCAGAGAGTCACTCACGCTGTCATTTGTACCATGACAGCATGAAGAAGGAGAAGAAGCTAACCACTGTCTCAAACTAGGCTTAAGTTAATTCAAGCTGACATCAGCAACTGAATGTCTGCATATAGCTTACAGGCTAAATGTACATGTCAAAAAACATAGTTCCTATTTTTTTGCGCATAGTTGAGTCGCTTGGCCAAGTTTCCACATCAGAGGTTTGGCTTTTTGGCCACAATTCTTCCATGGAGACCACTTGCGGCCAGACTTCTGTGGACAGTAGATGGGTGTACCTGTGTCCCACTGGTTTCTGCTAGTTCTGAGCTGATGGCACTGCTGGACATGTGATTTCAAAGGGAAGTAAGCACACTGTGTCTTTCATCTGATGCACAAAGTGTCATTGACCGACCACTGCGTCTACGGTCCTCAACGTTGCCCATTTCATTGTGCTTATTCAAAAGCGCTTGAACGGCACATCCTGAAACCCCAATCTGCTTTGAAATCTTTGCCTGGGACAAACCTTGCTGATGCGGGATAACTACCTTGTGTCTTGTTGCTGTGCCCAGTCTGTGACTCAGACCTCTCAGAACTGTGACATGAGAGTTTGGCTGTTCGTCACCCAGTTTGAAGCCTCCTACAGCTGTTTCTGTTTCACTTAATGACTGTGTTTCAACCTACGTATGAAACTGATGATCGTTAGCTGCTGCTCAGTATTATTGATTAATCATACACCTGACCATGATCCTGCAAAACCCCTGACTTGTGTGCCTAGAAGAACTGATGCTGTTTTGAAGGGTGGTCTCACCAGACATTGATTTGATTTAGATTATAGATTTTTAGAATTTTAGATTTTTGAAAGCATTCTTACTGTACAGCATTTCCTCACACGTACCTAACTTTAGAACAGTACTGTATGTCGTGTTTTTCAAATGACCAATCTTCGTCTTCTTCGTCTTCTTCAGACTTCCACATCCACATATTTTGTCCCTCTCGGTATTTGACTCACGGTTCTCCATTGGATACAAAAGAAGAGGAAGCTCTCTCTCTGTCCATCTCTGTTGTTCTAAAGAAAATGAATAAGCTCTCTGGATAGATGAACTTTGACATAATCTTGACAAACTAAAAGTGACACACACATCTGCACACCGATCCAATTTACAGCTGGTTTGGCACCATGACTTCTGTAACATGATGAACACCACTAGTCTCCAGCAGAGCCGAACACACCAACAGCAAATTTTGCTCCAACAGCAGATTGATACAGTTTGAAGGAGACACTTTTGATGGTTTTCTTTTTGGGTGAAGTGTCGGTGTGATTCCTCACTGGCAACGAAACCCACACAGTAAGAAAGCATGACAGGATGATTGTAATTTTTCTTTCTTAAAACCTTCCCCATGCTGTTTTTACTCAATTGAGTTTTTATTCATATGTCAAGGACTGACAGATATTTTTACAGATAGTCTGACATTTGGAGTTGATTACAGCTCATTTTGAAATAGTAAATGTCATTCTTCAATCTATTTTTGTACATTTGATGACAGGTACTATTCTATTATGCTCCTCAGATCTTAATATTCAAATGATCAATCAGATATAGTTATGAATACTGACTTTCAATTGGCATTTCACGGTTTGAATAAATGGGAGGGTTTCAAATTTCTGGCAGTAGTAAATTGAGACTGAGGGATAAAAGCATTTTGACTTTATTCATAGTGACATTGAATTTCGGTTTTTAATTTCAAGACATTGTTTATCTGACAAATGATGATGAGCAGCCACTATCAGCACTGAATCTTAATATCCATTTAGACTTCACACAGTTGGTTATTGACAGCAGCCTGTCAGATAATGTTCATGTCAATCAGTAATCACATTATGTTATATGTAGACATCTTATATGGAAATTGGCTAAAACCTGATGTGAAATACAGTGCTTCTAGTTTATTTATAGCTCGTTGCCCATTAGAACTGGCACTTCTGTATTCAGTCAGCTGACCTCAACCCTTAACCCTGACCTGTGCTATTAAACCAAATTCAATATGAAAAAAAAAGAATGTTCTTTAAACTTTGACCCAAATTATCTGTTTCCTAATCCCAAAGTTACCTTCTCTGTATGGCCACACAAAGATCTGCCACATTCAGTGACCATTTATTCTGTTCACATCAGCAGAATAAAATGGAGGTAATCACAAAGTGCTGCATCAACGAAAACACCTGTACATTATTCATCCATGCTTTAACACCCACACCAACTCTGCATTCAGTTTCTGTCATTGAAATTCTAAACGGTTCTAATGTTATGAATGCTGTTGATGCCCCATCAAAGTTCTCTCTGGTAAGAAAAAAGCACAATGGAGGAACGCTACACTGGTAAAGGCTGAAAAAAGAGAGTAGAGAAAGGCAGAATACAGGTGGTGAAAACCAAACTTCAGATTCATTGTGGCATCTGTAAAGAGACTTAGCATCTATAACTTGAAACTAAAGTGGACAAGCATTCTCTTTTCTCTGAGACTATTAATAAGAATAATAATGCACCTTATTTACTGTTATTGACAGACTAACAAACCCCTTAACATCAATCCCTTCTGAACTGCTATTCACTAAGTCATGCAATGACTTAGTTTCTTTTTTTTCTAAAGTTTGTAGACAGTTTCTAAACTTGGGAAAAATGGCTATGTCACCTTTATACACCTATATGACACCTTCTCCATAAGGCCACTCTAGCTAATTTGGCACTTTTTCACCCTCTAGATTATGCAACTACCACTACCTGCTGCCTTGAAACAAGTGTGTCTAGAGATGTTTTTAGTTGCAGATGTGCTACAGATAGTCAATAGTTCTCTCCAGTCAGGCCTTTTTCCAAGGGCCTTGAAGACCAGAGTTATTAAACATCTAATTAAAAAGTATAATCAGGACACCTGAGTAATACATAACAAATCAAACCTACATTTTTTTAGGAAAAATCATTGAAAGGGTTGTTTTTTAGCAACCTCATACTTTCTGGGTACAAAACCTTTTCTACAGTGTTTTTCAGTCTGACTGCACCACAGCACTGAGAATGTACTTATTAGTTTTAAATTGCATTTATTAGAGCAGTGATGCATCATAAATTAGGTGTTGATGGATGTCAGTGCTGCATTCGACACAGTTGACCATAAGATACTGTTCAACAGACCACAGACTTCTGGCACTGCTAAATTGGTTCAAATTATATTTACAAGATAGAGACTACTTTGTATCTAATGGTAATCAAGATTCTGTTATAACAAAAATCACTGGAGGTCCACAAGGGTCCATACTCGTGCTTCTTCTATTCAACATCTACATCCCACCCCCCTTGCTCTGATTATTGAATATTATAACATCTCCTACCATACTTAAGCAGATGACTCACAACTCTACATAACAGTGACACTACATGACAACAGTCATTTTCATTTACTAAATAAGTGCATGGCACAAACCAATGCATAGGTGTGCCAGAATTATTTACAATTGTCTATAACTCAGAACAGAACACACGGGGGGTTGGAGCGAAACCTAGCTGACATTGGGTGAGAGGTGGGGTACACCCTGAACTGTTCGCCACAGGACAGCTCTGAACAAGAAAGATCAAAATTCACTGCCCCCCTTTCATTGATGACACTGAAATTTACAAATGAAACCAGAAATCTTAGTGTTGTTATTGACTCATTTTTACAGCCGCATTAAGCCAATTACTAAATCTGTCTACTACCACCTTAAAAACAGCAAGAATTTATGGATCTCTGTTCAAACAAGATACAGAAAACCTTCATGAATTTATTTTCAGCAGACTAGACTTTTGAAATGGTGTCTTCACTGGTCCTCGTAGAAAATCAATTAGACAGCTGCAGCTCATCCAGAATGCTGCTGCCAGAGTCCTCACTAAAACCAAGAAAGTGGAGCACATTACACCAGTTCTTAAATCACCACACTGGCTTCTTGTGTGTCAAAGGATATATTTTAAAATCCTATTACTTGCCTATAAAGAACTAAATGGTCTTGAGCCTAAATATATCTCTAATTTACTTTATGAATCATTCAGACCTCTCAGTGTTCCCGTGATCAAAACCAAGCAAGTTAAAGCAGCTATTAGTTTCTATGCTCCCCACCTGTGGAACACGCGTCCTGAATACCTGAGTCTGATAAACATCAGCTCATTTAAATCAAGGCTTAAAACATTACTGTGGCTTTCCAGTATATTAGATCCATAATCTTCTTCTAATTTAATTAATTTAACTATTTATCTCTTTCATCTTTTCATTATTAATTTTTTCTTTCACAATTTATGTCCTTGTTTTTGCCTTTTGAATTCATTGTCTTTAAAAGGCACATTTATTGTTATCCTAATGTATTTTATTGCCCCTGTATGGCACTTTGAATTGCTTCGTGTCTAAGTGGTGCTATATAAATAAACTTGCCTTGCCTTGTCTTACTAATTAAAAGCCACTGTCACTGTCCTAGTTTTGGGGACCTGATTAATGCTGAAAAAAGAGCACATATATTTCACAATTCATTAGTGAGTCTTCTGGGTGCAGATGTGGAAAAATCCTTTAGGAGGTTTGGTTGAAAATATAAGATGCTTTCATGTCACCTCAGCCATTTATGGGTAACCACGGTGATGATCTGAGAACTACAGTGTTCCTTATTCCTGATACAAAAGATCAATAGTTCATGGGAAAGCTATCAAGCGGTGATGAAACGGGAGGAACATGGCTCTCCAATGCATTATCCTCACAAGCTTTTTCACTCTCCCTCTAAATATCAGTATTTGTGAATATATGTGTACCGACAGATAGATAGTGGCAGGTTGTCCTAATCTCAGTGTGTCTATTTTACTAGAAACGTTAGCTAGCGCTCTGATCAGTGAAGTGGAAATAAAAGCAAATATAGCTGATATATATATGAATAGTGAATGAGATTGCTTGTGGATTTACTGCATGTGTCTATATGTATGTGCTGCAGCAGAGAGACCATGCGAATGAACCACAGTGAAACCTGATTAAAATCTTGGTTGCTGAATGCTGCATATTTACATTTCACACTGTCGAGCATGGAAGTTGTAGAAAATGCTCTGCTTCACTTGTTAGAACACTGGAACCTGTTTGTGATGCACCACATTACAAGGAAGTGAATCACATACACACAGCCAGAAATCAGGCAGCAGTTATTTAAGTTATTTTAACAACTATCAGTAAAAGAAGCAGATCGAACGCCAGTTAAAGGTCCCATATCACGCTCATTTTCAAGTTCATACTTGTATTTGGAGGTCTTAGAATAAGTTTGTTTACTTTGTTTAAACCCGACACAACTGCTGCAGCTGTTGGCAGCCTTTTTCTCTACACTCCATTCTAGAAGATCAGAGCAATCTGCATGCTTTGCTGTCACCTTTGGCATCTTTATTTTAGCGGGGGCTGGTGTTAGTGAGGAAGAATAATGGCAGATAGTGAAGTAGACTTAAAGGAAGCCAAATCTAAACACATGTGTCGTCAAACACATTTACTGAAAAATGTATTGGGAGAAAAAGAGAGGAAGGTCTAGGCCAGGGGTTCCCAATGTGTCGATCGCGATCGACCGGTAGATCGCGAAGGCAGTGCCGGTAGATCGCGTGACATTAATAAAAAAAAAAAAACAATTTTAGTCTATCATCTGTCATCCCTAATTAGGACTAAGCGGTTTAGAAAAGGAATGAAGGAACGTATGTAAATAATCGCGTTTGCGACTTACAGGGCGGTCAGTCTGAAAGCTCTTCGCTGCTACAGGTCACGGTCAGGGACATGCGGTCAAACACGCTAGCTACTGCAAAACTCCAGCTTTAGCCTTCCAAATTTTTATCTACTAAAGAAGGGAGAGTCCATAGAGGAGGTGTGTGAGAGGAGGACATTAACAAAACTCAAGTCCATCATGGACAACCCCTCTCACCCCCTGCACGGGACTGTGGGGGCCCTCAGCAGCTCCTTCAGCAACAGGCTGAGGCCCCCACCCTGCAAGAAGGAACGCTACCGCAGGTCATTCCTTCCATCAGCCATCAGACTCTTTAACATCAGCATCACTAGCTGATGTTAAAACACTGTTTTTCATTCATATCATTCCATTCCTTTCATATTCCTGTCCATACTTGTACATTTTATGTCCATAGTGTAAATATTTATTTATCATCACAACATATATTTATTTGCTATTGCTTATTTTCTACTGTTGCTTTCTTCACTCTTTCTTTTCTATTGTTGCTGCTGTAACATGTGAATTTGCCCCTATGGGGGATCAATAAAGAGAGTCTAAGTCTAAGGGATATTCTGGGATAGGGAACAGGATAGGAAGGGATATTCGACTCCATTCAGTGCAAGTCATCAGAGTAAGGTAGTGACCATAAATGTATTGAATGTTCCAATTGCTCTTGTCACTTGTGTGCAATATTGATGGTTACATCACTGTTTGTCACCTATGTGCATTACTGCTGTCAATTTCTATGTGTAATACCAAGGGTTACATTAGCTGCAGTTATGCAGTGTACGCCAACATGTATTGTATATCTAAAGTATACTCAGTATATATAGAAATGAATATATGTTTAGCATTTTTAATGGAGGTAGATCATTTTGACCTGGTCATTTTAAAAGTAGCTCGCAAGCCGAAAAAGTGTGGGCACCCCTGGTCTAGGCACACCAGGGACACAAGAATTTCACATACCATGGGACCTTGATTGGTTCATCTCCACTATAACTGAATTTATTACCATGGAATAATATCTATTGCCCTTCCCATCTGAGCCTCGGTGTTCTCCACAGTGAGGTTGTTGAAACAGCTTCTCTGACTTCAGTCCAGCTACCCTGGTTGAAGCAGAGCTGTTTATCCAGCATGTTGCCACACATTTCTGATTCTATTAGATCACAGCGTCCTGCTGAGCTGATCAAACTGTCCCTCGTCTCTATTTAATGGCAAGAAGACTTTTATTTTTTTCTCACAAATGATTGTGATTAGAAACAGTTATTTATTATTATGAATGATCATGATGATTATGAATCCTGGCACCAGTTGCATGGTTACCTAGAGTGTTTACTGTATTTACACTTGAGCCATCTCCAATAAAATTAGAAGCTGATACTAGGTGGTTATTTGTAGGATTCTAATCCATTTTCATGACTTGAAAACATCAAACTCTGTACATTGCAGAAAATGAAACCAACCATATCAACAAAATCCTTCTATTCTCATTTAACTCACTATCGATTTTCTTTTGTCCTCGCCCTCAATCTCATCTATAAATAGACATTACAGCTTCTGGCTCTGTGTTTGCACCAAATAAACATGAATCTGAATTGGAAAATAGAGAGCTGGAAACAAAATGTTCATTATTTAAAGACGGAGCATTGTGCTTCACGCGACTGTTGTGAAGGGTTTGAATTTTTGGTCTTTGTGGAATTTGCTTGTCCTCTCTTTGGTCTTGTGAGCCTCTTCACAAAAACATGCTGCTCAGCTCAGCTTCAAGTTTTCTTCTTACATTTACCACTCACTGAGCAAATATGGTTTCATTTTGAGAAATTCAGTCCACTCAGGTCTTATACCCAACACAAGGTTTAAAGTTTCTGCCTGCTGGGAGTAGAAATCTTTAATTCATTTTCAGGGCACAATAATTATGTTAATTCCAGCAAAGATAAGCAGACTTCCAGCTTGAGTTGAAAGATTTGAGGTTTGAACGAGATTGAAGCAGCTCTGAAGGACCATTTTAGGCTGCGTTCACATTTAGCCTCTTTGATTCATGCTGCTAAGGCTGCTGAGAATGCGGTGTGGAACTTTGGATTTCTCAAACTTGTATATAAAACATGTTTACGGTGGTATTTAACACATTTGGATGAATGTACATTTGGGAGTGTAGCGATGACTGGGAGAGAACATATAATTGGTCATTGCTTATGACGCATTCAATTCAATGTTTGGAATGAATGAAATGACAATTTTGTCTGTAAAATAAAACCGAGAGGGTTGACATGAAAAAAAGTATGAAGGCTGTGTTGCTCAAAAAGAAAAAAAAAATCAGACGAAAAAAGCCAGGAAGAAAAAGATCAGCGTTGGTCCACATTTTAGCCTCCATGTCTCTGCCTTTGTGTGCCACTTGAGACCCTCAGCTCTGATTCTTGTTCCTGCTGCAACCTGACAGATGACACAGAACTGTTGCTCCTCCCCACCCATGTGTCACATTCGCTGCATAATGTCCTAGTTGTTAAACCACTTATTAACTTTTTTGTTTGATATGAGGAAATGACAAATAGATTTAGATTTTTCTTATTTTGTTCTCTTTTATAAACCCCAAGACTTCACAGTACGAAGATGGTGTTCACTGTCCTCCATTTGTATTATATTCATTAGAATGTTGTCAGTGATTTATGAACTTCTGTTTCCTTTTCTCACAGACAAAAGTATTCCATTTTTAAAATGTTCACCCTCAGACCTCATGCACTACATGTCTTCTCAGACTATAGGTCTGGTGGTCCTGCATCAGTCTTGATCTCTGGAGATTAACATGATGGATGAATCATTGCTCTGGCCAATACAGCCCATTTAAAAAAGAAAAAAAAAAGTGAAGGTATTATATCACACAGTGCAACTTACAATAAATCACATTAAATCCCATTTGAAATTCCCAATAGGCTTGATTTTTCTTAACTGTGAATAATATATATAACCATGAAAGCTAACTATAATCCATTCAAAGGTTTCTGATTTATTGTAAGGTGTAAGGAAACTTTACGTCCATGATTCATGCGTGTGTACGTCCACTAAACGCCTGCCAAGCTCTAAAACACAGATCATGTCCCAGCGTCCTGTCACATCGCCACACAGTCATCTTGTTATGTGAACAACAGGAGACCGCAGTTAAATAACAAGCAAACCGCCTCAGTGAGCTGTGCTGCATGTGATGTGTTTCACTGGTGGGAAATCCATCCAAGCAAAGTCTTATTTCTCCTGTATCTCATCATCAACTGCCTCTCCATCCTCGTCTGACTGACATTCAAACAGACTGTGTGAACATAGTCTGAGTACACTGTGCAAAAATACACTAACTTCTCAGATGTGCTTGTGAAAAGAGGATCTCCCCCAAAGCAAGACTGCTGTATTCGCATAGGTGTAAAGATGCAATGATGCTTATTTTGCTCATCATGTTGTGTGTGTGTGTGTGTGTGTGCGTGTAAAATATTTTAGTTTTTTGATCACAAGTCATGTCGATGTTTTCTTGTTTTGCTTCCCAACTGCAGCTCTAAACATTCAGCATTCATTTTCATTGATGACAAATGATGACATCATAGAAACGCAAACAATAAAACAATAGAAGCTACAACTCCTCCATCATGACACTGTTATATGCAGTTTTGAAAGCTGAGTGTCAGTCCTGTAAATGTCAGAATGGCTGTTCGGGTGAAGAATGTGCTCTCCGTTTCACGCTGTCCAACAGTTTTTGACTTCCTCAGATTTAAGTCCTGAGCTGCTCCAGACTGAAAGAGAAAAAAAGCTCCAGTGACGAATAATTCCAGCGAAGCTCTCGGCTTCCTTGAAAAGTGAAAAGTGTGTCCTGCTAAATTTAACCTTAATAAATTGCACAGTTGTGAGGCACCGATGAAATGAAGTGAGTGCTGCGTTGGAGTAAAGTGGGACACACACTTCTCGTTGTGATGTTGCAGCTCTCAGTCATTCTGAAGAATGAGACAATCAGAAAGTGCATTTGGCCTTTGATGAATGTAATTATGCTTCTGTTCCAAATGCCTCCAGGTCTGTGGAGCAGCTCTTATGATACATTATGTTTATGGCTGTTTACTGTGAAACTGGGAGTATTTTTAGCTGAGTGGATGAATAGAACACAAAAGGCATTTGTTTGTGCAGAGAGAAGAAACCCTAATGTGTCTACAAATGCTCATGTTTAAAGATGAGCACACACACTTTCCCATACAATTAATTATGTCACATCAGAGCAGCACCATGTCAAAAAGTACTCAACCCTTTAATGCCTGAACCATGAAATAATTCAGAGAAAATTCGAATTGAAACTGGAGTGTTTATTCAACCTTCTGACAAATTACAAAAACATTTTTTTTTTTAATTTTAATTTTATACAGCCTCATAAATTCCTAATCCTGCATATTCTAAGTCACGTCTTCTCTCTGTACCTTATGTTCTGCAATATGTAGCATCATAAGTGTGAAATACCAGTTCTCTCCATTGGACCATCAAACCTCAATATCCAACCATCTGTGACTTAATTCCACTACAGTTTCTAAAGTTTGCACCAGAAGCAAACTCATGTTAGAGCTCAATGTATGGCCTATAATCCCAAAGCTCAATTGTTGATTTTCATTTCTGGGGGTGAAGCTGTCCCTGCTGCTCTGCTCTGCTCTCCTCTAGCCCGTCCGGAAAGGACAGCTTTAGGCGTTTCAGCACCTGTACAATCTAAATACACGTTACCTGGGTATGATGCATGCACCCTCCCTCTGTGTGACCACCAGAGACCAAGGAACAGCCGCAGATTTGCTCTGAGCTCAGGATTCTCCTCTGGGACCGGCAGATTTGTGTGCTCTAGGTATAGAGAGCCTCAGGGAGGTAAAACCAGGTATTAGTTTCTTCTCTCGAGGGGACAAAGCTTGCTGTCAGCTACTATATCATCAAAGCTACCAGGGAAAGGTGAGGCCGGGGTCAAGAAACTGACTGGGGTGGACTGGGGATAACAGGACTGGAACTTTGTCTCAAAATTAGATAAATAAATAAGTTCTATTTTAAAACTCATCGCTCTCCTTCTCATTCATCATGCCATATGGAGACTGTCATGCTGCTAAATGATGCCTGTTTTTTCTCCCACCAACAGCAGCCTCAGTGCTGAGGAACACACAGACTAGCCAAATGAAATACCATCGTACTAGACTCACTATGCTCTCTTTGTTTGAAGTGCTTATAGATAAATAGAATATGTCGTCTGAGTATTTTTTTATTTTATTTATTTTCTCCAAAAGTTGTCAGTGTTGGTGGCTCTCAGACTCTCAGACTAAGTCAGCCCGCGTGACTCTAAATATAGAAGTGGTTGGATTACAACCACACAAAGCTCTGCTGACTGTATCGGCCACTGGATACTTTTATTGAGAGCCATTTAAAGTGGCCTCAGGGAAAACAATTCTATCTGTCAAACTGAAAGCAGTTTGCTGTCTTCACGATACATTTAGCTTCATGCTTCCCTTTTTCCTTAATTAGTCTCAAACAACGGCCGCTAGTGGAAACCGAAAGGTTAAGTGCGCTTTTGTTTTATTTATTCATTTTAATTTTTATTCTATTTATGTATTTTCTGTGTGGCCAGAGTCACCAACAGTGTTCAGTCATCATAGTACACAATTCAACCTTAGAAATATTGTATGTCTTCTGGTTATTTAGTTGCTGCCTTTTTTCTTTTCCAGCTTCAGTCTAATGATTCATGTATTCCCCACACAGATGACCTTACCTGGGGCTGGTCTGCAGAGCACAGTTTAAATTTGAATAAAATAAATCTCCTCAGCTGGATGTTTACCAAAGCCATTAGGCTGAGTGCCTTGCTGGAGGATTCAAAAACAGAGGATTCAAAAATAGAGCTATAAATTATCAGTAAAACGAAAGATTTCTACAACAGCCGGCCGACTCCAGTCGTAGGATTACTGGATGAGATTTGGAATTGAATTAAGGAGAAAAGTAGGCACATTCTAAAACCTGCACTCATTTGGATCCTTTCTGTTGGCTCAAAGAATGGTGCGTTTACTGTGGTAGTTAAAACCAAGTCGCAGTGACGTTGTACTGTGCTCTGCTGACAGATTGCAGTCGTGAAAGGGACTACATTGCAAATGCATTGTAACCTTGAGTGTGTTTTCAGTGTAGACACATTCTTATTCAGAATGTGTGCTGCAGTAATGTCTGTCACAGCCCATTTCGATCCAGAACACAAAATGCCAGCTGACACACACCTCAGGTTAACTGCTGTGTGCACGTGTGTGTGTGTGTGTGTGTGTGTGTGTGTGTATGTGTGTTCATACGTCAGTGTATAAGCATTTCCTGTGCCATGCTTGAATGAGAGCACAGGGAGTTCTGTCAGAGGAGTGCACTGCCTCCTGTGGTAGTGGTCATTAGTAGTCAGTCCTGACTGGACTTTACTGGCGTCTCATGCCCTCATGTCCTCTGCTGGTCTCCTGACAGTCACATCAGACTAAACTCTGGCGGACGGCATCCCACAGGGTCAAAACCGCCGTCTGTATTACACTCTCTCAGTATGTGTAATTCACACCCTCTGTCAGTGATCCTGTTCTACATCTAACATTTCTGTGCCAGAAGAAGCGAGTGAAACTGGCTGTTAGCACATATTCTTGAGTTTGTTGGAACGAGAGACAAAAACTCATAAAAGAGGAAGCAGGATGGATAGACGGGTGCAGGAGGAAGAGAGTGAAGACGGGTGGCATTTGTGGTTGTGTGAATGCCACGGTCAGTCCCCTTATTTCATAATTTCCTCCAGGGACCAACTTGAAATGCAGCAGAGCCCAGGGAGGCAGCGTTCCATTAATCAGTATGAATAATGATGAAAATAAGAAGAATTCCAGCATGTACAGTGCTTGGACCCCTAATAACACCATATGTCCGCATTGTACGTAATTGTTGGGAAACTGCTTGAGCTTGTCTGCGGATTGTCAGCGTAAATAATACTCAATACAAAAAAAACACATTAATTGTGATTAAAATAATGCTCGTCGGTCATGTATTTGCGACCCACACAGATGTATGACTTGTCATGGGAGCTCAGACCTTTCCTTATGGGAGCTCAGCCTCCACCGGCTCCTTCGTAATTCAAACCCATCTCTATCTGATTTCCATCAATCTGAATAACTATTGAATGGCCAGTAGAGATGGCGTTAATTAAACATTGTTTAAATTGATAGCATAATTAAAGTGGCCATTGATGACACTGACTCAATTTGCCAGTTTTACTCTCACATGAACATTTTTAATAGTTTAAGCTCCTCAAGTACAAAAAGCCACATGTCCAACAATGGAGATAATGGTTTCTTTTTTTCGGAGCCAAACCATGACGCTGATGATGTTGTGACACATTCATCACAGTTTATCTAATGTGTTATGAAAATCATCAGTGTAATATTAGAGCAAAGTCAGCGGCGGTCGAAGCAGCTATTTGCTAGCGTGATGTATCACTGCTAACTCGAGTGATGCTGTTTCACAGTCATCGTTTTAACGCGTCACATAATGAACAGGGCGACTTTTCAATATCGGCTCAATGACAACTGTGTTTCTGCTGCTTGCTCTGATTCTGGGTCAGAAGTTGATGTGGTGGGTAGTAGCACACTGAAGTATAGAGCTAAGTGGAAGGAAACAATCACACGCACACAAACACTCTCACACACACTCA
Source organism: Pempheris klunzingeri (assembly GCF_042242105.1). Taxonomy (NCBI): domain Eukaryota; kingdom Metazoa; phylum Chordata; class Actinopteri; order Acropomatiformes; family Pempheridae; genus Pempheris; species Pempheris klunzingeri. Next base: position 21,483,654 of record NC_092015.1, read on the forward strand.
TATGTATTCTCAGCAGCTTCCACACTGTATCTTCTTCCATCTTTCTCTCCCTGGCTGGGTTATGGACGGTGCCAGTGGGGCTGCTGCCCTGGTGCATCACACTGCCAGGGCTCCGCCAAGCCTCAGGCAGTGTATGTGGCCAAAAACCCCTGAGGAAAGTTTTTGAAGTTGTGTATCAGTTCATTTGATCAAGTCAGTTCAGTTCAAGTCCAAATTTACATTCGGTTTTTTATAACAAAAGGAGGAAGTCCCGCGTGGATCTGATGGCTCACATGTCTGGTGCTCTTACGTAAGGCAGGTGAAAATACAAAAATACAGAATCCAGGAAGTCTTGCCTGATAAATAATTCGCAAGTAGCGCAAACCACCATGGAAAAAGAAAACTATGGCACTCCATCCTTAGGTGAGAGGCATGTTGTGAGTGTGCTCCCCGAGCATGGGTAGTTGCATAGATCGCATTTCCATGTCTGAGAATTCATTTTTTTTACAGTGTTTTTTTGTATTTTTACTCAGTACTCAAAAAGAACCCTAGGGAGTTTTTGTTTTGTTTCTTTTTTTTTGGAATTAGAATTAGAATTCCGTTAGCTTGGCCTTCATGTATTGCCTCAGTCCAGTTTTTGACCAGCCCCTTGCTTCTCATGGGCATGTGGTGTTGTGTCTCTTTGCCCCCTTTCCGCTCCGTGGCCTTCTCCTCCTCCACTCCCTCTCCTGGTCAGGGGGGCTGGTATGGAGGAAAGGTATGATGCCGCCCTCTGTCTCTTCTGCCCGCAGCCACGGACTCCTCCTTCATCTTCAGTGTCTGCATGAGGCATGCTAATAAGGACGGTGCCCAGTGCATTCCCTCTTTCATCCTCTGGACGAAAATAAGAAGGGAAGCAAGTACAGGAATAAACATTTCTTTGGATTCTTTTATTTCTCCAGTAGGTTTGTCATCCTACTTCAAATACAACTGACTTAGTATGCAGTGCACGTAAAACAAACAACCTTATAATAAACTACAAAAAGAACAAGCCTGATGATGCTGGGGGTTCTTGAGCTTTGCTGATGTGCATCAAGCTTTTTTGACCGTATAATAAAATTACAGCAAATGGTCAGAAAACAAATTGTTTGTATTGTACATAAATAGTCAGCAATACATGATACCCGAACTGCAGAATAAAAAATAAGCTACCCTACCCACTTCTTCGAGTGGATCAATCCCCTGGTTGCTGCTCCAGGTATCTGTGTCAGGATCTGAGTGACTTTTTAGAAAGAACATCTTCAGTCACTTCCTCAGTTGTGAACCCTTGTTTTGTCATGTCTGTGTTGTGTTGTGCAAAAGGTAATTTTATGATTTTCTTCTTTTAAGCAAACCGTCTTTGTTGCCATCTCACTTCCCTCAGTGTCTATTCAAATTTCCAAAAGACATGCTGATTGGTGAAGTAGATGGAAAACACGTAAACCAGGACATTTCAATTTTGAACCACTGGGGTGGGACTAAGTGTCTACAACCATTGCCAGTTGGCTCAGAGGAAGAAACTATGTGGGTAAGTGACGACATAACTGCATTCACTACGAAGCATCTGAAGGTCCAATGAGAAACAAAGAATCTAACTGAGTTTTTGAAGCATAAGCGTTTAATCATTTAAGTCATTAATCATTTTAGAACAGCTGTGGCTAGCTGTGTCATTTCAAGTGTTATCTAACCTCTAGAGCCCCTGGGCCCCTTGGCACCTACAGTGTGGGGGTCACTGGGAACGTGCTTAAAGCAGGAGCTGATCACTAGGGCCCCCAGGGTCCTAGGTGCAGTATCCCCAGGCCCTACAGTGCATAGGAGTGTAACACCCGGACCCCTTAGTACGTACAATGCACGCTTAAAATGAGAGCCTCATAGTAGTTAGTTTGACATGCATCATATTACGGCAAGCTGTTATTTTAGTTGCTGCCTACTTTCCCTGGCTTTACATTCAGACCAGCCAAAAAGTGTGATGTTGATTCTCCTGCCACTAAGACACATTTATACAACAAACACACAGTGTCATCCCACATCCTTTCCTGCTAAAAATATTAACGTTTACTATACTATACTAGGAACCGTGGAATCACCATTGGCAGTTGAATCAAAGACAAGGTTGTGTCTTGGGTATTTCAAAATAAGTGTAAGGGACAGCCAGGAGGCTCAGCAAACATAAACCACATGACAGACATCAGAAATGGCATTTTGTTAGCTTGTTGGATTTTTCAGCAACCTTATCGATCAGCAAGTTCCAACAAAGATTTGTTTTGTCATCCGTGGAGGCGGCACTAATGTATCAATGATGGAATCTGTAGGTCTTTGTGGAGATTTTCTTAAATTCAAAAAAAGGAATGACAACACAAACTAAACTCAATCCAAATATAAAGGAAAAAAAGATGGAAAAGAAAAGAGCAGCTGCAACAACTATTAATGTGAATATTTATTTGAGCTTTCTTTAAATTACATCAGCAGTGTTTTTGAATATTTTCCTCACTTTTTTTTCCCATTATAGTCTCTTTCTCTTTATTTTCTTATTCTATTTTGTTTTCACCAGCTGTCACTGTTATAAAAGTTGTTCAGGCCATGCTGTGAGAATGAGAACTGCTAATGTGGTCATTAATCTCTTATTGCTCTGAGGGTCTCAGTTATGAGCACAGAGCAGAAATGTCAAAACAGCCACGATCATTGTGTGCCAGGTTAAATAAATCTGATTAATCTTTGACACATTCTTAGTTTTCTTTTCACACCAAAGTTTGTCTGCAACATTCAGACAGTTCTTGCTCATCCGAGTTGTCTGAGCTGATGTCTAAGCTGTCTGTCGGCTAAGATCAGCAGTAGTAATTTATAAATACACTGTTGCCCATAAAGTTGGAATAAAATGTTTTTTACCTCTTCTCATGAAATGATTGTGACAATGGGATTTATTCTTGATAAATAAAGTGTATATCTTCTCAACTTTATTGATCAAACTCTTCCAAACATATCACAGTGAAACTTAAACCACAATTAACCTTTGCAAACTGTGTATTCAGGCTTTAACAAAATTGGGGGTATTGAACAATTATTGCAACTTTATGGGCAACAGTGTATATTCTTAGTTGCCTTTAATTTCTAGTTGATACGAGCTCTCGAAATTATAATGCAGCACTCAGAGAGTCTCTTTGCATCACTCTTGAATTAATAGATCTGTGCTGATCTGTTGATAAAGCTCTATTTAGTCATTTACCTCATTGGTTTTAACCTCTCAGCATCCACAGCAGAGAGCTGACGCCATGTTTGTAATTATTCCTGATTACGTTTAAGAGTGAAACTCCACTGCGTGTTGCTGAGGCAGAGTCTGCTGACTGACAGGAGGAAAGTTTCCAGTTCCGAAACCAGAACAGCGGAGTTTATAATGACCAGCCATACTGAATAACAAGTGTGTATGAACACACCTGTAGCGGTTGTCAGTCACACCAGAACTACCTGTCACAGCCGTCACTGGCATTGACACACACACACACAAATAAACAAACACACACAGCCATAGAATGCATGCATCAGTCAGCCGTAAATTATCTACTCTAAATCTAAATGATATATTTTCAAGAAGCATTTTGTGTCTGTCTGGTATCTGGGATGAAAGGAAAAAAAAACATAAAGACACCCATCGTGGTTTCACATAGTCGTACGCCCAGTAAATACACATCTGATTTGTTGTTTGAAACTATTATCTGTTTTGAAAGGAATAGAGTGAATTGGGTGTGAGGAAAAACCCATGAGCCTCAACAAAATATATCCTTAACTCTACTCAGGTTGTTACAGCGGGGCTGTCGCTGCGAATCTACAACAGATGTTGAAGCTCAGAGCTGACGGGGTTTGTTTCGCAGTGCAGAATAATTTGTAGAGGCATAGTTGCACTTTCATTCGAGGGCAGAAGAAAGAATGAGACGCTTTTTGCGTTTCATATAACATAGCAGCAAGTCAGAGTGACACTGGTATGTAACAATAAATTAATGAGACCATTATACTTACTTACTTTTTCTTTCATTCCGCTTTTTAACAAATCAGTTACATTTTTGTCTCGTCTATAAAGACTACCGTTCTTATGTTCAGGCAAATCCAGTGTTCTACTTTTGGGCTCCATTAATTATGATTTGTTTTTTTTTCCTAAGACAGAACTTCCTACTACAGTGCATGTCTGTACACATGTGATTTCCCCTGATTTCTAGTACACACATGGCTGTTTACTGATGGCTCTTTGCTTTCCATCTCTTGTCTCGTGTGCAAAGAGAGAACGAAATATCCTAATGTGTCATTCCAACTATTTGATTGGGACTTGGAATTAAATCAGCAGGGTATGAAGGAAATCTAAATAAGTGCCGTAATTACATCTCAGTGAAATGCATATTTGATAAAGCCCAGAATAATGCTGGATTTTACGGGGTGGAAATATTAGTTTACGTTGTAGCTGTGAATAAATGTGTGTTCGGTCTGGTGACACCTGAGATCATTAGAGACAAAACCATAGCTTCCACCGGTGTGACATGTTGTAATCAAACTGAAGCATTTGTTTTCCGCTCCGATAGCCAATGAAGCCAAAGGTGACTGGAGAGTGAGTTGTTATTGAGCGCGTTATCTCTTTAAGTCCTGACTCAGCTCATTAAAATTAGGCCCTTGACCCTCTGACAGGAACACTTTACGGATAAAAGATCATATTAATGCTCAAACAAACTAGTCATGCAAGCTTTTTCCTGCCCTTTTTTCTTTATTTCTTTCCACCTATTTTGTATTTTTGTGCACCTCCTTCATTTCCATCCCCATGTATTTATCTCTTTCTCCTTGTATATGCATTCTTCTTCCTTCTCAACCTCTTTTCTATTCTTGTTTCTGCTACATCAGAGATGAACTTTCTCTCTACCCATCTGTTTGGAGTTCCCAGCCCCACTATGTCTCCACTACACATGGGGAGACTGAACAAGCTCAGCCTCTCTTGACTAGTTCTCCCCGGGCTCCACCATTCATCTCCATCTGTCTGAACACACAAACCTCACATTCACACTCTCCTCCAAGGGTTTGGCAGGGTTAGCACGAGGGTGCAGCCTCTCGCCCTTCTACCCCAGAACATGTCACCTTCTCTTGTTCGCTCTGTTGTGCTGTTTCGGATACATGCTCCATCTCCATCCTCAGCTCTCTCTTCTGAGTTTAGACATCCAGAAAGAGCTGATTCATTACTCAATATTACATTTCCTCAACAAAGTATCAGTCAATGCAAATTAGTGGAGTGTAAACATAACTTTTGAGAGACATCCCGGGAAGTCTGACAATCGATGGGCATCAATGTCATCTGCTGACTTATTTATGAGAAATTAAAACAAACGACATTCATGACAAGGTAAACGTGGACATTGTGGGAAAGCAGGTAATGTCTCCTAATTTTAAAAGCTCATGCTGCAATTTTTATTTTACAAATCGTTTACAACAGTGCATCAGTCAGAATAACGACCATGTTACGTCCTGCCGACCACTATCAGCTCAACAGCAAGCACAACTTTTGGCATCAAAACTTTTATATTCAGAACTCCTGGATTCAAAACTTTTGGATTCAAAACTTTTGGATTGGGATTTGGAGTTTTGCAAACAAAACTTTTCTCTTCGCGTTAACACATTTCTAATCACAAATGTACTTGATTTGCAATTAAACATTTTTTGATTGCTTTGACAATAGTTTTGCTCTCAAATCTAATTTCATAGAATCTCATGTTACCCCCACCTGGAAATAAACAAATGAAAAAACACTGACTGTAATTATTATAGCAAATAACTTATTTTGCTAAGATGAAAGAGTGGATTTACACACACACACAAGGCAATCTGAGAGTAATTGATCAATCAATTCACTGCTTATATAAATGCATATTCACATTTTTTGTTTAATTATCTAGTGAAAGAGTCTAAACTACAGCGGCCCAGAGGGTCAAAACACAACATTTCACAAGACACAACAACGTTTGGCAGATATTCTGCGAAAACAGGAGTTTTTAGACGGGGTTTAACAGTTCTCTGTGGAAAGTGTACAATTCTGTAAAGTGTATAATTCATTACCAGCTACAAAAGCACATAAACTTTTAATAAAGGCTTAATTCAATAATTCAGGAAGAATGTGGAATCATCTGTGTCCTGCAGCTCATTTCACAGATCACTTCATACAGAATCCCATGTGCTTCTTGGAAAATAAAAGCCAAAATGTTTGATGAGGTGCTGCTGCCCTTCTCCCGACTGGTCGGTGAAATAGGGTGATCAGGTGGTCTGCGTCATGTGGAACTGCACAGCATTTCTGTCCCATGTCCCACATTTCGATTGGTTCTAGTTTTCAAAAGTCAAACCACAGCAGGACAGACCCTTTTCAGACACAAAAAACTGGCTTTTATCCAACGGGCTGTGTTTGATGTCTGTCAGACGGCACAAACCTGGGGTGACTGCAGATAAATGTGTCACTGTCTTTGCTGCCTACATTGTGCAAGTCAGCACAAAGTCACAAGCTATGCAGATTTAGGTGGAATTTGATGGAAAATACCACAAAGAGGAATAAAATACAACTACAACTAGAGACCATCTTGGCATGGGATCACACCAGCTGCAGCGCCAAATCGGTGTGTGTGGTGCAATGGAAAACATGACACAAGAGAAGTCATTTTGGCGAAACGTGAAGTGTTGGGAGATTCATTGAATTTGCCAAGAATTGTATTTGATGGAAGTCCACACCATTGTGCCTCCTGTGTGTCCCTGGTATAAGATGGAACATGTTACAGTTGCAGTTGTTAGTTGTTATAATGAAGGGTGAATGGTATCTGTGGATGGGAATGATTGACACAGTGCAGAATAGAGACTACCTCTCAGCATTGGCAACACATCCCACACAAACATACTTTTTGTCCAACATTCGGGTTGTTGGGATGTGGCCACCCTGGGGTGAAAAGGAGCAACCCTTCATCAAAGCAGCACTACTTCACTATAACCTGGTACTTTTCTTCATTTAGGCACCTTTGTGGAGGCAGAATGGCAATTTTCTGCCAGAAATGACACATGCTGGTTTAGTAGCCAAAGCCATTAAGGCAGGCACCATCATTTAACCACCTTCTCCTTCCAAATAGCCTTTGAAGCTAAAACTACATTCATTTCATAGTTTGCATCCCGCTTCTTGCCCACTCATGTGCTCAAGGCAGGCTTGATGATACCCCACCTGTGGTGTCTCACTGTTCTGCCAGTTTACATTTGAGGCCAAACCTTGTAATTCTGACTGGATCTCTGAGCACAAATGTAGTTCAATAACACATTTGCAGCTGCACGGCGACAATGAACTTCAAGTTTTAAGAGATCTTAAAACAAAATCAATCCTTCATCTACTGTGGCCTGTAAAACTGTTTAAAAATGATATACAGAACATCCACCCATCCATTGTCTATACCGCTTATCCTTAAGGGTCGGGGGGGGGCTCGAGCCAGTTCCAGCTGACATTGGGCGAGAGGCGGGCTACGTCCTGAAATGGTTGCCAGTCAATCACAGGGTTGACACATAGAGACAGACAACCACTCACACTCACACCTACACACACTTTAGAGTCACCAGTTAACCTGCATGTCTTTGGACTGTGGGAGGAAGCTGGAGTACCTGGAAAGAAGGGAGAGCAAGGCCCTAGCCTCAAACCACAAACCAGCCGGCCAGCAGATTTGAATCTGGAACCTTCTTGGTGTGAGGCAACAGTGCTAACCACTGCACCACCACGCTGCCCCCAACATACACAACAGTCACAAATAAATTGTGCTTGATGTAACTTTGTGTGGAACCCTCAGATGGAAGTTGAAATGAATGTATTAGAACATTTTTGGATATGAATGTTGTTAAAGTTTTCATCTCCCACTGGATGTTAATTTCTATTTTAAGGTAATTTCATTCTTTCTGAGCACTCTTAAGCTCAACCTGTGTTCCTTGTTGAAATAATTCATCTTGTATTATTGCTCCTGGAAAGCAGCTATATGTTTAGGACAGTAGTGTCCAAATGAAGGATGCACTGCACGCTTCCCTTCCTTTAGTAGCCTCCTGCACAAAACCCACAAACCGTTAAACACTCCATTATTAATATCAATATTTCAGAGTCCCCCACAAGGTGAGATAATGTCTCATCCATTTTCCAGGACGTGCAGATACTGATCTCATTTCAAGGATTACTATATTCAGAGATTCTTGGATAGAACTTCCTGCTAAATGTCAACCCATCCAGCCTTAGAGCCAGATATCAATCCCAGCAGTGAGCCTCATCACACCCCTTTCTTGAGTGTCTTTGGACAACCGGCGACAGATTTGAGAGATGTGGTGTGACTCCCGCTGCAGGGATAAGGCTGATAAGAACCAATAAAACACAGCGGCAACTCTTCTTGTGCTGTAATTCTGTAGAGAGGAATGAGCTGTACTGGTGTCTAGTTAGCAGTGGGAGGGACACAGCAGCAGGGCCACCACAGTAGACCAAAATTTCTCATCTTTAAGTCTTTAAAACTTTTAAAATGAACGTTAGCAACTGCATATACACAGTAAGCGCGGTCTCCATTTGATTTGAGTGTCTCTCTGACAAACACAGAACAGGAGAAGAGTAATTACAGATGGACAAAAATAGAGCACAAGACAGAGATGGAGAAAAAGAGTAGACAGATACAATTGAATATACTTACTCGCTTAAATCGCTTGAATTATTAAATCACTTAAAAATCAAACTGGGTAAACAACTCAGGTGAACATTCGCCTCGTTTGTACCTTGCATTTACATACATTTGATTCCCACTAGTAATGTGTGGGTTTTTTTAATACCCACAAGCAACTAAGCTATTATGAGCTCTAATGCACATTGCCCAACCCACAAAAATATGCATTTATCAACCACCTGGACATGGCCTGACCCACAAACAGCCAACTTAATGCATTACAGTCGCACTATTGTCAGAAATGAGGACTCAGAGAAGGGCGCAGACAGCACACTCAGTCCATGCTTGTGTTTGAAAGACACTGTGACAGCCAGAGAAGGTGGCCTGCATGCAGTGTTCCTGTGAGTTATCGATCTGTCTGCCTGAACCCGTGATATTTTCCAGTGGAACCCTCCTGACCCACAGGTGACATTAGTCACAAAGGAAGTTGTGACATAAAACAATTTGGAGAAAATCATAGTAGGACTGAGAGCCTGCAAAGGACACAGGGAGCACTCTCAAAGTTTCTTGTTCTCCAGGCTTCTCTGGAGTCTGATGTGGTATCACAATGATAGGTTGGTAACACTTTATAATAAAGTGGTTTTTACCCCGATAGCTAGCGTTAGTTTTTTTTTTCTGCTTGGTTTGGTGTGAAATGTCAGTAAATCTTGCCGTTAGCCAGGTAGCTAATATTAGCTGTAACTGTATGTGCTTCAAACTCAGTTATGTCCGTCCTTTGAGCTGCAATAACAGTGAACTTTCTCCACTGCGGGATCAATAAAATGTTTTATCTTTTGTCTTTTTAATGCTAGCAAACTTCACAGCCAAGTAGGTGACCGTTAGAGGATACTGTTCATCTCATCAGTAAAATAGTTACTGAATATGTTCATCGTCAGTTGAAATGCACTTCAAACATTGACCGATCTCTGTTGTTATTTCAAAAGGTAAATCTCTGGCACTGCAGAGTTCCTGCTTCATCGAGGAGACCCTTGGTCCCAGCCGAATAACGTTAAAATATGTTGAAATGAACATCATGTGAATGTTGTGATTTGTTTTTCAATCCTGTATCATAAAGTGAACCAAACCAACAATGGGATGAATGTAAAAAAAGTTACTATTTTTTTTTTTCTTTTAATATTTTATAATGTTACAATATACATAGCAGTAAAAATGTAAATTCAAGCTTAAGTGACAAGACTGCATCCTGGTGCCCTGCTGGTGCTGCCCCCGCCTACAGCTCTCCCTTTGCCTCACAACAGCCTTCGTCCTCTTGGTCGGTAACAGAGTTCTCACTGACAACTGCGGCTTCAAAGCTTGGGTGACTGACAATTTAAATAACTTGGCTGTAAGTTGCCATTTGTGAACTTTTTGGCTTTGAAAGCACAATGAAAAATAACCAGTTACTCTATTCATGTTTGCAAATGATGTTCTATCTGGGTAGCCAGCTGCGTTTTATCTAGTCACTGATATGAAGTACAATCCAGCCAGAAGGACAACGTCTTATGAAATAGCACATTCACATACAAATGCAATGTATCATTAGTCTGTGACTTCAGTAGATGGCTTGCATGCTTTTAGCATTTCTTCAGCTGCGTATTTTTTTTCCGTTACTTGGTGTAAACCTCCTACACATCTTTGAACAGAGAACAGCGATTAGAGACTTGAGTTGTGCACAGTAACTTGTTCTATCTCTTGATGGAAACACACAATCGTTCAGTTCAGTGAGGGCTTTCTTCCAGCAGGATGGATTTATTGTAGTGGACAAAGAGGAAGGTCAGTTCAGTTCTTTGTTATAGTTTGCTAGCTTTAACAGCTCCCTCCTCGCTGTCAGCAGGAAGAGTTTCTCTTTGTCTGTTTGAGAAAAACACTATTGTGGATCAGGCTGTGAGGTACAGCAGGGCGTTTTATTGTAAATACCACCGTCGTTGGTTGGCTGAGTCCTGTATAACAGCTGTCCATGGATGTTGTTTCCTGTATCACACATGATGTTGTAATGGCTGGTTAGAAGGTCACTTTCTCAGCCTGATAGACGATGAATACCTTGTGAATCAAACGTAATGGGCCTTTTTTTTTTTTTTTGGCAAATAAAATCATTCAAAACACAGTCTTCCATCTTCTCTCTTCCATCTCCCATCGTCTCAGAGAGACATGATGACACAATCGAAATCGCTTCGAGCAGCTGTTTTTTTTTTTTCAAATAGAAACCTTGAACAAATGAACACAGATATTTTTAAAGTGACTGAGGATGGATTTCTATGTAAAGCAGATTGAACTTGGGAGACGATACATGTGATCACTGTGGTTTATGAAAGACCTGTTTATGCAGATTGGTATCTCAAATCACGAGATTTACAAAATACAATATAAAGACAAGTTAAAAACAGTTTAAAAGTTATACAACATTGGGAAGGAAATATTCAAGCAGAATGAGTGCAGAGGAAGAGTAAAATAAGTAAAATAAACGATGAAGTGTTTTCCCACCCACAAACTCTGCAAAAGCGTACTTATAAAAATATGTTTTAAGGGGTATTTAAATGAGGTCAAGGACCTTGCCAGTCTCATTCCACAGAGTCGGGCCCCTAACAGAAAAGGCCTGGTCACCCTTGGTCCTCAGCCAAGATTGTGGAATAGCGAGCAAACCTTTAGCTGAGGACCTCAGGTTGTGACCGGGCATGCGTGATGTCATAAGGTCTGAGATGTACGTGGGTGTGAGTTCAGAGCAGGCCCTCGGTAATGTCTGAAACACAACTCTAAAATTTTTCCATGAGCTAATGAGGGGAAACAGGAGTCATGTGCTCTCTTCTGCTAGTTTTGGTGAGGAGTCTGGCTACTGCATTCTGGACAATGTTGTATTTTGGAACAAAGAGCTCAGACGTTTTGCAGCGTCAAATGTGCCAAGGCCAGTGATAATTAACTCAGCCTTAATCAACATTTAGCTGCAGGAATTTCTGGGCCATTCAGCATTTTGGGTCAAGGATGCAGTGGTTGAGCTTATTAATTTGATAAAGTGACTCAGGAAGACGGGTCAGCACCTGCGAATGTGGCCACAGAGGAAGTATCAAAAATTTGAGCGCAGCCCAGATGGTAGGGGGGGAAATAAAATGCATTAAATTGGTGTGAAATGCCAATATAAAATGCTGGTCTTAGCACTTTTATGCCATACTAGTCTTATGATTGTTCAAAAAGAACCTAAAAAAAACCATTAAATTACTTCAAACCCAAAAAACGAAAACATAAAAGCCATTTTAAAAAGCCGTTGTAAGAAAGTGGTGCAGATCTTGTTTCATTTTGTGTGACAGCTAGTCTTGAAAAGTAGAATATAAGAATTATGAAAAAGGACAAAGCAGTCAAATGGCTCCCAAAGAGTTTTTAAAGGACAGCTGGTGGGTTCTGTTATTTCTTCCTTGTGTATTTTATTTCCACTCACAACACAATAATCATCACAGCAATTACACTCAGCTTCTTTTTGTTGTCAAGTATGTTTTTTTTTCCCGCCTGTTCACGAGCAAAGTGGAAATAGTTTTTGGAGAACTAAGTGGCTGTTTGGAAGATTTAATGGGTTTAATGTAGGCTTCAATGATGTAGCTTAATTTGTCAGTGAAAATTGCAAAGACATAACTGAATCACCAAAAGGAGCCGTTCGGCTAAACAACTACCATGTAGCTATTTCCCTAACATGCAATGAAGGTGAAGGAAAGGATGGATCCTGACAAGTTTAATCACATTTACTCAGCTGCTCTACTGTGACAGGCCACAACACTCGCAGGAGCAACAACTCTCAGGCTGGAAACAGTTGAGTTATTTCTCATGTCTCAGTCTGAGGAACCCGTCAAACAGCCTTTAAGCTATGGTCATTATAACAATTACACTAAAAAACTTTGTCCTACTTAACTTTTTAATTAGATCTTTTGTTTTCAATATTTTCAGTGAACACAGGTCTTTCATTTCTCAGCCACAGTACCTGATTTCAGCAGTTTTAAATTCATATAATGTTAAATTCAATACATTGTTCGCATTTGCAACTTTTTTTCAGGCTCATAAATATTTCTTGCTTTTTTCTTGTCATCCTTTAATCCAGGGGTGTCCAAACTACGGCCCGCGGGCCAACTGCGGCCCGTGGTCCAATTTTCATTGGCCCGCAGGAAATTCTAAAAATGTATTGTACTACAGCCCACACATGGAACCTGCGCTGGACTGTGTTGTACTTCTCAGTCTCACCGCTAGGTGGAGTAACTGTCGTGAACGAGGCAGCTTCTCTATAAAATGAGTAATAGAAGAAGAAATGTGCTACAGGTGACCCAAAATGGCAGAATTAAGGAAATGTAACAGAGCAAGTGAGTGTAGAAAGTTTCAGACGCGGTGTGCGATGAGAGCACAGCTAATAACTAATGACGATCACTTTTGCATTACGGAGGAAGTGCTTGATGTTAGCAGTGTAAAGAGCACCACGACAGGTGAGGATGTTTTTGAAGCTGTGCCAGGTGCAGTTGGCATGATCGGAGTTAAATGGGAGGAGCTGTGTGGAGGTGCGACGGATGGGGCTCCAGCTGGGACAGGCCAGCGCAAAGCAATCTACGGTGTCCGCAGAGGGGCAAGAAAGTAGAGGTAAGGCTGTTGATTCGAGCACCAGGGCTCTAGCACAGACTATTTCAAGCTTCCCTCTCTGATGCTGATGCTGATGCTGGTGCTGTGGGGGGCGGGGGGGCTAAGTCGTGGCTCTGTGCTGCAGCGGTTTTATTCCCTGAGATCAGAAATGGACCAGTTTTGAAGAGAGAAGGACCTCTTCATGAGCTCAGTGACCCTCTCCGGTTGGCATTTTTAGTGGATCTCAGTGATCACCTGAACACTCTGAACAAGAGCCTACAAGGCAAAGACCAGCTTGTACCACAACTAATAAATGAAAGCCCACTAATGGAAAGGCTGTTTTTTTCTTGAATCATATTCAGTTATCAAGCAGAATTTACCTACATTTGATTAATTTTGCCAACTTTAATCCACTAGAGGTGAGGCGATATACATCACCTCTAGTGGATTAAAGTTAGCAATACAGCTCACTTCTAGTGAGTGGCCCAGCCCTTTGTATGTTTTTCTGTAAAAAAGTTTGGACACCCCTGCTTTAATCACATAATATAGAAATTAATTTTCTATAACAGTGTTGTTTTCCAGCACCATGTTGGTTTCAGATTTGCTGAAATCCATTGTTGTAAACTATCTTCTGATCTCTTATTTACATATTTGGTTTTTTTCATATCAATTCCTCCAGTGCTCAGGAACTCTGAATGTTTTAGCATCTACTGTTGAGATCACGAGGGGTCAAACAATCGCATGAATTCCTTCTCAGTTATCATTCAGTGTGATGATAATGCAACTGCTAAACTTTACATATTATATCTTATCATCACATAACAGTTCTGGCAGAGAAAAGCCTGATCTCATCATGTTAATCATGTGTTCCTCTTAGTCTGTCGGGCTATGTCATGCTTCTGTTCAACACCAGCTCCGAAGACTCTGAAGACTCAGCAAAACAGACAGACTGTGTTTAGGTTCAACAAACACATTTAACTACAGTCTTCTTTCTGCAAGATCACATGATAAAAATTAATTATTATATGGTTAGGGTCATATGAGTTACTGTTAAACTCAACAAATGAAATGTAAAAGTGTTCAAATTAAAATAAATTAAAGAACAGTACTGGACTGTCCAATAATGAATTATTTTTAAAATATATTCAACGGTTATTTGAATTGCTGATTTTATGTGAAGTAGGACCCACTAAATAAGACTACATTTCTTTATATTCACTTACATTTCTTTATATTCTATCTAATATCTACTTTACCATCACTGACTTTGATTTGACACTTAGATGATATGTTCATAAACAAAGACAAAGAGACGGATATACCAAGACAGAGGTAGCTGTATACCTGTTGATCTTCACTGGTGAAGAAGTCCCTGCTGCTGAGTTTATTCCTTTAGCAGTTTCCCTGTCGGTTCATGTGAGGAGACTACCACCGCTTGGTATTTGATCTTGATTTCTCATCTTTGTCCTGCTGGCTTGCCTGCATATTAAGGCCCCCGGCTAGAGCCCCGCCTGCTCCCCCACACCTCAGACACTCTGCCATTGATCTGCATATTAAAAGGGGTATTGTAGAGGTTCAATGAAAATAAAAATGTTTATGTTGAAATTTATTTCACATTTCTTTGACTTATGCAAAGTGTGTGTGAATTATCCAAAAAACTATAGATGTCAACTGTTGCTCACCCTAGTTCTCCTACTCCACTAGCACTACTACTAGTCATGCATTGCAGACTGTGCACTCTTTGAACTTAACGTGTTGTCCAGATGAGTTTTCCTCAGATTGTCTCTTTCCTCACATATTTATTTGTATCCATATGGCATGCCTCCCATGTGTTTTTGTCTGTGACCTATTCTGCTTTTGTGAAGAACCTTGTCTCTATAAATATTACTAATTACATCATCACAGACGTCTGCATTCTCCTGTCTGCTTCTCCCCCCTCTATTCGCTTTTCCCCCACATTTATGACAAACTAACTTTGCATGGTGAAAAATGTCAC
This sequence comes from Pempheris klunzingeri, assembly GCF_042242105.1. Classification (NCBI taxonomy): domain Eukaryota; kingdom Metazoa; phylum Chordata; class Actinopteri; order Acropomatiformes; family Pempheridae; genus Pempheris; species Pempheris klunzingeri. The sequence continues at coordinate 21,498,942 of NC_092015.1, forward strand.
TTAAGAAAGTCAGTACCTACATTCACCTCTGTCTTAACCCAGCTTTTAGTCTCTCATAACTTGTTCTCAAGTCTCAACACTCTCATTGATCCATCTGTTTCCAGCAAGCAAGGCAAGTATAGCTACCTGCTCTGCTGTAGTAAACTATCAATGGGTCAAAACGAGGAAGTACAACGGGGTAATTCCAGGCCTAGAAAACCATTTATGAAGGAATCAAGTTGCCAAAGCAAAATAATATGATTTCCCCAGACTCAATGTAATAATATGACAGAGCCCATGTGCTGCACATGCACAGACAATGCTGAGATGTGTGCACCCAGTAGTGATAGATGAGCCGACCTTCCACACTGCTGACAAAGTGCTTGTTCTGATGTCCTCATATACGATTAAACATGCAAATTGTGAACTGGTCAGTTGTCTGAGAAGCACACTTTGTGGACAGGTTTTGAGGGATAGTCGATAATGTTTAACATACACACATCCTCCATCCTGCCCTCCCTCACCTTCCCCCCTCTTTCCCACCTCTCTCCGATCTCTTTGCACTGTCACCCACAGCTATAACAAAAACAACGATGCCTGAAAAGGTCATATATTTGTGACAGCATATGTTTTCTTGTCTTTGCTGTGGTTACAATCATGAGTTCAAAGTGGAACGTTAAAAGGAGGCAGAAGTAGCTCTGTTTCTTTACAACGCAGCATCACTGGGTTTGATTTGACATTATTTTGGCATTGGTTTTGTCTCTCACTCGTTCTCTCACACATGCAATATTTCCTTCACATCAAGCAGTAAAATACATTAACCAAGTGGTTCTCAACTCTAACAAAAGAAAATCTCCCCTTAGCACAAATTCTTTATCGGTGCTAGGAGGAGATTTTTTCAAGTAGCAAATATGAACCATTTGAGCTCACCACTGAAATCCATTTAATTAACCAGGAATCATTGTTTTATCAAAGCAAACCTAATGGATATGTGTAACCTGAGGCGTACTTTTGCGACCAAATGACATATCTCTGATAACAACAGTTATCAGTGAGCTGTTTCTTATTGGAAACAGATGTGGTTTAAACCTTAAATGATTATGTTTCCAAAAATATAATAGCTACACATACATATTCAAGTTTTATTCCACATATATGATTGTGTAGTGCCTCCACGGAGGGCACAGAGTTCCTGATTATGGACACCTTGAAGGGCATTATCCCGCTTATACCATGGCCACCATTAATTAACATTTTTGTGCGTTTTGCACTTTTGCAAGTTTTTTAACAGGCCATAACTGTTCCCCTGGTAACATCTGAGGGTTGGACTGATACTTGAAACAATCATTACCATCCCATAAGGTTCACTACTCTAGTAAATAGAATGAACCTCAGATATGACTTGGCAATCGGAGATAACTCTGGCATCCGGCCCAAGTATTTAAAACATTCAGCATTTTCAATTTCAGAGCCCCGAAGGGCTTTCATATTGGCAGGAAACTCTCAGGTCACCTACACAGAAGCATACATTTAGTTATGCCAGAACTTCAAACAAGCTCATGTTTGCTGAGAGAGATCTGAATTGTATCAAAAGCAGACTGGAGAGTAAAGCCCAGATTATTGTCTAAGGCTTCAATAATCTTGTTAAGTACACATAATGCAGCTGTTGTCCTATGATTTGATCTAAATCCTTATTGCTTTGTCTGTGATATGTTATTTGACTCTAGTCATGGTGCGAGTTGAGAATTTACTAGGGACTCCAGGTTTTTGCTAAGGATCAGTCATTTAAGTCACTAGGATCACTACCTTTATGTAACCTGTGTAAACCTGTGCAGATTCCCAGATTTTGCTTACTGAAAATGTATTGACAAAGTGGAGAATATTCGATGAAGGTGGTTGAGTAAGGGTAGTAGTGAACATATTAGCTTCCCAATGAAATTAAATGATGATTAAAGACCTTTGTTTGTTATGATTTGTTTTTCAAAGAAGGTTTTAATAGGGAGTAAGACAGATTCATTATTTTTCAAGGATTTAATCATTTTCCAAAATTCACATTTCTGGTTTTCAAGCAAATGTTAGCGGAGTTGCAACACAGCATCAATTATTAACTTATGTTAGCACTTTTATGCTATGCTACCTAAATATACAAAATTTTTACTTGTGGTGTTTGTTGTTCCTAAGTTGGAAGGTTCTTTCTAGCTGGGTAGGATCTGTCACAGTTCAGAAAATCCAAACGCAGAATCAGCAGACAGAGGATGGAGAAATTTAACACAATGGCTTAACTGAGGGATGAAGGCAGAAAAACGTACAGTCTGTTCCAGATGTCAAAAGTCCTAAATCCAGGCAACCAAGCAGAGGTACAAGACATCGGGCAGAGAAACAGATCAGAAAACAGGCACAGGTAAGAAAATCCAGAAGATCATACAGACAGGCAGAATATGAAGCAGACTAAGCACTAACAACAAACTGGCCCACAGCTAGACACACTGACTGGTATAAATACAGGACTCGTGAGCTGATGAGCAACAGCTGAGTGGCAGAGCGAACAGGCTGGCAGCTGATTGGCAGGCCGATGAAACAGGGGGAGTGGCGGTGGGTTTGAGTGGTGAACTGGAGGGAAAATGCTGGCAGGAGCTGACTGGAAGATGAGCAGAGGGGTGTGTGGAGGAGGGTGGGCTTTAGGAGCAGGAAGCTCCAGCAGTGTCCATGACAGGACCTAACTGCAGACCTCACATGAAGGAGCTCGAGGTTTGTGAGCCAATGGGACAAGTAGAGGCCTTTCTCAGCCTGCTAACCTCTTAACCTCCAGTTGCCTTAAACCCTAGCCCAGGAGATTAAACTAGTCGGCCACATCACCAGTCAGGGCCATTTCTAGGCATAGATGAGCTAGACTGGAGGGGACCAAAGATGAGGACGAAATCTTCTGTAATTAATTTCAGATGCACAATCTACTTTTAAAAGTAAATTATCGATGACCAGTGTGTGCATTACATTGTCGTAACCCCAATGCTCTCACGGCACTAACAATCTGATGCTGAGACATCATACACATGTGGCTGTTGTTCTAAAGGATGGTGGAGCCAACTCGGTGAAAGACATGAGGCAAACTGAGCTTCCAGACTTAAACTTAAGCTGCTCAAACTCTACAGCTTATAATAACTGACAGTCTTTTCAGTCAGAGATCTGTGCTGGACATTGTTGCTCCACTGAAGAGCTGTGCAGGTCACTTTGGTCAGTCTATTCTGAGAGCAATTCAAGAGGAGCTCGCCCTCCCAACACAGCATCATTCAAGCTGTTCAGACTCGCTGGAACACTACACATGCTGCATGATGATGCATGAACAGGGGTGTGGACTGAATGCGTATGCCAGTGAGCATGACTGTATTAGCTGTCAATCTGCTGCATAGTGGGATATTTGTGTCAAACAAGATTGAGGCCACACTTGAACTCACGTGTAATCCCCAGTGTATGTGTTCTGAAATTGACGCTGCAGCAGGTGGGTCCATCTGCAGCAGGCAACAAAACCTTTAAGAAAACCATGCTTGACTGTCTGACAAGGTGATTCTAAGGCAGAGGACACAAAGTGTTTGGTGTTGGCAACTGTCCTTACAAGGATAAGGCCTTCTGTTCAGCACAGATAGTACAGAAAGAAAAAAAATAAAATGGCTGATATAAAAATATAACCTTACTGCCTTCCTGAATCTGCAGTAGGCAATGATGTGATGCTAATATTTGTGTCAAAATAGTTTAGTTAAATTTGAAAGAGTTAAAATTAGATATTAAACTTACATATTACTTGCATGCATTCTTTTTTGAGGACATCTTCTAAAATTTCTTTGGGGGATGATGGCAAAAATGTCAATGTGGTATAACCCTAAAAACTTTATACCAAAAGAAATACATTTCCAAGAAAACAAAAAAGTAATTGGATGCCATTGTTCTGAATATTGTAATCAATTTGGGGAATCTTGTCAGTCTACTTTCTGAAGTGACAATGTGGTGTAACCACCACTGCAGGAGCCATTTAGTTAATATTGTGCAACATGACCATGGGACAGGAATTGATATCACAGAGAAGGAACCTAAGTGCTGCATGTCAAGATCTGCAATTTATTAAAATCTGAGATCTGACATTTCGGATATGGTCACGGACGCTTATAATTACACGTGAAATGGTCTGACCCCAGGAAAACATTAAGCCTTAATTTATAAAAATGTATGTACCTATTACTCGATTTAAAAATGATGCATGAAATATTCACACCAACATGTTTACATAGATGTCGATGATACTGCCTTTCAAATTTGATTTTAAATTGAAATATTTAACAGTGTAACTGGTTTCACCATTTGACCATTTACAAGCATTTCTGTTAGTGGCCAGTTTTGTCAAATAGCAGTAGTTCATAATGCTGACTGAGGATGTAAGAGGTACTAACTTATTATGTGGAACTCTTTCAGTATTATATATTTTTGGTGATTTATCCACAACTTTACACTTTTATCCTTGCCATACTCTTTTGAGGCTAGGATAAAATCATTCACATGAAGTTTTAAGCAATATATGATATGCCATTTATTTGTAATTCCCCAATGTAACAGAATGAAGCAGATGAAAAGCAGCTTTAAAAGACCTTCAAAAATTAAATGATAAGAAAAATATTATTAACAGATTAAAATTTAATTGCAATTTTCTGTGAAATACAATTTATTTAAATTGTAAATTGTGTGTTTGTCACGATCAGAGAGTGGGACCCAAATGCAGCGCACAGACACAGAGAGTCAGATGTAGAGATGAGAACGCATTGCAGCGACTGGAAAGTGGAGATTAAAGGTCTGCAGTGAAGCATGGAGCGGAGCAGTGGCAAAGCAGAGGCGTGGGGGAATGTCACCGAGTGGGCAGATGGGTGTTGGCAGACAGGAGTAGAGATCCCGAAGGAAAGGAAAAGGCAGCTATCACAGAGTAGGAAACACGAGAAAATTACTTCACGTGAATTGCAACGACGATCTGGCGATGAGCGGAAGGAGAGCTGGGGTGGAAACACAGGAAGTGAGGAGATGATAGATGGTAGAGGAGAGGGAGATGATAAGCTGAGTGAAAGCAGTAGAATCCCAGTAGATCAACGCTTTCTGAAATACTCCATCTGACACCAGCACCCACGCCATGTTCAAAGCCACTTAAATAATTTTTGCTTCCCAGTTGTCAGGCATGATTTGAACTTCGGCAGATTGTCTTGACCGCGTCTACATGTCTAAGTTGCTTACCTTATGATTGGCTCATTACATGCTTGAGTAGGTATACCTAACGAAGCCTCCCCTCCTTCTCAGTCTTGACTTTTAGAATTTACAAGATAAGATTAGAGACTTTATTTCTCCCACACCAGGGGAAATTCAGTTGTTACAGCCAGAAAAGGTGCAGAAACATAGTTATAGTTGTGTTACTGATATGATTGCCATTTATAAATATGAGTTGTTGTATTCAAACTCAGTCCTGTCCTTCAGAGTTGCACATATGGCTGCATCTCTTTTTCAGAGTGAGGTGAGATGCTCTCAAGAGTGTTTGTCTGCTGCCTGCTGATACAAATGACTATTGAGTTGGCCCTAAGCCTCTGGGCCCCCTCGTCCTCTTCCTTTCTCCTCTGTCCTAATCAGTTAGTAGTCATGAGGTTGTGGATTTACATACATCCTGTACATGTATATCTGTACATTTCCAATACTGCTGTTTTCAAATACTGTGGTCGATGACACACCATGTTAAGTCTGGCCAAAATGAAATTTATACATTTAATAACACACAAACCCGTCACTCACAGATCCTCTCCTCTCTCCTATTTCTTCTCTGCCTGCCTTTTTCTTACAGCTCTGCAATAGTCGATGTTATATAAAAGTTTCAAGCATGTTATGTCACTGTTCTGCTCTTCTGTCTCTCCCTATTCTCACGCTTGGCCTTTAATGTCCTCCTGATGAATTTCACATTTCTCTCCGTCTATTCTGTTAACTTTGGATTATTGTGCTTTCATATTGTGCTCACTCACACTCACAGACGTCCACAGAACATACGGAGGTATCGCGTATGTGGAGGAAAATATTAGAACACATTTCGGTCGAGAGCGGTTTCAGTGGGTTCTTCTTCATCTTCATCAACATCCTCAATCTGCTCTGTCTCTGCTTCATTCTTTTGTCACTTTTTGATGGATAATGTAGTTTTTGGTGTCACTCTCTTTTTTCAATCACTTTTCTCTTCCTCAGACTACTTTTTCTGTTGCAGTAGGTGTTATTTTCTGTTCAAAGTGTTCATCTCTTTCTTGAAAATGCCATTTCACAGGCCACTGCGGTTGTTCATCCTTCTGTAAAGCTAATGATGCAACTGCCCCACAGAGAATGATTATGACTAAAACATTTTCGCTTGTACGACATACGACTATTCTGCTTTGCAGAGCTTTTATATATTTGTCCCGAGTTCTGCTGTACTATAACAAATGCTGAATCGTTTCTATAAAATCGTGCTTGTAGTCTCTTCTTTGAGTCTCACTGAGCATTAACATCAGTCTGCTCGGGCTCAGCGATATCGCCAAGCCCCTTTTCACCTCATCTCAGGCCTGACCTCAGGCCAGCCTCTCTCATGCTGCCATGCCAGGCAGAGCTGGCACACACTGTCTCAGCCTGGCACAGGCCAGATCTGGCCAGCCTCTGTTCCTACTGGAGGCATCAGCTAAGTAGGGAATGACAAATACAGAGAGAGATGAAGCAGAAGCTCTGTTAATTTTTTAGATATTTTACTTTTTTTTTTTTTTTAAATTCTAACTCGGTGAGAGGTGTCAATGTTAAAAGTTCATCTGCCGTTACATCACCAAAAACACACCTTCAAAATAACAGTCACAACCTGTCATCTGAGAAGGTGATGCAGGAGGGCAGAGTACTGATGGAGCTTTATTGCTTTATTGCACTAATAGCTTTACAATACTTGTCAGCCTTTGAATGTTTCTCAGTGGGGGTCAAGTTGTAAAACTCGTTTGTTAAAGCAATGACTTCAAGGGAATTCTGTAAGTGTGTACATGTGTCTATTTTGATGGTATTTTTCTCTTTCTCCCTCCTCTGTTTTTGTGTCTTGTGTTCTTCACCCTGAATCTTCTTCTGTGGATCCCGAAATGAAGGTAAGACAAAACTTGTTCTTCTACACACGAGCTGTGTTTTACATGCAAGTGTGTTTGTATTGCTGTGTATTACAGCGGTGCCCTTGAAAGCAGGAAGCTTTAATCTTGTAAATATTAGAAATGTGGATGCTGTAAAGATAAAGCTTTCAAAGGATTAACTTGATATTGCAAACACACACTTAAATGGTCAGAGTCACTGTAGAATCTCTGTCTCTGTTTGTATTGTGCTTGTGTGTGTCATTTACAGCGCACACACACACACACACACACACACACACACACACACACACACCTGTACGTCTTCTGGCCTATAATCTCTGCTCTTATGTAAACCAAAGGCTCAGCAGGTATAACTGGAGCAAAAACAACTGAACACCTGTGACAGTAGGTTTTGTTCCAACAATACCTTCACATGACTCTTTTATTTTTTTGTCTATATCTTTCAGTGCTGTGTGTGTTGTATGAATTACAGCTGAGCTCAGTGATGACAGCAAACACCATCTGTTCTCCTGACATGTCAGGGAACTGCTGAAGTAGACGGTGTACTCAGAGATGTTAACACACAGGTTAAACACACACTGTTCCCAGCAGTGTGGTTTCTTCAGGCTGCGACAGAGGATCAAAAGTAAGCTCATCCACGTGGACAAAGTGTAAACAGGGTCCCGTAATCTGAACTCAACATGCCGTATAGACATGTTATGTTATTATATTTTCTATAATTATAACTGAAATGTGACAGAAATATGGGCGTTGTCATTTGGGCTAAGACTGTTTCCAAGTGAGACAGAATGAGACAGACCATCAGCAGCGTCTTTTCATATAGTCAGTGAATCTTAACTCACCGGTTTATTTTTTTTATCTTCTTTAGAACAAGCTGCAGAAATCATTACAGCCTCTCCATGCCCTCTCTAAATGAAATGGCAGACACAGTGTTCACTTCATCAAGCTCTGCACTTTCAGCAAACCAAAAAGCACTTCAGAGAAGCCACATATTTTGTCTGGTATCCCAGAAAGACTGAGACTCAGACTGAGCACATTATTATCTCCTAAATGCTGACTTGTCTTTGTACCACGTTCTGACATTTTCTTTCATAAGAATCTGCTGGAGTCAAACTGTTTATTCAGTGTCTTTTACAGATCGCATATCATCATTTATCTGTCAGTGAATGTATTTTAGATCAGATTTCCAGAAAATGCACCATATAATCAAAGGAACTTCTCATAGTTTATCCTCGGAAATTAAAGTAACTTCAGCGCAAGTTTTCACGCTGACATCCAAAGAGGACAGAAACACTGTGATCTGGACATTAATTATAAATCAAGACACCTAGAGGTCAGGAGCTTTCAACTGAGTGTTGTGTAGAAGATATGAGTGTCCTGCGCTCTGTTAAATGAATGTGAAGTTTCTCTCTAATGAGGGAGCGTAATGAGGAGGACTTGTTTTCCCTTCAGTGATACCATTCTGATTGCAGAGTTGTAAAACCTTGAGGAACTGTCTGTAATTAGAGCTTTTACTGGACTGGTAGGTTTGCTGGCAAACTTGTCTCGTAATATCAAGCGTGCGTTTGATGTTGGGGGGAAAACATTCATCTTTTGAAGACATTAAACTATTTAAAAGTATTTTGTAGTGATGTGCTAAAACGGGGTGTCACAGTGGTGCGTGCGGTGGTTGGAAATATTGCCTGCAGGCCAGCTCGGGCCTTTCTGTATGTTCCTCCTGGCACTCCGGCTTCCTCCCACAGTTCCGAGACATGCAGGTTAGGTTGATGGTGACTCCAAATTGCCAGTAGGTGTGAATGCGAACTTGAGAGGTTGTTTGTCTCTAACCTGTCAGCCCTGTGATTGGCTGCCAACCAATCAAGGGTGTACTCCGCCTCGCGCTCAATGCAGCTTCACCCCAGAGTACACATATAAGTGACTATCTCCAAAGAAGAAATCAGCGGGACTGTCTTTGAACTGCGGCAGATGCTCCAGGCAGAGGAACTCTATACATCCTGTATTAGCTCTGCTGCACCGAGGGGAGATCAGTCTGGCACACAGACGTTCATTCATCATCATTCTGTGCTGTTGCATGTATCATACAATAGTTTTCATAGTTTGGGTTTTTTGGTCAAATATTGTAGAAATGCACGGCTTTGCTTGTGTGTAATGGGCCAATATTATACTTGATCTGCATTTAAACTTGTTTTAGGCGTCATCATGAAATCACATGTTTAATGTAAAAGCAGACTGGAGGGAAGGCAAAGGTAAAAACAAATGCATACATGCTAATAGGAAGCTGCTCATTGCAGTTACGCACAGTTAGCATTATTAGTGTTTATTGAACCATTAAATACCAATTCTCACCAGTGGACCATGAAACCTCCAACCCTCCGTGGCTTCATCTCACGCTGATGGTTTTTATAATCTCCCACAGACCCTATAAATGTCTCCCAGCCTCTCTCAGGGTGTCTACAATGATGAAAGAATGTGTACACTGATGGAACAGGCATGCGTTACTCCTGATGTTTTCTCGTGTCTCGTTAGAGCTCAAAGTACGGGATATAAACCCAAAAGGTCACTTGTTAGTTTTAATTGTACAGGAGTGAAATTTCCACTCTGAACTCTTCCCGTGTGACAGGTGCATTGTGAGGACCAGAAGTGATTTGTGCTACTTTACAGATGCTTCTAATAATGTGTGGGCAGAGTGAGGCTGATTATCAAACCAATATGGGCAACACATCATTACTCTCAGCTCGTCAAACACGGCAGCTTGAGCAGTGGCTCTACACTTTACACTAAGATGCTGCAGTCACCCCTCCGGTGTCAGTTGTGCATGTGCAGGGCACCCTGATCAAGTTAGCAACAATAAGTGTAACACTTGGTTAAATGATGGGAAACGGTTGCAGTTTGATTAGGCACCTAAAATATTTGGTTAAGTTTAGGAAAAGATGATGGTTAGGTGTGTAAGTTAAAAAAGAAGTAAGTGTTAACTATTTTGTCACTGTGATCTCCTGTGTGAAAGTACAACATCTGACAAATTTAGCTAGTCTTTCCTCCTCCATATGTATCCTTTTTACTCTCCGTCACCTGATTTTGACAGCACATAGGGTTAGCTGTAGTTTGAAGGATAAGGCCAGAGACCAAGCTGCTGCATCTGAGGTGTGAGAATGAATTGAACAGGGAGATGTGGAGGAGAGCGGCAGAAGTGTGTGTGTGTGTGTGTGTGTGTGTGTGTGTGTGTGGGCATCTACACTCCATTAACCTCTTGGTATGTTCTTCATATAGAAAAGAAACATTTAACATGATCTAACATCACTCCACACAAAGATTTCTGAGAGACTGAACGAGAAGCAGAGATGGTTTGGTGCAGAGATTTTTTTCTCCCAGTGAGACTGAAAATATAGAACAGATGGGATTACAGTCACACTAACTACAGCTGCCTGTATTGGTCACAAGATACCTTTTTCCTATTGAGAAGCATTTAAAGTGGCCACAGAGAAAACAAATGAGTGTGACACACTCACACACACACACACACACACACACAGAGTCTCTGGCCTCAGTTTCAAGGCTTCTAAGTTATGATCTCTGCAGAAGAAACAGTCTCAAAGAACGGAGAAAGAAAATTGCACCATTTTTAATCATCGCTGAATTACAGGATGGACACCAAGACATCAGCTTTGCCAATGGCTATTTTCTTTAATGTCATGTGTGATACTGTCAAAGAACCGGTCAAAGCTGAGCAAGTTTCTTTGAACAGCTGTGAAAAGTAACATGAAGTTACACTCTGTTGTGTATTTCCAAACATAAGAAAACATTTATCTATAAATGCACCATTTTTTTGTTCAATATTTTTTTAATTTCTATAATGCTCAAACTGTTTTGTGTACTTTTTGTTCACTTGTGGTATGTTTGTGCCTCCCACTGTGAATTCAGTCGTATACCCGAAACACAGGAGAGCCTGACTTTGATATTTACTGTAGATATCAATACCGCCAACAGCACAGCAGAGTAAAGCAGTGTGAAATGAGGAAAAAGGGCACCGTTAGATAATGAGGACGGAATATGCAACCAACCTTGATCCTGTACTGATCTCAGCACTGACTTTTTCTTTTAAATGTCAGGCCATCGTCTGAACAGGGAAAACCTTTCTACACATGAAAAGAAACTATCAAGAGACTGCTGAAGTTGTTTTGTTCTGTCTTGCAGTCAAGCACAAACTCTTAATCCCAGTGGGAGCTCTGCTCAGGAGATCAAAAGGAGAAATGGATTCTCTCACCAAAGACGAGAAACACTGAATACAGTTTAACTTCCGATCTGTTCTCACTGTACTGAGATCACACACACTGTATGTTTCTGTGATGATGACTGTAGGGCTGAAATAAGGAACAACACTTGCAGGATAAATAATACCTTTAGCGACATGATACATTCTTTGGCTGCTCTTTCACATTTGTTTTACACACACTGCCAAACAAACTGTAATTTAATGCAATGGTGGATAGTCACTTTCATGGGGGATTGTGGGAGATCAGGAAGCTGCTGTAATCTATAGGTTCAAAGGCTGGCCCCCCAGTTGCATGCTGGGTTATCACTGACAAAATCAGTTTAATATTAAATGACAGGTTGAAGGAAAATGAAGTGTGGATCTAAGTAAGACAAAGTGGCATTTGCTGTTGATGAGGCGAGCCATACATTTATAGATGTGATTATGTACATTCGTAATTTAATATTTTAATACTACTGGTTCTTTAGTATGTTTCAAAAGTCGATGAGCAACAAATAAAGCTTTCATTTGCTGACTGAATTCAAAGGAAACACAACGTGGTGTTATCTGGCACATCCGACCGGTCATGACGTCTCATATTTCTGTGAAGAGAGGATCTGGCTTACAACTCTCAATAGCATTTCTGCTAGTTATGTGACAGGATACAGTTATGTTTCCACACGTCTGGCTCCTTAATACAGAATTAGGCAGTAAACTGTGAAAACAACCATCCAACAACCCTAAAAAAAAAAAACATACAAAAAAATACACTTTCAACCTTCCACCTGTTATGTTACCTTAAAGTGAAATTCAGATGACATCCTATCTCTGCAAAATAATTTTTTTCTCTGTTGTCTGGATACAGCTGAAAGGCATTTTGGCGAACTCGTCGAGAAGAGTTTTTGGCTTGTTGGCATGATAAGCAAGTATTTTGGGGTCCCTGATATATTGAGAATGTGTCTGGCAGGCACCACCGTTTTGCACCACAGATGCCTTTACATAAGGCTAATCACCACAGTTTGAATCTGTTATTAATGTAAGCTGGATGCTTTCTAACTTTACTGGGTTGGCTGCGGGTAAAAGCTATTTAGCATTCTTCTGCATTTGGCACAACTGCTCCAGTAAATCCTCCCAAAAAAAAAAAAAACAGGGGAACCAGATTGAGGAAGGGTGGTGGATATATTTGATGATGCTGGAGGTTGTGCAAATGCAGAATTGATGGTACATCTCCAGCAAAAAGGGAAGAGGGGAACCAGTGATCTTGCTAGCGGTCTTCACTATCCTATTCAGATGGTGTTGTTTGGTAATTTTGCAGTTACTGAACCAGGAAGTGAGGCCAAAGGTTAGAATGCTTTCAATGCCCTTTTAAATATCCTGATGGGATGGAGACTCTGCTGGTCTTTTTCAACATTGCCTAATGTTCACAGGTTCACAGTGGCACCATCTTGCCAGATCTCCTGAAGTCAGTCACCATCTCTTTTGTTTTGCCGACAGTGAAGGAGAGATGAACTGCTCCACCTCCATTCTGTATGCAGATTCATCATTATTGGTGATGAGACCCACTAGTGTTGGATCATCAGCAAACTTGATGCTGTGGTTGGTGAAGACAGTACACTTATAGGCTAGCAGAGTGAACAACAGGCGGGTCAGGATGCAGCCTGGGATGAGCCTGTGCTTACTGAGAGCAGCTCTTGCGAGTGGCTGTCAGCCCTGAGTTGGTGGTGCCTCTACTAGAGGAGGCCGCCGCAAACATCCGTCATGCTGCCATCTTGTTTGAATCTTCAGGAGAGCAAAACATCAGGAGTCTTGAAAGTAATTCATAGGTATTATAAAGCAGTATGAGTGCAGAGCTCAGCTTCAGATGTCCTGGTTGTTTTATTGACGGATCATTTTGGTTTGAGGTTGAATTAAAAAAAAAAAACGTCTGAGTCAAACATCAGAGCCAACTGAACATAACTTTTTATCTTTAAAATGAGGCCAACACGAACAGCTATTCAACATTTGAATAATTGATCCATTTATCACAGCTTGATGGAAAGTTCTCATTTGTCTTTGCCAGACGATGCTCCACAGGATTCCTCAAACTCAAAGACATGCAGCGACGGCACAGCAGTGTTTGTTTTATGTTATCAGCTTCCTATATTTCAGATGGCTGTAAAGTGGGACCAGCATAGAAAAAAACAGTTGGCCATTTGAAGCTCCCGCAGAGAGAAAAGCATCTATGTGGGCAGCTGTGGAATAAATCTCTCTCGGAGGACTGCCTCTGGTCTACACTGGAATACTGTTGGCTAAAGAATGAGTCCAATAAAGAGAGAAATGGCTGCAGTAAAATATGAATGGGTGCCATATTGGTCGTGGCTGTTGTGCAGTATGTGATGCTGAGGGTGTTGCCTCAAACCGGTGGTGCAGCAGTGGTGCACACCTTTGTCACACAGTCTATCACAATGACATCATATACTGTCGCCTGCGTGCTTCATTTAGTTATTATTTTTTGTTCTCTTCATTCCCATGCGTTATCATGTAACACTGAGAGTGTTTGAAGAACAATAGGCTACTTTTGTATTCAGTGTGTGTGCGTGCGTGTTGCAGTAATTTCCCTCTAGAATAGAAAGTGCCAGCTGACACACATCTAAGGATCAATCTCTGTTCGTATGCCTTGTGTGTGTGCAGAGGGTGTACGCTCACGCACAGTGTGGCTTTGTCTGCACCGAAGGATCTGGGCGCAGCCATGCTGTCTTCTTTTTCTTGATGAGTTTTTCTGGTAAGGTGGCATAAGGTAGTTTTATTCATAGGGGTCATATATTGCCTGCCCTCCTTAGTTCTTTGTCTGAGTATTTGCAGTGACATTATTTAAAGCTAATAAAGACGTCGCCTTACACCTTTGGGTGTATTTTACATTTTGAACACTCTGAACTTTACCTCTGTCATTGTTCTGTTTGATGTATAGCAGAGTCACCTAAAATGCCATTTCAGAGGTCCGGTGGCTACATTAGGCATATTAATTCTGTCCATTAGAAACAGTGTCTGATTTAAAATCTCCCTACAGCACCACAACTGACAGCTTGAATGTCTTTAATCCCTCAGTCACTGAACATTGAACTTTGCCTCTTTACACTTTGCTGCCCTCCTGTTGTGTCTTCATATTTACTAATCTACTCTGTTAAAAATAAAATCAATGAAAGCATTATCTTTGCCACAGCCAACATATAGTTCTTATTATACGTTACTGTTATGTCTGCAATAATCATTTCTGACTAATTTACTGAGCAGAGGTTGGTCAGCTATGATCTTATCAGTGTTTATGAGCTGAGTTCAATTTAACTGTAATGAATTGCTGTTTGTCGGTGGCACATATTCCACTTCTACCTCCAGAAGTAGCTTTAAAAGCAGCGAAGAAGCCTGAAGGTTTGAAGCCTGTGAAATCACACTGCCTCGGGGGGGATTTCTTGCTTCACTGCTGGATTAACATGAAAAGAAAATAGGTTTAAGGAAAATGTTTCTCTAATCAGCAGATTATAATTAGAAAGTTCAAATGTTCAGGGCACCTATTATATTCACAAGGGATGTTCCAAGTTCCTTTTAACATAGTGTACTAATTAACAATACAAGAGATGCTATCGTCATATAGTATACCAGGCTATCAGAGCACTTACTTTGTGCTTTGATGTGAATATTTTGAACTTTTATTTTGTAATCCACATACAATGACTGAAAATTGAACTCATCAAATTGTTGTCAAATGTGGAAACTTGAGACAACTTAAGAAAGGACCTGCCAGTTGGGTTGGAAATCGAGTTCCATTTGAGAACCACGTCTAAACAGTAGTCTCGTGTTCTCATGTTCATGTGGTTTAAACCACTAAACCACCACAGAGGAAGTGACTAAAGGGCGAGTCTCTGTTTTAGAAGTCGCTTCTCTTGGATGAGTCAGATGTCAGGGTTCTCATTCATTCGTCATGATTCTATCCTGGCACGCCTAGACACCCCCTCATCACACCTACAAAATCACATAGATGACCTATTTTGGATTGAGAAACCGCAATTTTCACAGAAAGGTAGCATTTGTGGATCCGTTTTTTGCAAAACAATCAAACTTTGCATCTGCGCTGCTGGAAACTTGCAACAAGTAGGAGTTATGGCGGAGAGGGAGGAAGGGACCAAAGCATGGCTTCATGTCAGGAAGAAAGATTTTTAGAGAAAGACTTTTCTTTTTCTTTCTTTTCTTTGACCAAAGGAATTACATGAAAATAAAAGCTGTACAAACATTCTCTTATTTCATCTATTTTAGATGGCCACGGGCAGTTTCTTCTACTCTCAAAAATCAGAATAAATCATCTCTGTTAAGGCTGAAAACCTGTGTACAGAATATTGGTCGGGAATCAATAAGGAAGTCAAAGAATGGCACCAATAAGGAGAATCAATAATGGCATTGTTATCAGTGATGTCAGAACACTGACAGCTGGTGTCCAGTGATATTCACAAATGATATTCACATTTCACTAGTGGGTAAATGTCTCATACATGGCCACATATCTGCAAGTCAATCAGTGGATTTGGGAATATTACTTTGTAACGCATACTGTGATAGTAGATAGTAGGGGAGACTGGCAACAGCTTGAATTCCCAAATGTTTGTGAAAAGATCAAATAGAAAAACTCTCCCTTATTGTTTCTCTAGTTGTATGCTGGCAGCATGGTGGTGCTGTGCCTGTTGCCTCACAGCAAGAAGGTCCCGGGTTCAAATCCAGGGTCTTTCTGTGTGGAGTTTGCATTTTCTCCCCATGGGTTCTCTCCGGGTACTCCGGCTTCCAAAGACATGCACATTTGGTTAATTGGTAACTCTAAATTGCCCGTAATTGTGAGAGTGAGTAGTTGTCTGTCTGTATGTGGCCCTGCGATTGGCTGGCGACCAGTCCAGGGTGTACCCCTCGCCCGAAGTCAGCTGGGATAGGCTCCAGCTCCCCCCGCAACCTTGAGGGATAAGCGGTATAGAAAACGGATGGATGGCTGGATAGTTGTATGCTTTCACACTGCCATTGTCACTCCTACCTCACAGTAAATGTTCCCCCTAGGTTAGCCGCTCTTCCTCACCAGCCACTGTCACATCTACTTCTTAATTCAGTCCAATAAGAAACGGGCTTTAGAATGAGATTAGGGGTCCACTGATTGCTCTCTAATTAGCCAGTGATGGGAGGTTGGTGTCATTGTACAGAGCCTCTCTCCTCCTCTTGGCTTTGCGTTCGATAAGGGTAACCGCTGTTGGCCCAAAATCTCCATTCTGAGGTGACTTTAAAACTAGTTAATTCATGTGTCTTCATGCGCTGTTTTTGAAATATTGGCCTCCTGTATTAGCGAGACACTCGTAATGCATTTCAAGACACTTAAAATGATTTGACAGATGGCTCAAAGTGCTTTAATGGCTTTTTCCTCATGAAATTGAAATTGCCGTAATAAAATCTGTTGGAATTGAAGATGTCACTTTGGAAAAGTTTGGTCTGATTTTATCTGCGAAAGCTGCAGAAGCGATGCACGGCTGAATTTCTTTAACTTAGAGTGTCCATTCTGTGCTTGTCAGCTTTTCTGACTCTGTTGGTAAATTGAGTGATTTCCAGCCACTCCACTGGCTGCCTGTGACATCCTAATAAGATCTAAATCCTCACAGTTTCATTTGAAAATCATCAAACTGCTGTCAGGAAGGAACGGACAGGAAGTGCTGCTGCTGCTGCTGCTGCTGCTGTCCGATCCTTCAGCCTGTTCAGTATACGCTGCACATGCCTCAGCCTGGTTTGACGCTCTTATCTCATTTCGGTAACAGTTACTGTTATGACATTGATCCGTTTCTTTCCTGATATTTCTTGTCACTCCATAAACAGATATTGCGAGATTGTGGAAACCCTCTTCTACCGCTGCCTTCACTCTGTAGAGCTGGCTGGAGTGAAATAGCATGCAGAGTGAGTAGTGGTGGCTCGCCCAAACCTAATCCCCACTCTGCTTTCCATTCCTATCCATCCATCTCGGTGCTTACTACTTGTGTTGTATCAGCGTGTGGCTGAATTCCTTACAGTGCACCGCAGTGTTGATTATAGAGGGCTCACTTGTTGAGGTAAAAAGTGGATTACAGTGGCTGAAATAACTCGGATTTTGTGTTTCTGGTTTCCTCATGTCATTTGCATAATTTGGCTGCACACCTGATTTAAGAACAAAAGGTAATTGCTCTGTGCTTTTGGAGGAGAGAGGATATTCAAATGTGATGGTTTTTTTTTTGTTTTGACTGTGTTACTTTTGTTTTTTGACTGTGTTACTGTTGACTGTGTTCACTCATTTAATACAAACACAAATCTTTTATCAGTTCTATTATTAGAGACATACTCATTCATTCCAATACACACATTTTAATCAACCAGCAAAAACCAGGCCTGAGCAGTTCCAATGAAATACTGGATTAGAGCAACTGTGCAAAATCAGTTCCTGCAAGATGTTCCAGTGTTGGATACAGACTTCTGAAACCATTCACACCCATTCGAAATAAACAGTTGGAATAAATCCCTCAGTGAAAGATTAGATTTTACATGTTACTGATTGAATTTGGTTAATAAGACTCAGCTTCATAGAGAATAATTTAGACAGAGTGTGGGGACAGAGAGAAGTTACACTCCTTTAATCGTTACCTGTGCTGTCTGACATGTGTCCCTCTCTTAGGGGACAGTCAGACATGATTAACAAAATTAACATTGGCAATATTTGCCTCCCGTCTGCTTCCATTCAATGTGAGCAAAGGGCCAAAAAAAAAAAAAAATTCACATCCATTGGCAGGGGGAAAGTTAAACCTTCACATGAGGATCAACTTTGGTTGAATTTGATATGCATTTCGCTTCGGCAGGCGACGGTCATTTGCCTGCATTTACACATGTGTGGCTGTGCCCTCACACAGTTACACGCTCCACGCTCCGCTGTCAGGCACCAGTCACCATTAATAATTAGGTAATGTATCCGGAGACTCACACTTCGCTCGCTGGAGCTCTATTATTTTTGTTCTCCTTCTTCTTCATTCTTCTTAAATGATACATAAACCTAACACGTGGTTTAAGTGTATGGTGGAAGTGTGATTAGTGTCCAGAGTTGTGTTTGGTCTCTTAATTAATGTTCAGGTGTGTTTTGGATGCCACATGAATTAAACTAATCAAAATTATGTCGAGCAGCACAATCTTACCAGGTGATTTATTCATTGTGTGTTCTATTAATGTATGAGTGTTTACTTTAAAGACTAGAGGCTGCTTTCAGTAATTGTAAACTTGTCCGTGTGCACAACAAATAAGAGAAAGAGTAAAAAATGTGTACGCCATGCAAAATATTAAATGCCAATTAAGCTGCCATGAAAGTTAGTGAGCTGAAGTAAAACTGATAGCTACTGAGTGAAGTTTTTTGAGCTCTTGATGAAGTTTAAGAGAAATTAGAATATTTCCCCCACTATCCAAGTTTTAATTCAACATTTAACAGCCATGTTAAAAAAGTAAGACAGTTATTTACAGTCATTACGGCTGACTGAACACCACCTATCCGTCAGTTACACGTTATTTCGGAATACATTTTGTTTTGCCAACTGCTTGCTGAAGCTTTACAGAAACCAGGGTCTCTCTCTCTCCAGCACAACTCAAACTCAAACAGTCTGTCCAAGTGATTGTTCAACCACCTTAAAATTCTGTTCAAAATTGAATAAAGTGATTGAATATGAATAATGCTCACTACTACCACAAAGCCTTTGCAGTGTCGCTCACAACAAAGCAGAAATCCATCAGTGCGCTCGGCTGGAGGACACCACATATCTATTCAAAGAAAAAGAATCCAATGTTAACCTTTGAAAAAGTTATCCAAAGTCACCTGAAATAAAATTCTGCTTTTTTTCCTCGCACATCTCCATCGTATGCACACATTTCGTCACACATTCTAACAGACACAGTTGGCATTTTAAGATGTTTAACTCCAACTCTTCAAAAATGTATGTGAGTGTAAAACAAGTTCATACACTTAAATGATTACCAGTTGGACTTTTAATTCTGTGAATAAAAAAATTAACGTTTTGTTTTGTATCTTTACTTAATAAATGTCTGACTCTGGAAACAAAAGTCATGAATCATAGATCAGCTAGTCTTTATTATGTGATGAAATGTTTCCCTTGTTATTGTCAAGTTACGATTAATGTTGTGACTTTTCATGAATATTTAAGAACTTTTGGAGAATTTTAAGCACTGATCTGCATTTCCTTTTTCTTTTTTTTAAACTTTCGTGTCCAAATGGATTATTGATGCACTGCATGCTTTTCTCCGGCCTGTGTAGCCTCTTCGTCCCTCAGCCACTAAAATCCTCCAATATTAATATCAGTACTGCAGAATCTCCCACCAGATGGAATCATATCTCATTTATTGTAAGGTCTTGCTGCTCTAAGCCATGTGGGACAAAAAAAGGAATAACATTGTAGAGCTATTGTGGGGATTTTTCTTCTTTTCTGAAGAAAAAAAAAAAAGAAACATTTATTTTTAATTTATGCTGCAGTCATATAATCGGATTTGTTTTTCCCGCTACAATTCTGACACAGTGCAAACATAATAGTTAGAATATCTTTAGGAGTCTTAGAATATATGATTGCTGATTATCTGAGGCACGGTCTGCTCATACGCATCTTTGAACACAACATGAGTGGACACAAAAAACACAATGAAACAAATCGAGAATCCACACGCACAGTTTGAATTAAATCACTTCCTGCTTGCTTTTGCATTTTGGCAGCCAAAAGTTACGTCTGTCGGTGCAGATTAATTTAATGAGCTTTGACTTGACAGGGCAACGCAGACAGAGAATGAAGGACATTTTATTTACTTCACCAGCAGAAGAACTGCGATGATAACTTCTTTTCAATAGCACACACACACACACACACACACATTGTTGCGTTGTTAACAAGGACAACAGTAATCTGTCAGTGATGAATGCAAAGTGAATGATTAAGAATGTGTACAGCGGACCTCTTTTTTCCTACATGTATATATATATTGCATGACGCAAAAGTGTCTTTGTAATTTTCCGTCAGTTGACAGCTCTTTTGTTGGCTTTCCTCAGCCACGCTTTTGTTTTTCACCTACACAGTTTGAACAGAAGGAGAAGTAAAAAGAAAGGAGGTGGAAAAACAACTTGTTGTTTCTTCAGCAAACGAGATTGGCTGCTGGGTGTCGAGTCACAGCTGTTTGACTCTGGGAGAGAGGGAGGCCGACGCTGCTCTGATGAGGGCAAGAAAATAAAATAAATAGTATACATTTCAGAGAACAGATCAGGCCATAAACTATTATCGATCCAAGATAATAGATAACATGGCCTGATCTGTTCTCTGAAATGTATACTATTTATTTTCTTTTCTTGCTTCTCGTATGACAGAAATAGGGGATGTTGGCTGTGTCATTATCAATCATTTGGTGGAATCTTAAGGTCATACAGGTGGTCAGGACCGTGTCATCTCCATTCACACACTAACCTCAATCCTCAACTGTTCGTGTTTATGCCATGACGTGGTTTATTGTCAAAGGCTGACACGTCAGCCTCAGAACCAGCTGCTTCTGTATGGTGACCTTCATTCTGCTGAGATTCCTTAGTCCCACTGAGAAACTTAGTGTAGTTCTCTCAGTACAGTAAGTAAGTGTCTCCCTCTTCAAGTCTTTCAGAAGGTTAACTCTGGCAAATGGACTGATTCAATCCTTCCACTTCCACTAATTTCATGCTGCATTTCTTTTGTAAAGGAGAGCAGCAAGTACTGTGCGTGTGTTTGGGTGATGGAAGGAGTGTTTGGAGTAGGAAGTTAGCACTGATCCAGTAAGACCACAGCCACACACTCACTACCCTTATTAACATCCTGACAGCTGTGCCCGCTAATCTGCGTGAGGAGATTAATGAGATTAATAAGCATTTGATACAGAAGAACTATTTCTCCCTAACATGATTATTATCATTATTTAGTCCTCCCACATTGCTGTTAGGGATAATAAAATAATGATTTTGAGATTTAATTCTGCTCACATTCTGTTCCCACTAAGTGCTGATTCAGGTGAGCTGCTCTGCACACATTTATTAAACCCCACGGGAACAAAATGAATATGCATGCGCTCTCTGACTCGTCTGTAGCTTAGAAAACCACTGCAGTTGTTGGTGGATAATTCATATCAGTTGAAGATGATCTGATTTTGCATGCACAAATTGTTATCAATCGTTCATAACTTTCCACGCACCGGTTATGGCTGCTTCATCTGGGATAAGTTTTGCTCTAGATGTGTTGTTGTAACCATTATGTGATAAAGGCAATTATGTTATGGGGAAATTCAATGTATTGATTGATATTTAATATTTTAGGAAAAAGCAAAAGAGGCACGATAAATATGGAGACTTTATTTAACTGGTTCCGCTGATGTGTACTCGTCCGCAGGTGAGCACAATTTGACAACTGAAAATATGAGAGCTAGGACAGAATGAGTTCTGGGAGCCTGATGAGCAGGAGGGTTCAGGCGAGGAGGAAGGTACTGTAGCAGGTCAGGAGGCTGATGGGACGATTTGGAGCAGGTGGGCAGAGCAGCAGGCTGCCTGACGGACAGGTGAGACATGACTGATTGTGTCAAACAACACAAGCTTGAGGCAGGAGGAGAGAGCGGCAGAAGAACAAGCTACATGGTATTAAACAAATAGTGCTCAATTGGCACGTGAGCCAAATGACTACAGGCAGTGAATATAAGGGACGACAACTAAAGTAGTGATGTGAAGCAAACCAAGAGCTTGTTGTATGTTTCCAGCTGAAATATGTTCATATATTTTATGAATGAAAACAGGAAGCTTCCCCAATATTTTGTTTTGAATATTTCACCTACCACAAGGAAGATGTGTCTTAACTATGCACAAAGAATATTTTTAGTCACGCAGATGTTTGTCTGAATATAACAACCAAAACTTCAACATTAAGATTATAGCCTCTCTTTATTGGATTCTGATAACAGGTGGTTTTCAGTGATGGTCCTCCACACGCACAGCATTTGTGTTATTTAAAATGGAGAGCACATATTGGCACGTGTATGCCAAAAGTATCTGGTTGATCTTGAAATAAAAAAATGTTGTTTTCTTCAGATACAAGGTTAATTTTCACAAGATCTCAAAACTTTGTTCTGTCAAGATAATGACATAATTAACCAGAGACCACGAGAAAAAGGATGTTAATAGGCCAAAGCCATTGTGTCTCAAGATTTCTATCACACTCGACATGTCACGCTGATGAAAGATGTATGACTGTAACACTTTCTTGCTAAGTCACCTTTTAGACTAGCTGCTGCAAGCAAACTCAGTTTTCACACACTTGGAACTTGATAGAAAATCAGGTTGGAAATGGAGCAGTTGTGTGTGTGTGTGTGTGTGTTATACAGGGTTAGACTGCAGCATCACCCCCAAACCCTATCAGGCAAGTCTGCATCACGTTCTGGCTGCGGTCCGGTTTTGCGCTGACATCTTTATATTCCACGGGAGCATTTGTGGCTTATCATTTGACTTGCTCATATTTTGTTGATTTGGTAATTTTCTCTTTGCCGTTTGTTTGCTTGACTCCCTGCTCATCTCATCTGCTCTCTGCTGCTTGATGCAGCCAGGCCGTGGCTCGTGTCAAAAATAGATCAGACGCGTATCTCCCAGAAGGACACTTCTAGAGCGGGCACGATCAGCTTCAGCTTCAGCTTCAGCGTCGCAGCCGGAAAGTTACACAGATACTCCCAGTGGGATATAGCCTTTAGTTAGTTGATACGTCCCACCAGAGGGTTAAGCTCATCCAGCCTTTGGCCTACGTCTAGGATCCAATCACAAATGTTCAGAGAAATTTTACAGCTTAATGTAGACTTGCTGATGGCTGACTGATGGCTTGCCATGGCATGGTTGTGTGATTTAAGATTACTTACTTGTTTAATGTAAATGCAGATTGTGTTGTGTTGGCTGAATATTTACCCTATTTTAACTTATTTAGTTATAATAACTCAAAGAGTTACTGGATACAATATTTCACACTGGTCCAATTAATGGATTAACAGCAAATCCCAGGAGTTCCATTTTCAGAATGTATCACTCAATGTTGTAGTTGATAATCATTGATATCTGTACAAAAAGCAAGGACTAAACATAAAGAGGTAGAATTAAAGCACTGTGAAAGATAGCAGTGGGTGGGATGGCATGAGATCTGTCCAGAGACCTCTCGTCCAAGACCAGAGTCTGTCCACCGGGCCTGAGTGCGTCTCATGGTTAAATGGCCACACACCCCTAGGAAACACACCCATCTATTAGTCTAGTGTCTCTGGAGGACAGTAAGCTATCAGCAGAGTGAGCAGAGAAAGCTAGTTGATGGAGAGGACTGTGGAAAGAGAAGGATAGATAACTATGGAGAAAAATGGTCAAATCCAGCTGTCCGTCAGAGGAGGGGAAGAGCTGGTGATTGTCTGAAAAAATGAGTGAAAGGGCGATGTGTCACATAATAGATGTCTTTCTCAGCCTCCTTCATCCACTGGCGCCGTGCTGTCATCCTAGATGGATGCTGTCGAGCACAGCGACACAGGGCGTCAAACAGTCTCTCCACACACACACACACACACACACACACACACACACACACACACACACACACACACACACACACACACACACACACACACACACACACACACACACACACACACACACACACACACACACGCAGTGTTGGGGAAGCACAAACAGGGTGTTTTATTTTGCAGGGCATTTGGTGCAATCAAGAATTGTCCATAGTGGCTGCAATCAGCTCCAGTCTACCCACTGCACAACAAGACACCAACACACAACAAGTGTGTTTTTTTTTCATTATTTTGCACTGATGCATCCTAAAAATATTAAAATGGGAAGCTTGCCTCGTACTTTCAGTAATTTATTAATAAGGTACTTTTAAGTTTGACTTAAGTGGATATGTCAAATGGTAATTTGACATATTTATTTAATAAGAGTTTTTTTTTTTTTATGGGAGTAATTTTATTTTTCCTCAAGTACAACATTTTCAGTACTCTACCCACCATTGGTGCTTGAAAATGACCTGACACACTTGACACAGCTACATATGTATATTTTTTTTAAACCCTTTTTTAACTTAACTAGTCGTTGTGAACCTCTGAAAAGGGTTTATTTCTGTGTGCTGTACATCCATTCATCCATTATCTTTCGCCTATCTGAGGTCGAGCCGCGGTGGCAACAGGTTAAGCAGGGCACTCCAGACGTCCTTGTCCTGAGCAAATACATGTTCCGTCCATGTGGATTGCATTTGTTCCCTATACTCATTTAATGTACCCTTGTACATAAAATGAGAGAGAGCACTGAGAGCTGCTCCTGAAGTGCATCTGTGGAGGTGTTTTAAATCCACTTTGAGCATCGTGTTGTCTCCGTCCTCTGTCACTGTGGTCGGCTGTTGAAATCAGCCTCAAAATTCTCATCAGATACTCTGTATGTGATGGCCACATATCCGTGATGATTTAATTGCTATTCTGAAAGCGCAGGATTGTGGGTAATCAGACAAATCTTATCAAAAGGCTTAAAAGGCTGGTCGTCCATTACATGCTGGGTTGCAACTACATTATTGTCAGTTAGCTTCATTAGATTGTGTACTGATTTACAGGACTACTGAGCATTAAGGATGAAAACTGAGGCATTTGGTTCAAAAGTGTGTGTGTGTGTGTGTGTGTGTGTATATAGAGAGAAGCTTTTTATTGTACAGTACAACCTAGTTGTTGTGGTCAAGCAGTACATTGGTTTGTACTGCTCTGCTGTTGTGCCCTCAAACAAGGTACTTAATTGGATTCATCTGGTAAATGACTATGATTCTGGCAGAGGAGATGAGAGGGATACTTTGCAGATTTTCAAGTGGCTTTGTATTGTACAGTGTGGTTAGTATATGCAAATGAGCAATGTTTAACTTTCCTCGTGCTGCCTGCCAGAGCTCCTCACTCGGCTCACCGTTACCGGCTGTTGTTCGACTGGTTTACTGACTGAACAGTAAGAAAAACATTTTTATTGTGAGGCATAAAGCTGTATTAAAACAAATCTTAGCGTGTACAGTATTCATACCAATGCTTCAATCTCCGGAATACAGAATGGGATGTTTGTTTCTCGCCTGTAATTTGTCCTGCTCTGCTGTTTTTCTCATCTTATTAATAGATTGTTTTACTCTGTGCAGTCAAGTGAGTGCCTTTATGACTAATGTGCTTAATTACAAAACAAAGCGTTAGTGTAGTGTAGAGGAACCTCTCCAGTCACTGCTGAAGCTGACTGAACCTTTGTTTCTTTCTCACAAAGAAAGAAAATAGTTTTTAATCGACTCATGCAGGATTATATTTTTCCTTTTATATATTTTATATTTTCTTTTATAATGTTCTTTCTGAGGTCTCAAAAACATGGAGCTTGACATTGTCCCCTCAAAGTGGCTCAGCAGGGCCTTGGTTTGGTTTTTCAAACCTCATTATGCCGCCTCCCTCTAGTTAGAGCTCGAATGTTAGCATATCATTTTGTTCAGTGTTTGACTTCCTCACTGCTGCTCTTTTTTTTTTCTCAAAGAAAACAAAGTAAACATAGTTTTTCATTGTATAAACGTGTGGCTCGCATCTGACAGACGGCTCTGATGTGTTTTGGAGCTTCGGTGTTAGTATCATAATGGTGTATTTAAGTTGTCTTACTCAGTCTCTGCTCCTGCTCGCCCTGCCGAGCAGCCGTACCTCTAGAGGTTTTGTAGTAATGTCACAGAATAACAAGATGTTTTTGCTCCATTGATCTCAATCTGTGTACCTCCACTGTCAGACATGGCTGTGTTCTGCTTTGGCTGCAGTAATCCCCTGTATTTACAAAGTCATTCTCATGTTGAGAGCTTTGCTCTGTTTGAGGCCACTGAGCCGTCGACTTCAGCTTGTATTGATTCTACAGTCAAATTTACTGCATTGAATACACATGCGGCTTTATTTGAGTGTGATACACACTACCAAACCATGACAAAGTTCACCAGTGATCAAGAATTTATTCTTCTGTTTGATAATTAGAACTAACAGCCATTTGAATTAACTTAAGATTCAAATATTCCTATTTAAACTCTAAAAGCAGCAGCTTTACAGCTTTAATGTGGATTCCAAAAGGTCAAACTGAATTTCCCAACAGGCAGAACAACATGAATAGATTGAAACTTTCCTCCCAGGGGAACATTGTGCGAGTCTGGCCAAGGTAACATATTTTAATCATTCCGAGTTTTGCCCAACAGCAAAGTAAACATGCTCGTATTTAACTGGCATGCGTCAGACAACCATCTGCAGACAACAGATCCATCTGTTGCAGTAAGTCCACATCGACACCACGGAAGTCAGTTCTGTAACAGCGAGCACGAACCCGATTCAAGTTTGTCTAACTCGCAACGCAAAGTTTTGGGGATCTACGGCCAACTGTTGCTCCTCATTAGAGAGGGTCCACCACTCTCTGAAGTTTTTTTGGTGGAAATCCTGTCAGTTTCTCCTGACTTTCTCTTCAAGCTGCCTCCTGGCTGGTAAATGGTGTTCATTACGCAGAACTGTGAAGGTGTCAGAATCACGGAAGGCACAACTAATGTTGTTTTCCCATCCAGCAGCACTAAATTGTTTTCCTCCACCTCCAGGTTTTTATGACGACCATCAGCTCTACCAGAAAAAACACTTAAGCATCCGCGTTTAACAAGAAATGCAAAACCATTCATGTGTATTCCAATAAACTATAAAAATATAGAGACAAGGGAGAGAGGAGTAGACCCCACTTTTACACTACTGGTAATTTATGTAATTGAGCATATTTCCACTGGAGTGATTTTCTTTCCTCAAGCAAATATATCCTTTCTATCACAGCGGACAGCCACGGAGAATTTCAGCCCCGTATTCTGGTATCATAGTCAATAAATGGATATTATTTTGTACACAGTTAATCAGTTATGAACAGCAAACTAATGATGCGGCCAGACTCCCTCTGGTTATCAAAGGTGGAAAAACACACATTGAACACTTTTCAAGCGCAATCCCACTCATTAAGTGGACGAGCCTGCGTTCTCTACAGGCGTCACATCAACGTGATGTTTTTCCGTTCATACGATGTCAATCTCTCATATATCACACTATTAATGGTGCACATTTTTGAAATAAGTTTGATAATAAGGCTCAAACAAATGGAACCACACTTCTTATCAGGGTGTTATATCAGAACTGTCACAGTGAATCACGGGTCTTAATGGGAAATTAAGGAGAATAGCTTAGCTGTGCCTCTCAATTTGCACATTATTTACAGAGTCCTGCAAAACGATGATGCAGGATATTACAATGGTTCTATTTTTGTTTTGTTTTGTAATGAAAATGTGCTGTTAAATTAGAACACTTATGGCGGTATGCTGGTTTTTCCATCTCCATATCAACAAGTAACCCGAATTTAACCCCAATTAAAACAAACAGTTTTGCACTGTGCTCAGCAAAATTGCGACAAAACCAAAATGGATTGGACTTTTAAGTATCCACTTTTTTTTTTTTTTAAACTGAACTAAAATAATTGGACAAGCTGTCACCAATGACCTAGTGCGCAGTAAACAGAGAAAAAGAAAAGTTTTTGGAGACGAAGAGGGGAGACAAAGGAATGGACAAAGGAGTGGTAGAGAAACTGCATGATGGTAATGCTCCTTTTAAAGCAATTTTCTTTTGGCTGAAAAGGACACGTCTCAGATCAGTTCTCTGTCACAGCTCTCACCCCGTCACCTTTCAGCTGGAATAGTTTCCATTTGCAGGGGGAAAAAAAAGTGCCACAGCAGATTAGACTATGTGCTGGAGCTGGTTGGTCTGACAAGACAAGGCAGATATGAGTCCATGGAAATATTTCTAGGATGTCATAACTCAGTGAGTGGTTAGTCGGCTAGAAGTTTAGGACTAAATGCTGCTTCTCTC
This sequence comes from Pempheris klunzingeri, assembly GCF_042242105.1. Taxonomy (NCBI): domain Eukaryota; kingdom Metazoa; phylum Chordata; class Actinopteri; order Acropomatiformes; family Pempheridae; genus Pempheris; species Pempheris klunzingeri. Next base: position 21,527,334 of record NC_092015.1, read on the forward strand.
ACTGTGCACTGAACACTTAACAGTCAGTTTATGAATAACAACGTAGAAGTATGGCAAAGATTGTTTATGGCGCAGAGCTTTTCTGTATCAGCCCTTGAATCAGTTACTGCAGTCGTTCTTATGAATGCGATCTCAATGGAAACAGTGGCTGCTCCGATTTTAAATGCTCTGCACACGTTGAAGCTCATTTTATTTCTGCTTCTTGTGTAATTTATTCGGTTGTTGGGATACATAAGCTGAAATGTGAGCTCTGCAGGCTTTGTTTGTCACTGGTAATGGAGGATTATTTTCTTACATGAATATTTAGACGCTGATTAACACAACAGGTGTTTATGAGATGGCTGCGGTCATATTGGAATAAAACTGCTCGACGTGTTTGTGATGGATTTGGGCTCAATGCAGCGCAGTATTCTAACCAAGATAATTAGATTCTCTTTCTGAGGCCGACTCTCTTTATCTGTGATATTCCTTTTAACGTCTCCCAGGTAATACAATAGAGTGCTGTAATAAGGATTCACAGTAATTGAAAAGTTAAAAGTATATACTTTAGCAAATTACTATTGTATTCCACTTATGGTCTCCATGATTGCATGGATCTCTCATATCAAGGGTATGACCTACAGTGTCACTTTTATTACCTAATTTATCAGAAAAAAAGCAGCCCAGCTTCACTTTATTTCCTCTTCACTGCCCAGGCTGCTGATTTAACAATATTAATATACTGGAAAATACAGCAACCACTGTAGTGAAGAGGACCCATTTACCTTTGCATGGGTGTTATTGTTGAAAGTACCTTTACCAACCATTATTTTATAATGCTTAAAGTACTTGTTTAATTTTCCAGTGGAGCTGCTCGACTTGAACATTTCCATAATGTCAGGTTTTATTCAGACCTCCCGCTGAATCGTCTTGGTCCTGAACGATGGCTGAAGAAATAATCACTCAGTCTTTGAAACGGGACACTGGAGGCGCAGCTCTTCCTCTCTGCTAGAGTTTAGAACAGCGAGGAAAGAGGAAATGATAGACAGCTCCCGGTAAGTTAACATCTCAGAGGACGAGCTGCTGTGGCTGCAGAGCGGAGTGACAGGACTCAAACGGAAAGTGACGAGATAAGGAAACAGACAAATAGTTCTTCAACGGAGACGGTGAGCAGATCTTTAAAGGATAACTTGTGGATTTAGTTTAGCTTTTCTCTGATCTTTCCATTGTCGTGAATGTACCAGCATATAGACGGACCAGTAAATAGACCAGTGTTTTGAAACATATAGTCGTATAATACACATAATGGTAAATCTAAGTTGATATTGATGTATTGATTTCCTTACTGCTCATCTGAGAACATGTAATTAGTGGTTGAGCTCAAGCTAAACTTGCCTACTGATAATATAGTTTGTAAGGTATCTAACTGAATTCCTGAGAATTATCAGCTGATCTTCTGAGTCCCTGAGATCTTTCCAGTCATCAGACTTTTTTCCGTTGGCTTATTATCCTACACTACAACCATACTACTGTCATCGCTATCAATGCATTTTTAGTAGGACACTAAGGGAATATGAGCATATATATATATATATATATATTGCAGGTCACGAGAACAAGGCTACATATAAAATCTGAATAAAATAAACTTATTCTAATAAATGTACTACTATAATAAACAATTAGTTGCAGTTCAGTGCTTCTCGCAACTCTTTGTATCCCATTATGTCTCACAGGCTAATGCTGCCTACATGAATGACACCGCATAGACACAGTGAGCACACTAGCATTTGCTTTCAGCGCAAAAGTTTTTTACAAACACAGAAGTTTGATTTCGCTGTTAATACGCCGTCAGACGTCTTCCTGATGTTTTTTTTTTTTTTTTTTTTATTGTCTACATTTGCAGACTTTCATCTGCCTCTTCCTTATAACGACTATATCTTATATTTATAGTCACAACATTCCGTCTGGCTTCGAGTCATTTCTGAGAAATCATCAGGGGGAAGCTAGAGAGACCGGGCTCTGTTGAACGACTACGATTTGGCAAAAGTCTGTGGACCATGTAATGAATAAAAGTACAGAAGTCAAAAGTGTAGCGATTAATGTTTTATTTTCGTGTGCCAGTTAAGTCTGTTTGCGGTATGGACTGAATAACCTCAGCTGTAACTCATCAGCTTTAAAGAGAATCACAAACCGCTCAGTTATCATGAGCCTCTGGGCATAGCTGATTAGAACGAAATAAGAAAAACACCACACTGATAAAATGAGGACTTTGTTGACTTTTTTCCTGTTTTCTTATCTGGAAAAGTAAAAGTCACGTAGGGAGAACCAGATCAACAATACCAGAGATAAAATGTTTTTTTGGCTAATGCACACAAAAATATTCCTCTCAGAATTGAAATATTGACTCAGTTCTGCAGTAAATGAATCTATTACATGTGGTCCAGTCCTCAGTATGTATGGGTGTCCATAGATAAATTGTGATGTCAACAGTAGCTAAAACTCTTGCGTTAATATGTTGTTTTGTCTTGTTAGATCAGGGAAAACGGTAATTGGGATCAACAGCAGTGTGTTGATGTTGTTCTGCTTCACTGTCACAGTGAGTCAACAGCTGTTTGCCTTGCTAAAAGCCTCTTAACAGCTGACTGCTCTCCACATATTCACACACACACACACACACACACACACACACACACATACACAACAGCACAAGCAGAAATCTGCTCAAACTGAGTCCAGACTCCCTACAGAGGACGGCGAGAACCCCAGGCTGCAGGTTTCCCCAGAGGAGAGGAACATTCTAAATAGGATCTCTTCTTTGTCCAGCCTATTTCTATCAGACATAACTCACTTCATTTATAATACGCATAACTCATGCTTCATAAATTCAGCTCCTGAGAAATAGCCTTCCTCCTATCTCAGCCCCATCCTAAGGTAAGATCTTAAAGTGCTCGCTGATCCTCATTTGTCTAAAATGATCTTGAGATAACAGTAAAACCTGAAAGAAAAGGTGACCGACTCATGAATGAGCCTCCGTGATATCAGAAAATGTGTCTCACTGATCAAATTCAAGTTTCAACTCTGTGTATTTTATTGTTCTCAGAATTCGATTCTACACTGTTGCCCATAAAGTTGGAATAAAATGTTTTTTACCTCTTCTCATGAAATGATTGTGACAATGTGTTTTATTCTTGATAAATAAAGTGTATATCTTCTCAACTTTATTGATCAAACTCTTCCAAACACATCACAGTGAAACTTAAACCATAATTAACCTTTGCAAACTGTGTATTCAGGCTTTAACAAAATTGGGGGTATTGAACAATTATTCCAACTGTATGGGCAACAGTGTATATAAAAGAAAGATAAACTTCAGTTTCTCATTGATTTTGCTGCAAATCCATTTTAAATACCTTTTAAACAAGAGCGTTACTTGTAGAACAGATGCCTCGCTGGGCCTGCTGGTGTCGCTAGAGTGCAGGTCTAACAACGAGCACACACTAACAAACCTCCTGACCATGACCCTCAACCCTCAACACAGGACTGAGAAATGCTGGGTTACATGTTTCATTCATAGAACTGTTAAAACTGTGATAAAGAACTTGTGTATTATTTTAGCTTCTCCTTCTTGTTTTATTTGTATCTCCACACATTTTCTCATGCTTTTCTTAAATTATTGCCCTTAAACCAGTTACTGACAATATTGAGACCTGAATCATGCAAGCCTTTTTCTCTCTTATTGTTGTTGTTTCGACTGTTACTCTCAAACTAAACAGGATCATTAGTCTGTCTATTAGAGTCTGACTTATTCTTTGCTCATACTTTTTCCTCATTATCCTCTGTAATCTACAGCGCACTCAGGTGAATCACTCGCTACCGTCTTATTTCTACTCAACATTTACATTAAAATATTCATTTGAAGATCACAAGGGCGGGCTGTGAGAGAGTCTGGGAGCCTGCTCATGACAGAGAGAGCCAAAGTAAAGACAATAAAAAAAAAATGATTTTGTTCCATTGTCCACTTCTGCAGAATTGATCTATTACATTAACCTGAAAACCCACCGATCCACTCAGAGAAAATGCGTTTGTCATTCCCCATATGTTGACAAATGAATTTGATTTTCTCAGTCTAACCTGATTGTGTCTAAGCAGTGAGCTGAACAGGAGCTGGAAACTCAGCAGGCTATGAAAGAGGCTTGGACATGAGCTGAGTGTCAGGAGCGAACTACCAAATAAAGTCATAAAAAAAAAAAACCCAGCAAAGGTTTGTGTGTTGTATGCTTTATAAGTCATGCTTTGGCATCTGTGAGTTACCAATAAGCCCAAAATAGCTGTTTATATCTCACATTGCTGATGGAGGTCTGACTCCTCTCGCCTCCTCTCCTCTGGATAGACGGTAGTCTATAGTGGATAGACTTTAAATAAAGACGCACGGCAGGAAATAAGAAATAGTCTGCATTAGGTTATCTCTGTGTGAAGGGAGCGTTATTTCTAGACTGGAGAAGGCAATATCACTCCTCCTGTACAGAGCAGTAGTAGGAAGGTGTGGGGAGGGTGTGGATGTCTGCGATAAGCACAGCTGAGTGGAGTTTTGATACCCGAGCAGCTGTTTATTTGAGAATTTTAAACAGGCTGTTAAATCTAGCTCTCTGTATAAGTGTGAAAGTGTGTTATCTTTCTCACTTAAGACAGTGGAGATATGAGGTTGGGTTTTTTTTTCTTTTTTTCCTTCAGGCAGAATTCATTTTCAAAGCATTTCAGACTTGTTAATGTTTGCAAGATGTACCTTTACATGAGGCAGAACTAGGCCAATTTTCAAATTATGAAACTCATGCATTAATACTTCCTATACTGTAACAGCAGGGAACATTAAAAGACCACCTTCTGTCTCTGAATCTGCAGGAAGGCACTGTAGTGAAGGAAAGAGGGGAAAAAAATGTGACAGGAGATACCAGGTTGATCAAAGATATACAGTAAACAGATCAATTATCTTCCCAGCCAAGATACGCATCACATCAGTACTAAGACGGGATCTGTTTTATCTGTGAAATCTGGACCAAATCGACTACAAGGAGGGACAGAAAGGGATTTAAATGGATGATGAATTTAAATGGATGATGAATGAATGATTAGACCAACATAATTTTTTGCTAAATCTGCAAAAAAAAAAAAAACGCTGCAGTAGAAAATAACAAAAAAGAAAAAAAACATCTTTTCTGTTTTTACAGTCGTTTTCATCACTTAATTAGTTCTGATGTACACGTGGGACACCAGGTGCTGCAATTAACAACAGTAGCTGTGATGTGAAACCAACAGTATTCACTGCGAAGCCGATAGGCAGAGGTTTTCCTTGGATTCATTGTTTCTGTCCATCAGTCCTGCAGTTGACCCATCAGGCCTTCTTTATTTCCTCTTTCTCCATCAGATAACGAGAGATGCAACAAGGGATTTCTTAAGATTTTCTAAGATTTTCTAAGATATGAATTTCACACAGTAATTATCCTGTCAAGTAACTTCCTGCCTCGTAACATTTTTCATTGAGTTCCACTGATGGGAACACTTTTGCCTTTTACTCATATGAGCAGACATAAATCAGACCAGCCTCTCTGTATGAACCAAACTCTCTCTCTTCTCTCTCTCTCTCTCTATCACAACATCCTACCAAAATGACAGCTGGCAACCGGAGGATGTCAGACTCAAGATCCATTGCGCTCTCAGGCCTCTTCATTTTATGGCTGTTTGTTCGTAATTGGGTGGGTTAAAGGCGGAGGAGTATTTCCCTCATGGGGATTAATAAATTAGTATTCTATTTTTATTCTGTTCTAATTTATAAAGAACAATTTGAGGCAGGGACATTGGGAGGTGGCGGAGCAGCGTCTGGTGCTACTCTATCATTTGAGCCAGTGGAGGGCAGATTGATTTACCCTAAAATAAATGAAATCCTTAATCCACAGTTTAACATAATCAACTGCACAACTTTTCTTTCGCTGGATGAGCTTAGTTCTCAAACACATTTGAAATCGAACCCACTGAGACAATAGCCAACATATACGAAAACAGCAGGTCGTCTTACTCAACTGAACCACGAGGAAGAAAACAACTAAATCACCTAATAAATCCTATACTCAGAACACAATATACACATTAAATCTCAATCGATCTCATGAGTCTATCCATCCATCTATCCAGTCTCCTGTTTCTTTCCAACAAATTCAAAAATTGTAACAAATTATTTATCTCTCATGGAGAGATCACCAAATTCCCCTTTCTTTCATGTATCAGGTAACTGTGACGACAGAAGAGTTGGACTTGTGACAGTGTAGAGGAGTAACTTCCATGCAGCTCACAAAGACACAAACTAACAGGGCTGTTATATACAATAATGCAGCTCAGGGAAAGATTCCTCATACATGTGCGTGTGTTTACACACAGCGGACAGGTCTGTTTCCTTCCGACATGTTCTGACCAAAGGTGGTTTTGTAACAATCTCACTTTTTCAGACTCACCATAAATGATTTTTATTTCACAAATGTGCCTTGTCAAGAATTAATTTGTGGAATATCTTGGTTTTTCCAGTGTGTTTGAGTCAGTCAGCTCTGTTCTGCAGACATAGGGTTGGTACACAGTTCTATATAGTGAATAACCCTATTTGACTGCTGTTCTAATCCGTATTATGGCAGGAACCACTCAGCTCAGTAAAGTCCATCATTACTTTGAGACATGAAGGTCAGCTAGTCTAGCAAATTTCAAGAATTTTGAACGTATCCTCAAGTGCAGTTGCAAAAACCATCAAACACTCTGATGAAACTTGCCTCTCATGAGGACGATCCTGGGAAAAGAAGATCCTATTTTTCACATGTAATTAGTGCGTGTGTGTGTGTGTGTGTGTGTGTGTGTGTGTGTGTTAGCCTGACTTTGTCCTTTAATTAAAAGTATCAATATGCATCTTCTCAGCTGTGAGTATATTTTTCAAAGGAAACATATTAGCATATTTTCACACTGTTAATGTGCTGATGCAAATTAAACACTTAGTGATTTCAGCTTTAAAATATTCATGTTGCAATTTGTAAAGCTCCCAAATTTGTTCGTGATTGTACGAACTGTCGTTTATTTTAATCTTACCAGCTCTGTTGTGTTGCCATTCAACCCACTTCAACCCACGTCGTCCATTAATTTGTTCTCGTGCAGAGGGCGAACTGGGCTGCATCTCTTTGCCAGAACGAGGTGAAGAGGCCTTCTGATGAGTGTTTGTCTCCTGGCTGCTGGCTGAACTGACGTCAAGTGTCTGTGCAATCCATTCAGTCCATAATAAGGCCTCTCACACTCACTAAAACAAAAGGGAACTTTAAGGAGGACACAGATTTAAGTGGAAGAAGCTTCAATCAACGAGTAATCCTACAAGATGAACTGTTTTTAAAAAAAATTCTTCTGACTTCTTTTTAAATTACCTCTAAAAACGGACCATGTCTCAGGGCTCATGACTCTACAAGTCTTTACATGTGCTTTTCAGTGAATATCATCACCCACCCAGACTTCACACAGCTGATTACTGACAGCACCCGCTCAGTTCAGACGTGTGTCACCCATCGATCATATAAAATGTACCAGATCATTAGATTGTGCAATTTAGATGGACTTCATCAAGGACTGAATCAGTCATGACTTTCTTTAGTTCTGTTTTATTACTTCTGCCTAGGAGGAGATGTTTTGAGCGCCATTTGTCTGTTTGTCAGCAGGATTTGGGGGAAAAAAAAGAACTACTGGCTCAATTTCATGAAACTTGGTGAAAAGGTGTAGCACGTTCCAGGGTAGAACCCAATACATTTTGGAGCGGATGCGGATCCTACTCACACACAGGCAATAACACCCGATCCGATTCACGAACAATGATATTGAACAAATTGTAATAAAATGTAAAAAAAAAAGTTAAGTGACCAGCTGCTCCTCATATAGTAATATTACCCCATGCTAACTGCCAACCACCATTCCAGAGTACACCACAGTTTCCATGTGAACAATAATTATTAACTTTAGGACTGACCGGAGTGGTTAGTAAGTGAGGTCACCACGAGTCCGCAGTTACACCTTCACTGAATGGAAATCCTGTTCCTAAAAGCTTTATAAAGTTATTTGAAATCCTGAGTCCCTGAGTCGTGCAATGCCATAAAGACAGAAGGGAAGGAAGGAAATATCAGAGGTGTTATTAACATAAAAAGAAAGTTGACCTCTTTGTGGATGCCAACGCCCCGGAGAATCTCCTTCAGATATTAACATGGCTCAATGACCCATGGGAAAGTTAGAATGTCGTGAGAAGATGGAGGGGAAACGGGCTTTTCACTCGGTCTGTAGTACGACTCAGGAACAGTTTTATCAGCCCTCTAAATATCACCGTCGCTGTGAAAATGCCTACAACCTGCATTCTAATTGTCTTTCTTAAGTACAAATAGAGAACAAAAAAACGGATGGGCAGCACATTCTCTCTACTATCATGTTTAAATATAAAAAAAACAAATAGAACACCCATCATCATTTTAATATTGTATATTTTAAAAGAAAATCTGTCTTTTTATGTTTTTTTTTTGGTCTCACATTGAACCATTTATTGCAATTCATTTTTTTTCTTTCTATCATCCAGCATACTGAAGATAAAACTGAGAGCACATTACAAATCCCCTGTGGGTTTACGAGGAGCTGAGCCAGAGCAGCAACACTGCTGTGTTCCTGCTTTAAGAAACTCAACAATCTCAACAGGGTAAAACTAGAAGGCAAGAGGGCTTGTTAGGTGGAGGCAAAGTGTAACAGAAGCCAGTGTAAGAGGAACAAGTGTAATAGGTCTTTTCAATAGACCACCTTGTTATGAGAATGGATTTTGTTTGATGTGTGTAGTGGTCTGTGGATTGGACTACAGTATGGCACTTGTAATAATGCCTGAACTAACGTATTCCTCCAGTTCTCTCAGAACAGCTTGTCAAGATAACCCACTTTTGAAAAATAACAGAAAAACACAAAACAATAGCGCTTCCTGCGTGAGGGCATTGCAAATTGCCAAATGTAGCGCGTATCTGTGGAAAGGCGCCAAAGTCCACTCCACGGGAGCACTAAATCCCAACAGAAGAGGTGCTTCTCGTTGGAGTGTTTACATGCACACAGACCATCTACAGAAAAGCATGTAGATGTCCCTAGAACCCTTAAAGCTGACTCTTCTTTCTGTATTTTTGACAGTTTTTCAAATGAGCCGTTCGCTGTTCACGCCGAACTGCCAGTTGGTGTTTAAAGTTTAAAGTTGTTGCTCCGTCTTGTCCTCTGCACCGTCTTTGTCTTTCAAAGTGTTCATGATGACATTCCCCCCCCCACCACCCCTATGAACGCAGAGCCACCAGTGGTTTGTGTCACACTCACCGTTCTCTCTCTTTGTCCTCATCTCATGTCTTTTTCTCTCTTCCTTGTTTCCAGCACAAAGCCATTCGGTCTCTCAAGTCTGCATTCACCTTTTGTCTAAAAGAAGTGTAGCGCACAGTGTATATTCCTCTCTCATCGCGTCCCCCGGAACAGACGTGATTCGGTAACGTTTCGCCACAGAGCTTGACTTTCATTTGTCCAACTTCACACAGTCCTCTGCTTCTCTTAAGTCTTTCTAAATAATAAGAGAGAGACACGCAATACTTGTGCAACCATGTGCTTGTCACATGGTCTCTACAAGGTCTCTGCAACCTCCCTGAGCAGAGAAAGGGAATGTGATTTCCATTGGATTAGATGGATTTCTTCACTATATATATATATATATAGAGAGAGAGAGAGAGAGACATACAGAGACACATAATCTTACTTAAGACCTTGGTGGCTCTTGCACATGATTTGAAGCCATAATTTGGACAATTTGCTTCTAATTAAAACATTGCTAAGGCCAGGGCAGATTCACCCTTTTATTGAGCTGTTTCCTCCTAATTACAGTTATTTGAACAATCAACCTCAGTAGCTCAGTGGGGGGGCCTGGGGCGACCCACATCTATCTATTTATCTATTCATCTGATGTTTGAATGGAGGGAATCTGTTGCCGTGAGAGAGTGTTGCATTCTGGATTGGGAAAAAAAAAATGCCAGCTGGAGAAAGTCATTCTATGCTTTGAACACCGAGAGACATCAAGAGAGCATGAGACAAGACTGGGAAACAAGTTCAGGTGAGATTTATACTTTATTGGAAGCATTTTCCAATAATAAGACTAACATTTACCAGAGAAACCATGTAAGGATGAAGGTAACAGATAAGTTTGGCTCATGAAACCTGGGAAAACTGTATTTTTGAACAAACCACAGCAAACAGAAATGAATCGTTGACCAGCGGCTCATATGACAACACGAATAATGACTTGTTTGATTTATCTTCATCAGTTCTTGCTCTCTTACTGTGTATGTAAGGCTAACAACGGGGAATCACCTATAATGCTATTAATTAATAAATTATTCTATATATATAATAAAAATGTCCCCTGTGAAAGACATTTCGAGAGCTGTCACAAACAGTCCCAAACAAGGATCGCTTTTTAAGCTAAGCCATTATTTAGCTGATGGTTGCTGAAATCACAGGTTTGTATCGTCTGGCTGAAATGAGGATTCGCTCTCCTTTGCTACTCTGAGCGTGTTTTCTGTCTGCAGGTCAGAATAGAGGAGGGGGATTTAGACATATTAGGCTGCTCAGGGTGCTGCTGGTGTTCGGTGGAGGGTGCTGTGAACAAGCTGTCACTGCCTGAGAGATCAAGACTTTCAGTGGAGTGTAATTCTCAGGGCCCTGGGTCTGAACAGAGGTTTGTGCCTTGCTTTTTTTTTTTTTTTTTTTTTTTTTTTTTTTATGGTGCCAGAAATGTGTTGGATGTTGCTATAATGCAAGAATACCTGTGCTTATGTGTGCGACGAGCTGTAATGCACGTTTGTTTTTTGGGTGCAGTTTTTAGTGTGTTCACAAAAAGTTACCAGTTTTCTTTTATCTATTTTTCCTCAGCTCTCATTAGCGTGCTGTGGTGTTCACAGTCTCACACAGTTGGAATTGTAAAGTTTGGCCGAGATACTTTAGGAAAAAAGACTTCATGTTGTGCCTGCTCAGATTTAAATATTGATGTTATCAATGCTTTTTTTTATTTTTTCCAGGCTAATAGCTAAAATATTGCTATCATTGTGTGGGTATAAATACATTTTCTGTCCATTTCTGACAGTGTTTCTGATGTGAAAACTAAAATGCAGTTTTAAATTAATGAGCCTTCACAGCAGTGGCTGTTTCTCTTAACCTGTTGTTTCAGACAGCTGAGCACTGAGTCCACAGTCACAATAAAAGCCCAACTGTTCTCCTCTAACTGGCTATTGATCATTTTCTCTCCTACACACACTCATTTAAGAAGTGACACTGTAGCTGTTGATACACTAACAGCAGCAAAACATCCTGCTGCAATGGAAAGACAGGGGGGACTTCATTTCTGTTCATTTACATTTTTCTGTGTATTGAAGATACAAGCCCACATTGTGATTCTTCCTGTGGACTGGACTGGTGCTGTAAAACCTAACTCAGAGATGGAACAGTGCTAGCAGATGACATTTAACTCTCACATGTAAAAAAGAACAGCATATAGCAGCATTTCTATTTCTGAACACAATCATGAGCACTGAATTGGCCTCAGGCATACAAATGGACAGCTACAGAGATTTAAGCCACACGGGTGTTTGCTTGTACGCTACACGTAAAGCGACACTTATCTGTTTTAACACCCATTTGGTAGTGGATATCAATGGATATCAATGGATATCAATGGATATCAGTAGATATCAGTGGACTCAGTTGCTCCAAACTGAAGCAGCCATCAACCATCTGTAGTTCAAGTTTAGCAAACCTTTATTCAACAGTCCACACTGTGTGTTTCCCACCTGTGTAGTCCACTGCACTCTGAACTCCTTCACAAGCGAGGCTTCCTGCTGTCCTGCGCTCAATTCAACCAACCAACCATGCTCTCAGTGTTCAGAGAGAAAGGCATGCACACGGTTAAGGAGGCCTTGCTATTCTCCCTCTGTGAATCACAGCCAGAGTGATGCCTGTTTAAAATACCGAGTCTTACACATGAATAAATGTGCTTTACATGGACATCCAGTTCTGATTGTGAATAGAGGAACTGTGGCCTGAACATCACTCATAAATTATTAATCAAAACAAGCCAAGGTTTAGGAATTTAAAGGGTAAATCTAACCTTGTGATTTTAGACTGTAGAATCTATCTTGATGTTTTTCCCCGATGTGGAAATCAGATTTCGGACTGATGATCAGGTCACACCTTGAAATAGTACACCCAGCCGTTAAATTGGGACAGTGCTGTCCAGGGCTGAGCCCTGGCACATAGGTGTACCCCCCAGCTGTAACCTCACGTTGCTCTCTTTTTTGGCACGACTGTGGTGCTTCGAGCCCGTGTTTTTTAACAGGTCCGCGATGCAGAGAGACAATTTAACAAATTGCCTGAAACCAGAGCCCGCCCCCCCCACACACACACACAGAGCAAATCCCAACTCAACCTGATTACATCCAAAATGGTTTAGGTTGCACGTCTGCAGGGCTCATACCCGTGTGCACACAGCGCTCGGTGATTGTGCTTTGTTCGTTATTCTACGGAGCAGCTCCAGGTTTTGTCTTTTCTTCGCAGCCTTTCTACTTTTATATAATAGATATTTTGTGATGGCATGACCTGCGTGAACAATCTCTGAAGAGGAAATATAATGAGGGGGGTTTGTTCTTACCTACAGTCTTTGATTGCAGAATTGTGAAACCCATTGTAATTGACTGTAATTGCAGACTTGATTGGATTGGATAGGACTTGGACATTTCCCATGTGCCTTGCCATGTGATGCAAATTACTTTTGCTTTTTTAGCATTGACTTTTATGTTTTGTGAAATGATTTCAACAGTAGAAAATGAGAAATCTGTTTCTGACAACACATGAAAGCTCTCACCCTCCACTGATAACCTCTCATTACAAACAGTTGTATGTTGGAAGCCCGCTTAGCAATGCAGGATGCAAGATTCAAAATAGAAATAGAAGCAAAATGTGTTTCTATTTCTTTTTGGTTTCATTAGTTGGTCAGATGAAACCGAATGAGGGTATGTCAGGTTTTCGGAGTATGTTGACATCAGAAGTGTTGGTTCCATAAAATTCAACAGGATCCATATAACTACATGGAAGTGGAACATTGGTGTTTCCAAATATAAAAGCGTCATTTGCACCTTGCAGTGAAAATCTTTGTGCATCAATCCTGAGAGGTGGCATCTGTTTCTTTGATTCAGCTTCACTTTGGTCTTTTTTTTCTGGTCTTTTCAGACCAATGTGCTCTTGTGTTCTTTTTTCAGTCTATAAGTGCTCTTCATTTTATCATTGCAATCACAGGTAGGCCTGGCAGTTCCACCTACTCTGTCTTCCTCCAACAAGGCTGGCTGCTAATTAATCAGCGCTGCTCTGTTTGGCAGAGAGGCTTCATGAGAGTGAGCTAGTCCTTAGTGGAAAAAATAACTGAGAAAAACTCCCTCATGAAACGTTTAGCAATTTGTCGCCATTTACAACGGCTCATTTTTGTAAAGGAGTGACTGTAGTAACACCAGGTGGAGGCCAATTATTCTTGAGACATGTGACTTTTATTCATGTTTACGTCAAGACAAAGTTAATCAGATGACTTTAACCCCCCCCTCCCTCTCTCTCTCAATCTCTCTCTATCTCTGTCCGAACTTTCTTGAATCAGAATTCTTGAATCCTTAATGTTGAATTCCTGCATTGTTGGGTCTCTCTATTCTATTAAAGAGTTTGGTCTAGACCTGCTCTTTATGGAAAGCGTCTTGAGATAACTCTGTTATGAATTGGCGCTATATAAATAAAGACTGAGTCCTCCTACAAACACTTCTTGTTTATTTCAGTGAACTTTGTAAAGCACTGTGAGACAACTCTCTTGTGATATTGGGCTATACAAAATAAATTGAATTTAATTGAACATGTCTACATATCTATGATGTAATGTAGCCAGACAGCCATCTGTCAAAATTAGCTGGTCTTTGGCTCTATTAAACTTTTCTGGCTGTTCCGTATTTCTTACGGCACAGTGAGCTGTCACACACAGACACTGTAGAGGAAAAGTAAAGCTGCTTTTAGTTTGTCTAGAAGATCAGCATGTATTACCACCATATGGTCCTATGGAGGCCAGAGACCACAGTAAGATATAATCAAAAGTTTTGGCTCTTGCTCTTCCCAAGCCTGAAGATAAACTGGACTTATTATAGTTTGAAATGAAAACTGCACCAAAGGTTCTGCTTCAGTTAACCTTTAGTTGTCAGCGATTTAACCTCAGTGATAAATAGGGTGCATACAGATGTATTTTCTGTGATTAGAAAAGACTTGGAGGTTAAATATCAGAGAGGAACGACCTCTGGCAGGTACAGGTGAATTTATCTCCCCTTCCTGTTGTTAGAATGCTCCGCTTACAAAATGTTTCGTCCTGGCATGGATAAAGTCAGCAGAGACTGAAACTGAAAATTATTTCCCTACTTCATTAATTCATATTTAATTCCAGCGCTTAACCTGGTGTAATGTCTTAGTTTAAGATATTAATTAGAGGAACTTGTTGTTCCTTCTAATTGTGTCAAAGTAAACTGACAGATCTGTGTATTACCATTTTTTGGAGATACAGTTGGTATTTATTTACTTTTTTCTCAGTTGGAATTCTCAAACATCTGATGGACTTGGCAGCCGTGCAGCTGGAATCAGAATCACTGAGAAAATGTAGTTACTCAGGAGGGGGAATATCTCTGGATACCTTGCATGGTGGTGAAGCTATTAGTGTGGTGAATTTATTTGCAAATTATGGTGGAAAATAAGTATTTGGTCAATAACAAAAGTTCATCTCAATACCTTGTTATATACCCTTTGTTGGCAATGACAGAGGTCAAATGTTTTCTGTAAGTCTTCACAAGGTTTTCACACACTGGACTTTCAACTCCCTCCAAATATTTTCTATGGGGTTGAGATCTTGAGACTGGCTAGGCCACTCCAGGACCTTGAAATGCTTCTTACGAAGCCACTCCTTCGTTGCCCGGGGCGGTGTGTTTGGGATCATTGTCATGCTGAAAGACCCAGCCACATTTCATCTTCAGTGCCCTTGCTGATGGAAGGAGGTTTTCACTTTAAATCTCACGATACATGGCCCCATTCATTCTTTCCTTTACACGGATCAGTCGTCCTGGTCCCTTTGCAGAAAAACAGCCCCAAAGCATGATGTTTCCACCCCCATGCTTCACAGTAGGTATGGTGTTCTTTGGATGCAACTCAGCATTCTTTCTCCTCCAAATACGACAAGTTCAGTTTTTACCAAAAAGTTCTATTTTGGTTTCATCTGACCATATGACATTCTCCCAATCCTCTTCTGGATCATCCAAATGCTCTCTAGCAAACTTCAGACGGGCCTGGACATGTACTGGCTTAAGCAGGGGGACACGTCTGGCACTGCAGGATTTGAGTCCCTGGCGGCGCAGTGTGTTACTGATGGTAGCCTTTGTTACTTTGGTCCCAGCTCTCTGCAGGTCATTCACTAGGTCCCCCCGTGTGGTTCTGGGACTTTTGCTCACCGTTCTTGTGATCATTTTGACCCCACAGGGTGAGATCTTGCGTGGAGCCCCAGATCGAGGGAGATTATCAGTGGTCTTGTATGTCTTCCATTTTCCATTGCTCCCACAGTTGATTTCTTCACACCCAGCTGCTTACCTATTGCAGATTCAGTCTTCCCAGCCTGGTGCAGGTCTACAATTTTGTTTCTGGTGTTCTTTGACAGCTCTTTGGTCTTGGCCATAGTGGAGTTTGGAGTGTGACTGTTTGAGGTTGTGGACAGGTGTCTTTTATACTGATAACAAGTTCAAACAGGTGCCATTAATACAGGTAACGAGTGGAGGACAGAGGAGCCTCTTAAAGAAGAAGTTACAGGTCTGTGAGAGCCAGAAATCTTGCTTGTTTGTAGGTGACCAAATGCTTATTTTACCAAGGAATTTACCAATTAATTCATTAAAAATCCCACAATGTGATTTCCTGGATTCTTTCCCCCCATTCTGTCTCTCATAGTTGAAGTGTACCTATGATGAAAATTACAGGCTTCTCTCATCTTTTTAAGTGGGAGAACTTGCACAATTGGTGGCTGACTAAATACTTTTTTGCCCCACTGTATTTCCCAGATCATCAGGGCATCAGGACATGGTGACCCGTATGTCCATGCAGGGGTCCATGTCTGTGGTTAGTTATAGTGACTTTGGGTTGCAGCTAAAAAATAGACATGATTACACTGTTGATGATCAAATAGTAGTAGTATAAAATAGTCGCTCTTTCTTTTCTTTCTCTCTTCAAGGTAAAACAGCCAATTGTGTGTGTGTGTGTGTGTGTTGCCATCAGGTTGACAAAGACACAACCTCCTAGTGATCTTCTGAACTGACAGTAAGAGCAGCTCTGATATGTCCTATGTGTCAGATATGACTGTTAGTGATCAGCTGATGTGGTGTGTATGAATATAGTGTCCTGCCACAGAGACTCTGAATATGAATATAATCTGTCTCTGTCACTCTCTCTGTTCTTTCATTTACCTTCCTTCATTTTCTACCAGCCAGCAGATGTTCCTTTTTATTCTTCCTTTTTGGCCACAGTTTTCCACCAGCCACCATCACAGCTGCATCTTAATGTAGTCCAACAGGAAAAGAGGCTTTAGAATTAGATTTGGGGTCCACTGATCTGAGCTCGCTAATTAAATAGTGATGACAGGGTGATGTAATTGTACAAAGTAGCTGTGCTCCTCTTGCTGTGGCTCTGTGTTTAATAGCAGAGGTCTGGTTGGCTCCCTGCTCTGCTGTGTTTTGTTTGTGTCTACAGTCTTTAGTCCACCTCTTCGCCTGTTGCTGCTTCACAGGAGTGACATTCAGCGCTATAACAGATTCAGTCTGTCGCAGACTGTAGAGATGGACGGTCACATGGACACTGATGCTGGTGTTGTTAGTGGCTGTGAGGCAATAGTTTGCTCCTATATGAACTGACTCTGCTAATCTATACACTATTTTATTTTATTAGCATTAAACCGGAGCATTAAGTGGTTGTGTGTGTTCCTTTTAGACTACTTGCCATGAGTAATATAAATATACCTCACTATCTGCAGAACAATACAGCATGCACTCTATTCAAACAAGCTGTGTTGATTGGCTTCATCTCATTTGAGTATTTAGACTGTGCTTATTGAGCATCACAAGGTCTTTTTAAGGTTGAACATATTTACTGCTTTGTACTTTACTGGCAGAGAGTATTCATCATTCATTGTTATTCTACCAGTAAGTGCAAAGATGAAAGGATTATTATTCAGTCCACAGCCACAGATTCCTCCAGCAGTGCTGCACTGATTGAAGTGTCTGTGGTTGAAAACCATCAGATTTCACCAAATATGGAATGCATGCATGCTGGGAGCATCTGCTGCGGGTTACAGAAGACAATAAATCCATCTAGCTGTCTGTCCAACGTCATTTACACAAGTTCAATTCAATTTACAGGCACATTAAAATCTCAGACAAAGATACAATGCCAGGTGTTGCAAATGTAATATGAAAGTAATCGAGTGAATTGGTGAATTAGAGTTGTAGTGGAGAGAATGTGAAGAAGATAATATGTTCGTGGAGGGAAGGAGAGTGGAGGGAGGGAACAGGTGAGGAGGATATAAGATGTGTTTCCAGATGTGTGCACGGTTGCTGATGTGTTTAAGTAATCCTGCTTTTTATAATACATCATTCAGACACTGTACTACTTAATCTCTTCTTTTAATTCCAGCCGCATGCTGTTTTACGGTTTTATTTCTTCTTCACAGTGGGTGACGCTACCACAACCTGAGGTGGCTGGTGAGTTTGAGGAGCAGCTGAATGGCAATGTTGCTCTACTTAAGATGAACTGATGAAAAAACTAGGATCGCCGCTGCTCCCTGTTCCTCTTTGGACCCGTCAGTACTGACTTGTGCTCTAGAAACAGGCACCAATCATAAGTCAGCATCAACGGTTGAAGTAGCACTCTTTACTCGTGGTCTTTCTAAACTCAGGGGGCTTGAAAAGGGTTGGCAACTCTGTCCGCAAGAAATTACGTGTATATACAACTAATTTGTAGTAGTTGATTGGCTATATTTTGAGGGGAGTGTAATAATGACCAAATTACATTTTCTATCAACATAATGAGGAAATGATCGTACCTATAATAAAAAAATGCACTGAAGTAACTTTGTTGCCTAAGCTTAAGCGCAGAGTGGAGTCTGTCTGGAACTGGACTCTTGCGTCTGATGTCATCCACCCCAGAAACCTCCCTGTGATTCCATGTAGACTTTCATTAATTAATTCATTCAAGAAATGTGTCTGTAACATAATCCAGGTAGAGATTATGTTCGCCAGCAAAATGTGATTTTGAAAATTTAGTAATTTAGTAATATACAAATGAAGGGAAAATGACCTCACTTTGAGGAAAGCATAGGGTTAACCTGCCTCAACTGTCTGTCCTCCGATCTAGTCTCAAAAACAGCTTAGTATCTCTTGTTGATCAGTCAAGTGAGTCCATGATAACTCCAGGGACAACTTCAAGCCAGGTAAAAGCCAAAATTGAGTCATAAGATAAGAATAAGTTACAGAAAAACCAGAACACCTACTTTATATTTACACATATAACAGAAACACGAAATGACAAGAAGAAGACTAACTTCACGTACACTGCAGTATGCATCAGACACACGAATGAGCCACATACAATATGCCCAGTTGAGGTTTATGTTAGCAATACTTGGAGGAAGAAAGAGAGAGGTCCTTTGGTGTGCTGCTCTCTCAGCTGGCAAACCAGAGTCAGATGAGAGAGAGGTTCCAATGTCACGCTGTGCAGTGGTCTGATTGCAGGTCAGAGGAAACTTGATTTCTCCTTTGTTCCTCGCCAGTTAGACGTTCTGCGCTAACTTACTTTATGCCTCCTTCGGCTGGCAGACTTTTGCACCTGAGCTCTTTGAGTAAGTTTAGTAATTCACCATGTTTCATTCCATTTCATCTCAGAAATTTTGTAGTTTTTTTGTCATTAACTTTCTTTGTTGCCTCAAGCATTTTCATCTCAGTCGGTGCTCCTCCTCTTCAAACTAATGACCTTGGCCAAATCCCATTTTTCTTTTACCTTTAACTGAGGTGTACTTAAAAAAGACAGTCTGAATGCAGCATAATGGACGTGACAAAGGAGATGGAACTGAAAGTAATAAGGCCCTGATACATTTATCTAACGCTGGAGCAAGAGGGAGAGAGAGAGAGAGAGAGAGAGAGAACGACAGAGACAGAGAGGTAAAGGTAAAACAAGGGAGCTGTATGAGACTGGCGAGGAGAAACATAGGAGGAAGATGAAATAGGACTAAGAAAAGCTTTCTGTCCAGTGCTGGAGTTTAGAGTGTCTTTGGCTTTTGCTCTCAATTTCTCTTAAAGAGCCCTGGACTTGTAGAGCTAAAACACGGAGTGGCAGAAATAGCTTTTATTAATGGGATGCTCCCCATAGCCTAAAGTCTTCCTGCACAAATCTACTAATTTACTTATTTTGGTTCACTGGATAAGATGAGTTCATTTTGTCAGTGAGTAAACTGTGTCGCTGTATGAAAAGAAAATCAGTGAGATTCCTCCTCTCCTCTCCTGTTGATCCACCTTCTAACACCAATCACAACGGGGCAGCAGGGAGGCTCTTTAATACACTCAGCTCTAAAATAAAGCTATGATGGGGATCACCACTGTGACAATAATGATCATATTCCAGTCAGTGTGTTCGTGCCCCTTAGTGTGTTTGTGTGTGTGTGTGTCTTCTCATTAGTTTTCCTTCCATGCAGCGAGGATTAGAGAGAATCCAGAGTCCACACACACACACACACACACGCTAAGGGGCACTAACACACTGACTGGAATATGATCATTATTGTCACACACACTTCTGGCACAAGTTCATCCAAAATAAGATAAATCCACCGGGTCTTCACTTCCTCAGATGATGGGAGGACATTAAGTGTAGATCACAGCCAAAAACAGCACAATTTGCACGCTTTGCTCGTAACTCCGATGTGTCATCACCAGAGCAGGCGCTGGTGAGATGAGAACAATGGCTTAGACTTAGACTTAGATGTACATGTTACAGCAGCAACATAGGCAGGGGCAAGACAAGCAGTAATAGAAAAGAGAAATAAAGAAAACAACAGTAGAAAATAAGCAATAGCAAATAAATATATATTGTG